>NC_080090.1:37129807-37753076 GCF_950005125.1 Chionomys nivalis | reverse complement strand
AACCAGACTTAAGTGGTATTTTAGTTACGTTCTTTGGATTGATGACTGTAACTATCTGATCTAACTTAGTGTTCTAACTGTCCTTATAGTGATGAAAGACATTACAAATTGGTTTAGGTTTCCTGCCAAATTCTATTGAAATATGTGTTCAATACATAGTTTTTAAAATTGTTGTATTTTATTTTGAAATTGTTATTCTTTTAGAAAGAGTGATGTCCTATAATTTACTCTAAAGTTCTTAAGGACTGGAATTAGAAAATGACCTTACTGCTACCTGTGTTCTTATTTTTTCTTAAACTGTGTCCATGCAGACAGTTTATGGTGTGAGTGCAAGCCTCTGGGCAACTGCTCTTAGACAAATCTATCTGTAGGCTGTTGAAATGAGTCTGTGTCTCTACAACCACAGTAGTTCTGCAGTTGTGTTGTGTGATTATGTCTTTTGTGTGTCCCATGTTCATTCTTTCTAACAAACAGTGAGAAATACCACAAGCAGAAATATTGTATTTACTTCCCATAGATAGGTCATCCTATTACACTTCTATACAAGGATATGTTTTATTAAGTACAGAATCAGAGAGATTCAAGCAGGATTGAGAAGCAGCCTGTTGTCTTGGTAGAAATGGTTGTTATCACCATTCTTTCTACTCTTGAACATAACATTCTAGTTCTGAAAAAAGATAATAAATTAGACCTGCAGGCAAGTATTCTTAATGTTAATTTATGCTTTTATGGCATAAATTCCCAAATACAAATGTTTTCTTCAATTGTTGTTGAGACAGGTTTCAAAATTGAGCTCTGAGGGTGAGCTGATTGATCACTATTGATAGATGGAAGGATACAATAGGTTTTGTTCTTTGTTTTCTTGTCCTTTTGTTATGGTAATTTAAAGTCATCTGCAGCATTCTTTTTGCCAAAGATACAGCTAAAGTCATGAATATAGCACACAGACACCTTGAATGTTAATGTAGAAAACTACAGGGGTTTTGATGAGAATTTAGAAGGAGCTAAAGATATTCTAGAGGGAGGGAAATTCCAATGTTTAATTTTGTACAAGTGAGAAGGCACCATTAAGAAAAGAAGATATATAGCAAATGTGCAACAATGTATTCTAAAAACTGTTCAAAGTAGAATTTTTAGGAAATACAATTTGGGAAAATTTGGAAAACTCTTGAGTGACATGATAAGGAATTAGAATTTGAGTATTAAGAGTATTTTCCAATAGAGGAGTGAGTTGATGGAAACGACCCTGTGAAAGTAAGTATCGTGAAAAAAAAAATAAGTCTTCTAAGAAATTAGAAGGACATATTTTTTAAATATTAAAGGACAAAAACCAACAGGATATTAAACATGAATAATCAAGCATATGTAGATTAACAAATTGAAATCTCCCAAATGTAGTGTAGCCCTCATCTAGCAGGAACATAGATGGTCTCCCGATTTATCTCCTCTGCACAGTAGTTCATGCAATTTGAAGCAAGAAGAAGCACTAAAATAAAGATGAAGCAGATGCACTGTGTGAGTGCACCATGTGATGAATTCATTATAGCCAGTGTACTGCTGGAAGAATGGAAGGCATCATTAGAAGCAGGCATCATGCTTTTCTCATTGAGTTCAAACTCAATGTGTCTAATGAAAAAAAAAGGATCCTCAAGGTCTTCAGGCTCTTTCAACCTGGTTTGGAAAAACTCTGAAATTTGGCAAATACTTAAGTCCGGTATCTATGAAAGAAGTCATTATTTTGGATTTAAGAAAACGCAAGTGAAATTAGCAGGAGATATGAATGTCAGTGAATAATGGGTTATGAGACATAGTGCCTAATATGGGATATGAAAAACAAAACAAAAAACAAACAAACAAAAAAGCCAGCCAAATCCTGAGTATTTTCTTTGAACTAGATGACTTTGTGTTAAGGAAACGTAGAGTCAACTGAGGATTCCAGCAAAGCTGTTCCCAATTTCAGTCTATAAGCCATCATGCCCTCTGGAACAGCCATCTTGGGTTAACTCAGACATTTGGTCTCATTAACTACTTTGGATATATCGTAGTGCTTCCTTGTTTGATGTCTTCCCAGGGCTTAATGGGCTCTGGAATGTGTGTTGCCTTGGTTCTCATTGAGTCTCACCTTGTAGGATCTTAGCAGGCAGCCATTTTGACTGTCAGCCTTTATATTTCCCTCTAGGAAGCACAGAGTTCTTACAGCTGCTCCTAGATGCCTAGTTAATATTTCCAAGTCACTGTGTTCATGCTTATAATTATTCTAGATACCATCTTTGTGTCCTTGACATTCAGAAATAGATCGCTTCATTCCAGTAATTCTGATTCAGCTCTTTTCTCTGCTCCAAGGGGTTCAAATTTGCATTGTGCCCAGTATGAGTCTTTGTTTACTAGATTTCTCGTTGTTTTTATTGGTAGTAAAAACTGGACTCAATCCTGAAGAGTTGTCACAGTACGAAATGACAGAAAAAGTGTGCTATAGTCTGAGAAGGAGAGTGAGTAGTAAGAAGAGGAAGGCAGAACCAAGCTGAGTAGGTATATGGTAATCCTGTCCTAGTGATGTGTCTGGAATAGAGAGATGCACTGAGAGAGTCAAAGATTAGCATGGGCAGAAGAGGCATGATTTAAAACAATAGACTATGAATGAGTTGAGCAAGCTGGTCTCCACATGTTTGACACATCTTATTTGCACCTGGCGAGACAAAGTTATTTCCTGAAATTTAATATGCTTGTTTCCTTACTATGGATATTTTAGCAAATTCCCACTACCTCCAACTGAATTTAAAATATTCCCTCCCTCATTCTCGAATGTGTATGGAGCCTCACAAGTAGCTTAAAAACCAATTGCCAATATTTCCTCTCTTGTCATGCAACTCCCATTTCAGCTGCGCTCTAGCCATAAATCATTGACTTTACCATCCAGGCTCATCCGTCACTTTACTAGCCATGTGTCTTCTTCTAATCTTCTCCTTCAACTTCCGTTATAAGCCCCTACACAAGATTGCTATACAGCTGAAATATAACGCATGTGTGTATCCCTTCCTGGTCATAATTATTCACTGCCTTACAAGTACATTCAGTGCCCTTGAAGATACCTGTATTACAGCATTCATATTATCTTATATCCATGCATGTGTCTGTCTGCTTAGCCACCTAAGCTAGACACAACAGAAACATGCCATTCTCTGCATTCCCTGTGAGTGTTCTCTTGGTACCTGGCACAGAGTAGGTGCAGAGTACTGTTCAAACTGATTGACTGAAAAACCACTGCATATTTTTATTCTAGGAAATCCTGAGAATACTGCCCAGGATTATACAATCAGACTGGTTATTGTATATTTATTGTTTTTACTATGGATTGTTCCTTAATCAGCCTTCAAGGTTTGTGGCTCAAAATTATTCTTGCAAATCTTAATAACAAAATTATTTACTGAAAATTACCTTTATGCTGTTGGTCATTCTCTTAGAAAAGATTTGCTGAATACTTTCAATTAATGAGATATTTTCAGTTTACTAAATCATAGTAATTTTTATTTCTCTAGAAATAAGTAAATTTTGCATATAAATTAGAATTTTATTAGGTAGGAGATTTATAAATCAAGTGATTTAAAGTGGCATTCATTTAGAACTAATCCATAAGTCTTTTTTTTTAGCAAGAAATGAAAACATAACCTCAATAATTTTCAATGTAATTTCCATATACTTTGTTTGTGGTGGGATATTATAGATTGATTTTTGGTCTTGATAGACACTGGAGCTGTTTAAGCACATAAAAGCCTTGGTGCAATTTCCCACATATAGAAAAAGCTCCCTGAACACAACACTGTAATTTGTGCACCTAAGTTCCTCATCTTTGAAAGCCCTCCTAATTCTTAAAAAGTGAGGAAATTTCTATAAAGTAAAAGTCAATGTATTTTAAAGCAAAGAAAACATTGGGTGGTAACCTATTAAACTGATTCCCAGAAAAGGTCAGCTGTTGGCAGTTTCCTACAATTCACTCTGATAGTTACAGTTTGATTTGGGGGATAGGTCAGTGTATATGCAAAGTAAAAAAAAAAAAGATCTTCTAGCTATCCACAAATATGCTTAGGGAAGAGCCGCATAATGGAGTCTGAAGAGATGATTTAGTCTGTAAGGAGCTTTATGCACAAGTGTCCCCACTGACTAGGTCAGTGGTGTCCATATATCCATGACCCCAACACTGAGGATGGGGTGGGGATAGAGGCTGGTAGATCTCAGAAGTTCCTTGGACTGCTAGTCTATTAGACACTGTTAGGAACAGTTTCAGTGAGAGCCCTACTCTAGAAGAACAAGGTGGAGTTCAGTGGAAGACATCTGACATATCTCTCTGGACTCCATATGCTTGCATATGTACATGTACATGTATCTACATACTTGTGTGTGTATACACATGAACATGCACAGATAATATACATACATATCAACAATAAGAATAAGCGGTAAGGTGAATAATGCCATGGTCATTATAAGTATGAGCTCGTAAAACTGCTGTAATATGGCTAAAGTAAAACATCATTTCCCTAGATTCTGAAACATCGCTAACTTCAAATTAGTAGTTTCCACTAATAATTAAGTTACTTAAAACTTTTTACAATGCCTAAAATAAGTAACAACCAATGCAAATGTTTACTAAGATGAAATTGACGGAGCGCCTCCTTGCCCTTGAATAGCTGACCTTCTGCCCCCAATCTCTTTTGGTCTCATGGAACATTTACATAAATCTATAACAAGAATGACCCACTCTGCTTAGGTATTCTTTCTGCTAATGCCCATATTTTTACTGTACTTTTCTCTATTGATTTGCCTCATCAGTTACTTGGAAAAATAGACCTATCTCTTACGCTCACACTACAGCCTCCTAATGCCTGTTTCTTCCTGATTGCCCCATCCTCTAGTTCTCCAGCATTCTGTATTTTTGCTTTTCTTTCTCCTTTGTTGTCTTTCTTTTGTCTTCCTTCACAATCAAGTTCCTTAAGAGTCCCTTGGAGCATGAGAGCTCTCCCAGCAAGTGAGAACCAGGGTTCAATTCCTAGCATTTACAAAGCAGCTCACAATGGTCTATGCTCCACTCCCAGGGGATCTGATGTCATCTTCTGGTATCCTTGGAACTGCATTCATGTGGTGCATAGACATACATGCAGCGAAATTTCCTACATATATAACATTTTAAAAAATAAAAAATAGTCCCTTGATTCATAATTCCTGGTCAAAGGAGACAAGATCATCTTATCTTAAAAATTCAAACGAACCTGCTGGTTTCTGGATAGACCTCAATGAAAGTATCTGGTTTTGAATCAGAACACAAATATCCCTGTTGATTACACTTCTCCACAACCAGATAAGCAGCTTAGCAGGGTGAAGCCTTAAGAAGAGCTAGGCTGTCCTCCTTGTGATACTAGCTGTTACATTTTGCCTTCCCCTCCATTCCAACACTGCATTATTGTTCTGCAGCTGTGCATTAATGCCTTATTTTTTTCTACAAATAGCCTCTCATATTCTTCCAACTCGACTAAATGAACTTGGGAAGAGGTTCAAATACACATCTTAATCACTGAGAAACTACTGGGTCTCACTGTTAGTATATAGGCACTGGATAGAATTGTGTGCAAGTCTAGTCTTAAGTCAATGTTCTATTGCTGTGAAGAGACACCCTGGCCATGGCAAGCCTTGTAAAAGAAAGGAGTTGATTGGTACTTGCTTACACTATCAGAGGTTTAGTTCACTACCCTCATGCCAGGAAACATGGTGGCAGGCAGGCCGGTAGACATGGGTCCTGGAGACGCAGCTGGAAGCTCTTCATCTGGATCTGTAGGCAGCAGGAGACCAAGACTCTGGGCCTGGACTGGACAACTGAAACCTCAGAGCCTACCCCTAGTGACACACTACGTCAACAAGGCCACACATTTTCCTTTTAAATAGTGGTACTTGCTAGTGACCCAGCAATCAAATCTATGAGCCTACTAATACCATTCTCATTCAAACCATCATAATACTCTTATTTTGAAACAGTGGGAGATCAGAAACATAGATCTTAGTATATGTCTGTGACTGTGTAGGAAAATGATCAGTCCTGTTTCCTCCTTTTATTCTAAAACTTACTACAAAACAAAAGGGAGTGGAACTTGGAACTTACACTATCTCTTATATTTTAGGTAAGCATGGCACATGAACTTTTCTATTTAATTCATACACAAGCCTTTAGAAAATCTATTATGTTCCATAAATAGAAGCCAAAGTCAGAGGCTTTGAGTAACATGGGAAGGTACACAGTCAGGTGGCAGTAGACCATACACACCAGTGTGCCCGTCCATACTCTGCCTTACATACTAAGCTTCCTCATTTCAAATAAGATTTATCAAAATACATTGTAGTTCCCTCAATGACATGCCCTTACCTTAATAAGTCAGAATTAAATGGTGATGACTGTTTCCATTTTAACAGATGTGATGACCAGCTATAGATCAGATAATCCTTGAAAAGAGGAGGATTTGGAATATGAACGTTAGTCTTTCAAATTTCGATTTGAGCTCCTTTTCACTTACATTATTATGTTTAGAGCTGGGTTCACTTATAAATGACATTTACTGAGACTCAAAGCAAAGAGTTCACCTTCACTGTGGTTTAATAAACCTGAAGGTTGATCAGCATAAAGCAAGGACCTAAAACAAGCAAACAAAAATGCCCTGTGTTTGTTTCCCTCATTGACAGAGTCACCAGAATTGTTCACCCCGGTTTATCTTGTTCACTCCTGTCTACCCTAATTTTTCAGGGATAATTATTGATTTCTCCTGCCAATTTCCAATTAATCTTTATAAACCCAGTTTCCATACGCAATATGTTCTATTTAATGAAAAATCAATGTTGATATCATTTTTCTGGGGGGAAACATAGAAAAGCATTATTATGAGTTGACTGATTTAAAAAAAAACAGTAGACCCTATTTTAATTATATTGTGATTATTCCTACTTGTAGAGTGCTCTAATACTCAATGTTACTCCATCTATCAGCAACTGTGTCATCACAGGTAGATTACTGAGTCACTCTGTGATCACTTTTGGCAGATGGTTACTCTCTTAGCTACTGTTTTGTTGCTGTGAAGAGATGCCATGACCAAGGTAAATTAGAAGCCCTTATGTGGGATTTGATTAGCATTTCAGACAGTCTACAACCATCATGGCAAGAGCAAGGTGGCAGGCAGGCATGACACTGGAGTAATAACTGAGAGCTTGTATCTGATCTTCAAATGGAAGGCAGAGAAAGAGATTGGACTCGGCATGGGCTTTTGAAACCTCAGTGCTCATCCCCAGTGACACACCTCTTCTAACAAGGTCACACTTGCTGATTTTTCTCAAAGTGTTGTACTAGCTGAGAACCAAACACTCAAATGTATGAGCCTCTCTAAGCCATTCTCATTCAAACCACCACAGTTACTACACATGTTTTGAAAGAAACTAGTTCTAACATGTGAGCATTGATATCTGTAAAACAGATCCTGTGAGAGTAAAGAAAAATGTGGCAAGATCCAAGATCACGGAAAGAGCAATCTGTTAGGGGACTACTGATTGTATATGACAAGGGCGTCTTTAAACATGGCAGCCTCAGGATCTGGCTTGCTATACACATGAGTGAGATGAAGAGAGACTATGGCCAACATGAATATGCTTGTTCTTTCTCAAAAATGGAAAATATGCAAAACATGAGCTAAAAATAATAACTGTTCAGGCATCAGTGGTCTGTATGTTACTCAGCTGACTATTGTACTGACTTTGCTCAGGAAGGTTTAGAACACATGCCAGCATCATCATGTTGGCCATTAGTGTCACAGTCAAATTACTGTCATTCTGTCAAAGGAGATAGCCAACAGTCTACTGGCATATATTTTTATTATTATGTTCTATCATAAGCACACACAGAGAATGTCAAAAACTCTGTGAATGGATACATTTTTATAAACTCATTCTAAATAACTATAAAATATTACAAACAAAACATATCTCTAAGAAAAACCAGTGTTATCTATTAAATGCTACAACTGATATATATATATATCATCAATCATTTATTATTATGGTTATGTTATGTAGTTATTTAGCTTTTGAGGCATGGTCTTTCTACATGAATGTCTTGGAACTCACTATGCAGAGCAGACTGGCCTTTAATTCACAGAGTTGCCTGTCGCTACCTCCTAAGTGCTGAGATAAGAGACACATGCCAGTACATCAAGCACATCACTGCTATTTTAAAGTAGCCTTTTATCATTGTGATATTGGATACTCGTTTTGTTTTGTTTTATTGGGTTGTTATTGTTCTGTTTTTATCAAGTTTCTCTTTGTAACATTCTTGGCTGTCCTGCTTATACCTCCCAAGTGCTGGGATTAAAAGTGTGCACCACCACTGACCAAATAGACAATCTTTTTTGTGTTATAAGAATATCAGATGTAGCCGGGCGGTGGTGGCGCACGCCTTTAATCCCAGCACTCGGGAGGCAGAGGCAAGCGGATCTCTGTGAGTTCGAGGCCAGCCTGGTCTACAAGAGCTAGTTCCAGGACAGGAACCAAAAAATGCTACGGAGAAACCCTGTCTCGAAAAAAAAAAAAAAAAAAAAAAAAAAAAAAAAAAGATTATCAGATGTTTACAAAGCTTAAAATGTATAAATAGGTGTAATTCCCACATGACAGAACTTTCATTCCCTTCAAATAAGTCATAGACAGATGATAGATACTGAATTTTGCCATTCGTTTAAGTTGTATTTATTTTAATAATTTTCTTATTATGTTCTTTATTATTACTGAAGTTTATGAAATGAATCTATAACATTTATTTGTTTGTTTGTTTGTTTGTTTTGAGAAAGGGTCTATCTCTGTAGCTCAGGCTAAACTGGAACTCATTATGTAGATGAAACTCAGTGAAATTTACTCACCTCTTCCTCCTAGGGTCTGAGATTATGTACACTACTACACCCAGCTTCTATGCTATTTTATAATCTCAATATGTTTATAAAATTATACATATGCACACACACATATTTGAGATAGGATACTTTGCTGTTCATAATTTGTGTTCTAATCTTTACCCTGTAGATGACGATTTGTATTTGTTATTTCAATTGTGGTGGTTAATCTCAGTTTTCAACTTGATGAGCCTCTGATCACACATGATGGGTAATGTCTTGATTATGCTGATTAAGTTGAAAAGGCCAGCTCTTGTGAGTGGAAACAAACCATGGGCCAGAGTGCCAGACTGCCTTAGACAGAGAAAGTGAGCTGAGCACTGGCATCCATCATTCTGTTTCCCAGCTAGGGATGCTTTGTTAGTACATGCCCCAGGCTCCTGCCTCTGTGTCTTGTTGACTGTTAGAGACCATAACCTTGAACTGTGTGCCAGAATAAACCCTTCCTTCCATGGTGGCTTTTATCGGGGCATTTTATCATAGCAATAGGAAAATAATTAAGGAAATGAAATGTACACTAATCTAAATCTTTAAAGTATAACTGAGAACAGGAGACTAAAACACATCCATGGTATAGATGAATATTTTTTAAAGGAGTTTCATAGATTGGTGTGGAAGCTCAGCCGTATATGTATGTGCACAGAGATACCAACTTGGCCAATTCATTTGTTTAAAAAAATACTATTCATTTTCCTTTTTTTCTTTTTCATTTTCCAAAGTTTTTACAATATTTACAACTTCATAAGAAGGAAATTAAAGTTAGTTTATAAAATATACAACATAAATAGCTGTGTTATTTTCTTTTTCCACTGACAAAATTTCAGTAGTTTGGTTTTTAATGCAGATTTGTTTTGTTTTGTTTTCTGACCCTTCCAGATCATATTTCATTTTATCCAGGGTATCTTTTAGGTGAAATATTTGTGGAAACAAAAGGTTCCCTAAATGCCTTTCTACACAAACTGCTCCAGAGCCTCTTTGCATCAGCACCTCCATCTTGACCCAAGACGAGAGGGCACTAAGTCACCTTGACAGGTGTCTGTTCACATCAGATCACCAGTTTCTGCCTCCTGTGCTGACACAACTTTCTTCAAATCCATTATTTTCTTTTCCCAAGTGCACATGCTTTCAGGCAGAAAGGACACGATCTTTACTCAAAAGACACAAAAACATTTGAGCTACCTTCCCTGAATTTCTAAGCAAGATTACTAGCATCATTATTCGGAAACAAATAGAGATTACAAAAAGGAAAGCAAGAGTGGTTCTTCTTTGTTTCCTCCAGGCTAAAACTATTTTTTCCCCAAAACCTGCATGGCAAGAAAACTTTCTCATTATGTAAAAAGCAGTCACTGGCAAATTAACATCCAAACATATACATTTAAATTATATGTTTCTGATATTTTCTTTTTAAAAGGTTTTATATTAATAAGACTAACAGGAGATTATTTTAGGTGAACCAGGAAACAGGATGAGAGTAGACAAGAAGCCATGAAATTGAAATTCAAAAGCAAGAAAAGGTTGCTGTTGGAAAAATGGGAAGCATTAACCTGTGATCATTATTATGAGGGGTTCTCCGTGGCTGACGTCTATTTTGGGGTTCTGGTAGAGCACAAACCCCATCATAGAAGTCTCAGTCAAGTGGAAGAAATGTAGATAAGGAGTTTGATAGACTGCTTGTTGGAGTTTGCTCAACACTGTGAGAGCAAGAGAGAACAAGAAGCAGAGAGAATTGGCATTGTCAATGAGATTTTCCTTTATCAGTGAAGCTGGTAACATGTCTATTGTCCAGCTGAGAGGGGACCCAGTACAGAGGAGGAAAATCTCCCTCCCTACCCTACTCCTGCATGATCTACATGCTTCCATCAGAACATCTTTCCTAGATTTTTTCAAAGAATACTTGTTTCTCTTATAGATTAAAATTTCCAAAGGTATCATTCTAAGCCATATCCTCATACATAACTCATACTCAGAAAATGTCGATTTAGTTTTAAAAAGTTCTCCAATATTTTGAGTCTTATAGTAGCTAATTCCATTTTAAAGTTTTACAATTATTTATTTAATCTTATTTTTATGCATTGATGTTTTGGTTGCATCTATGTCTCTATGAAGGTATCAGATCCCATGGAACTGAGTTACAGACAGGTGTGAGCTGCTACATGGGTGCTGGGAACTGAAACCAGATCTTCTGGAAGAGCAGTCAGTGCTCGTAACTGCTGAGCCATCTCTTCAGCCCCCATTTTAAAGTTTATTGGAAGGGACCTTATTGCTTATAACGAAGCACTTTACATTGCCTTGAACCCAATTAGTATAAATTGATAAAATTGACAAAACTTTTTTGATTGAATTTATTTCAAAATCTATAAAATAATTGTACTAATTTTACTGTGGTCAGATGATGAATTACAAAGTAAATTAAGCCAGAGATCATTTAAGGCATCCTAAAGAGAAGAGAGAATCATATTATCATAATAAAGTGCCTTTTTGTCTTTCTTTGTTTGGGAGGGGTGGCTTTGGGAGACAAGGTTTCTCTGTAACTTTGGAGCCTGTCTTAGAACTCTCTCTGTAGATCAGCCTGGCCATGAACTCACAGAGATCGGCCTACCTCTGCCTACCTAGTGGTGGGATGAAAAGTGTGTGCTACCATTGCCTGGTCAATATTAAAGTGCCTTAAGAAATAATTCACCTCCATTTATGCTACTAAGGTATCCTGGATAATGTGTAGAAAATTCTGCAGTTAATCATCTTGCCATTATACCCAGGAAACTCATTTATAATCTCTTCCCTCTCAGAGAGAAGTTTATGCATATAAATTTTCCACTTACAGAGATGACCTTTACAAACCAATGTCACACCAACTTTTCTGTATTGAATTGTTAGTAGTGTTCAAAGGTGAATGGACAAAAGGTTATGTCGTCAACAAGCTGGAGAACTTCATGTCCAATGAGGAAGGAGAATGATGCTTCAATTCCACCATGACTGCAAGTGACCCTTAGGCTGATTTAGTGGCATGGGGCTTTAGAAAGTAGTAGAGAGTTAAAAACCATGAAGTGACCCAGACTCCTGAGGGAGGGTGCCCTCAAAATTCGATTTCAGCAGGTCATTTAGTATGTCACTCTGTAGTTGGTCCAAGTTTCCAGAAACTCTCACTATCTGCTAGTTTTGGATGAATGAGCCATTCTGAGAGGCTGTGGCAGCCCAGTTCAGAGTGAGGGTAAGGAGAAACTTTCCTACCTTGTGTAAAAAGCAAAGGATTAGCAAAGAAAATTCCTCTAACATTGTGAGCAGCCAATGTGCCAAGAAGACCAGCTTCTCAGCCATATACAACTATACTTCCAATTATTTAAATATTTAAATATATTGTGGGCTTCTCCCTCCTTCTTCCTCATAGCCTACCTTATAACTGACATTCCCAAGAGTCTACATTCAGAGCACATTTGTTTGTTTGCTTTGGAAATGTTCTGTGGTATACTATTTGCAAGCTATCTGGATAGCAGATGTGACAGATGTACGGGAAATTTAAAAAGCTAATTTGATGTTAGTGCAAAACTTGTTAATGTGGCAAAAGCGGTTTCAAAAGGTAGCAAGCTTATGAAAGAGGCTATGAATGCCTCACCTAGGAATTGAAGTAAGTAAAAAGGCTGAGAGAATGCTTTGAAAAGATCTATACAATGTATATAGTGACTGAGAAAAATTAACTATACAATTATAAAGATCATATTTCAAAGTATGAAAATGAAGGCAAATAACATTTCACTCATCAACATGAGCCATTTTATTTATGTTATTTTGTGGGGATCATAGTGCAGTGGCTAATGGATTGGGTTGTGAACAGATTCAGTTGAATCTCAGATCTATGAGATACAATATAATTACTAAACTGATCAGATGATTGTAAGAAACAAATGAGACCATACATAAGTGCGTGGTTCAGGGAAAGTAAGTGGTTAGCAGCTAGGTAACCTGTCAGCTCTGTTAATAACAGTATTCAGTAGTTTACTTCAAATACCACAGAATGGGTTGAAGAAAATGGCTTAGTGGTTTCGACCACTTGCTGCTCTCACCGATGACATGAGTCAAATTCCAGCATCCATGTGATGGTGTGTAATTATCTGTCATGCATGCCAGGTGTGTATGCGTGCATTCCTTATCTATCTATCTATCTATCTATCTATCTATCTATCTATCTATCTATCTATCTATCTATCTATATGTGTGTGTGCGTGTGCACACAGTCTTTACATAACAAGATTTCTATTTATATGCAGAATGCCTATGCTGGTTCACATGGTAACTCAAACACATACAAAGGACAAGTGAAGCTGTTAATTGTATCATATTCTGAGACTGTGCAATTCAGAATATGGGATTTTATCTGTGGAGGCTCAGCAGACTGCAGTGTGTGTGCACTGTGACTTGACAGAGAGTGCAAGTGAAAATTGCTTGCAACAAGACTCCACTTAGATTGCACACTGGAAATGGATTCATTTAGGTCACCGTGTAGACAGAGAAGAACACAATTAAGTTTCTGCCAGAGAAAACCAGCTTCAGATCATGTGAGGCTTGTCATCTCCGAAGACACAAATATGGGCAGGAGTTTCAACTGGAAGTGTGAATGTACCAGTGCTAAGCTGAACTATTGCCAGGAATATTAATGCATCACTTTGATGAGCCAAGAATTTTCATTTTTCCATACAGGAGAGGACCTCTCCAGTCATCTGAGGCAGAAAGAGTGCAGAGCTTTTTATTTTAAGAATAACACATTTCAACTCGAAGAAAGAATCGCAGCTAGGTTTTGACAGAACCTTTTGGGAAGTAGAGGCAAGCATGATGTTTTATAAATGTTGGTATTACAATTAGTTTTTTTCGTGTAGACACCTTCTGATCATCTATTTAGTATAAGATCAGATGGCCCCGAGAATCATCTCTTTTTTATAAACCATCTGCTTTGTCATAAGAGTCTCTTTAGAGGACATACACAGGCAATGAATTCATTCGCTTTTCAAAATCATCCTCTGTGTTCTTTCTTTCTACACCCTGAAGCCTGCATAGCCATTTTTAACAGACTAAGAAAAACTCAGGAAGTGCAGCTGAAGAGATAAATAAGTGATCACAAGATATCCTTTGATTGAAGATTTTGTCTTTGCCCCAGTGACCTCATTGTCTGGAGACACGTCTCGGACCCCTGTCAGGAAAGGAAACACTGCTCTTGAAACCAGAGGTCCTGGATCACTCACAGTGCCTGTTGAAATTCAGTTTCCTTGTTTCAGTTTGGGAGTGAAAACAATGGGAACTGTATGTGGAAGCATTTCTTAAACTCTTCAGTATTAAAGGTATACCAGTTGCAATATTCGTATGCATTTAGATCACTGCAACTGTAAGCAATAGTTATTTACAAAAATAAAAAAAAAGCTGGCTAGCACCAGTCACTAACAGTTTCGAATGTTTCATGAATCTCAAAATTCTTCCCTACTACATTTTTAATTTTTCCCTATCTATTTGCTGAATCCACATACACCGGCATGCACAGTTAATCTTGTATGGTTAATGAGCAGGAAATTGTGAGCTAAGATAGCCTCTTTCCTCTAAAACATTACTATCTACATCTATGGCTCAGATCTGCCGCTCTAGCTCAACCTCTCACTTAATCCAAATAACATGGGCTATCCTTGAGTACTTTGGGGAGGTCCCCATTTGTTTGCTCAGAAACTCTCAGAAGACAAAGAGTACCAACATCAATCCCAGAATGTGTGGACAGTGATCTGTCATCGAGCAGTGGTTCTGCTTATAGATGCACACTGATGATGCTCCTAAAAATAGTCCGTGGGCTTGAAAGTTTGGCTCAGCGGTTAAGAGCATAATCTACTCTTGCAAATGACTCAGGTTTGCTTACCACTGGTTACCACCATCCATAACCACCTGCAACTCCTCACAACCACCTATAACCTCAGCTACAAGAGATCTGATGCCTCTGGCTTCTGTGAGAACCTGCACTCATGCAAACCCACCCACATGCTAATAAACATGTACTCATAATAGCAAATGAGTATTTTAAATCTTTATTCAAACAAGCAGTTCATTAAACCCCCAAGAGTCATAAAAAATTTAAGCCATGCTCTACACATAAGGAAATGTAGCTAGCCATTCTTCAATCAGCCCCTCTCTTGGTAGTAATAGCAACACACTGATGTCATCTGTGTGTATTCAGTCCTTCAGAGTTGTCTAAGGGCCTAAAAGCATATTTTCTCACAACAGTGTTTGTTTATATCCAATTCATCCTTCTTCTCAGATAGTAAACTTGAAAATGAGAGAGCACAATAGCTCAAGCCCCATGGTAGCTTACATTTTCGGAAAATCTGCAAAGTACAGAACTTGAGTCTATTTTTTTTTTAAATCACGTAGCATTTCTAGCACAGACTATGTTAATGTCCTCATTACAAATGGAGTAAGCAGAGCTCAAGATGTTGGCTAGTCTCTCAAGACTCCTGGGGGAGCTGGGATTTGAACTGGAGCCTTCTGAACTTCAGCAGGGTGTACTGTCGGCTTCCCGTACTCACACCTGCAACAGTCTGTGCAACTGATTCTGCTAGCTACCTGACAGAAACGAGGCTGTGTTGACAAGAGGGCCACACAGCAACTGCTGCGTTGTGGTGTATTTTATCTTGAAGAAGATAATGAATACTTAATGGTCGCCTGTGGATTCTACTACTCCCCACCCTGGGAGCTGGCGGTAACAGCTGATTCACTTTATGAAAGCAGGTCAGATGGGAAAAAAAAATCAATGGATTGAGGTGTGGAAGGAAAAAAAAAATACAATAGCTACAGGAAACAAATTGCTTTTAAATTTTGCCTCTATAATTTCAAAGCCCAAAGCAACTTATTTTGAAATTGGGGTCAAAAAGTAATATACAAGAAATTTACCAGAATTTTAAAGGACTGTTTGGCTCCTGTGAATCCTAATGCACAGGAATGTGTTTATTTCAGGGACGTTCTGCTTGAAAATGCACACACGTCCTCTGTGTTTGAAAAGTAAGAATGTGAGAGTTGAAGAGCGGTGTGGGAGAAGTGGGTAGTAGCCGCTCTGAGTATTAAAAGGAAACAGGACCCACAGCCTTGATTCCTTTGATCTGGAGTTTAGCAGTGTTAGACCAGACTTAGGTGTTCAAACTATCCACAGTGATGGTTGCTTACCGGCTCAGGTGGTTCCCCTTTCTTTATCACTGACTTGCAGGCTGAAAACAACAAGAGTTTCTACTTGGATCCTTGACTGAGCCACGCCTGTTGGGGGCGGGATCTTTTGCAAACGGGAGTATTCGGTGGGAATAGTAAGAAGTCTGTAGAAGATGTAGATCCCCTGTGATAAAGTTGAAGCCAGAAGTCGTGAGAATTTACAGGAAGCTAGAGTAGTGGCCTGTGGATGTCACTGCTCTGCCCAACACTCCCCCGCCATTTCTTCCACAGAGAGCTTCTGTTTGTGTTACTACCAATTTTTTTTTTCCTTTTTTGTGTCCATTTATGGATGTATTGAAGTTGAGGTAAAAAAGTGAGACTTGCAGTTGAAAGAACACTCAAAAAGGTTTTAGCTGAGAGTTATGGCAAGAGCATTTTCTAATGAATTGTGCATGATGCATTGGAGGAGTTCATGATCACAGGCGTGGGAAGGTTTATGGTGTATTTATTTTTTCTGTGCTTACCATATCCATTGCAAACCTAAAGATTTGTTATCCAGTTAAGATGACTGTTTAGCCTTGTTAGACCCCTTGTTTCAAATCTGAGCTCAGGAACCCTATCTTAGGTGAAACCAAAGCAATCCTCCTGGAAGCGATCACTTATTCCATCCCATTATGCATAGAAGCACTAGGCATTGTGTTTGAGTGCCTACAGTTGGGATCCCGTCAGGATTTCAAAGCCATAATTAAAGTAGGATTATCTGACACCATGTCTTCCTTCCTTTCTTTCCTTTTCTTTTTTAAATGTTTTATTGATTCTCTGTGGCTTTCACATCATGCACCCCGATCTCACTCATCTCTTTGCCCCTTCATATCCACCCTCTGCCCTTGCAATGTCCCCCCTCCCTGAAAACAAAATAAAAAAAACCCTAAAATTATCTTGGAAGCTATAGTGTGTCACAGTGAGTCACACAACATACCCTTCAGTCCATACATCATTCTTAAAAATGTTCATTGCAATGAGTCATTGGTCTGGTTTGGGGCCTCTGGCTATACTATCAATACTTGATTCTCACTGGGACTCCTCTTGGATATCCTGTTGTTGCCCACTGAAACCATCTCATAAATTATATTTTTAACTCCTTCAACACACATTTTTAAGTTTTAGCCTCAGTTTCATGCCAAGTCACTTGCTACACTGCATTGCACAAAAACATGGATTTATTCATGGGCATTTGTCCCAGATTTCTGATCAGGGACACTTTCCAAAAATACCTAATTGTTTTGAAAGAAAATATCACAGTTATCCTAACCTGTCGGAACCCCGCTGTCAGCCATGGTTGTGGTCTTAATGTTTAATTTCTGATTTTAGTAGCTTATAAATCAATTTAGAATGATTTTGTTTACATATTGTCATTAAATAAGCTAGCAAGTTCACCTGGTAATGTCAGTTGAACTGCCCTTTGAAAACTGTTTCTAAAACATATGTGATTTACATCTCAAGTGTTACTAAACACACCCATGATTTAATTCATAAAGATTTTTTTTTTACAGAAAAGGATTCCTTTATCCTACCTCTGTGTTTCCTCTTAGTGTGATGTTAAGAAAACAAGAAAGAAAGAAAGGAAGGAAGGAAGGAAGGAAGGAAGGAAGGAAGGAAGGAAGGAAGAAGAAAGAAAGAAAGAAAGAAAGAAAGAAAGAAAGAAAGAAAGAAAGAAAGAAAGAAAGAAAGAAAGTTAGGCCCATGGAATTTCAATGTGTATCATTTGATCTTGTCAGACGGTACTTCCATGAATATATGTTGACATTGAACTGGTGTTAACGTGTCTTAAATTCCATCCCCATAGCTCTTCTATAACATTGTGTAACAATGCTGCAGCCACAGCACAGGTATACACGAACAAGTGTAGATAACACCACCTGACCTTTAACCCAGTCCCCATTTGGATTCGGGGAAGGACTGTACAAAGATACCACCTATGGCATGATGTGGTTTCCTTCTGTTTGTCTTGCTATTCATGTGTTTGAAGAACAGCAACAGGTCACACTAATTATATAACTACGGGACCACACCAAATTCTTCTTTTTTAGCATACAAGCACATTATCTACTCCACTAACAACCAAGAAATACTCTGGTACATGTTATTCTCCATAATCTAATAATGCCCCCAAAGGAGACAGTTTCATTGCCTAGGGTTGTCTTATTTTTCTAAGGAAACTTTTTGATAAATCTTCCCGGTTTTATAACATAACATTTCTCATTTTATTTATCCAAGTCTGCTTTTGTCTCTTTGGAATGAGTATAGGTGATAACTTCCAGGCTGTTGGTGTCTCTCACCTCCTATCTTTCTGCAAATATTTTTTTATTATTGATTTCAGTCATGCTTGTAACATGTTTATTCATAAAGGCTTTTCAAACAAAATGTCTAAAATATTTACATTTGATTTTCTCAGAATCTTACTGTATAATTGTTTAAAATCTCTTTATACAATAAAAAAGATGCTCAGAAAGCTACAAGAAGCAGGCTGAGTCCCTGCATCCCACTCAAATCCCAGAAGAATAGAAATCAGATAAAACTTAAAATAAATGAGACTAATGTTCTCTAATAACTAGGGAGCAGTTGGCATGTTCTATTGCATATGGGGTTAACCCAAAGCATACAAGAACATGGAAACCACGATTCACCAAAGGAGGAAATACAGAATGGAGAGAGTTGGGGATCTATGGAATTTAAGTTTTCATAATCAGAAAATCCCAGACAAGTGTGCACAGTTAGTGGTTCTCAAACGTCAATGTCATTTAAGTACCTGAAGACCATCTCAAACATTGATTACAACATCATAGATGATGGCTTTGTCTCCTTTTCATGTTAGCACTGCTAATGTTTACTGTTTCTTTTAATAGAAAGGCCTACATCACAGGCTGGCTGGAGTCAGAGACACAAGTTATGCTTTCTTAAATAAACCTTTAGGTCAGTGATTCTCATCCAGTGGGTCATGACCCCTTTGGGGGTCCAATGGCCTTCTCACAGGGGTTGCCTCAGACCACTGGAAAGCACAGATATTTGCATTGTGATTCACAACAGTAGCAAAATTTGAGCAATGAAGTAGCATCGAAAGAAGTTATATGGTTGGTATCTCCAGATAGGGAACTGTATTAAAGGGTTGCAGCCTCAGAAAGGCTGAGAACCAGCGCTCTTGGTTTTTCTGATACCTGCCCAGAAAGGAAGTGGTGCATGCTTCCCTGTTCCACTGGCCTATTTCTTTCCTTTTATTACCATATTATATGCATCCCCAACACCACCCTTCTCATAGGCTGTGGGTCCCACAAGTGTTTCTTCCCAAGCTTAGAGCCCTCTGAAACTCTGCCCTCAAAAGTATTAATCAATGCTTTCCAGAAAGGTTTACATGTTGTTGCCTCGGGGAAAACAAAGCAGTTTTGGAGCTAACGCTTATCCTTACTATCTACTTGAATCTGAACAAAAGCAAATGAATCTCTTTTCAGAGAGAAAAATCTATACTAGTGATTCGCGACAAGATAAAGTATTGTTCCCTTCTTGTATTTGCATGATGGCCCCTCAGGCTGTTTCCCAGTTCCCACTCACCTGTCTCAGCAGTGCAGGGTCTTTGATGACAATATGAACAATATTGGGTGTCTGTGTATAGATTGATGGTTTTAGGAGTCACCATGGGACAAGCACAGGCAGTAACACATCACATAGTAGACAAGGAAAGATAATTGATTATTTACGAGCTGAATGTTAGTGACTGCAGTATGTTTATATTTCTGTCTCCATAGTGACCCAGACTATGAGCTTTAGACTTAAGAATTTAGGACTCTTTGTAATACCTTATCAACCTCCAGCTGAACCTAGCTTAACTTCCAGAATCTTGTTGAACCTCCTACCTACAAAGTACACATGTACTCCCCTCTTCTTTTTTAGCCTCAATCATCAGCAATTGATATCAACCTTTTGTAGATAGGCCCACCTCAGGGATTTGTGGCAATATCATCAGCATTAGTACCTCATTAGAGCAGGGATGTTAAATGCTGCTAGTGGGGGGTAGCGCAACAGAAGGCATGCCTCCCCAAAATGACGCAGCTCTCCAGGGAGACACCTGGGGAATTTGAAAATGCTTCCAAGAGATTTACTTATTTACCATTTAGGGATTTGAGATTCTTGTGTGTACTGTCTTGTGTGTTTCAATCTTGTCCCCAGGGTAGAGTAACTCTTTACAAATATCAGCAATGTTTGTTTCAAATTCCATAGTGTTTCAAAGATGTAATAATAGTTAAAATCCCTTAACCGGTTTCTTGCTGCTCTACTGTGCAATGCCACTCCTCAAGCATCCCATAGCTATCAGTATCTTCACCAGAGCAACTGGGATGACTCACAAGAAACGTTTAACAGGGGTGGGGTCTGTTGAGGTTCACTCATGGAAGGAGAAGTTAGGGAGGGTAAATAAGGAGGGTAATATTCCAACCCTTCTCTCCACTCCTCTCCAGGTATCTGTAATTCTTTCCCAGCTGCAGAGTCTGGCAGTGCTAGAGGGTATGTAGAGGACCACAGTTTAATTGGCAGGGAGGGGTTGGGACCTGGTGTCATCATTCATGTTGTCTAGGATCTTGCATTGATGAATGTGACTCTTTCGGGTTCATGTATGTTTTCATAAGTAAGCCCTTGGCCATAGTTCTGTAAATAAGTCCAATAAATTAATTGGTTTACCAAGCTGGATTTGGGTCAAGTTATGTCTTTGGTCAGT
Organism: Chionomys nivalis; assembly: GCF_950005125.1. NCBI lineage: Eukaryota > Metazoa > Chordata > Mammalia > Rodentia > Cricetidae > Chionomys > Chionomys nivalis. The sequence continues at coordinate 37,732,181 of NC_080090.1, read as the reverse complement.
CCTTGATAATGAATCTGGAGTGATTAGATACTTGTTTGTGTTTTCCAGGGAAATCTTCACCTAATAATTTTAAACCGCTTTCCTTCCTTATGAATCTCTTGGCCTGAACCAGCTAGCTCACCCAACCACACAAATTTGCTTTCTATAGTGTTTCTCCTTTAATATCAGACATTATAAATGTGATCATTTGGGTGACATCAGATTCATTATACTTGAATATTTTATTCTGAATAAACAGTGGGAAAAAGTAAAAAAATGAAAAATTTTAAAATGATTTTAGGACAAAACAATGAACAAATTCATATATAGTTGTCAGCTTTGTGATATAATTATTCACATATTAGAATCAGATCACTTTGACAAAATAACTCAAAAAATAATAATGATCATTTTTTTCCTTTCCTCTTGTTTCTTCTACAAAAGTTATTATCATAAATCAAAGAACTTTGATTCTGTGAATTCTGCTATGATACTGCTCCTCACTAGTTTGGATATTTTGGGCCTTTGATATTTTCAGGTTAACTATACTGTTTCCAGAGTTGTGTGCTGATCAATTTTATTGTACGAGCTAAGTGTGTGAGGAGTTACTGTGCTTGCTTAGCAGAGAACTGGGTTGGTTTTAATTATGACAATTTGTGCCTAGCTATTTTGCTTCTTGTTTGAAAAAATTATTTTTTTGTTTGTGGTTTTCCCTATATATTTCATGGATTGCATTTCTTTCTACCCTACACCTTTTCCCCACTAGTGACTTCTTCCTTTGTCTCTTTGGCTTTTGTTCTGGACCACATTTTCATTAATTTGCTTTTCAGCTGTATATAGAAAAGATTATTGTACGTATAAATTTGTTTAGATATTGAATGATATACACATATACTGTTTTAATTAACTCTCGACAGCAAGGGTTGCTTTTCTCCTATTTTAATAATTAATCTCAGCAAACATATTGAATATCTTCAAAACAGTTGTTTTGTAGGGTTCTGATTCTTCGTGTATTTTGAACATCTGATTCATATCTCATCTGACAAAAGTTCTATTTTCCTGGTTCTCCCTTTCACTCAATTTTAATTTCCCTGCTGTCTTACTGTTTCTCTTTGGACTGTCTGCCTCTCTCACAGCCAAGGAGCAGTCATTCTGAACTGACTCTTAGGAGGCAATCACATCAGGGAGAGAAAGCAGATCTCAGAACTAGCAGCTGCCCAAGCTGCCCTCCTGAGCTCTGCATCTCTACCGTCTTCTCTTCCTATGCTTCTAGAATGTGCACTCAACAGTACTCAAGCAAACAGCTGCTAGGCCAGTATTAGATACTAAGTTTTCTAATTAAATTTAAATTATATTTTCTATTTACAATGGCCTCTGTGTCTAATCAGCTAGCCTATACCATTACCGCAGTGTTCCTACTGGACAGTGCTTTCAGACAAGTAATTCCAAGCCCCTCCCTTTTTCCTCCTGTGGCTTTGATGAAAACGTTCTTAGGAATAAGGACACAGACACCCTTTCGCCAAGCCAGGCAGAGTCTGACTTCATTCTTCAGTTCCATGGAATGGTCTCTATCCTGGTAGGCCAGATTGTCAGATCTTGTGTCTTCAGCTGATTAATACAGGGCTAAAGGACCCTGATTTGCTTGGGGTATCTGTTGCATTTTTTTTTTTTTGTCATTAAAGCCGAAGCTGCTCTTGTATTTTAAGCACTGCAAATCAATTATTTGGAGTAGAAAGGTTTCCGAAGCAAAAATTCCATTCACCTCTGCAGAGAAGTAAATAGTCCATTGTTTTATTGCACACACTGTATTCTGTCAGCTTTCCAAACTGTGTTTGCTTACACGTATCTGTTCTGTGGCCGTGTTGGCTACTATCAGCTTCCACGATTCATATGAACATTGTCAATAACTTTCTTGTACAATTTGAGCATGAATGTGAGAGCTCGCTTGCAGAAATTCAGACAGAAAAGGAGTTTTCATGCGCAGGCACATCACACTCATCATTGAAGCTCCCATGCACAGGGCACATCACCCTCAGCATTGGAACTCCCATGCGCAGGGCACATCACACTCAGCATTGGAATTACCATGCACAGGGCACATTACACTGAAAATGACTTTAAATTGTCACAATTATTGCACTGGTTTACATAGCATTTCTAGTATATTTTTTCCAAGATTAAGACCTGATTGTTGCACATGTTAGGTACAAAATGTCTCTGACTTGAATTTTCATCACTCTAATTATTAGAGGTTATCTTTAAAAAATATTTTTTGTTTTCTTATTGTTTCCTTCATTTGTTTTTATTTGGTGGTGGCTCATTGATTTGCTTTTATTTATTTCTAACTTAATGTCTTTTATTGTGTTTTCTCGCTGAGTTTTTTCAAAGAACTGCTTACTCATATGTAAAATATATTTTTGATTATGTATTGTAGTGCTGGCCTGCCTTTTGCTTTCTTTGAAGTTTACTTTGACTCATTTATATATTTTTATTGTATGTATGGTGTTTTTGGCTGAATGTGCATCTAAACCCTACATGAGCACAGTGCCCACAGAGGCCAGAAAAAGGCATCAGATCTCCTGGAACTGATATTAGAGACAGTTGTGAGCCATCATGTAGGTGCTGGAAACCGAACACGGGTGATCTGGAAGAGCAGCAAGTGTTCTCAACCTCTGAGCCATCTCTCCATTCTAAACTTACTTTTTTGACACTAAGTTGTGCTTCAGTGTTAGCTAGGAAATCTGCTGTATTCATTTCAAACTGTGAATAATTTTTCTTTTATGTGTTACTGGGAAAATTGTTTACTAACCTAAATTTATGGTGATCACTTTCTTCTATGATTTTTTGCAGAATTTATTTGTTTCTTTTACATACCTAAACATATAAGGTATCTGAGTTCCTTTGTGATATGGGTAAGCATGCTGTGGATGCACTACTCATGCAGGTAGCCCACTTATATGATCAGCTATCTGAATTTTATACTGCTCCTGTCCACCCACACTCCTAATGCTACTTAATATTCTATAGACCCCACGAAGCTTTATCTTCCAGCTATTTCCCTGTTGTTTACTGTCAGTATGTTTAACACACAACAGATTATTCTTTTCTTTATTAACAATGCTTGTATTTAGAAGGATGAATGCACTTGTGTTGACTGAGATTTCTCTCCCACCAGGTCCTGTAGTCGTTCGGTCCCAAAGAAAACACACAGAGGTTATGTTAATTATAAACTGATTGGCCTATTAGCTCAGGCTTCTTATTAACTCTTATAACTTATATTAGCCCATAATTCTTATCTGTGTTAGCCACATGACTTGGTACCTTTTTTGGCAAAGCAGTCACATCTGGCTGTCTTGCTTCCTCTGCGGCTAGGTCACGACTGCAGACTGAATCTTTCCTCTTCCCAGAATTCTCATTGCCCATCTCTACTTCCTGCCTGGTTGCTCTGCCTATTCTTCCTGCCTGGCTATTGGCCAATCAGCATTTATTTAAAACACAAGTGACAGGTTACAGTTTATTGTCCCACAGCATACCTAGGTCATCACTGTAGAGAACTTGAAAGATCGGTTTCCTTATTCAATAACTACTTTGACATTCCAGTTTTCTGTCTAGTTTGTCTTGTTTTATTTGAATTATATACATACATACTCACAGGGAAATTTTGTTAGTGGAGAGACAGAGCTGAGAAAATCACCAATTTATATTGTTACTTCCACTTGGGAAAGTGACATTATTGCTCATTTCTCCATTTATATAAATTATTTTTTAGATCCTTTATGACATTTTCCAAATTTTCCCAAAAAGGATCTTATTTTTTGTTGGGTAATTTTACAGTGGTTGGCAATTCTAACTACTATTTTAAATTATATTAACCATTTAAATATTTCCCTTAGTGTTTATTTATAGATATAGAAAAAGCAGACATCTTAAATATTTACTACTTGTCAGGATTAATGTAAGAGACTAAATTATTATAAAGATGTTACTAATATTTAAAAATAACAAATCGGTGTCTTATAGTGTTTTCTTGCCTTCGACCATCAGTAAACTACCTGAAGTTTTTTTAAGAGCAGGTTATACTTGATTTGTGTCTCACTGAAAAGGAAAACAGCTTGTTTCTCCATTATCTTATGGCAGAACAGTGACCATCAGTCCTTAGAAAGTATCACTAGCCCTGCAGGGTCACATTAGTCACTTGATGTTCTCCACCTCTGGATTTCGAGTCAGCGAATCATGCATCAGTCTAGAGAATTCTCTTTAAAAGGAAACCTGGAGGAGTGTGGTGAGGATCAGGCAGCTGGACCTAGAGCTGCAGAGATGGAGATAGGTCTAGTGATGCTCAATGTGAATGCCATATTAATAGCTCAGTGGCCTGCGAGAGAATGCCAGCGAGGCTTAAAAATAATCATAGTGAGCTGGGCAGTGGTGGCATATGCCTTTAATCCCAGCACTCGGGAGGTAGAGGCAGGTGGATCTCTGTGAGTTAGAGGCCACCCTGCTCTACAGAGTGAGCTCCAGGACAGCCAGTACTAGTGCACAAAAAAACCCTGTCTCAAAAAACAAACAAACAAACAAACAAACAAACAAGTATACATGTGACTGCTTCAGGGTGTGACTGACAGACTGACCCGAGGGTGATAGGAGGCCGGAAGGAGGACTTCTAAATGCCATCATGAGTCTTTTAGAGACTTGTTCTGAGAAGTAAGTGAATGTGAATTAACGCTCTCAAATGGTTACCTTATCTGGGTAGAAAACAGATATTGAGGAGCAAGCATGGAGGCAGAGAGCACAGAAGTGCCATAGCTGACTGGTGACCCCAGTGAGGGAGAAGGAAGGAACTTACACTTTCTACTTTTGTATAAGGGGGCATGAAAGGCAAGAGATCACAGAGGTTTCTGGTGCTCCAGACAGCAGTAGGAAGCTCACAGAAGTCATTAGAGGACGTGGCAACCTTGAGTGTAAGGAATTTTTTTAGCAAGATAGTATACATGAAGAAACTAAACTGTTCTCTGAGTGTGGAGCAAAGAACACCATAGAAGTATTGATTTTGTATCTGGAAGCTGGTGTTTTTAATAAGCTGTTAAAGAATTATGGTGGTTTGGAGGGGTAGTGGTGAGGAGATATCTCTGTTGATGTCTCTGTGCAAGCATGAGGACCAGACTTTAGATTCTCACGTCCTAGGTAAAATCCAGATAGTGCTGAGGAGGAGACTAGACCATGGGACCTCATTGGTGATCAGTAAACTAATTCCCAAGAGAGATCCTGATTCAAAAAATAATATGGAGAAAGATTGAGGAAGGCATTCAGTTTTGAACTCTGGTCTGTACGTGAACACACACACACACACACACACACACACACACACACACACACACACGGGCTGCAATATACTTTCTAGTGGGGGTCATTTATCTTGAAAGGATCTAAAGTTAAACTACCTCTGTCTCTGTTATTGAAATCTGTACGGCAACACAGGGCTGGTATGGTTAATCTTTCTCTTTATTCCTGCCTCCATCTTGTCTCCAAAATAGTCATTTCAACTCTTACTATGTTTGTTTTTCCTGGAAATGCAGATGGATGCTCTTCCACAAAGGTAAACTTTCCCTCCCCCACCAAGATGCCTGTTGTGAGCAGCTGCAGCGGCAGTACCATGTCAGGGACAACAAAAGGGCACTGCAGAGCCTCTGCACTGCAGGTTTCTCTGCAAAGGGATTCCTATGCACTAGGTTCACTTCTTCTCAAAATACCAGGAACAGATTTGCTCTGGTTACGACTTCCAACAATCATTTATATAAAGATACAATTTTTCCTTTTCAGTTTAAAGATGGTACTTTGGTTCTCCCTGCCTAGGGGAGGACTGCATCACATTATAAAGATCAGGTTTTCACAAGAGAAAATTACATCCCAGGTCCTAAATTTGGACTGAGTGATCTACAGTGCTGTTGGTCTTACAGGAAAATAAGGTGGCATATCAGAATATACATGTATATGTACATATCTATGTATACATATCAGAATATACATAGGTATGTATATATAATTTATTTGACTACCAACTATTAATTAAATACATCTGGTTTTGTGGTATTTGTTTTAGAAACAGTCTTGCTGTATAGCCAAGCCTTGACTAAAATCCTTAATCTTCCTGTCTCAGTGTCATTGCTGAGTTTACAGGTTTGGGTCCATAGCACCTTGCTTTATTAACTATATTTAAATTAGTGACTCACAGCGATGAAAGAGATAAGGTCATAATTTGATTATTAAAGATTTGGTAACAATTTTGTACAGTGTTTCTGATTGTCTATTTTTAAAAGTTTCTTATTTTCTGTTCTTAAAATTCTTAAATCTAGGGCTTTTCTTACAAAAGTTTAGCTTTTACTTTAAGACAAATAAGAAGTCACTGGGAGAATTTCCTTTGATATCCCTACTGAACACCACAGTTCAGTTTCTAAAATAGCGAGACTGGGCTATTTTGAGTCAGATTCATAAAAGTAGGTCCAATGTAGGAGTAGAAAAGACCTTGCAACACCTTCACTAATATCTCTGATACCTTTTCTGTTCTGACTGAGCACTACGGTTACAGAAGAAACATCCCCTTTCAACCCTTTAAATTTTCTGAACCTCGGCTAGTTCAACTATTAAATTCAATTTGAAAAGAAATGTCACGGGGTAGTTCCTCAATAATATAAATAAAATGCATATGTAAGAACTATTGACATTTCAAAAGTTCAGTCAGAGAGATGCCTTGAAGGATATACAACGTCCCTGAAAAGGTTAAATTAAAAACACTCCTCAGTAGTTTGTGCTGCACCAATGCCCAGTGGCCAAGTACCTTACTTAGTTCTGGTGACTGAGAGGTCTGAGATAGGGTGGCAATAGGGGGAGTTGGGTGAGAGGCTCCTTCCGGGAGACTACCAAGGTCTTAGCATATATCCTGTGCAGAAAGAGAACACTAGACATTGTGAGGGCACTAATCACATTTCTAAGGACTCTACCGTCCCAACTTCATGACTTTTCAAAGGCCCTGCCTCTAAGGACCGTCCCATGAAGATGCGTTTATCAGCATTTGAATTTAGAGAGAATCTATACACAGAAGCACACACAGAAAGTGAACTTATATAGTTTTCTATTAGTTCAGTTGTTGTAAAATAGTGCAAGAATCTGACTAAATAACAAAGTAATTATGTAGTAAGCAACTGCAGGGGTCTCTAAAGAATAGAGACTTTACGGATTAGTGTTTATCTTAGGTTACAAATGGGAGGTAGCTTTATGTGTACAAACATGAATACATGCCCTTCTCCTTTGAGAAATGTCACTCAGCGATGGCACAGAAATTTTTGTATGACCAGCTGGCCTGTAAAAACTTTCCAGGCAAGTTTGGGAATTCAGTGAATCAGGGTTCAGGGTGCTACTGATCAGAACTAGAGCTGAAGTCAATGGCAGTCACCCCTGATAAAATAAGCAGGTTTTTTTTTTTTTCCAAAACAAAATGCAACCTTGATTTTATTTCATGACAGGCACTTATAATTACAGAGGAACATGTTAGAGTGAAATCAAAGACCCAGGAGACTTAATACTCTGCTACCTACTCCTTGCCTAATAGCATCATGGGAAGCAAATTAAGTTGGAAACTGATTACCACTGATTGCAAAGCTCTTTATATATAATTTAAAAGATCCATAAAGAACAACCGGTGGTCTGGTTGCCAATATAAATTATCCTGCAACAGGAAATTTGAATGCTTTGATCCCTAAGCTGTAGATACACAATACTAAAATATTTTAGGAATCATTTGTTTTAATTTTAAAAAAGTGGTTTCTAATTAATCAGTGAAAAGGAACTCTTCATATGCAGCCATGTGGCTCTTGATTAGAACTCATCCTTTGCCAGTTCCTTCATTGGGTAATGCAGGCCGAGAAAGGACTACACCCTCCTCAGAACGTTTGCAGAAAGACCAAATGACGGAAAGACAAAAGTGAAGAAAAGCATCTTGGAAAAACGTCAGGTTGCTTGTCTTCATCCTAAAACCTGAGGTTGTGCTCCATGACCCCATACTCCATCGTGGCATTTCACAGTAAGGAATCTTATATTTAAGCAATTAAGAATTTCGGTACCTTCTGCTTCCATGGTGTCATCCAAGTTCACTGGTGCATATCTGAAAAGAAACTAAGAAAAAGTTGTCTTTAAAGACAGCATCACAGTCCCTTGCTTAACTGTGCACCTAAGGGTCTTTATGTATGTCAAAAGCCACACAATATAAGACCGAACTTACTGTTTCAAGGTCAACAGTCACTTTGTGATGACTGACATTACACAGTCTTTCCTTTCGAGAATACTTTGCCCAGGTTCTTTATTTTTCCCAAGTCACCACCATGCTCCTCTGAATAACTTATTTTCTGTGTCTCTAGAAAGACTGATATCTACAAATTCACCTGTTCAAGACACATTGTATACACCAAGGACAAAGCCACCCTCATGATCTTTTCTCCACTATTGTTCATTTCCTGCTCGTTTTTCCTAGAAAGAAGGGCTACTAATTGTTGTAGAGTATTAGTTAAAGATATATTACATTTGTTTATGCTGTGGATCATTTGTTTAATGATGTAAAAATGTGTCACATTATGTTATATTTATTTAACTCTGTGAAGCTGTATTACTGTGCCTGTCTAAAACACCTGATTGGTCAAATAAAGAACTGAACAGCCAATAGCAAGGAAAGGATAGGCAGGGTTGGCTGCAGACAGAATAAATAAGAGGAAAGGAGAAAATGAAGGAGTAAAAGAAAGAACCAGTCACCCAGTCACATAGCCAGACATGGAATAAGAAGGAAAGAAAAGATATAAAAAAATAGAGAAAGGTAAGAGTTCAGAGGCTAAAGATAGGTGGGCTAATTTAAGAAAAGTTGACTAGGAACAAGCCAAGCTAAGGGTGGACATTTATAAGAATTAATTCTCTGTGTGTGATTTTTGGGGGCTGGGTGGAGGACCCCTAAAAGAGCAAAGAGTAAAAAGAAACCAACTCCAACTAATACTAAACATTCTAAAATATAACTAGACAATGTGGACACAGAAAATGAAGAAACTTTCCAGCAGTCAGAAATGTAAAAATTGTGGTCAAGAGTCCTAGGGCACAGATTTATAACATATCAAACTACCAAATCATTTTATACCTCTGGTTTGATCTTAAAAAACACACACACACATACACACACACACACACACAAAAAAAAAAAACCAAACAAACAATAAATCAAAGACTGCTGATTGGAATGTGTAGCCAATTGTGTCATATCTAGCATAGAATCTGACAAATAGAAAGCACTTGATGCACTTGATAAACGTAACTTCTCCATTTTGTATAGCAAAGGATGTAATTACCTCTAGGAGACTCAGTCTCATCTTATTTACTTCTAACAAATTTTTTTGTTTTGTTTTGTTTTCATGTACTAATTATAAACTGAGCTAATTACGATATAGCCTTGGGAAGTTTTCAGAGTAGGTCATTAAATCAAAATTGTTCTGTAGATTTTTCTAGATAGAGAGCTGATAATGAATCCCCTAGAAACTTTTATATGATGTAACTTTCTTATTTGAAGACAAGGAAAAGGATGAGAATACGACAGCTTTTCATCTGCAAAAGAATATAGGCGCTTCAAGTAATTGGTAGGCAGGACTCTATAATGTGCTAGGCCAGGACTTGACTGGCCCTGTTGGCAAAAGAGTAAAGGGCATCTCACAGGTAAAATCATTGCTCAAAGATTCGGTGAGCAGTGCATGAGGGCATGTGTGTGTGCCTGTGAGTTTAATCATGGGCCACGGAGAACATCTGTGATAAAAGAGCACATGACATAGGTTGGAAAGATTAGTGAAGGCCTGCAGTGAGACTAAGGTAAAGATAATTTTTACTGTAGTTCACACATACACATACACATGCACGCATGCACACACACACATACACACATGCACACACAGAGGAGGGGAGGGAGAGAAAGAGAGAAACACTTGAGACCTGTTGCCGTAAACTAAATGGAGAAAATGATCTTTGGTACTGATGTTATAAAACCATGTGTGTGTGTGTGTGTTTATATTGCATTATATAATGCATTGTTGTACCTCCATATCAATCACTTCCTCCTTGGATCAAGCTAAGTTTTAACAGACAAAAATTGGAAGAAAGAATACATCTTCTTGAACATGTCCATATTTAGTTTTCCTATTTCCCCCTAAATTATGCAATATAACTATTTATGTATTCATATATGTAGTTCATATGCAGGTCCTAATCTGTTTATAGAAGGGACTTGAGGATACCCATATTGTGATGTTAACAAAGAGTTCCAGAACCAGTGTTATAATGACAGTGAAGAAAAACTATAAATCTAGATGTCTATGTCAACATACAAGTGTGGACCATGTAGAATGTTTGGCCAATACTGCTCCCAAATTACCTGTTTGTTCTTACTTCTGTAGCCTGTATTCAGACTGGCCTTCTATCTGAGGAAAATACTTTTTATCGATGTTCTCTTGACCAGGGCCTTCAACCAATAGAAAGCACTAAATCTGAATGCTTGGTCTCTCCAATTCATTTTCTGTGATTGTGGTTCATCTCCTCTAGCAGCTAGTAAAGAGACACCTTTTTGACAGATCTACTTGCTTCACACCAAGTACTCTCTTATATTCTCTCTCTCTCTCTCTTTCTCTCTCTCTCTGATTTCTTCATCAACCTTTTATATTAGATGAAAGCAACCTAATTCTCTGCTAATTCTTCACTCTCTATTGGGTTTCTCACCATTATTCACCTGTGCCATAGACTTTATTGCATTGTCTTGATTCAACAGTGTTTCTATATTCAAGTACAGATGCAGGTTGATTAGCATGTTTAATTTTAATTGATTATATATTTTGAGAGGTTGGACTATTTAAAATATTAAGTTCAAAGATTTATTGAATATCGTGTCTGTTTTTCTTTTAGCAATTTCAAACTCTTAAATTATGGCATGAAGTGACAATGAGTATATCATTAAATTGCAGTTTCACTTAGGTCATCCCTTTCTAAAAGTAGTTAATAGAATACGAAACTAAAGAAGATATTTAATACTTAGGGATGGTCAAGAGCTTTAAGAAATGGTGAAACACAGCCCCAGGTGTTGGTTTAAGTTGGACATTAATGTGACTTTGTACACATGATTTCCTTGTATCCTGGGGCATTGAAGTGAGTTTCTCTCTACCCTAGCGATGAAATGGTTGTAGAGGTGCCTCCTTTTCATCATCAGCCGCCTTGAGAGTTCCTTCATCTCATTTGAGTAAAGCACTTAGCACCTAGATGCTTGATGTTGGCCTGCAGGGAAATTGGTCCTTACTTTAGCTGTTTTGCTAGAAGATGAAGTACTTTCCGAAAGCACTTTCCGGCCAATGGATTCTAAGACAAACACAAAAGGGTGTATCAGGTGTTACCCTTCATGCTTAATATTAATATAAAGTAATCACAGGCCATTTTAGTGATTTCAAGTCATAACTCAACCTCAGCGCTTTTGTTTTAGCTTGCCAGCAGTCCAGTTAAGTACTGCAGTGGTGTGAAGAAGAAATGTCTTCCACAGGCTTGAGCAGGTGAATGCTTTGTTTCTAGTTGATGGCAGTGTTTGTTGAGGTCTCGGAGTGTGACTTTGTTGGAGGAAGAACATCACTAGTGGTTGACTTTGTGCTTGTTCAAGATGTGAGTCCTCAGCTACCTGTTCCCGCTGCCATACTCCTGCTCTGAACCATGAACTCTTACCCTCTGGAACTGTTAGCTAAATCTAACTCTGGTCATGGTGTATATCCCAGTAATAGTAAGGCAACTAATACAAATATACTTCTGAAATCCACTTAGATGGCCCTACTCACTGTGTGGATTGTGCTATTTCTCTCTCTCTCTCTCTCTGTATATATATATATATATATATATATATATATATATATATATATATGATAGATAGATAGATAGATAGATAGATAGATAGATAGATAGATAGATAGATAGAGATATGTGTATGTGTGTCTGTGTTTTGTGGGTGTGTCTGTATGTATGTCTGTGTTTCTGTGTGTGTGTGTCTGTGTGTGCATGTATATGTATGTGTGTGTATCTGTGACTGTGTTTCTGTGTGTGTGTTTGTGTATGTCTGTATGTATATGTGTAAGTGTGAGTGTGAATGTGTATGTGTTTGTGTGTGATTTGGCCATGTTGTAAAGACATTCAGATTTAGTAGAACAGTATTTTTCATTGTCTTGTCTATTCCAAGTCGGTAGCTTTGATATCATCACCCCCTTTTACCTTTGACTTTGATGTGAAGGTGGAGGAAGAGATGGAATTGGGCTGCGGCTGGTTAGATCACACTGGCCTCTCTACAAAGGAATGTTCCTTGGAATGATTTGGAAAAGTCTGGCACTGGATGTGGCATATGAATTTAGGAATGTCTTTGATTTTTAAGAGAAATCATGAAATCTCAGACAGAACCCTAAATTTGGAAAGAACACATGGGTTGTGGACCCTGTTCTACTACTTGTGCCCCTTTCTGTATTATCTAGGTCCACATTTTCAAATCTTTCTCCTCTATACAAGGTGGTAGTTAGAGAGGTGCTATTGATGATTTCTTCTCCAGAACATACATGCATTGGGTACAAAATCACATATGCGTATGATTTAATTAGGAGAGTTTGTTTTTTGTTTTGTCTGTGTGTACATACAAGTGTGTCTGTGCACCGTATAATATTGGGTATTACATTTATAGACGTCTAATGAAAATAGTCCTGTTTGATATAATCAACACATTAAAGAACCTAAATTATATTCCAAAACTAAACTGTCTTCCACATCCTGTGTGGTGTCATCAATAAACATATTTTTTTATTATTATTTTTATTCTTTTTTAATTAAAATTTCCACCTGCTCCCTGTTTCCCATTTCCCTCCCCTCCTCCCAAATATTGCCCCCTCCCCCCAGCCCCCTCCCCCATCCCCACTTCTCTTCTCCTCCCCCCACACCATTCCCCCTCCCTCTCGATACTGAAGAGCAGTCCAAAATCTCTGCCCTGCCGGAAGACGAAGGTCTTCTATCTATGTCCAGGAAGGTGAGCGTCTAAACAGGCTAAGCACCCACAAAGCCAGTTCATGTATTAGGATCGAAACCTAGTGCCATTGTCCTTGGCTTCTCATCAGCCTTCATTGTCCGCCATGCTCAGAGAGTCCAGTTTCAACCCATGCTTATTCAGTCCCAGACCAGCTGGCCTTGGTGGGCTCACAATAAATCAGTTCCACTGTCACAGTGGGTGGGTGCATCCCTCGTGGTCCTGGTTTCCTTGCTCATGTTCTCCCTCCTTCTGCTCCTCATTTGGGCCTTAAGAGCTCAGACCGTTGCTCCAAATTGAGACTCTGTCTCTACCTCGATCCATCGCCAGATGAAGGTTCTAAGGTGATATGCAAGATATTCATCAGTATAGGATAGGGTCATTTCAGGTTCCCTCTCCTTAGTTGCCCAAGGTTCCAGCTGGAGACATCTCCCTGGACACCTGCTAACCCCTCTAGAGTCAAGTTTCTTGCCAACCCTAGGATGGCTCTCTTAGTTAGGATATATACTTCGCTGCTCCCGTATCCTCCCTTCCTATATCCCAACCATCCCAATCCCCCGAGCTCCTCCCATCCTCCCCTTCTCATGTTTCTCATCCCATTTCCCCTTTGCCCCTTGCCACCTCACCCGCAAGTTCCCAGTTTTTGCCCTGCAATCTTGTCTACTTCCCCTTTCCAGGCAGATGACTATATGATTTTCTTTGGGTTCACTTTCTTATTTAGCTTCTCTAGGATCACAAATTATATGCTCAATGTCCTTTATTTATGGCTAGAAACCGATTATGAGTGAGTACATCCCATGTTCCTCTTTTTGGGTCTGGGATACCTCACTCAGGATAGTGTTTTCTATTTCCATCCATTTGCATGCAAAATTCGAGAAGTCATTGTTTTTTACCGCTGAGTAGTACTCTAATATGTATATATTCCACACTTTCTTCATCCATTCCTCCATTGAAGGGCATCTAGGTTGTTTCCAGGTTCTGGCTATTACAAACAATGCTGCTATGAACATAGTTGAACAGATACTTTTGTCATTTGATGGGGCATCTCTTGGGTATATTCCCAATAGTGGTATTACTGGATCTTAGGGTAGGTTGATCCCAAATTTCCTGAGAAATCGCCACACTGATTTCCAAAGTGGTTGCACAAGTTTGCATTCCCACCAGCAATGAATGAGTGTGCCCCTTTCTCCACAACCTCTCCAGCAAAGGCTATCATTGCTGTTTTTAATTTTAGCCATTCTGACAGGTGTAAGATGGTATCTCAAAGTTGTTTTAATTTGCATTTCCCTTATCGCTAAGGAGGTTGAGCATGACCTTAAGTGTCTTTTGGCCATTTGAATTTCTTCTGTTGAGAATTCTCTGTTCAGATCAGTGCCCCATTTTTTATTGGGTTCATTAACATTTTAAAGTCTAGTTTCTTGAGTTCTTTATATATTTTGGAGATCAGACCTTTGTCTGTTGCATTTGACAAAATAAACATATTTTTAAACTGGAAATACACAAATATTGCCTGTCGGTGAAGTTCTTGCCCCACTAACCTCACACCTTGACTTCAGATTTCCAGGACATACAAAAAAAACCAACACAGCAGTATGCCAAGTTTTAATCTCAGCATTCCTAGTGGGAGATGGAGAATCCTGTGAAGCTCAGGGTCGACCAACTTAAAGCAGACAGCGCATGGATGTTTTTCTGAAGCAGAGCAGCCAACCATGGGCTACTCTCCAACTCCCTAGGTCTACCTCCTCCCTGTAACCTCTCCCCAGGCACAGAAAGATTATCACATAATTTTCATTTGAGAGTTTCCTCTTTGCTTGTTTCATATCTCCAAGTAACACATGTCATCTATGTCTTGGTTTGTCTAGTCTAGATAGAATACTGACTTTCTCGGTAAATTAGTTATTCCACCCCCTATCTGTTCCCTCTTTTCTCTACTTAGGTAATTATTCTTAGTTTCCGAGTTTGTCTTAACAACATTTCAGTGTGCAAAATAACATGAACAAGAAATGGAGCTTCATACGAAACCAACATTGGTCTAGTCATACAGCTATCTGGGTTCTTCCTAACAGGTTTTCAAACTCTTAATGATTACGTTTAATTGAGCATCCATTTAAACTTAAGAGCCTGTGCCATACTTTTTTTTTTTAAATTCCAGGATTTGCTTTAAACTCAGTTTAATTTTGCCTACATGAGGGGCTCTAATATGAAATCATTCTCCATTCAGGCCAAAGCTTCCTTCTTGTTGACGAATGTCATACGTAATGAAAGATTGCATCCCTTTTTCCTCAGCAGTGAATCATTTATCACCCAAGGGAGATCTAGTCCTGTCGATTCTGATCAAAGCTGCCCACTTCCTCTAGCCTTCAGATATGCTGGTCCTTGCCAGCTCATTGGACAATATCCTGGGAGAAATGGGAAATTGTGCTGTAGAACTGGGGCTCTGTAACTGTAGAGGCTCCTAAGATGGTGTTAGAAAACAATTTATATTTCCTGTAGAACTTTCTATGATCTGGACATGTAAACTGGAAAAGTCTTTATTTTTTTTTCCTGCTTTAATTAAATCAGAAGGCTCTGTGGTTTTTCACAGCATGCTCTGTGATGTTCTCAAACGGATTTGTTGACACTGTGTGGCTACTTGGCCCCCTTTCTCTGGGAGACACTAATTATTATCACTTCTTTTAAAACAGGCTCTGGGTGGTTTATCAGTTCCTTTGTTAATGAACTGTCCTTCTCCTTTTTTATGCAAATCATAAGGACACCCTTAAAATAAGAATTATCTCTCAGATTTATTCATTTATTTTTTCCTGATTCTGCCTTATCAAGCTCTATAATGTCTTGCTTCAGGGAATCACCCAGGCAGCACAGATAGAAAACAAGATGACTTCCTTGATCTCTCTCACCATCTGAGGCCTCAACACTGTACTCCAGAAAGGACACCATAGCTCCTCATATGGGTCTCTTCTTCTGTCTGATCATTGATTGTTGGCAATCATTGCCCTGTGAGATAGGCTTGTACACACCGCTTTTCAAATTTAAGAGCACATGGGTATTAAAAATGGCCAAAGTAAAGTGAGCTGAAGAATGAAGCAGGAAGACATCCATTCTTGTAACCTTCCATCCCAGGGCGACTGCTGCCTGGGATCTCTTCCAGTTTATTTTGATGCTATTCAAAGTATGTTGGTGATCCAGTCAAGATGGACACCTGCACTCCAGCAATTACAAAGAACATTACTTCAGTTGAATATCACCTCTTGATAAAGAAGCCTGTCAGTGCTCAGGCTGTTGAAGAGGCAGCACTGGATTTGTAGCTGGACTGTGTGAGTTCATTGCATGCATTAAGTAGTTTATAAAAGGATGCATAACAAGCCAACATTGCAAATGTGTGAAAACATATCAGAATTGAAATAATAGTTACGGTAACAATGATATACCTTAGCTTAAATCTAGGTGATTCTGTTAATTTTCTCTGGGTGATTTTTCTCCCGTGTAAGTTTTCCTGAGTAAGCAAATAAACCTCAATAAGCAAAGTTAGGCTGGGACTTCATGGAAACGATGAATAAAATTTTATTTTATACCCCACATATTGCATTGTAATACACTCAAAAGTAATCTTGTTTATCTAAAATAAAAATTAAACTAGTATTTTTTTATTTTAAATGGATACCCTGTATCTAGGGGAATTCAAATTGTGACCTTGACTGATCTCTGGATATCAGTTCGGCACCTTGTTATCTATATTGGTCAGAATTGCGCCTCTCCCCTAAACCTCATTTGCTCCTAATAATAGAACCTGAAAGTAGAGAGCCATTAGGAGACCACCAAGGTCAAAGACCATCATAAGAGTAATCTTATTCATGTAGGAATATAGCTTTAGGAGTAAGATCCAGATTACAAGGGGGAGTATCTACAATTCACAGAGAGACCCCACCAAATTCCACCAGGCTGGTAGGCTGATCTTAGGTACATTTTTTTTTGTTATCATTTCAAATGTGATAAAAAAAAAAATCAAAGCTAAAGTGGAAAGGGTGGGTTGGTTAGCCTATCTTTGTACTAAATCATACATTATCCTAAATTGTCTGATGCCCTCATTCTACATTACATGTTTTAGTTTTGTGACTGAGGTATTAAGGGAAAAGTGGAAGTTAAGAACAAGTAGTGTCTTCGAGACCAGCCTGGTCTACAAGAGCTAGTTCCAGGACAGGCTCCAAAACCACAGAGAAACCCTGTCTCGAAAAACCAAAAAAAAAAAAAAAAAAAAAAAAAAAAAAAGAACAAGTAGTGTCAGACAGCAATATCAAAGATTAAATGTAGCTGGGCAGTGGTGGCGCACGCCTTTAATCTCAGCACTCAGGAGGCAGAGCAGGTGCATCTCTGTGAGTTCGAGGCCAGTCTGGTCTACAAGAGCTAGTTCCAGGACAGGCTCCAAAGCTACAGAGAAACACTGTCTCGACAAACAACAACAACAACAAAAGTCTAAATGTTCATCAAGACTAATGTGACCATACCTCAGCAATGACTCTCTCAGAAAGACTGCCATATTCACAGGGAGAATGACAGCATCTGGGTAAGTGACCACTAGGTTGCTGGCAGTGACAGCAAATGTTGTACCTGGCCCAGTAGCTGCTATACACGCTGTCTGGTGGAGAAGATCTCAGGGTTTCATAATCACTCGTCTTCTATCATGTTTCTTCAGTTTGCCTTTCTGATGTCGCTATTTCCTTTGTCTCTTGGTGACTGGATGTATTCTATTTCCTGCATCCAAGTAGAAGACAAAAACTTGCACGTGAAATCCTTGCTGTGTTATGTTAAGGAATTAGTTTTCATATCCTAATTTTGCAAAAAAGAATAAATTATAAAACAAGTCCTAGGTTTTTGTTATTGTTATTGTTGCTTTTTTTAGATTTTGGATACAATTTTATTAGAAATATCAATGATCTTAGAAGAGACTTTTTCATCAGCCATGGCCTTGATAACATGTTGGGAAGCCTGTAAATTGATAAGGTATTGCAGGAACTTGGTGGTAAATCTCGACATTATAGAAGGTAGCTGCTATACTGAAATTTACACAAATTCAGCCCTAAATTCTTCATTTTATAGTCAAAAGTGTTGTAGAAAGTCTGTACCCATAGCTAATCAGTAGATAACATTAATGCCAAGTAGTTAACTTACAGATCATGCTGTCTTAATTAGTGTTCATTTTAAAATAAGACCACTTAATTAAATTCTCAGTTCAGCTAAAGAAAGCTTACACTTTAATCAATGTCACAATACTCTCCATGGTCAAACCTACATTCTAGTTTCTGCTGAAGACTGGCTGGGGACATGAATTTGTTCTAAATCCATTAATGATTTTTAGTCAATGACTCTAGGCTGGATATCCATAGGGAAAAAAATTTATGGTCCACCCATCCCATTTATCATTTAGAACAAGCAGCTTTTGGAATTGTGACTTCTCCATATCTTCCTCATTTATGCTGGGCCATTCACCTCACATTACTTGAATCAATCTTTTGTTTGTGTTTGGTAGGTTAATTGGTTTTAACTTTAGATTTTGTTTTTAATCCAGTTAGTCGGCCATTAAGAAGTGTCATCAACATTGGATGCCCAGTCCTAAGTTCCTGGAAGACCACCTTTCTGCTTTGTTTCTGAATTCAACTTTTTAAGTTCCATGAATGAGCCATTTGTATAGGATTCAGCTGTTTGCTCTTAGCTGATTCCACCCAATACAATGTACTTCAGTGATGTACACAGTTACACAATATTTATCTGTAATGTCCCAAAGGATAAAGCAAATTCTTTCACTATGGTTTAAAATATTTGTACTAGCTGGTTTTATATCAATTTGATACAAGCCAGAATCATCAGAACAGAAGAAGCCTCATTTGAGAAAATGTGTTCGTAAGATTCATCTGTAAGGTATGGCAGGCTTTCTTGGACCACAAGCCCCAAATCGTGACACAGAGATTTATTATTAGTTACCAATTCTTGTACTTAGCTTAGGCTTGTTTTAATTAGTTTTTTTTCCCAATCCATTTCTATTAATCTATGTGTTGCCCCGAGGCTTGCTATTTCATCTAAGATTGACGGCCATCCTGCTTTCCTGCTTCCTCCTTGTCTGGCTAGCTGGCTTCCAGCTGGAGAGCTGGCTTTCCTGTTCTCTCTGCCCACCAGTACTGCTGCAGGAGGCAGAGGCAGACAGACCTCTGTGAGATCAAGGCTAACCTGGTCTACAAAGCGAGTTCCAGGACAGCCAAGAATGTTACACAGAGAAACCATGTGTTTTGAAATAAACACACACACATACATGAAGACTAAGTTAAACATCAGGATAGAAACCGATGTTTTTACTAATTGTGATGTGAATGAGGAAGATGGGTTGTGAAGCCCATGTGCTGTGAATGTGTGATCATCTGTGAATGTAATCAAGTCATATCTGAGCAAGAAGACAGAGAACATTGAGAGAGCAGGTCAAGTGAGCAGTAACACCTTCCACTAAGAAATGAGAAAATTAAGGAGGAAGAAAAAGTCAAAATCTATTTCACCTGTTATTTTATGTTAAATTAAACTATTCTATCAAGATGTTGAAAGTAAAAATCTGGAAACATTAGATACCTTTTAATGACACCTGTAGATTCTTCAGCTTTATCCACAATAATTTACAAAAATCATTGACTCAAACAAGTAAACTGTTGCACGAGAACTATAAGAAAGAGGTAAAATGATGTTAGTACTTGGGCTGTTGGCTGCAAGCCAATCAAAGATGACAGCTCCTGATGAACATAAACGCATGGCCAAACTGCTTTTCTATTAAATAAATTTGTTCTATGATAAGTTTGTATATATATATACTGCATTCTGGTTATTTCTACCCACTACTCTTTATCTCCCTCCCACACCTGTTATCCACCCTCCAACCTCCAAAACATTCATGTGTCTCTTTGCTTTATGACCTGTGGATTATTATCAGGACCAGTTCTGTGACCATGGATTTGAATCTAATCATTAGAGCCAAATGGGCTCACCTTTGGTTATAGAATTGAAGGTGGTTACTGCTACTCCTCATGAGTGTATTGATAGCCAATAGTTCATCAGGGAGGGAGCGGCCTGGAGATTCCTTCCCTGATCCATTATTGGCTGTTGCCAGAGCCAGTCTTGTTCTGGCCCAATGCAGGGAGTAGCATCTGCTCTGAGATCACTTTGAATTGTCTGTGTCATGCTCTGATGTCAATACTCAACTGCACTTCTCCCTATCTTCGTGTTCTCATTCTTTCTGCTCCTGTTTCTCAATTGTTCCTCGAGACTTAGACGGCATGTTATCCATATCCCATTTAGGACTGAACACTGTACCATCATGTATTCCTTGGCCCCTTCAATGAATAGGAATCTCTACACTCATTGCAATTCACTGTCCTGCCTAAATGGTCAAGAGACAGTGAAAGAGTGCCAACTGGACTATTTGAAAGTCTTTTTTTTTCAGGTCCTTCCACATGCAGTCTTGATATACTGATCATTTCTGTTTCACTATGCCACACAAAGCAAGTACTGAACTCTAGCCAAAGATAATGGCTGGTATCCATGACTCTTCCTTTGGCTACTGATTATCTCCCCCCGCCCCTAGAACCAGCCACTGGGCTTTTCCTCAGGGGTAAAGAAAAGGAGAGAAAAATGATCCATAAGGATGCCAGTTATTTCAGATAAAATGGACATGTGCGAAGGAGAATAAGGCAAATCTGAGAAGACCTGAGGAAGAACAGTCATGTACATTTGAAGTTAAACAGTCTTGCCCTCTGGGAACATGAGTGTAACATGGTAGCTAGGCTCACTATCGGCTAGACCTGGCAGCCAGGACTGCGTATTCCCCATCCCTCTCCTCACTCCGTGTCCACCATTGTCAGTGGTACAATCATAGTTCCTGCCCTACTTGGCTTCAAATGTCACCTCTGTGTTCCTCCTGCTTCTGACTTTCTGTACTGGGAAATAAAGCACAATGCGACTTAAGAAGTTAGTTTTCTAAAGACACAACCCCTTCGGCTCGAAGTAAACATGGAATTTGAGGCTAATTTTGCCTACAGGAAAATGTCTCAGCTCTTGCAAACCAACTTGGTTTTGTGGTTATTTCATAGTTGGTAATAATTCTTTCATTTTCTTCATGAAACCTTTCGTCAACCCTTGTTGTTTCCTGCCTGAGTTTGCAGAATCAAAACTTGTTTGTGAAACGACAGAACAATATTGTGTTTTTTTAATATTGTGGCTATGATGCAGGTTTCTAAAAGACAAAGAAATGCAGAGAATAGGTGAACAGAGTGACTTTCAGATAAAAGCAGAGAACAAAGTAAAGAGATTCCTAAGCCAGCTAAGACAAGATTTGTACTTTTTTTTTTTTAAAGAAAGCCATATTTACCATTAAACATTATGCATGCCCTCTTCGATGCCCTTCATTACACCACACATAAGATGAAATCAATATTCTGGGTATAAATCTCCCTCTTATACTTTATACTGTGTTTTCCAAAAAAAAAAAAAAAAGAAACAGTAACTCTTGCCATCTTCCAAACTAACTGAAACAGAAGCAAACCACACAGTATTGTCAGTTATCACCTCAAGAGAAGGTCCATTGGACACACTCGTGTGATAGAAATGCATTTGAAGACATGCTCCCCCCCCACACACACACGCTTCAATACGGTCACAGAACCAACTCATCAGCAGTCTGTGGTAATAGTCCATCTTCATGTTTGGATGAGTCTGAACTTAGCAAGGTAAAGTATGTGTGATTTTTAAATGAGAAACTTAAGTGTTGTTTTTCAAACCCTCGAACCAATTAGCAGTAGCTTGCTCATCTCTCCCAACAGAGCAGCGCTTGCTGCGTGGCTGCATAAGTGGCTGTTTTGAGGCCTGTGCTGGGCTCCCTACCCTGAGAAAGGCTGCTACACCACCACCTAGCTCTATTATCGCAGCCCACAGGTGTGAAGGCACCTGGAAAAGACTTTACAATTTTCCTAACCGCCCACCCCTAGGCCTAACACTCTAAGGTGGGCTCGGAATGATGGTCAATCCATATACGGTTGGAAAAATTTCACACTTCTCTCTTTATTTTGTTTTCCACACACAAATGGAATAATATGTTTTAAGTAACAATGAACCTGTAAAAAGCAAAGCTCACAAACAAACAAGCAAACAAACAAAACATAAACAGTATTTCCGTTTAAAAGCTGCCTCCCCTCCTCCCAGGATGCTATTTTCACATGAAATAAACATACAAGCAGTTAAAGAGTACTTAAGACCTGCATGGACTGGAAATGACACCTCTACAAACTCTATGTGCCTGATCACACGTGCAGGGCATGATTCACAGTCACGGAGAAATGAGGACCGAAGCTCCGCTCCGTGGCATGGAGAGTCCTAGATGAGGTTGAAGAGCAGCATCAGGGCAGCTTTCAGGAAACAAATATGTTTCAGCCTTAAGTATCCTTTGGCCGAATGTTTACCATTAGAAAATTTATTTCGCCTATTTTATTTCAAGCACAATAGATATTTTGTTTTTAAAGAGGTGAAGACAAGGATTTGCACAAATAAATTCGTATGCCTCTGCGATTTCTGGGCTATCTGTACACACATAGTAGGAATCTTTGTTTTTAGACTATGAGGGGACAATCTCCAAATATATCTGGAGGTACCGTGTTTTAAAAAGGTGTTGAAGAGAGCCTGGCATTCCAATTTAGCTCAAATGAAAGGTAGAAAATGGCCTGTGGGCCTTCAGTGTTGCGACCCCTGTTACAGTAAGCCTCACCTAAGTCTTCCTCACACTCAGGAAGCAAAGCCTACTCCATGTGAAGAATTCACAGCCCTTCTTGCCAGGACCTGTGGGACTGTCTCTTTGAATACATGTGTCAATTTTGTAGATTTATAACAAGCAGATGGTTGTTTTTCAAACCTGAGTTTCATGTCAGCAGCCCGATTTTTTCCCTCTGTAAGTAGGACCCCAGGGGACAATGGTGACTTCTCTGCTTTGTTCAAGCATGACGGATTAAGCCTCACCAAGACCAGCAAATGCTACCTTCCCACTTAAAGAGACTCTACCCAGACCGTTTGTGGGGCCTTAGTTACATTTGTAGTTTGAACCGGCTGTAGATGTGTTGCAGTTGTCCGAGCTGGTCAAGCAGCCATAATTGACTGAGCCAAGCATGCAAGTAGGACTCAGGGATTGGGTGTGCTTCGTCACTAAAGCTTCCAGAGTGTGCCTAGTTCAGCAATGTACTCACTAAAGACAGTTGCCTTTGTATATGTTTTCTAAATATAAAGAGCAAACAGGAAGACTTAGGTACCCCTCAGACCCTGCCAGGTGCTATGTTGATATTTCTGACAAGGAGGTGACTGATAGAAAGGGGACCAGATTCAAAAAAGTGAAATCAGCAAAGAAGAACACCAAGAAAGTACAAGGAAACAATACAGAAAACCTAAATCTGTAACTGATGTATAATGCTATAAAATGTGTGCTGTAAGAAACACGAGGCTTGCAAAATGTGTCTGAATGCATTTAGATCCCAGGGTACTGGATAACACAGAGTGCACCTGGTGCCAGCCGTATAGGATAACCACCATCCACACTGCTGAGAGAGGCATCTGAGATGTTGGTACATTTGTTCCTTGAGTGTTGCATTTACAGCTATAATTGTAGATCTGTGTTTCTCTGGGTGTTTTTGTGTATTTGTTTGTATTGAGCAAAATTGGAATCTAGAATCTGCCCACGGATGTTGGGAACTGGCTGAGTCAAATTCGGAAGGCTAAGTAGACTGTTCTCCCCTCACTGTCAGTGTTAAGTCTGCTTGATGACGTCTCAAGTCTTTCTCAACCACATGCATACATTTGTCATTTATCCCCTTTTCTCAGGTGCAAGGAAGGCTACCAAGGAGTCCGTTGTGATCAATTTCTGCCGAAAACAGACTCCATCTTGTCGGATCCAAGTAGGTCAAACCTTTTTCTTCTCTGTAATGGGATGTTGTAGGTGGTCTTCTTGCCTGAGTGAAGGTCTCAACCCCGCTGAAGGTTATGTTTCACTTCTGTGTCTCTAAACCCTGCTGTTAGAAAGTGGGGAGGTGTCCATGCTAAAAGCACAACCAAGATTAACTCAATCTAGTTCTTCTCCCATGTGAGACTTAGCCTTCAGCTTAAAGTCAGCCTACAGCTCTGCTCGAAACCAACTGCAGGCAACCGCCTGCCGTAGGACCCAGGCTGGCTCCTAATATCACTCTGTTGCACAAAGAAGGCTATAGAGAAAAAAGCTCATCATTTCTCTAAAGAATGTTATGAAACTGCATTTTCATATTGCATCTGAGACTTTGTCTGGTAATTTGTGATAATGGTGAACTTATTAACATTTACCTTACTGAAAGAAGAAAATATGCCTAATGAAATTACTTTTAAGATGTTTTGAAACAAACTGTAAAAACTCAGCTCCTGTCTGACCACACTATTTTCATATCAGGGATTATAATACTAGCAAAATTATTATTTTGAATCCATGAAAGAAGGCCAATTTTTTATAACCTCCAGTACTGTTGGTTATTAGTTTCAGTTGGTATATGGATTTAAAGGTAACTTTCTTCGTGAAAATGACCAGTTTTGGCTAAAAGTAAAGATTTTACTTTGGCTGTGGTAATTATTTTGCTCTTTCCACGGCTGTTACAATTGAATCATCACTAAAGAAAGATTTTGATGGACTCAAAAATTTAGTTCAATGAGGATAATGGCATGCCTTTCTAAACTGTAATAGCAATATTATGGTTTTATATATCTAACACGAATCATGGGGATTTTAGAAAGAATTCTGTATTGACTATAGCTAGCTTCTCAGTCTACCTGTGTTTTAGAACACAAAGAACATGTCTGGCTGTCTTCAATATCTTTTTGTATTGTGTGTATCAACTTGTCCCATAAATTTATAACCAAATTGTCTGGCTAAATGAAAACTTATTTAAAGAAAGGAAGTTTTTTCTTTAATTTCACTTAAAGGTGTTTTATCTCGGGAAGGAATTCACCTTGTCATTCTTTGTAAACTTACCTCCCCTTGAGGAGTGTGAAGGTTGCTAGGAGGCTAGAGAGCAGTCCAGATCTCTGTTCTGTGAAATGTGAAGTGCTATTCTCTAGAACTAATCAAAAGATCATGGTGTTAGGGGGTCTGTCTGTATTTCCTTCATTTTGCAGTTGTGGCAACTTGTTGAGCTGAAGCTTCTTGGTGTCTAAAGCTCTTTTGTTGGTCTTGGATACATACATACATTTGGAGCATTGGGAAGCTTACATAAAAGATGAGCTTGACAATTTGTTTTCTCTGCCCCACACAAAGCTGTTTTCCTAAGTGTCTAGCTTGTATTTCATTCTTCATTCTTTCTCTCTTTCTGTATTCGCATTTTCTCACCTTCTTTTCTCCTTTCCTTCTTTTTAATACATTTTTTCCAAATTAAGTTTATATGTTTTCTTCTGTGTATGTGTGTGTGTTTACATACATGCACATGAATGTATTCCTGTACACACATGCATGCTATACCATGGTGCACCTCTCGAGAACATAAGAAAACCTAAGGAAGTCAGTTAGACCATGTCAGCCCTGCTGAGTGAAATTGGGTGGTCAGGCATTGTGGCAGGTGCCTTTCCTCACTGAGTTACCTCATTGATGGCTATCTCAGATAGTGATAGCCACCACTGTCTCACCAGCTTCTCTTCCAAAAATGCAGAACTTTATATGTAGCTTTAAAATATTTATCAAGTACAGAATTCTAGACAAGGCCTTGTATATGATACAAAGTAGGGAAAATAATTGCTCTTTAAAGCACCCACGCAAATTTTGTGATCCAATTAGACTCAGAAATTTAATTCAATGAGGATAATGACAGACACTTTCAAATTGTAGAGGCAAATTTTAGTTCAGTGCAGATGTTGAAAGTATGTGACCCACATTAGTGACTATGTGTTTCTCAGAGAAAAAAAAATTCCCTAGGAGCCTTCATGGCTAAGATTAAGGTTCACATCGTTATTTCATGCAGCAGCAGTGGGAGAGGAAATCCTAGGCATAACTCACAACAGGCTTCACTTTGAAACATCTCATACCTTGTTTTCCTCCAGAATGGCAAATGCCTGAAATGTTTCGATCATATGACACCAGGAAACAGAAATTTAATTACGTAGGACTGGAAAAATGAACATTCTGAGATATATGGTTAGAAAATAAATACAGTCCTCTGCTCAAGGGATTTTGGGTTATGGAATTATATAAACTCATTTTCCTGTTATTCAATGTGTCTGTAAAAATGAATATGTCTATAAGAGTCAAAATATTAGAATTTCTTGAAATCAAAATTAGGGATTTTCACACATTAAAAATCTATAGATGTGCCAGGAGGTGGGGGCACATGCCTTTAATCCCAGCACTTGGGAGGCAGAGGCAGACGGGTCTCTATGAGTTGGAGACCAGTCTGGTCTACAAGAGCTAGTTCCAGGACAAGCTCTAAAGCTACACAGTGAAACCCTGTCTTGAAAAACTAAAAAAAAAAAAAAAAAAAAAAAAAAAAAAAAAAAAAGAATCTATAGATAAGACCATGAGTCATATATTATTTTATATATTCATCCATGTATGCATTTATTTCTGAGATCATTAATTCATTCCACCAGCCTTTTCTGGGTAACTACAAAGTTGTTAATCCAGGAAATTATGTCAACACAATGGGATTTTAACTGGAGAACCCTCCAACCAATGAGGAAAAATAATATGGTCGCACAAAAACATTGAGATTTATTGGCTAAAACTTTTGCTTACCCATATAAACCATGGCACATATATTCAGTTTCTAAGCCGCATAATTTTCATCTCAGTAAAGGCATCATGGGAGATTTTGGTATAACATAGAGATGGAACACACTAGCGTCGAGTAGATTTCTAGCCCACTCCCTTATCTTCATTGTTACCATTATGAGTCTGCAGTTCAATGTTCTGCATGCTAGGAACTGTGCCAAAGGGCTTTGACTGAATTATTTCATTAAATCTTCACGATCACAGACTAGTGGGGAGCGCATTGGAAATTGCTCACATTTTATGGATGTGAAAATTAGACTGCAGAGATGCAAAATACACTAACTCAAGGTCACAGAGTCAGTTAACACCCAAGTGTCACTTCTTTTCCAAATGACTTAAGGGCCTAAGCTTCCAACTGAGGGGCTCTTTTCTCCCTCTCCTGGAACCTTTCCTCTGCTAGCTATTTTCAACAGGACATTTATCACTCTAAATTTCATTGACTGAAACTCAATGACCTGCGGCAAACATCATTCTCAGGAACAATATTTGCACAATTTTCATATCTTAATGCAGCAACTTGAGCTTCCATCGAAATTTAAATCCCTAATGAAATTTCCTTGTCAAAATTCTTGCTGAAGAATTGTTTAATTTGCAGCTCATGATCTCTTCAGAGTGGCTTCATGCTCAGGAAATAAGTGTTCTTCCAGTACTCCCCATGTTTTCTTTCTCCATCCTTCCTCTCCATCTCGTCTGCCTTTTCCCCTTTCTTTCAACTTGATCCTTGCATTCATCTATTGATTAAAATCCCACAATGAGATATTAATTACCTGTTCTTTTTTCTCCCATAGGTAATGCAGAGTTGGTCAGAAATGGGTACCCTTGCCTGTATAGTTTGAAAAAAATCACATTACCTTGCATGTACTTGAGAAAATGAAGCAAAGATGTCATGAGCAGAGCCTCAGAGGTTGCTGTGATGAGGTTGTGGGCTCTAGAATGTGGTAAAAAGAACCTATAAGATAAATCCATACCGAACTCCCATGTACGTAATAACTTTAGAAAGTTTTTGTAAGTCTGTTTTAAAACAAAACAAACCCTAATACATGCAGCTGCCTTTCTTCAGGATTCAGTTTATTGTGGGTTACTACCACATCACTGGGCAGGAGGAGACAAGAGCTCAGTATAGTCCCAGGATACCCTCTGAGTTGTAGTCTGAAGCAGTCTGAAGAGGCAGTCTGAGGACAGGATCGCCCCTTTGATCCGAGCATTGATAGAAGTAAAAGCCTGGCTGCACTGCTTCTCTAATCTCTTAGCTTTCACCCCTAATATCTTTCACCTCCTAATATCTAAATTAGACCAATTAGAATCTGTGCTACATTCCCCTTCCATTCTCCCTCCAATCCCTATGTCCCCTCCCCTTATCACCTTCCTCCCTCTTAAATACATGACCTCTTTTGCTTTGATTATTGCTGTTACATTATCCCCTGCCCTGTGTTTGTGTGTGTGTATGTGTGTGTGAATGAGTGAAAAAAAGAGAAAGAGGGAAAAAAAGAGGGAGGTGGGGGGAGAGAGTGTGTGTATGTGTGTCTACAAACACATAACTTCCACTGGCTAAGTTTTCTTTAGTATGACAATTATAAATACATGATTTTCGGTATCACTACTTGATATTGGATAAGCAATTAGAGGGCTCATCCCTAGGGAAGACTAATTCTGACTTTCTGAGCAATTATTAGTTTCCTGTAGTTCATTTCCTAGGGGATGGGCTTCTTGAGATGTCCCCTTTCCATGTTGCCTTCTGTGCTAGCATTGCCACTGTTGACTCCTCACTTAGGCAACCCTGCTCTTGAAGTGTCATGGGTAAAACTTCCCTATTATTCTAGGAGCAGACATTTTGGGCCTCTGTCAGCTACAATCTTCCAACCCCCTCTTCCTCAGTGTTCTCCAAGCCTTAGGCACAGGAGCTCTATTGCAGAGGTAGTGATTAGGACTGTACAACCCAGTTGTCCTCGTATATTGGTCAGTTGTGGGTGTCTGTGATAGTTTCTGACTGTGGCAAAAAGAAACTTTGATGGAGGGTAGGAGGCACAATTATCTGTGGGTAACATTCTGTACGTATTAGAAAGTTGCCCTGCTATATGTGCATATTACAACAAAACTGATATCAGAAAATCACATCTATACTGAACAGGTGCATATTTCTCCTCTTACTCCTTAAATAATATTTGACAAATACGGGCACAGCATTTATGTTGTATGTGGAATTATAACCAATACAGAGATGACTTAAAGTACACTGACAGGGTGCATATGAATACTTCACTACTCTATAGTGGGCACATATGAATCCACACATTGACTATCAGAGGAGATTCCTATAGCCGACCTTCCCTGGGTAAGGACTGTATTTGACTTATTAATTAGACATGAGGATGAGGGCCCTCTCTATATATTTGTACATAAACATAGGTTGTTCCATTCCATGTTCCCAACTTTTGTTTTTCCCCATTAAAAAAGTTATGACAAAAACTGTTTTGCAGCTACTCTAAAGGTGCTTCTGTTGAGATGTTTCCAAATGCTAGGTGTTAACAAACATTGGAAGAATAAATTGTGGAAAACTTCAGCCAGAAATTTCTAATATTAAAAAGTAAAGAAATGACTGTAGGGTTGGAGAATGAGATCAGTGTTTAAGAGCACTTGCTGCTCTTGCCGATGACCTGGGTTTGATTCCCAGCACCTACATGGCACCTCATAACAGTTTTCAATAATCCAGTTGTAATGGATCTGATGCCTTCTTCTGACCTCTGAGATTACCAGACTTGCATATGGTGTACATACACTCACATCCACAAAAGAGTAAATCAATTTTAAAATGAAGAAATAACTGCAAAGCAGAATCAGTCCACACCCGATGGGGTCTGTGACATCTAATGTTATATTATTCCCTCAACTCGTGGCTTTTGTGTTCCTTTCTATTCCTGTTTGATATAGATTTCAAATATAGCCTATTTTTGCTCTGTGTCAAATGCAGTGGTAACAATACTGGTTTCACCCATGCTCTTCGGTCTTTCCTAAATGTGCTGTGCATTTATGTTCTATTCCCAGGAGCTGCTGTGTTTTGAAGATGAACAACAGAATAGTTGGTTCATTTGGATGCTCTTTGGTATGATGTTAAGAGAATGAGTGCACTAGGCTGTGAACATTCAATCCTTCTTTCCACCAGAGCTGCTTTAATAGATGATGGCAGTGTAGTCTCACTCTTTTGAGAGTGACGTGAAATGAAATAGTTTACACTCCTGCCATCTTTCTTTCTAATTTAATATGACTCCTTTCAGTTTATACAGTTTTTAAAACCTGGACAGATTAGATATAGCTTCTTAAAATGAAGATTTTAAAAGGGAGAACAGAAGAGTTTAAAGGTCAGCTACAGTGTTGACAAGAATCAGAGATGCAAAAATGGGTTTTCTGTTTTCAGGGCCATATTTAAAACTCTAACAGAGCCACTTTGGTAAACGGTGACTTATAAGCTCTAAATATTGTGCTAAACATATGTTTATGTTTCCTTTTTTATTACCAACCCTTAATTATTGTCAGTTTACGGTGGAGGAAACTGAAATTTGGAGACTTTAATTAACCCACCCAAATTATGGGTTCCTAGGAATTTTTAAATCAGTACATTCTATACTTTAGCATTCCAAATGCTTTCTGGTACAGGAGTCAATACTTTTTTTTTTTTCAAAAGGCAACTTTTAAGTTTTTACTCTTATTCTTTTGTGAGTAATCAAAACTAAAGCATTCCATTTTATTTTAATTTAAATTTATTTTAACATAAATAGAAGCATAAAAGTACAAAAATGTATGGATTTGAATGTAATATATGATGTAAAAAATGGGCTGAGCATTGCTCTGCATTCATTATGGTATGGAGTAACACCTTCAAACTGCTTTTTCTGAGTTTATAAAATATATATTATTATTGTTATTTTTAGTTACTCAACTGAATATAGTAGATCAAAACATCTCCAAACTGTCCACTGATATTTCAGTGCCCATTGCCCAGCATCTCCTATCCCTTCATCCCTTTGTACATGGTCCCTGGGTACCTCCTTTCAGTTCCTCAATTATATGAACTTAACTTTAGATACCACATCTGAATAGGAGAGTGTGGTACCTGTCATCCTGTGCTTTACTTGATTTCTCTCAAAGCAGTTGCCTCTAGTTCCATGCTTGTACTAAATTCCTATCAACAGTAGGCAAGATTCTTCTTTTCTCTACAACTTCACTAAGACTTTTAATTCCTCTCTGTTTTGGGAAAAGCCATTCTTAAGTAGAATCAGGTGCTACCTCATAGTGCTTTTGCATTTTCATTTAATCATATTGGACATTTTGTCCATATATTTGTTGGCTATTTGTACACATTCTTCTGAGAAATGTCTATGTAGCTCTGTCATCTACCAAGAATGTAGTTGTCTTTTATTTATATAGTTTTCTATTTCCTTGTCTGTTTAGATTATTAACCATATGTTAGAAATGCAGTATATAAACATTTTCTTCCATTTAATACAGTGTCCTGTAACATGAAGGCCGGCTTGTTGTAGTTTCTGTCCTGCCTAGTACCCCACAGCCAGCAAGTCCCAAAGAAAATCACACAGAGATCTCTATAAGTTATAAAGCTGATTGGCCCACTAGGTCAGACTACTTATTAGCTCTTGTAGCTTATATTAACTCGTTATTCTGATCTATTTTTGCCATATGGTTTGGTACCTTTTTCAGCTGGTGATCTGCGCAGGACTGGGAGGAATCAACTTCCTTCTTCCCAGAATTCACCTGTTTTCATTGAATCATTTCTACTTCCTGTCTGGTTTTCCCACCTATACTTCCTTCCTGGACCATCAGCGTTTATTCAAAACATGATTGACAGAATACAGACAATTCTCCCGCAACAGTGTCTCCTCACTCTGATAATAGGTTACATGTGTTGTGTGTACATCAAGGGGTGAGAATGTGTGTGGATACATGGGTACCAACTATAGAGTCCGCAAGTCAACCATTAATGCAATGCTACAGGCACTGTCAACCTTCTTCAAATCAAAGTTCATCACTGACCTTGAAATCTCAAATTAAGCTGAACTAGCCAGCCAACATGTTCTGAGGAATCTTACTGTCTCTACCTCCATAATTGTTGGATTGTAAATGCAGATCACTATCCTTGGATTTTTTTATGTTTGTGCTAGGGGTCCAAATTCAGATTCTCATGTTTTTCATAGCTAGCATGTTAACAGCTAATCCACCCTTCAACTCAGTTGGATAGGTTTTAACTGTTTTATTGCTAGGTATCTATGCTGTTTCCACTTCCTTTGGAGTCTTGGATACTTCCTTCCCTTTAGAGGAAGCTTTGTGGGAGGATTAATATGATATTTATTGGAGACATGATTTTCCCTTAAGCCACAAGGAAACCTTCAGAATTATCATATTTTCCTGCTTTCTTGTCTTTCCAATAAAGATCAGTGATTACAGCAGTAGGAAATTTCCAGTAATAGGCATAATTCACTGCAATGATCCAGAGCTGCAGACTAGACCCATGAGAACCGTATTATTTTAAATGTTGCCCTTCCATTAAGCAGCAACAATGAGAACACAGAGTTCTATTAAACATTTATGTCATACAAATATTTTCAGATACACGTATTAACTATGACAAAATTGTTCTAAATTATATAAGAGGCAATCATGTATGTTCTATATGTTCAAACACTTAACACATCTTTGTGAGATAAAATCATAACTACAACTCTAGTTTTCCTGCTGGGGGATGGACAACGAGGGAGGGAAAAAGAGGTTGTATCAATCTCAAAGCATAGCCCATGGTGGAATTAACCTTTCTATGCTCCAACCTCAGCCTCCCCAGTGTTTGTATTGCATTCATGACACCATGCCTGACACCATTTATATTTTAACTGTATATATGACATATATGGTGAAATTTAGATGACAAAAACTCTGAAGATTCATGACAGGACATGAGATCTACATGGAAACCTACAGTATGTTCTGACACATTTTACAAAATACACTCTGAGATGAATATTCAGCTCTACATAAAATCCCAGAGTTTTTGTTAGTATTTATCTGTATATCTATCCACTGTATTTTTCTTTGGAAACTCATAGGCAATTAGACTGTTGAGAATTAGAATATAGATTATGTAGAACGACAAGAAAATCTAGGATTTGCTCACCACAGGAACCTGTGTTTATGCTGTTGCTCTCCCATCAGGCATTGAGGTAACTTTGAATTACCGGAAGAGAATTGTTCTGTGGAAAAAGTTTTGCTAGATTCCATCCAAACATGTTTTTTAAATCTAATTCAAAAGTTATATAATATCTACAAAGTGCCTATCACTTTGCTAAATATTAAAATTAACAGAATGTTAGATGTGGTGGTGCATACTTTTAATCCCCAAAATGAGATGGCTGAAGCAAGATCTCTGTGTGTTTGAATTTAGCCTTGTATACACAGTGATTGCCACAACATCTAGGGCTACATAGTGAGACCCTGTTTCAAAAGATAGATAGATAGATAGATAGATAGATAGATAGATAGATAGATAGATAGATAGATCAATAGATAGAGGATATAACACAATAAAATTAACAGAGCAACATTTTAAGACTTTAAACCCCATTTTTCACTTTGGGAGAGTAATTCTTAGAAAGCACTCTCATGGTTCAGTAGTATGATGGTGTTGTTTACATTGACTATGCTCCCACTCCAAAAAAAAATGAAAGTATGAAAGACAAGAAAAAAATTGTATTTTTACATCTGCCATTTGTCCAATGAATGCTGTGAAAGCTCATCAGTGCTCTGTTCATGGAAGAAGCATCCCAAGTAACCCATCAACCTTTCACAAACAGTAAGGAAGTTTTAACATTTCCAAAGGATTAATCAAAACCTTCATCCACCAGCTCTGACAGTCTGAGTCAGTGATCAATTACTATAGTGGGAGCTGCGGGCTGTGTTCCTGCCACCCCAGCTCCTGGTTGCCTGGCTAGCTTATGCCCCAAAATAACAACACACAAACTGTATTCATTTAAACACTGCTTGGCCCATTTCTATTCATGTGTGTAGCACCCCAAGGTGCACTTACCAGGAAGATTCTAGCCTACGTCCATCCTGGGTCTGAGCTTCATCACATTTGCTCTGGAGAGGAGAGCAGCATCGCGTCTGCCCAGGAGAGGGGAACATGGTGTCTAAGCTCACTTCCTCTCCTCCCAGCATTCAGTTCTGTTTACTCCACCCACCTATGTTCTAACCTATGAGGGCCAAGCAGTTTCTTTATTATTTAACCAATTACCTTCCTCCATCAAATTACACTGTGTTAGATACAGTTTCGTTTGCCCAAAAACATCCCTCTAACTTTCTGTTTTTAGGATATTTGTTTTCTCTAAAAAATACACATATAACTTGAAATCAACTGGAAATGATTCAGCATTAATATATATTAGTGTAATGTCAGGAATTAATGATATTTATAGCTTAATACAGAATAAGCATAAGCAGAAACACAAGAGGAATATAGGCTGTGATGTACTGAACTGTTTGGATGTGCTTGGTTCAGCGGGTCATCATCTTTGTACTGACTGAAAAGAACCAAGCGATATACCTAGATGTGAACTGGAGCCTCTCCTGAAAAATATTTTCCTAAAACAATGATCAGGGTGGAACAAATCAGTCTGAGCAGTCTCTGACATAATTAGAGTATTGCTAGACTGCTCATGACACAGAATATCATACAACCACCCATTACAGGGAACAAGATGGAGTTATGTCTCTTCTCACTGTGTCCCAGTTTTCACTGTGTCCAGAAATAGACTTTGAGCCAAGTTGGTTCTGCCTCCCTCATTATAAAAGTGCCTTTCATTATTCTGCCTATGTGCATACTCCCAAGTATTCCTGTAACAGTTTGGAAAATTCTCCTAAAGTGTTCAACATAGGAACCATATGATGTGACATTTGTTACATATCTAACATTATTCTTTTGAACTTGTCATCTTATTTCATCTTTAGGTATCTCAAAACAGTCAAACAAAACAAAACAAAAACACATTGAGGTCAATATTAATGCTTCTATTTTTTATGAGAGTGTGAGTGGTATTATTTGGTGAGATTTAGACAATAGCTTCATTTGTAGCTATTTGTTTTAATAAAAGGTTTGGGAGACTATGGTTCTTTTGGTTTCTGACATGGAAGAAGCCAGGGGGTTGAGATTTTCTTTCAACAAAGGAAAATTTTAGGATATTAGAAAACACAAATGAAATAAAAATACTTCTGAGGAGGTAGGAATCATTCCACCATGCATACTTGGCTAATTGATTATACATAGCAGGCCACACATTTCCTTCAACAGGACAGAGCTGATACATTACTTTTGTCTATAGTGACATAATAGATACAGATGCAGTATCTACTTTACATTTTTCTATTCTCAGTGTTACAATCGCACAAGTAATAAAGGTGAGCTTTACTTGCTCTTTGTAATCCCAGCTTGCTCTGTGGTGATGACTCCATTCATGACTTGTTCATATTGAGCAGTTTTACAATGTATTCTTGTACCTTGCTGTTGCACTCAGATTAGTCATTGATAGTTCACAGCCTACAGATTTACAGTGTAGTCTTCTTTTTCCCCAAATGGACAATGGTTTACCAGCTTTATAAATACTCTAAGGAAGGAGGTGAGAATCAAATTTCAGGTCAAAGTTTGTTCAAGTCAAGGACCATGATCCATTAGCTCGTGTGGGAAAAGAATAGTCTCTGTGCCGCACAAAGGAACATACAAATGTGAAAGCAGCTGCAAGGCACTAGTCTTTTACCAAAAGGGCCCAGAAGAACCTAACTGGACCAAGAAGTGAGCAGAACCCAGAGAGGCCTCTATCTTTTATCCCCAATAGAGGTGGTAATTGCATTTCATTCTTTGGTGGCAGTTTGACTTCATATCTTAATGTTACCTAATTGGCGCAACGAGGAAAGAGATGTTTCAGGAAGCAGAGTCCTGTATCCTGATATACTATATATACTATATCAAATTACCTTTGATATAGTATATAAGATAATGCTTCTCGCATGTTCATACATGACTTAGATGTTAGGCGCTTTACTTGGCACTATGACAGAACACGTCACAGGAGCAACTTACCAGGAGAAGCTACTTTGGTACAAAGTTTCAGGGTCTCCCACCATGCTACAGAAGACATGACAGAGTTCATAGTGGTGTAAGTGAACCCGTTTACATTGGTGCCAGTGTGAGGTGACTAAGCACATTATGACAGCAAATCAGGGAGTAGAGAAGGAATGAAAATGAATATGATCCTTAAAGTTCTATCTCTGATGGCCTACATGTAAAATCCAGGTCCCATGACCCAACAACTAAAGGCTCTTCTGAACACTCAAAAATCACTTTTCATCTACAGAAAACATGCTAAAAATGGAAGCTTCATGATTCTTTCTTTTTTCAATTTTTAGGAACTTCATTCTCACATTTCCAAAGGAAATCCTGCCCAGGTTTCTTCTTACCCTGTAATAATACACCTTCTCTCCCACCCACCTACGTCCTATCATTTTGCTGGAGTTTTCATTATTATTCTTCAAGGTCTTAGGAATTTTAGTTCTTCTGAGTTTGTGTGTATAATTCTGTGTGAGCCTCTGATGTCACAAAAATAATGTAGTTCTAGTAACTTGGGAATAAAATATCCAACTCTTCATGGAAAATGGGAAACCAAAAGCAAGTTCCCGCTTGTCATCTGAATCCTGGGCGCTCCTAGGTTTTTTTTGTTTTTTCCTGGGGGAAGTTGACTAGGGCAGTGGATAAGTGGGATTGGAATGTGAAATCCACAAAAAATCAATAAAAGTTCAAAAGAGAAATTATTAATGGTGTCAAACCTTGCTGTGATACAGACTGATATGTTGCTTCCTCATGAATTTGGATTAAGCATCTTTTGTGCGGCACATGCACTGTCAGAGAATGGAGCAACTTCTGCATTTGGGAACTTCATCTGTATTCTGTTGTTAGTTAGACACTACTACAAACGGTGTCAGTTTTAATGAGAGAGGGGGGAGATTGATTTTGGCTAACAGACCTGATTCAAGTCTTAGAGCCTGCAGCTGGTGACAGCCTTTTTACTCTTGAGTCCTAGGGTGGTGCAAACCATTCCTCAGTGAGAGAAAGGGGGTAAGGATGTATAGACTGATGTCTACTGATTGTCTCCTTTCATAGAGCCACCAATATTCAGTCATTAACAGAGTTCAATTAAGGACACTATGAATAGCTAAAGGGAACTAACGATCTTAGAGTAAAGGTGTCTATGCCCAACAGGTTCTGTCGATCCATAATTCTTTATTCTTCTTGTTCTCCCTTGCTCTATATTGTTCTTAGTGCTACACTGTTCTCAGTTTTATATTGTTTTTAATTCAACCCATTACAAATGTTCACAGTCATATATATCCTAAAACCAGCAAATCCCCAGCCCTAGCAGGTTCCAGGGCTGGAATTCTTGTGCCCCGTAGAAAATCAGATAAGAGTTTCTTCATAAACACACACACACACACACACACACACACACACAGAGAGAGAGAGAGAGAGAGAGAGAGAGAGAGAGAGAGAGAGAGATCGATCCATGGGTGTGGCTAGTATAAGTCCAGTGATCTCCTTAATGGAGAAAGTTAGTAAGAAAGAAATTAAATCATCTGGGAATTAAATCATCTGGGAATTGTAGAGGAGAAGGTTAGTGTGCATTTTTAGGTGGTTAGTAAGAGCTAAAAGGTTTATCTTCAGTAAAATTATGAAGAGGGCACAGATCGTTTAAATTAGAGCGCCACTTTTCTTCCAGTAAACATAGAGAAGTCCAGGTAACCAGGTAACCTACCTAAACAGTCAGAGAGAATACCAGGTAACCAGGCAACCTACCTAAACAGTCAGAGAGAAGCTAATGGCTCTTGAACAGATAGCACATACACCTAACCCTGTAATGTCTATAGGCCTAGGTTTGGAGTTAGATTTACTGCTCTAAGTGAAGAGACCCAGGCCTCTAAATTATCAGTTCTGGCCGATGTTACTATGAACTTTTCTTGTCTTGGGGTAAAACCAGAGCAGCAGCTTTGGGCAAGTACTAATTCTATGTCTTTAGATATCTGTGAATATCTTTTTTTTGGGGGGGGGGAGGAATGTCAGTTATTTTTTTTTTATTTTAATTTATTTTAAAAAAAAACCTATCTTTTCTCATTTTACATTTCACATCCATTTCCCATACCCTCCCCTTGTCCTGCTCCCTCTACCTTCCCACCTCATCCCACCCCCTATCTACTCCTTAAGGAGGGTAAGGCTTTCCATGGGAAGTCAGCAAAGCCTAGCACATTGCATTGAGGCAGGATCAAGCCCCCCTTTAATCTAGTCTGAGCAAGATATCCCTTCAGAGAGAACGGGTTCCAAAAAGCCAGAACACGTAGCAGGGATAAATCCTGGTATCACTGCATGTGGCCCCACAGTCTGCCCCAGCCACATACTGTCACCGACATTTAGAGGGCCTATAATGGTTCCCTTGCTGTCAGCCTGAAGTTGGAAGGCTTCCATTAGCTCAGGTAAGCTGTTTCAGTGGGTATCCCCATCAAGGTCTTGACCTCTTTGCTTGTATTCTCACTCCTCCTTCTTTTCGACTGGACTTTGGGAGCTCAGTCCAATGTTCCACTGTGGTTCTTTGCATCTGCTTCCATCAGTTTCTAGATATAGGATCTATTATGACATTTAACATAGTCATCAATCTGACTACAGGTCAAGGCCAGTTGTCACCCTCTCCACTATTGCTTAGGGTCTTAGCTGGGATCATCCTTATGGATTCCTGGGAACTTCTCTAGTGCTAGGTTTCTTGCTAGCACCATAATGGCTCCCTCCACCTCTGTCTTCAATGGGATGTTCTTTGCCTAAATATTGATCAAATGCCTGGGGATAAAGATAATTGCAGGAAGGCAGATCTCTGCATTTACCTAGGGGAGAGGAACGGAAACTGTTTTTGAACTAGGAAAATAATTCTCATATATGTAACAGCAATAGAATTCAGCTACGGTGAAAAATCTACAGCAAAGGACAGTCTCTCATTCACAAAGCAATAATGCCAAAGAGCCTTGCCTTTTGCTTGAGCCTTTTACCAGATCCCTTGGCTTTGATAAGTCGCTTGTGAAAAGATGACTGAGCAATTGCTGTATAATGGTGGGGCTTGTAGCAAGTCATCAGTGCTTGACACTTATGATTGGGGCTAATCTTAGTCATTTACCAAAGACTTCCTTCTCAGCAGCACTTCTAGATTAAGTTTCTGTTCTTTTGATACTTGAAAATTGATACTAAATGTCAAAACAAATTTTACTGGGAACAACCTAAAGAATAAAGTAAGCACATCTTGTTGTTTATTATTTAAAGTTACCAAAGGTTCCAAGACCTTAAATGCTCATAAAATTTGAGTGGGAAGAAGAAGCCAAAGAGAAAGAAACCACACATCTGAGTAATTTTATATGCTGATGTGAGATACTTCTTAGTGTGGATACTGTGGTGATCCAGGATTATTCAAATTTGACTTTCTAGTTACTTCATAGAATTTCTTGAATATGCCACAATTTATGTGCTGCATGTCTGTTTGCTAAATGCAAAGATTACATAGACTATTTTTATAAGGCACTAAACTCAAACTTCTACTATTTACAAAGGAAATATATAAATCCTGTCACCACAAAACAAATAAAATGAGAGTTATAAGAAAATGTATTCAATTGAAAATTACATAAAGTATCAAGTAAGCACCCAGAAGCTATCAGAATATATGAAAAAGAATGTGGGACGAGGAGAGTTAGGGTGTGGTCATTCGTTCATTGAGCAGCTGTGGTCCAAGTGCTGGTCCAACAGACATTCTAAGAACTCCTTGTCCTGCCACTCTAAAGAGCACCAAAGGGGATATGTCAGTTGAGGAAATCAAATACGTTTTAGAAGAAAGTCATGTTCCTACTTTAGACTAAGTGATATAAATAGAAAACATATTCATGCAGAAAAGAAAGAAAAAAAAACATATGTGAAGCTTCAGGCAGTCGGGGTAGGGAGGGCCTTGGGTGGTGTGATAATAGGAACATGAGCACAGGATCTGAGGGGCAGAGGCATACAAGCTTAGTTCATCATGACAAGACCAAGTTCTAAGAACGTGATTTAGAACAGAGATAAAGGAACTGCTTGCATTACAGTATGACACCTGGGAAAGTGGTGTGTATGTGTGTGTGTGTGTGTGTGTGTGTGTGTGTGTGTGTGTGTGTGTGAGATATGGCAATTTTTACCAAGATACTCACACAGGAAATATTTTTATGTATTTGAATATTTGAGAAACAGGAATTTGGTAGACAGAAAGGCTTTCATAAGCCTACTGAAGGAAGAACTTCTGTTTTTTCTAGTAGACTGCATATATTTAATTTCTTGCCAAATGGATTTTCATTTAATTCTTTTCCTTACTGAATTTAAATTTTAAATTGTTTTCTTTCTCAGGTTTGAGTTTGACTAGTTTTGTTTAATATCTTTCTTTCCAGAACTGTAATTTTTTTCGAATCTATTTTTCTTTGTATGTTAATACTATAGAGCAGTGAACTTGGCCAACACATCACACATGAATGACAATTCTTTCACCTCCAGTGGTTTGTCATATCCTAGCTGAAACGAAGTAGCTTTGATTTACTGCAGTTGGGGTGGAAGGAAGATTGCTGAAGGTTACAAGATTGGTTCTGCTTTTATTGTCGTATTTGAGGTTGACTTTTATGCCCCAGTAATTTGCCTGGATTTGTGCTTTTCAAGCGTCTTTGATGCTCAGTGTAAGGCAGAGTCATGGATGACACTCCAAGATGTGGAAGTCTGCTGAATTGCTGGTCAGAAAGCAGATTTGAAAGAGCATTTTAGGATTTAAAAGTCAAACTGAAATTTGTTCTCCTTGTTGAAAATGACCAGGTCAACAATTAAAGATGTGTTTGTGTAAGTGCTGGAACATGAAAGGGAATATCTCTAGATAGAACAATGTATCTCAGTGAATACAAATTGCCACCTCAATAATAAAGAAATTTGACAAATGTGACCAGCTAGATAACTGCTCACTACAAGATAGGGTAAGGTTCAGTTTCATCTCTGTATTCACATTAAAAACACATGGAAGCAAATAGTCACAATTCTAGCATTTTAAGGCATGAACATCTAGTAGTTCTTGGTTGCCCTCGTTCTGCACCTCACTAAAGGTCAGGTCCACAATCTATAGATGTCCATTTTCCCTTCACCAGATAAAACTTGTAGCAGGTGGATAAATAAAGCCCCACAGGGCTGCAGGGGAAATGTTTCAACATCTGAAACTAGTGAATCCTAATTTTCCCACACTGTGTATGCACAGAGAAAGTATGAGATAATCAACTATGTTGATTTTGTTAAAGGGTCATCTTTTTAGTTCTGTGAATGGAAGGAAAAAGTAAAGTTGTACGGAAGAAACCACACCCACCTCAATCCAATCAGATTCGCATCAGTAATAATAATAGGAGTAAATGAAAACAGTATAAGGCATTAAGTCTGAATGATGTTATGGGTTCTGTTAACAATCCCTGAGGTACCAGAATGACCACAGTACCTTATCCTGTGCATACAGCTCTTGGCATATGTGGTAGACACAGGCTGAAGGAAACCATAGATGATGCTACTCAAGGCCATGATACAAAATGTAGACATACGTTCTTGAAAGAAAACATTCTTGAAAGCAGACATTCCAACTCTTCTTGATAAAATCTGTTCAATATATCTGTATCACGCAATATAGTCTTGAAAGAAAGAGAAGAAAAAAGAAAGAAGGAAGAGAAGTAAAAAAGGAGAACAAACATTTAACAAAATCTTCTTTGAATTGTACCTGAGGATCTGGACATTAATTTTTTTTTTGTGGATTTTTTCTTTTTTTTTTGACATTTTATTTTATATTTTTTATCACTTTTTTATTTATTTATTAAAGATTTCTGCCTTCTCCCTGCCACCACCTCCCATTTCCCTCCCCCTCCCCCAACAAGTTCCCCTCCCTCATCATCTCTAAGAGTAATCCGGGTTCCCTGCCCTGTGGGAAGTCCAAGGACCACCCACCTCCATCCAGGTCTAGTAAGGTGAGCATCCAAACTGCCTAGGCTCCCACAAAGCCAGTACGTGCAGTAGGATCAAAAACCCATTGCCATTGTTCTTGAGTTCTCAGTAGTCCTCATTGTCCATTATGTTCAGCAAGTCCGGTTTTATCCCATGCTTTTTCAGACCCAGGCCAGCTGGCCTTGGTGAGTTCCTGATAGAACAACCCCATTGTCTCAGTGTGTGGGTGCACCCCTCGCGGTCCTGAGTTCCTTGCTCGTGCTCTGTCTCCTGCTCTTGATTTGGACCTTGAGATTTCAGTCCGGTGCTCCAATGTGGGTCTTTGTCTCTGTCTCCTTTCATCGCCTAAATGTTTTTCTTAGGGTTCACCTTCTTAATTAGCTTGTCTAGGATCACGCATAATAGGCTCAACGTCCCCTATTCATGGCTAGAAACCAAATATGAGTGAGTACATCCCATGTTCCTC
This sequence comes from Chionomys nivalis, assembly GCF_950005125.1. Lineage (NCBI taxonomy): Eukaryota > Metazoa > Chordata > Mammalia > Rodentia > Cricetidae > Chionomys > Chionomys nivalis. The sequence goes on along the minus strand of NC_080090.1, from coordinate 37,689,679 downwards.
TTTTTGGGTCTGGCTCACCTCACTCAGTATAGTGTTTTCTATTTCCGTCCATTTGCCTGCAAAATTCAGGAAGTCATCGTTTTTTACTGCTGAGTAATACTCTAATATGTATATATTCCATACTTTCTTCATCCATTCTTCCATTGAAGGGCATCTAGGTTGTTTCCAGGTTCTGGCTATTACAAACAATGCTGCTATGAACATAGTTGAGCATATACTTTTGTTGTATGATAGGGCATTTCTTGTTAATCAATTAATCCAAATGCATGCCAGTATGTGAAATAAGCTCTAGAATAAACCACCCAATGCCCACAGTTTTACCATGTGTTGAAGGGACTTCCCTGGGTAACACATAAATGTCCAGCTGTGGTTTGCAATTGGAAAATTAATCCAGAATGGAAACCTAGGGGGTAAAGTAGCATATAAACTGCTACCAATCTCAGCTAAGGAAAAGTTCCAGTGGAGGCAAGCCAGGAAGCTTCCTGTAGAGACTCCCTGTAGAAACTTCCCATAGACATTAAGACCATATAGGCTGTCTGTCTTTCCATATGACAGAGATCTCCCAGGAAAATGCATAGAAAAACAAGTAAAGCTAAATAAAAACATTTCATTTGTTTATTCACAGAGTTTAGTAGCCCAGATGTAAAAATCAATAAAGAACACAGCACAGAAGCAATATGAAAAACAATTGAATTAAAATTAGGTTAAAATATGTAACATATAGTGTTCTAAAAAGGAAAAAATGTAATTCATAATTTCTAGTAAAGAATCATGAAGAAGGTTAAATACCATCCTAAAAAATGTGAGCTTAATATTGGAGTTCTAACCAGTATAAGGAAAGAATGGAAAAGGAGATATGCAAGATAAAGTTCATTTTATTCTGCACTCCAGAGGGTATGAGATATCTACAGATGAAATAAGAAAAGTCACTAGCCATTAAAAAGGAAAGAAGAAAACACAGCCACATATGGAATCTTATCAGCTTTTAGCTAGAGTTAGTTAGAAAATAAAATTCTAACATGCCTTTCTGTGGGAAGCATAGTATACAACTCTATGTTTTTATTGGACATATATGGAAATTGTACACTAGTAAATGTGTACTATAAATATAAACATATATATATGATGAAATTTAAGAGCAATTATATAGAGCAGGCTAAACATTTTATTTGCAATAGTTTTAGATGTTACATAATGCAATTTTTCAAATTTAGGACTGTTGAAAAATTATCAGAATTAGCAAGAAACATTTACAAATAACACTAGAGAAAATGAGCACCTACATGAAAACAATTATATATATTTATATTTAAAGAAAAATGCTTTAAAATAAAGTATCAAATACAAAAATCAAAGCATTTAGTAATGAAAGTAAATTATAAATTAAAAAATGAAGTTAAATTAATTTCCATCTCTCACCATCAAATCATTTTTATAACAGAAAAATTTAAATCTGAGAAATACCTTAAATTAATTTAAATAAAGGAACAGTATATTCATGGAAATAAAACACTTTTAATCTACAGTCTGTGATCATAGCTTAAAAAAATTAGATCAAAGATGGATGAACAAGATCCAAATCCTTTCAGGTGAAACCAAACTTGAAACAATTCCAAGCAGCCAGCATCTTAAATTTAAAAATCAAAGGAACAAATGAAAGATCACTCAGAAACGACTAGTAACTTACCATCACCCATTAGAAATTCTTTGGGAAAAGTACTTAGACAAGGAGTTATAGTCAAGGTTAGAAAGAGAACAAGAGAAATAATTTTTAGGAAGGACATTTAAAAAAATTAACACATTTGAAAAGGTAAAGTCAGTGAATTGTGTCAAACCGTAAGGAAGTCACGTTTTGTTTATACAGTTTCAAGTGATGGAGAGAAACAAGGAATTTTATATTCAAATATCTCAAAGTAAAAGGAAGATGTCAAACTGAAGATTTAAGCAGAGATATCCTTATTTCAGTCATGAATGGGGGAAATGGAATACAATGGTGTCAAGAGAGTGCACATTTAAAATGCCAAGACAAGATTCATTACCATTGGACCCCAACATATTTTGCAACAATCTCCTGTCCTTTCATTTAATTTGAAGCTTAGGAAACAGGTTGGAAGGTTAACACAGTGAAATATTAAATCTGACTTTGATAGCCAAAACTTAAAGATAGAACTCAGTCCTGGTGTAGGAGGTCCTTCTGTTTGTGTATTGCTTTCATTGGTTAATTAATAAAGAAACTGCTTGGACTGATAGGGCAGAACTTAGGTAGGTGGAGAAGACAGAACTGAATGCTGGGAGGAAGAAAGCAGAGTGAGAGAGCCGCCATGGAAACACCAGGTCTGAATCTTTCCTAGTAAGCCATGACCTCATGGTGATATACAGATTATTAGAAATGAGTTAAATCAAGATGTGAGAGTTAGCCCATAAGAGGCTAGAGCTAATGGGCCAGGCAGTGTTTAAATGAATACAGTTTCTGTATGATTATTTTAGGGGTTAAGCTAGCCAGGTGGCTGGGAAGAACAAGACCCCAATCCTGATTACACAGTTCCACATATAGGCATCAATGAAATGATATAGCAAGCAATCTATACACACAAGCAGACACACACACACACACACACACACCCCTCAACATGCACACACCTGACTTTAAGGCATGAAAATTGTACATGATACAATACTATCACTGTTAATGTCCCCAAATGTTGTCCTCTGCAAATAGCTGGGAAGATTTTCCTGAGTCAATGCTTCCTCATGCAAAGCTCATCCATTTTAATCAAGCTGCTATTTGGTCATATGTGCTATCAGCTGATCAGCCTTATTGCACTTTCCATTTTTTAATCAATCTGTTGGTTTTCTTTAGTTTCCAGCTTCTTTAAATCCCCTTATTTTCTAAGTTAATCTTTAAAAATTGTTATTTTAAACATTAATGATAATTTGAATTAATACTATGATAAATGCATGTTTTTATATAAGTACTTAAAATGCATCCTTCTTCTAAAATGTTTCCTCCTGTAAAAGCAATGCAAAGTCAACACAATCTAGGGCTTAAACTATGAGCCAGTAGACTGGGCAGGTGGTTCAGGGGTAAAGGTGCTTGCTGCTAGACCTGAGACAGGCCTGAGGACCTGTATGACCCAGGAAATCCCTTTGGGATGGGAAAGAGTCAACCTCGTCAAGGTGTCCCCTAACCTCCACATGTACATCATGGCAGTGTGCATGCTGATAAGATAAACAAATGTAATAGAACAAGTTAGGATTTGACAAGTATAAGATAGGCAAAGAATTTTGCTTAAAACTATAGAATCAGTCTTGGTCTGTTTGAGAGATAATAGGAAGGAACAAGAGAGACGAGATTAGCAACAAGGGAAGTTTCTGCTATATTCATGGTGTGAAAACCATGATTAAATTTAAGTTGCATAAGGTATTTAAACTGCATTGTGTCACACTCCCTCAATGTTTCCCAATACAGAGTTATCAGCACAATAAAGAAAGAAATACCTGACTGATAGTTTAATAAAATTTAAGGTTTTTTTTTCATTTGAGGAATATGTGTCTTAAAATGTATCAAATAAACACATAAAAAGAAATACTTGATAGGTTAAAAGATTAAAGACTAATAATAGCTTTAAGATAGTAAAACTAATAAACTATTTACTATTAGGCAAAGTGTCTAATCACTATTAAATGAGACAGCAAAATTAAATAATTAAATCTCATAATTATGTGAAATTTTAAAGTATTAGAGATTTATATGTGATACCACACAAAATTAGAATTGGAATGTAAACATGTGAAAATGTCATCTTGATGGTTAGTAAGTGTAGAACATGCTAATACATATCTTACATACATAAAATGTTCTACAAAGCTGATTGGCTGATTAGAACTTGAGTAACTGGAAAACTGAAAGGTTGTAGGTCCCAATTACCCTCAGCTATCTTAGCCACACAAACATTTAGGTCACCTCTCTGTTTAACCTAATATCCTTGTGTCTATTGGGTAAATCCATTTTGTATATACAAACAGAACCTTGGCTTTGCTCTAATCCACCTACCTGATATTTTCACTAGTGTTTCTAAAACTGCTTTGATTTACGGCTTTCATTTTCAGTTACCATAAAAGTTCCCTGTAACTGTTACCACATTGTAACATGGTTTTTGGGGTAGCCTGAATAACTGTTTCGGGCTGTGATCATACATACATGACACTATATAGAGGTTTGAGGCAAGAGCTGTGATCTGTGTCTGTTGGAATGACAATAAAAATATTGACCATCTAACAGAAAATACTCCAAAAAATACACAGAAAATGAAGCGGGCAAGTTATCCAATTTGGGAAGTAGGTGCATAGAAATGAAAACTAAAAACATTCTAATTTCTCAGGAATTGCTCCACTGTTCATTAAGCCAGCATGTTTTACTGGGAAAAGAAACCAAGAATCCAGGAAGGAATAAAAAGGCAAAGTCCTGTCAAAACAGCAATTAATTTAGTTTTCTCCCTCATCCTGCTTCCCTCTGATTGAAACATACTAAAAAAAAAAAAATGGTGTTGTGCTTGAAAAAACAATGTGGTGTGCATGTCAATATTTACTTCTCATAATATAGGAGCAAGGGTTGTAGACAGAATTTTCGTTTGTGGCATGAACAAATATCATCTATCTGAACATGATTTTTTGGAATTATTTTAAAATATCATCTGCTAACTGACATAGCAAGTCACCTCTAAGTAATAAAATTTAATGTGGGATTTGATTTCTATTCGCATTTTGTGTGTCCAAGGTTTTCATTTCAGAAAGGATAATATTACTTTGCAGAAGTTAAATCTTCTTACTTTCTATTCATTTGCTTTGATGTGCCTATCACTTTGAACAAGAACTCCCTTTTTAAATGCTCTTTTGATATAGAAGCTTCTGGTTGCCTTGAAGTTGCTCCTGAAAGCAAATCACTGATGAAGACTTCTAGACTTTGCAAAAAAAAAGTACTTATTTTGATACATTTGTAGATATTTTCTTGATAGGCAATGCAATGCAATGGGTTAGAATTTACTTTTAAAAGGTTTATTTCTTTGTATGAATATTCAAAACTAAACAGCGGTGAACAAGCATTGTGTAAAGCAGGAGAAAGGCGTGTTTGGGAGGCAGCCTCCTCTTTGCCCTCTGCTCAACCCTCTCTTGTGTACTGGGATGCTCAGGCAATGAGGATGAAGACAGAAAGGGTCAGACAAAGCTTTTAAGGAAGAAGTCGACAGCAAAAGATTTAGAAAAAAAAAATACCATTTAAAAACACTATAATCAAATCCATACAGATTTGCTTACACTGATCTGAAATGGAAAATAAAAAACAATACAGAAAGCATGAATTCCGTGTTTTATATTGACATGAGGTCAGCCAGTATCGTAGTAGCTCACTACATGTTGCTGAGCTCTAAATGTTCTAGAACAGTGTCCTTTTCCTGATGTCACACCAACATTATGGCCCTGCTCATGGGACCAGGGGATAGGGAAGAGGCCTCTTGTCTGCATAGTTCCTGCAATTATTCCTTTTCATTCTGAGATTGTCTCTCATTGCTTAGTCCACTGATGACCTCCTTATATTAAATACTTTGTGTTAATCAATTTTCTTATTGTTGTGGCGAAATAGCAGACAAAACCATCTTAAGGGAAGGAGGGTGATTTCGACTCCCAGTTTCAGAGCAATGAAGCCTGGTAGCAGCTGTGTGAGGCAGAGGCTCATGTTGTATTTGCAGTGAGGAAGCCGAAAGCAACAAAAACTGATGCTCAACTAATGGCTCCTTTTTCTTCAGTTCAAGACCTGAGCCTGCAAAATGGTCCTCATACATATAGAATGGGTATTCCTCTCTAAGTGAATGTAGTCTAGAAATTCCCTCGCATATATGCTTAGTGAAATTGATGATCAAGATTAAACATATGTAAGCGTGTGTATGTGCATGTTTGTGTAAATATATCTACTACATATGTGTGCATATGTACTTAAAAATTTCTTTCCTGCTTCATTTGTCGGAAAGTTTGCTTCTTGTTCCCCTACTCTGTTACTCTTTTCTCATTTTCCTCCTCCTCCCTTTTTTTTAAAGTCCTTCTATATAGAACAGGCTAGGTAGGAAATTCCCTATCTTTCTGATTTAGTCGCACAGTCTAAATTCTGAGATTAGTGCTATGTTCTTAGGTTTCACATTATTTGGCTGGGAGCAGGATTTGAGCTGTGCATTGGGAACATTATATATTTCATTAATAATGCCTTTTGACCTGGAGCATCATCATTTAAAGATACATATAGCCTGGATCCAGAATCCTTATGGTATCCTTTGTTCTCAGAATACCCTTAATATCACAGGGTTTTTTTTGTTTTGTTTTGTTTTGTTTTGTTTTCAGATTGTTCCCCAGCCTCCTGTCTGAAGTCTACTGGCTACTGCTTCATATTGGGCTTGCGGTCTTGGGGCAAGAGCACAGGGGAAATCTATGGAGGGAGCCCATCACTCCTTACTTGATTTGTACAGCCTCAGTTTTCCTTACACAATTTGTGTGCTTACAAGTTTCTGTCGGAGCTTCTCTCTAGGTTCATTTCCTGCTGTCTTCTGTCTCAGCTCTGCTCCAGGCAAAGCTTCTCTCGCCCTCAGTACAATGGGTACCATTCCTATGTAGACTCACAGCCTTCAGAACTAGTAGAAAGTTCTTATGCTTTCTTAGTCCTTTTATAATTCACTAGTTGAAGTAGCTTTTAAATCTGTTTATCATTAAAATATTCATACATTGTATCTTGATCATATTATCCCTACTCTTCCTTCTAATTTCTCCCATGATGCTTCCTAACAATCTTACTCTCAACTTCATTTCTTTCTCTTATTTTTTCTTTGGTTTTTATATTTTTAACCCAAAAATTCTAGTTAGTGCTGCCTGTTTGTTCTCTGTGTGGGATCTTTCACTGGGGTTCAGACAACATACTACTGACCACACCACCAAACAGAAGTGACTTTCTTCCCACTAGCACCCATTTAATTCCCAATAGTCCCTAAGCTACGGGTAGGACTGGTTTGATCTTGTGCTGATAAGCACAGCTGCTATGAGTTCATCTCTGCAATGCCCAAGTCATTGTTACAAAATTAGCTTCATATCATTCTGCCCATCCTGTAGTTCTTATCATTTTTTCTGCCTCATCTTTAACAATGGTCACTAAGTCTGAGGCAGGTCTAGGGAGAGAGCAGAGTGATATGAATATGTCATCTATAGATGAATATATATTTAAATTTTAATTGTACCCCTTTATAGAAAGATAATACATATACATATTAAAAGCTCATCCTTGCCAGAAGTTATCCTTGAGATTTATGTTACCATGCTAATGATCTGCCTCTGCCCAGTTAAGTATAGGAACTCCACATCTCTCCTAACACAAATATCAAATACTCTTTGTATCATTCTATGAATTTGTTCACATAAAACATGCAATTTTTCATGATAATAGTTAAATATTGTTGACTATATCTTACTTGGTCTCAAATGGAACTTTACTGCCTCATTTTCAGTTGAAGAAGATAGATTTCCTGGCTTTTTTTTTATTAATTTATTTATTTATTTATTAAAGATTTCTGTCTCTCCCCCTCCACTGCCTCCCATATCCCTCCCCCTCCCCCAATCAACTCCCCCTCTCTCCTCAGCCCTAAGAGCAGTCAGGGTTCCCTGCCCTGTGGGGAGTCCAAGGACCTCCCACCTCCTTCTAGGTCTATTAAGGTGAACATCCAAACAGCCTAGGCTCCCACAAAGCCAGTATGTGCAGTAGGATCAAAACCCAGTGCCATTGTTCTTGACTTAACTAGTTAAATCTCGACAGACTGACTTGTGTCTGAAAAATCACATTGCATATTTCAAAATAGCATTGCTGTTGTACACTTACACTTCTGGGTCTTGAGTTTGCTCCCCAGTTTAACGTGTCTCTCAAGTAACTTGGTTATAAAACAAAATGTATAGAATGAGCCATGTTTCTGTGTATTTAAGATAATGCACGTTAAGGAGCAATTGATCATTAAACAGAATTCAATGGCAAACTACCTGGGGGCCTTCATCATATCATCAGTCCTTAAGGACAGAAGATAATTATTATTTATTAGAACCACACACCGAGGTTGAGTTTTAATACTTACTATGTTATTAAATAATCCACATGAGTCCCTTACCTTAGAATGACTTACTTGTGCTATAAATATTCTCAATCCAGATTTCCAGATTTCCTGTCCATATTGCCTTATAGCTTGAAGGATACACTTCACAAAAAGAATAAAATAAATTTAATTATTTTTCACAAGTTTCAAATTCATGTTCCAATTAATTCTGGGCTGAATTTTTTGACTATCTGTTTTTCAATAATTTTGTATAATTTTCTAAATTTATGGATAGTATAAACATAAAGACCATGTTGAAATATGCACATGAAAACCAGTTTATACCATGGTGATTTAGAAGGACAGGTCTGAGGTGAAGCACTGACTGTTACAAACACATGCTTTGCCATTGAGGAAAAGAGCAGTGGACTGCAGTGAGTGTCATGCTTGGGAAAGTCAGATGTCAAAACATGACCATCATAAGTCAAGATATCCATTCATCCTTATGCAGGGATTGATAAAATTTCTCTCTCCTAAACCTGTATTAATATAACGAAATGTGACACACACGCACACATGCACACATGCACACACACACAAGCACATATACAGATGCCTGCTTGCGAATTATAGAACTCTGTTGATTGCTACATATTGCAAAGAGGTCATCAGTGACATACTGCAAACATGGTTTTTATTTTACAAAGAATTTCATTCATAGACCATAATTGAGCTTGTGATTGAATTATGAAGTTGGAACTTTCTGTTTCTAGTATAGAATGTTAGTATATTTAAAGCAGCCATGAAGTTTTGCAATAGTTAGGATAAAAGTGGTTCTTGATGTCCCTGGATCTAACCTTTAACTCCCATTGGCTTTAAATAGATTTAGAAGAGACCCACAGAGAGTAGTGGAGATGACAGAATTAATTAGTATTCACTGAAAGAATGAGAGCACACAGTGGCCAGAGACCACTGTTCTAATCTTTATTTCAAGCAAATTTTATGTATTATTCTTACCATCTGGTGAACAAGCAATGTGCCCAGAGGGAGCTTGTCCCATCTAGATGACTGACAACCCATATGGATTTACACTTAAAGGAAAGTGCAACGGAGTATCTTTGCTCTGCATAAGAAAGTGTTTTTGTTATATAGTAATCTGAGAAGATTTAGAGTTCCTGAAGTCATGTTTAGATAGTTATTGATTATGGACCTTCTGGGTAGTTAAGGATGCCATGTCCCCACTTTAAGTCCAGAACAGAACTCAGGTTTTATTCTCCTGATGGGTAAATAAAGTCTCTTCTTCCTGTTCTTGGTTTTTCAGGCCATTGACTATGAGAGACAGGTGTTTCTCCAAGTCCATTAGTATTTAATGAGCTGCCTAACATTTATATTATTCTGACATTATGTATGGTTTTGAATATATCTTTAATTCTATCATGTTTTAAAGTACAAAACAAAAGCATGAATACATGTAATTTAACTTCATTAAATTGTACATATAAAAACCCAAACTTTATTATTATTTGGAATGTCCATTCAGAAATTCCATGTATTTTCTTATTTGTTAAATATTTGAGAGAAATGAGTGAGTATACCAAATATCTGAGCATATCGTGAAAAGTGCTATTTCCAATCATAATCTCTTTGCTTAAGCCTGTGATATAGACTCATCCATATCTTTATTCAAAGCTATATTCTTAGAGACATTCTTTTCTCCACATACCTAATATGATGGTGCTTTTCTAAAATGACCAATGAGGATTTAGCTTCTGGCTGTATCTGAATATCTTTATTGACGAGGTGGCATGTAATTTTCTGCCATAAAAACTCAGGAACATTCCAGAACCAATGTGCTAAGGAGAAACAGCAGTGCTCCATTTGAAGGAGGAATGAAAGAAACATCAGGAGTGCATCTTGACGAGATGAACATTTTCAGAATGGACACCAGAGCAGAGAAGCAGTTCACAACACAGACAATTACTGAGATTTGTATTGAGATTGATGTTGGCCAGAATCTCTTTGTCCTCCTTGGGAATTTCTAGATAATTATTTGGACTCTACTTTGATGGGCTCTTGAAGGGGAGTACTCAGGATTGCAGGTGGAAGATGCTCTTTCATTTCCCTGCACCCATACCAAAAATAATCACACAGAAACTGTATTATTACAATATTGCTTGACCTACTAGCTCTTGCTTCTTATTGGCAAGCTCTTGTATCTTAAATTAGCCCATTTCTATTAATCTGTGTATCACCACATTTTTGTGACCTACTGGTAAGGTTCTGTCTAGCATCAGACACCTGTCTCCTGTAGTGGTTACATGGCTTCTCCTTGACTCTGCCTACTCTCTTCTTCTCTATCTGCTTGAAATTCCTGCCTTTTCATATTCTGCACCACAACAGGCCCAAAGCAGCTTCTTTATTAACTAATGGCATTCACAGCATACAAAGGGAAATCCCACATTATCTACACTTTTCTGTCTAAATTAAAATGAAGGTTTTCATTTAAAATAGTAAAATTACATATAACAAAACAGTTACCAAGCAAGAATTATAGTTACAATATTTAGTTCATATACATCTGACAAATTAAGAAAAATACTCTATCATCTATCCTATCTTTTTTAGCCTAATGTTTAATATCTAATCTATCTTTTATAACTATCTTTCTTTAACATCATCAAATACTCGAGAAAAGTATATTACCTAAGTTAACAGGAAGTGCATTATAAGCAACTTCCAAAACTCTAGAAATGACAGTGACATCTTGATTCCTTGACAGTCCCTCAATGTTCTTCTGTAACCTGGGGGCATCCATCTTCAGCCTAACAGGCCCATAGTATCTGGCAGACTTTTTCACAAAGCAGGAAATTTGAAAGGCTCTTTTGTCTATCTTGACAGTTTGTCTGTTACTTTCTTCTGTATCATGAAGAATATCTGGCAGCTTCTTCTGTGAATTAGGAATCCTGAAGGACCATCTCATCCTTTGGAATGTTTAGCAGTCACCCCTCTATAGGTCCTGCATGTCCAGTTCATACAACATAGTATGAAGCAGTTCAAGCAAGAGCAGTTTATTGCCCAAATGGATAGCCTTGTCACATTGAAGGCAAATTCCACAGTGAGTGTTTTCAATGACCATCAACCTCTCTGAAGTTATTGGTGCTGCCATAAGCATACAGATCTCACTGTTAACAAAAGTCTACGTAATTAAAATATTTTACATGTCATGTTCCATAGGACTTTGAAAGGATTGAAGATTATCTATATAACTGAAATATGTCTCTATATACCTAGAAAATCTAACTAACCTGATCATAAGCTTGACTATTATAGATGATTATCTATTAATCTGTATTTCTTAATTATCCATTACATTTTTAAATGAACTACACAAACACAATACCTTAAACAAGGGTAAAATATACTTATAACAAAATTGTTGTTAAATTTGTATCAATAGACCAAAATTCATACCAAAATAAAATATTCATCTCTATATCATATCTACCCTCTCCTTTTTTTAGAAAGAGATTAATTGTGACCAATCAACCGTTTATAATCAACCCCCTTTAAATGAAAATAGACATTTATAAGCATTTATTTTGGAAATTTGGATATTGTTATCTCCAAACTGCTTCCTGATGTTTGGTGGGTGAAGTATTTTTAGTGGTTCACAGAGACCTTTTATGGGGGGGGGGGTCTTGTTCCAACAAATCACATTAGCCTGGAAGGAATCCAAATGTTCTCATCTTCTGTGGATACAAAAGCAGAAGCTCTTTTCCAACGCAACATATGCATACACCCAAATTTTGAAGTCAAGATACCTTTATGTTGGTTTAACTTAGTAGCTGCCAGAATCAAATGTCTCTCTACAGTCAAAGAATTCAAAGAAAATACAATAATGTATGTCATTCAAACTCTCTGTATATGGTCCACCTTAACATGGCTTATTCTTCTTTACTTCTTTAATCTATGACTATCTGTACTCTATTGTATTACTTCTACTGTCTCTTTAAAGATTTGCTTTATTTTTAAAGCAATTTGCTTCCTTTTATAACTGTCTATATTCTTTTTCCTCTCTCTCCCAAGTCTAACACTGTGACCCACTCAGAGGTCTTTTCCATCTGAATCTTTCTTTATTGTGTATCTGTAATCATTTTCTGACCATGAGTACTTCTTAAAATGCTAAGCAGTGTGGCTAGTATTAGGGCTGCTTTGCATTTTGGCTCTGTCCAGTTCAACATGGGAGAAGTACATTCACCACCAGCTCTGTGTGCCATGAGTACTGCCCCAGCTTTAGGGATGCAGAGGGTCTACATTGCCATTAAGCAACTCGTACACTCTGCTCACACACCCCACTTAAGTACTCCATAGCTTTACCTCCCAAAAGAGTCAGAGCTTGTGCTGCCAGCATGAACCAGGAAACTGACATTTCTTAAAGAATCCACACAGCAATTGCTGATAATGCTGACTCAGGAAACCTTCTCTAAAGAATCATGGCTCTGCTTGCCTCAGATTCCACATGAGAAAATTCTGCTACCACGAAGCCCTGCTTAACTCTATTCTTTTGTGTCTAAAATACCTTCCTAAGCTCTCTCAGGTTTTATGTAATTGTAGTTGCCCCACAAAGGTGCCATTTATAAGTAGAGACTGTTCTTTTGTTCCTGACCACCCAGACCTGAATAATCTCCCAGAAACTATATTAATTACAGCACTGCTTGGTCTAATAGCTCAGTCTCCTTATTAACTAATTCTTACATCCTAAATTAGCCCATTTATATTAATCTGTGTATCACCACAAGGCTGTGACTTACCGGAAAGAGTTTAGCAGTGATGTCTTTCTCCTTCAGCAGCTACATAGCATCACTTTCCTGACTCTGCTTACTCTCTCTCTCTCTCTCTCTCTCTCTCTCTCTCTCTCTCTCTTTCTCTAGATTTCCCACTTAGTTTTGCTCTGCTAAGCTATTGGCTGAAACAGCTTTATTCAATAACCAATAAAAGCAAAGCATATACAGAAGGACTTTTCGCACCACTTATGTAGAAGGATTTCCACCTCAGCAATACTCACAACAAAGGAAACTATGTTATGGTTTATTTTTTTCCCTTTTCTTCTCAAAGTTTTCCCAGGCTTTTATATATATATCAATATTGGCTCATAGATGCTCTGTGTAGTCCTGGATGGGTTCAAACTTGCAGTCTACTGCCTCAAACTTCAGCACTGGGAATATAACCCTGAGCTACCATGCATTTTACATACAAGTAAAGCATTTATAGTTTATTCTGTTTAAACCACTTCAGAGTTGATCCAATTTTCTTTCCTACTGTTAACACAGTTTCAGCCCTTGTGCTTTCTCTTACCTCTTAGCCAAGCTCTCTTTCCATAGTCTCCCTAACATAAAAACAATAGCCTTGCTTATTCTTTACTGTTATATCTTCATGATCACTAACTCCATCTTAGATATTCAATATATTATTTTAGATGTTTTATTATACATAGTGGATTTTTCCACTTCATAATATTAATATGCTTAGATTATATATTCATTTGGTAAGATTTTCTACTTTCTTTTAAATTCTTTCAAAGATATGTATAGTAACTTGTTGAAGCACTTTTATGGTTTTTGAATAATGATAACTACTTAGGAACCTTGGCCATAAAATTCTTACATTAACAACCTCAGTATAGTTTCTTTCTCTCTGTCTTACTTTCTATTTTCCTTTTCTTTGATTTCCCCTTTCTCTGTTTTCTTCCCCATACTTTCTTCCATTCTCATTGTTATCTTTCTGATTTTGAGTATGATGAGTGCTTTAGTGTTGAAATAAGAGTGGCGGGGCTGCATCCCCGCCACCCGGCTGCCCACATGGCTAGCTTATGCCCCAAAATAATTACATGGAAACTGTATTTTTTTTAATCACTGCCTGGCCCATTAGTTCTAACCTCTTATTGGCTAGCTTTTATATATTGATCTAACCCATTTTTAATATTTTGTGTAGTATCACGAGCTGGCTTACCAGGAAGGATCTTAACCTGCGTCTGTCTGGAGTGGGAGAATCATGGCGACTCTTTGACTTAGCTTTTTTTTTTTAGCATTTTGTTCTGTCTACTCCGCCTACCTAATTAGATCATATCCTAGGCATTTTGAAATTATATTCAAAGATTCTTAATGTTAGAATTGTAATGTATTATTCTCTTAAACAGACATTCACTATATTTAGAAGTGCCATGTAGTTACTAAGCTAATTATTGTAACACCTGATTTTGTGTTACACCCTTGGTACAGTTCGCACGCCACTGTACCGTACGCTAGTCAAGCAAGCGCCTGGAGATGGAAAGAACACACAAAGAGACCTGGGTCATTCAAAAGAAGATCAGCCGGATGCCGTTTATTCAGACTTGGGGAAGTCCTCATCTACCTAACAGCTGCACAAGGACCTCCGCCCAGGCAGGTGGGAAATTACCATACCAACAATAGAGTCAATGCCCTACAGCTAATCACCAGGCTGGGCATGGGAAGCACAGGAACAAACAGAATGCTTTGTCAGCTGACCAGAAACTGTCCTCGAGATGCACCCCAGGAACAAGGGAAGATCCGGGCCCTACAAATTATATGTGTTAAATATTTAACAACAATGTAACTCTTCGGGTCCTTTGAGATGCTATTTTCATTTACTAAATTTGCCTTTGTTGATCTCTGCTGATACAAGTTGTGGAAAGAGAAAGTGCTGCCCCAGGCTGTTAGTTGTTCGCCTAAACCCTAGAAGAACACATTACCTAACCTATTATCATCCATGGGCTCTTGCCTAAATTCTGTCTATGCTTCCAGGCTTCTAGAGATGCCCCCTTAGCAGTGTGGTCATGAGGTTCCAGTTTCAGGAACAGAAGGCATTTGTCTTGAGATCTGCCTGACGGGGCACCCTTCAGAAGGGATAAGTGGGACTCAGCTGGGTTGCTTATTTTTGAAGGTCTGAGGATCAAGAGATACCAGGCCTGATATTTTGTTAGTCTTGGATTTGGGACAGGGTTTGGAAGAGATTAGAAGAATGCTGTTTCTTCAGTCTTGTGGTCTACCTTCCTCTTTCTCAGGCTTTTCCTGTAGTGTCTATAGTATTATTTTGTTAAGTTTATAGTATATTTACTATGGATGACCTGAAAATGACCCATCATTTTGTTCAGAGTTAGTCTCAGGTTGTCTACCAACAGCACAGTTTCATATTATTCTCCATTTAATACTCTTCAGTTAATTTCTCTGACACACAGGTAAAACACCAATGTTCCCTAAGTCTTACCTTGTCAATGAGGTTGTTGGGCTGCACATAACACACCAAAGCATAACAAATTATTTTGTCTTAGATAATAAAAGTCACTGTTTTCAGTAGATACAGCTTGCTAGGCTCAAACTTAAGATCATAATCTATCACTAAGTTTCTTTCTTTCTAATTGGCTTTTTAAAAAAATCTTAAATAATTGCAAGTGTTTCTTGGAGCCATCTTATTTAGATTCATACCAAAAGGCAGGAAAAAGATATTGTTATCCCCATTCACCAAGCCAAAATTCTGCAATGGTGGGTTTTGTATGGAGTCATTAACTTTCTCCATATTTGACCTGTAATAATGTTGTGGAGATGGTGAAGTCTTCTTGCTTCTTTATTAAAAATTAGGTGATAGTTAGACTTGTCTGAAATCAGATGAGGTTTTCATTCTTGACAGGTGGAACTAGAAACAGCAGACTAACAAGCTACAAAAGCAATTCCCATGATTTTCAACTACGGCAATTATCTGAATCCTCTGTGAGTTTCTGGTTTTAGCTCATCTCACCTGGTGTATCTTCCTGTACCCCAAGCATACCATTCTGATTTGCTTTCAGATTTTTAAAGTCATCATGCTATCTTGTTTTGATTTTTGATTGTTTGTTTTATTTTTGTTTTTCCTTAGCTTCAATATTGTCAACATGGTACTTTCTTCTGGAAATATTCAGATATTCTGTCCTCCAACCATGTTTCTTCTATACACATGTGTATATACACAGTTGCATGTATACACATATATACACATACATATCCACCTGTTTTCTGTACATCATATCATCATATTTTTTCCTCTTGTTCCAAGACAATATGTAAATGTGCCATGCATTTCAAATGACAAGACACCATGGTGCTGTGCTAGCCTCTTTGATTTCTTTCATGCTTACACTGATGACCCCACTGCAATGAACCAATGTCTTCACTCTACCCATCCCTTCCCACTGAATTCTAGGGAAGAAGAACGATCACTCGCAACTTAATCCTATTACTTAACAAAGTGCTTCTTGAGTGATTCATTTCAAGGGGCAGCACTTTTTATACACATAGCCCAAGTGTATAAAAAGATCAATTATGTTGTCTAGGTAATGAACAGGATTCTGTTTCTGAGCTCTGTTCTTTCATAGATGAGAAGGCAGTTTCCAGGATGTAGAAGTTTCAGAAGGGCATTTCAGGCAATAGAAAGTGGCTTCATGGAGACAGGAAAGTGAGAGAAATGCCACCTGTTCTTTTCTGCCTAAAGCAAAACTGAGCAGGTTCCTATGTCCCTGTGGACAACATCCATCTGTGCCTCAAATCCACGCTAAGTCTGCTTCTGCAGCCCTAAGAAAGTGGTGTTTTGCAGCTCCCTAGAGTCCAGCTCGCATTGCCTGGCCTGGTTTGTTACTGCTCTTTTTCCCATGTGCAGGAATGAGGAATGAGTATCAATTAATCTGAATGTCAAAACTCCAATTCAAATGTCAAGACAATTCCACATCACTGGCTATTTTTAATTCTGATCCCAGCTCCCACACACAGCCAACAAGGCTAGCAAAAAAATTTGAGCATGTCACTGTTTTCGTGTCAAAGAACAGTCCCAGAACACCAAGAACAGACTGAAGAAACATGCTTTTCTGCTAGAGCCACACAATGACATGCAACCTAGCTGGTTATCTCAGACTTTAAAGTTTCTTTAGGGAGTTTTAAAGAATACTTCCTATGAAAGACATTTAAGACAGTTCTCCAACCAAAAATGATGGTGTTTCAATATTTTGTTGTCTTGTTTGCATATTTTGTTGAAATTAGAAAATCTGGCATTATTCCTTTGTTTACTTTTTTAAGAAGAAAAATTATTCAAAATATTTTTGTGGGAGCATAAGTTTTTGGTTGTCTTACAATCTGTCTGAGAAAACAGAATTATAGAATGGCAATAAAATCCCAGCGTTTCATTGATGCTGGAGTACTGTAAGAGAACAACATACTTGAAAGAAGGAAATGTGTGAAGGACCTCATGTGAAGCAGTAAGTTAAAGGATATAAAATGTTATTTAATGAAAAGATGTGGTATGTCATTTAGTTAAATCTGCATTAGAAACAAGCACGGGTGCCTTGACAAAGGTTTACTCAATGTTAGCATTTTACAAAGTTCATTCAAAGGAGCTTAAAGGCACTCAGACATTGAGGCTATCTGTGAAACACATTCACTACTCTCTGATAACTTCCTCGTTTTCTTCTTTTGTAGCTCACGGTTGTGGGTTGGGGTTATATTGCATAATTCCATCTGGCTTTGGAAACAGAATGACATCCTTAAATATCTGTGGGAACTCCACAGATCCACGGCTAAATTCCTCTTTCTCCCATCATATTTTATCCTTGCAGATCAGTGTTATTTTCAGAATACGTGGTGAGAATCCCTTGCATCTTATGACATGGTGTCTTAATATTTTCTGATGCGTTGATATAATTGATCGGGTGAAATTTGCATGAAATCAAATTGGAGTTCTTGACCTGAAATTTTTTTCACTAGTAATTATCAACTGGTTCTTACTCTGCTGAGCCATGCAATTTTGGGTTTAATAAAAGTGCAATCAGTTCATTTGTTTACTATGTTTACTCCCTAAAGGCTGAAGCTTTTGTGACGTAACATGAAGTATGGTAAGCAGAGGAAGGACTATTGACTGTAGGCACTGCTTTGATGGCATGTGCGTCAGAGATGGTGTTGGCTGTTACTCAAGTGACTGTTGGGCAGAATGGACCGAGCTGCCTTCAAACTTAGGCTTCCAGGGGTCACAAACAGGTTTTCAGCCCAAATAAACCCAGTACAGAATAATGTCCTATTTTTTGGGAACGGGTCAGTGGAACTCAGCCAGCATCAGCTTCACTCCCGTTGAATCAGCCACCATACCCCATGTGCTACCTTTCTCTTAAGCTTGGACCATATGCATAAAAGGGTCATTTATCCCAAAGTATCATTGGCACTCCCCAAAAGGAAGTGGCCTCTGACCTCCTTCCCTAGGCGGACTTCACATGTCTCTAGGCAAACTATCATATAGATTCTAACTACTGCATCATTGCTGGCACCAAGAAGGGTAGAACAGAACAGGCTGAAAATTCCAGGAAGGGAGGGAGGAGCAGTAGCATTAATGTAAGAAATGAAGATTTTAAGAAATGATTCTCATTGTTTTGTAAAAATGACGGAAGAGGGAGCCCCAGAGCCAAGCACTAGAGCTGCTTAATTCTTTCTGCTACCCATGTAAATGTGCCATAGTCCAAAAAGGATGGAACAGGTGGAGGAAGAGGGAGGAGAAAGTGGGAGGGACTAAAAGGAAAGGGAATATATATCTGTTGAATTCCTATGTAACTTTATTGGGAAAGAGAATAAAAGCTGAATCAGACATGTAATGAAAATATAGTGTAATGTTGATTTCAAAGCTTGGGTAATTGTCTTCTATGCTGTCACTCACTCAGGTTAAAACTGCCAATTTAATTTCTTTCTGGCATTATTCAATCAAATAATTAGTCATGTTAGGTCTGATACTCCGAGCCTATAATCCCAGGTACATATGGGACAGAGGAGGAAAGACATGAATCTGAGGCTAGAATGTATAGCTCAGAAAGACCCTGTCTCCAAATAAAAGGTAGAAATTGGACTTCAGATATAGCTCAGTGGTAGAATGCTAACTGCCATGCATGGGGCCCTATGTTCAATCCCTAGAATTTTAACAAAAACAAACACATATAAAACAGAGCCATTGCTTGCTGACCGCAGTTCCCAAAGACTTTCTCAAGTCTATTGCAGTCTTTATCTCCCTACAACCACTGTATTAACTCCACCTGCAGCTAAAATGGTCTCCTTGTAGCTACTTCTTTGAGTTCCCTGTGGCTTACCTGCAGACAATGCTGCACAGCTTCTTTGCACGGAGATGAGTGTTGCCAATAGAAGCAACTATTTTTTACTGGCTCAGATGTTTTTCTGGGCAGCATGTTCTACATCTACTAATATCTTGCACATGTTAAAAGAATTAACATTTTAACAGAATTATAATGTAATAACTAGTAAAATAATCACAAGTATATTGAAATGTCTTAAGGTAAAGTGTCTCTAATATTGTTCCAAGTATCATTTTTTATAAATGCATTTTTTGTCCTTTCTAAACTTATGTTTACAGAAGGCAATGTCTTTTTTGAACCTGTTTGGAAAAGTATGTAACATTTTTTCCTTTTGCTAGTATATTGTAACCTTATACTGTAACTTCATAGCTCACCATTGACCACTACACACAGTTAATGCAGGCTTGGATGAAGAAAACTAACCTGCACAACAACCAAACCCAGTCTCAATGTAGGAGGGAGGAGAGGAGTGTGAGGAAAGGAGATGAAGGGAAAGAGGGAGGAAGAATCTAGTCTTCAGGAAGAAATCTCAGTGGATGACACATAAAATGAAATACAAGAAAACTACAGTCTCTGGGTAGAATTTCACACAAATACAATAGGCCACTCTGTGATTTCATTTTTTTCACAGTTTGAGTTGCTCACAGTCAACCAATATGCAATGGTAAGTTTAAGAAAATATGCAATGGAAAATTCCAGAAATAAATAATTCATAATTTTAAAATTGTGCATTTTTTTCGGTAGTGTGGTAGAAACCTATGCTGTTCTGATCCTTTTTTTACACAGGTTGACACTCACAGTTTTCTGGTGTATTCACCTATAGACTTGTCCTCTATGAATGATTGTTTCCAGGAACCTATTCCAGTTTCAGAATTTTAATGTACTCAGTTCCTCACTTCTAATATGCATGATACATACAGATAACATGTGCAAATCCTCCTACTCTAAATCATCTCTAGATAGTTTCTATGAATACTGGTGTAGATGCAGTGAAAGTAGTTGTTAATCACGGAATTCGTTAAGAAAAAAATTACCGAAAACCTGCATATTTATTATTTGAAAATATAGTTCCTTCTGTGGGTGTCTGAAGCACTGTATGCAGAATCCTCAGATAAGGGAACTAATTTCATATGAGACCAAACCCATGTCAGGGAGGACACAATCATAGCGCATTTTAATAAATATAACCTTTGATTTGCCTGGTGTTAATGTGCCAACTTTGTAAATTTCATAAGTATGTAGGTGTAAGTGGAAACATAGTACGAGAAGAGTATATTTTCCAAGTTACAGGTCCTTGGATAGACTTTGAATGTCCTCCCTGTGTTTAAAAAACACTCAGTGAAGAAAGAGATGACAAAGTCTCCTTTTGAGAAACCAGAGATGTACTGTGTCTTTTGTAAACTCAGAGATAGCACTGAGCTTTTACAATTCCAGGAGTCAGATGGGTCAAAATTTGCATCTTAAAACTTGAAAAACTGTCCTATGGTAATTTCAAGGGAAGGGGATAAGAAGTCATTTCCTTAAAGAAAATGTTAGTGTTTGGTTTCATTATGATTGTTCAAAACAACAAAAACCAGAACTCATTTCACCAACCAGGATTACAAAATGCTCTCAAAATATTTACAGGCCACCATTGAGAACCATGGGTCCACAGAACTGAGGTTAGGCTGTCAATTGCCAAGTTCAGTTTTTTTATATGATGGTATCAGGTTCACTTTTTGTTGTGTTTTCCAAGCCTGCATTGTAAGCCTACACACCTCAGATATGGAGCAGGGATAGCTGAACTGGGTGGGGTCCATTAGAATCCAGATCCAGACAACTGTTGGTCAAAAAACGGGATCTGGAGTAGTTTGAAGGAAGATACCCCATAACCTTTTGTTTTTGAATCCTAGAAACACAGGTTCTGTCAGGGCTCACACATGGACTTCTTGGCCATGTGTGGGTTGGGTCCTTGACTTCAAAGTCTTCCTTGAGGATTTTAATCTTTGATTCTCCTCACTTCTCCTTTGGCACTACAGCACAAATCATTTACTGTATTTGGCTTGAATCTCACTTCTGTCTCTGCTGCTCCTATTACCTATTATGTGTCTTTAAAGCCTTTACTGACTTCTAAGGAAATATATCTGTTGGGTACTCAAGAATCGTTGTTAGTCATACTCTGGGCTGCTATAATTTTATATTCTTGTTTGGGTATGTAGCTTGCATCTGCTTAATATTTTTAAGACTGAATGATAAAAGAGCAAGACCTAGATTGGTTATCGCTGCTTAATTATTTTTGTCTATGGACAGAAAAACAAACTTGCCCTCTAATAGTAACGTGTATTGATTTTTGTGCATCTAATAATGAGTACCATTAAGTCATGTAACAAATATTGATCTGTAGGAATTGGTGTGGAATGAGAGGATGCATCTTATGCATGGAGGTGGCATAAATAACTTAATAAATAGTCAATAAATGATCTTTCATTGTTGATGTTCATAAAATGACAACAGTGAAATATAAACCACAGTTTGTTTTCTTTATAGTAATATTTTGAACTTACTGGTTCAAAGTAATATTTTGAACTGGTTACCAGACTACAAAGTACCAAGTAAGGCACGTCAATAATAAGAGATTAAGTAATAGTCCAAATACCAATAGGAGGTAATTTTAATGAGGAACCACTTACTTTGAGTTTTCACTTCTCTGAAGGATGACTTGTCCAAATTCTAAGGCGTGAGGTGACCTTGCAGCTGACACGCAGGGTGGCGAAGGGCAAGGCACAAATGGGCTGAAGGACTGTCGTTTGGAAACACTGAGAAATCTTGGACTAAAGGGAAGAGATCTGGGGAAGCAGCAGAGAGGAGAGAACTTCTTCATCGATGGAGCTACCTTCCATCATCTTTCTAAAAGGATTCAGGAAATGACATGAAGGAAAATAGTCATTTTCTTCAAAGAAAGAAAGTGAGTGCTACAAAGTCATTTCAGGAGTCTGGGCCCTAAGATACTAGGAATGTTCTAGAAAACACGAGTTGTGCAAAAACTAGTATGCTCTGCTAGAGAAAAATGTTCCTTTTCAAATATGTGATTTGTTGTGTCTATTATGTACTTTAAACTACTTCAAACCACTTGAGTATGGATGTTCAACTATCATATTTTAGTTTTGAAAACCAGGACAGTTATCCATGGTTCTATATCAAAACATTTTACGAACCGGAGCAAGGGACGAAGATATAAAACATGTAACTGAAGAGGTAACTCCTCCAGTTTCTTTACACCTTGGCTTGATAGTGTTAGAAAACTGTCTTTATTTCTTTTATTTTCAAAGAATGAGCTGACGCTTTCAAGGCCATTAGCAGATTGCCAACGTGGTCAACAGTGAATTACAGGTGTCAAGCTGGGGAATCATAAAAGTGAAGGTTAATCATTATGTCACTGATGTCCCCAGAGTTCATCATTTCAGGCTTTGTACAAGTGGAAAATTGTAAGCATCATCTGCCTTTTGCTAAGTTATTGACTGACAGGTACGGAGCTGACAAAATGCCAGTTGACCTGGACCACATGGTGCCCATCTTTTAAGGCACTATTTGAGGGATGCGTGGGATTTCTTAGGAGAGGAATATTCTGGAAGATGGATATGCTCTCAGGACTCTGTGGCATCTATTTTCTCCATGCAATGTCTGTATGATGTGATGGTAAGTTCGGATTATCTGTTCCAGTCGACGGGAGTCATTTAACACTCCATATGATGCATTGCTGTGTCTTGCTTTGTTTTCTCTGGGCGCCTTTAAATTGCCAGAACTCTCTAGTAGGCAAGATGCTCTGGCCAGCATTCATATTTGAAGGCATCCTGTATATAAATATAGAAAAATATCACCATGGCATATAGATCTAATTTGCTTGACACAGAACACTAATATTAATTGGGTACTAACTTGGGCTAAGTTCATTAAAAGACCTTACTATGGTTTTTCTGTGTATGTGTGTGTATGTATGTGTGTGTAGGTATTCATACTTAAGGGTGCATGTGCATAAGTATGTAGAACCCAAAGGTTGGGATCAGGTCTTGTGGGAGTTTGAACTTAATTGGTCCCCATAATACCACGGTCTCATAGGGAGAGGCACTGTTAGGGGTTGTGGCTTTGTTGGAATGTGTATGGCCTTCTTAGAGAAAGTGTGTCACTATTGGAGCAGGCTTTGAGGTCTTTTTCTTAAGCATTCCTCAGTGTAACAGTCAGTTGATTTCCTGTTGCCTGCAAGATACAGCAGTCTCAGCTCCAACACCACCTCTGCCTGCACACCACTATGCTCCTTGCCATGATGAGAATTGACTGGACCTCTGAAACTGTGAGCGAGCCCCTTCAATTAAATGTAGAAAAGCACCATCCACAGGGCATTTGGGTCCAGCCCTACCCCCAGCTTCATATTTGATATTTTAAAACCCTTACACCAGTCCTCTGAGCTAATACAAAGCTTGTTTTATAGTAGAGGGAATTATGGTTCAAAAAAGTATTATGAAAAATGTTGGCAGCAATGTAACTTTTTGTAGTGAATGTGAGATTAAATCAAGACCCCCTCGATAGCCTGGGTCTCAACCATCAGAACTGTAGGATCTGTACCTGTGATGGACAAATCTAAGCCTGTCAGTGAGCTTTGTTATGGTATGAACTAGAAACCCTGGAATGTGGCTTCACAGTTTCTTTAGTTTATTTTAGAAGAGCACAGTCAATATCTTCATAGAAATTATTTGTATAACTATTTATATGGGATTCTAACTGAAATAATAACTAAGGACATCTGATTACTATCCATCTTCTGATACATCAGTGAAGAAAACTAAATCAACAGAAGCTTACTTATTTTATCTTTGCTGAAGGGCACATTTAAAAATACAAATGTTAGTTCAATAATCCCATTTGTAAATCTTAGAAATTTTATTTATAATTATTTAGCTTAAACAGTTTCTTCTGTAATCTTTTTTCCTTTATTGAATGCTTATAGGGAAGCAGAATCACAGATACTGTCTTGAGAAGCTGACGATGCCGTAGGAATAGGCTTAGTGCCATCCCAAGAGGTCGCTCTTGGCTTGAGGAAAGACTTCAGCTTTCACATCAGACATACCTATGTTGAGCACAATTTTTTACTATAAGTAATACCTATGAGCTGCCTATACCTCAGCTTCTTTACTAATAGAAAGGATGCAATCATCCCTCCTCACATGGCATAAAAATGGGATTTGAGGCACAAGACATACTGCTTCATGCCCAGTAAACACTAACTATAAAGTCACTGCCTAAATTCTTGCTGTAATCTCACATGAGGAAACCATTGATCATCTCCAAGCTCCATTTCCAATCTTTTAAAGTGACACACACATGAAAAGATGGACCCATGAAGCCCTTTTGACGTTACCCAGAGCCTTTGTGAGAGTTATCTTTGCCATCCTTACTCATGTAGTCACCAATTTGCTGCCAGCCAGCTGCTCACATCTCTCCTTGGACATGCAGATCATCAACACTGATGCTACAGTCAGAGCTCTAGCGTGTCAGTGTGCTTTCCTAGCTTCCGGGGAAGAGATAGCATCTTTAAACTGTCCTTCCCTTACAAAGGAAGGTACCACATGTGGAAAGTTTAAGCTGCACTTGCTTAACTATCAGTTATCTTCCAGTTATAGGAAATGGGTCAATTAATTGCCATATAAAAGTTAAGGTACTCCAGATGCATTAACCCAATCATGCTACTTCTGCGAGCTTCTTTTGGAACTTACTTTCATTTAGTTGGTTCTGTTCAAAATGTAATCTGCTCAGAGATTCTCCGGTGATCGTATGAGTGTGAACCTTTTGAACCTTTTGCTTCACACTTCAGAATAAACCTCAGAAGGTCTGTATTTAAGGTTGTGGAGTGTGGTGATGCTATTAATCCCACACTTTGTGTGGGTGGTTGGAATTGGAGGCTTCACACTGTGGAGAGACAACGAACTCATACCCTGTATTGACTGCAGCATTGACTATAAGGCTTCCCCAACACTCCTCTCAAGGTGTACCAACCACTCTTAGCTCTGCGCTCTGTGCCTCTTTTCAAAACCTCTCACTGCAAGTGAGAACGTAGTTGAAGCAAAACCAAAAGCAAAAGAAAAACAAGCAAACAACAACAACAAAAAAAAACACTGCTTCTCAAAGAAGTAATTGCAGTGGGTTTAGAAAGATGGCTCAGTAGTAAGAGCACTTGCTGCTTTCATAGATGACCCAAGGTCCACTCCCGACACCCACATGACACTCACAACAAACTCTAAGCCCAATTCCAAGGGATCAACAACCCTCTTCTTGCCTCCAAGGGTAACTACACACACATGCAGCATACATGCCTACAAGCAGACAAAACACATATACATATAAAATAAAACTTTTAAAGTAATTCTTCTATTTGTCTGTTTTTTTCCATCTTGTTTTGCACTTTAATGATTTTGGAGAAATGTCTTTCCTCCTCAACCTTGCAAGGACGTGCTTATCCTTTCAAATGTAAGTCAAGCTTCTTCGTCATCCTGCCCTGGCCGATGCACACCACCCATTGCACGTTCCTTTCTTCCCAGTGCTTGTCCCAGCTCAGCAGCCACTCTTTGATGTGTTTGTCTTAATCTTCATCACCAGTGACAATAGAGAACCAAATGGAACTGTTAGGATTCAGTTCCCAAAATGTCGTGCTCCTTGCAGACCACAGATATTCAACTAAGAAAGGCGGAGCTGGAGGATAGCTTGCTTGGATGCTAATTCTTCCCCTCCAGTCTGAAATCAAACTGGTAGCTCAGTTCTACTGACCTACGCTCCTTCCCCTAAAACTCTGAAGCAATTTTTCCCACTCTCTAAGGCTGCCTCGGGTATTAAGTAACACTTGTGTTTCATTTAGTGCCACTACCTGCAGTAGTCACCAATCCATACTACTAAAGTGTTCTTAAAGAATTGCTATTATTGGGAAAGCACTGGAGGAGAGAAAGGAGGGGAAACTGAGGTTGGTATACAAAATCAATAACAAAACAAACAAACAAAAGCTAACAGAAAAGAATTATGACTATTATTATTATTATTATTATTATTATTATTGGATTTTTGTGAGAATTACATTAAATAAAGTTTAAAAATGTATTAAAATGTGACCCTTCTGTTTCATTGGAGGAAAAGAATTCATGTTGTATTTCCTTTTCATGAACATTACATTCAAAACTAAATCGATGCTCTTCATCTTTGAAAGATGATTTTGAACTACCTATTAATATAAAATAATTCTTTGATCAATACTTCTACCATTCACTGGGGCTGAGTAAAGACAATGAGTTGAGCACTCCCATGATCCTCTGTTTACTATCGTATGAATTTGCATATAAGGACATTTGTCAGCTGTAACTTATGTTAATTTTCACTGATGTTAGTACCCTCCAAATACTCTCTGATTCAATTGACCAAGCAATTGTCTGAAATGTTTTCTCCATCCTCATGTCTTCTTCACAGCAGTTGAGATAATAAAATAAAAACAAGAACTCACTACAGCAGATCTAGTGGGGGAAATTGCGACTTTCCGTACAGTTGCTTCATTGATTACAATTTGAATGTGTGATGACTTCTTTTCTAGGAGTTTAGAAAAAGAAATCATCTTATAAAGCACAAAGGAAATCTTCAATTAATGGCATTATTAGCTTAAGCACAATGAAGATTGTTGAAAACTTTCCTGTCACTCAATATCCTTTGGAAAATAAAGTGTGCTTACTTTGGATGAAGCTTTATTGGGCTTTAATGAAGCTTCCATTGATTTCCTGCATGCTAACAAAAAGGTTTCAGGCTTCATTTTCAAGAATGCATCCAGCAGTTGGAGAAGGGAAGAAATCACACCTTACTATGGAATGCTGGTCCTCATAAGGAGTCAACTAGCAAAGGAAAATGGCAGAGTCAGACATCACCTTGCTCCCCCATTTCTTCCTCTCCCTCCTCCTGTATCCCTTTTCTTCCACCTCCTTTATTGAATCTCATCTGTTTTTCTTTATTCTTTGTTGGATTCTTTTCCCTGTGTTCCTGCCACTAAGGCCAGGCAAGTATTTGCAGGACTTTCAGAAAGCCACTTTTGTTCCCTTGACTTCCCCCATCGTTCCTGGGCTCTTAATGAGGGAGATGGTTGATGAGACACAGGTCAGTCCTAGCTGCTCTCACACACCTAAAGTAAAAAGTTACTTCATTGCTTTTGTTACTTCACTTTTATTCTCCTAGTCAATAGTTTATTCCATTTTATTCTTCTTTGTACTTTCAACATTATTATTTTAGTGTTTCAGCATAAAAAAAAATCTGGACTTATGGTAAGACCAAAATAGGGACAATATATCCTCCAAACTAAGGTTTCTGTTTGCAATTAAGTCAGTTTAAGAATAAGTTCTTATTTATCATGTGTTAAGCCTATGTGAGTTGTGGTTTCTATTTGTAATTTAAAATAAGTTCCTGTTTTTGTTTTGTTTTTTTTTTTCGAGACAAGGTTTCTCTGTAGCTTTGGAGCCTGTCCTGGAACTCGCTCTTGTAGAACAGGCTGGCCTTGAACTCATAGAGATCCACCTGCCTCTGCCTCCTGAGTGCTGGACTTAAAGATGTGTGCCACCACCGCCCAGCCTAAATTGCTGTTTCTTAGATCTAATGTAAACTGCAAACCATGTTTTCAATCTATGCTGAACTTGGGACCCCACTGTCACGATGTGTATCCTTACCCTTGGATTCCCCTTTATTGTATTTTACTAACAATGGATAACAGCCAACTGTCCCACGGCTATGAATGCTTTATTTCTCTTACAAAAAAAAAAAAAAGACATCAAGAAGCTGACTGCTCCCTAAAATCTCAATTTAGGAAAAGCTAAAATACAGCTAGCTTCAAATGAACAAATATGGATTCAGTTTTCTCCTGGAAATTCTCAGGATTAACACTTACATTTAGGTATATATTTAATTTTTTCTTTTATTTTTCCCAGAAGTGTAATGCTCTAGTTGATTACAAATGAGACTCTGCTTGTGTTATGCTCTCACTTTTTTAAAAAAAACTTTTTACGAGGTCTATTTTTATTTACCTAGTTCTTAAAAAGAATATTTTACTAGATTTAGAAACCCACAAAAAAATGAAGTGATGTGGGAGAGTTTTAGTTTCTCTTTGTTCATCTCGGGGCCATCTCTAAGCCTGCTTTGTTCTGGTCCCCTTTGCGGCTGTTAGCATTATTGGTCCTTGCAGATAATCATTTTTTTTGCTTTTATGGGGCACTATAATGAATCTTGAATGCAATTGTTTATGCTATAGCTTAAATTCTTTGTTTTTTATATCTGTGACTATTTTTACCATTTCTGGAATTTCTCATCCACCTTCTTCTCACAGATCACCTCTATTTTCTCTTTTTCTTTTCTTTCAAAGACTTGGAGAGTTTATTCAATTTTTTTTATCCTCCATTTCTCCACATTTCACTTATTTGCATGTGTGCATGTGTGTGTGTGTGTGTTTTGTATAGGTATAAATCTGCTACCTCATGCACAGGAAGGTCAGAGTGCAATTTGCAAGAACTAGTGATTCTACCATGCTTGTCCCCTGGTTCAAACTAAGGCCATCGTTTTTGGCAGCAAGACTTTGTATCAGTTGAGTCATCTCTCTGTCTCTCTCTTTTTTTTTTTATTCTCTTCCTACATTATTTTACCTCTATTACATTCTGGATAAATTCTATAATTTTCCCTGTGTTACAATATTTTCCCTGTGTTACAATATATCCCCTGAGTTATTCAGTTAACAATTATCTTGTTTTCTTCTACAACATCTATGTCATGCTGTAGCATCTTATATGGCCCTTGAAAATTTTCTTGCTTAATTGTTTCCTTAAGTCATGGTAATATAGCCAGGTATATAGCTGGTATCATAAGACTATAGTCCCAGTACTAGTGAGTCTAAAGGCAGAATGATTGTGAGTTTGAGGCCAGCCTGGACTACCTACTGAGTCTATATCTCAAATAAAATAAAAATAAAAAGCCATAAGAATTTGCATTAAAAGCCCTGTCTTGTCCGATAAAGAAAGAATTCTTTCTATGTGTATTATTTCCTTTTTTTGAGATGCGTTTTCTTGTGTAGTTGATTTTTTTTAGTTTTTTTCTTACAAGATATATCCTGATTAAATTTCCCCCTCCCTCTACTCCTCCAATTTCCTCCTCACGTTTTCTCTCACCTAGATCTATACCCTTTCTATCTTTCATTTAAAAACATGCAGAGTTCTAAAGAAAACTAATAAAATATAAGATAAAAGCAAACAGCCGGGTGGTGGTGGCGCACGCCTTTAATCCCAGCACTCGGGAGGCAGAGACAGGTGGATCTCTGTGAGTTCGAGACCAGCCTGGTCTACAAGAGCTAGTTCCAGGACAGGCTCCAAAACCACAGAGAAACCCTGTCTCAAAAAACCAAAAAAAAAAAAAAAAAAAAAAAGATAAAAACAAACATGTGGGGATATGGTGAAATAAACAAATGGAAGGAAAAGAGCCAAAGAAAAGGCAAAAGAAATATATGCTTAGAAACACACTCATTTGCACACTCAAAAATCCCATAAAAACCCCAAACCATAATATATACACAAAGGACCATTGGGCTAGAATGGTATAGTGGTGAGGAGGACATAAAAATAAATAGAAAAGAGAGGAAAAAAATCTCTGACATGACATTATGAAACAAGAAACCTCCAAAGATGCTGTTGAGTTCATTTTCTGTTGGCATCTACTTCTGGACATGCAGCCTACCCTAAAGAATAGTTTGTTTCCCCACTGAGTCCCATGGAGGAAACTAAATTTTCATTTGCAAGTGGTTATCAATTGCAGATAATTTCTGGGTTAGGAATGGGAGCATCTATTCACTTCTTTCAGCTCTAAGACCCCATCTGGTATAGACTTGAGCAGACCCAATGCATGCTGCCTCAGTTCCTGAGTTCATAGGTGCCTTGGTTCTATTTCTTTAGGAAATTCTTGTTTCTTTGGTGTTCTCCACTCCATCCCCCTCTGGCTCTTACCCACTGATTGCCTCTTCTGCAAGGTTTTCTGAAACTTAAGGTGAGGCTTTTGATGGAGACATCCCTTTTAGGGCTAAATATTCCAAGGTCTCTCACACTTTGTAATGTCTAGCTGTAGATCTCTCTGTTACTCTCAGTTGTAGGAAGGAGTTTCTCTGGTGATGGCAGAGCAAGGTGCTTATCTGAGTAGAGTAGAGTGTCATTAGGATTCATTTGATGGTTACGTTTCCTTAATAGAACAGTTGTATTTAGTTTCTCCTGGGTCCATGGGCTATCTAGTCTCAAGTTCTAAGTCACACAACCAGCTTCAGGTATGGATTCCATTTCTTGAAGTGGATTTTAAATCAAATCCGATGTTGGTTGAATACTCCCACAAGTTTTCTACCATCATTGCCCTAACATTGCATGAGGACACCACTAAAGGGTTTGTGACTATGTTGGTGTTTACATTTCTCTTTTTATTGTGTGCATAGTTTCTTCTTATACTAAAGAATCTAGAACAGGGGTTCTCAATATTCCTAATGTTGTTAATCTCATGTTGATATGATCCCATACCATAAAATCACTTTCATTGATTCTATAACTGTAATTTTGCTACTGTTATGAATTGTAATGTAAAGATCTGATTTGCGAGGTATACGATTTTGAACCTCTGTGAAAGGGTCGTCTGACTCACAGAGGTGTCATGCCCTACAAATTGAGATTCACTGCTAAGAACTTGGTGTCAGTTTGTGGAGAGCCACCAATACCCTTGTCAACAGTTTAGGTTATTTAGATGTTCCCATGGGGCCCTTTAGGTCAACAACTCAATTACATGTATCCAATTCTCAGGAATGAAAGCTTCATTTGGTGTCAAGAGATGTTCAGTTGAGACTCTGTCTCTCTTTTATTTGGTGATTTCATTTAGATTGCGAAACTTCCTAACATGTATGTCTATCTACATGTGTGTATATAATATATATACGTATATATAAATGTATGTGTGTACATATATGTATAAGCTTATACCATCTTAGGTTTCTATGCAATTACTCAAATGACCTTTAATTTAAGGTGTCTTTCCCATATTTTCTCCCTAGTCCTCTTCTAGACTTGATGCTTCTGTTCCAGTGCTCATCCTCTTGTCTATTCATAACTATTTGTTCTGTTTCCCCTTTCCAGGGGGGTCTATTCACCCCCTGCCTTGTCCCTGACTCTATACCTAACCTCTGCAGTCCTATGAATTGTTGCTTATTATTGACTCAGCAGCTAACATCCACATAAAAAAATCACAACAAATTTCTCTTTCTGAATCTGTTTTACCACATTCAGCATGATTTTTTTAAAATTCAATCCATTTGCTTGTGAGTTTCAACATTTCATTTTTGCCCATAGATTAGGAATATTTCATTGTTTAAAAGTATCACAATTTCTTATTCACTTTTTTGTTGAGGAACAATTAGGTAGTTTCCAATCCTACTCTATTATAAACAGAGCAGCAATGAACAAGTTTGAACAAGTGTCTCTTGTAGAATGAAGCATCCTTTGGATGCATACCCAAAATACGGTATGACTAGATATTGAGGTTGATTGATTGTCATCTATGTGAGAAACCACCACACTGACATCATAGTAGCTGTGTTGCCACTTTAGTTGGCATTGTGGACCTGAGAGAGCAGAACTAAAAAGGGATGACTAAAATATCATGCAATAGATAGCTTCATTCAGAGCATCAGACATTATATTCTGAGGGTACTCTGAGGGCCAAACAAGGTCATCAAGCCAACTTCACATGAGTGTAGACTATCTGTAGTCACAAGGACAACTTGTGAGTGGATACATAATAACATAATGGATAATCTCAATTAAATCCACTCCTCTTTACTGTACCTTGCAGGGGCAACATCAGGATCATGAGGGAGCTTGTTAGAGATGCAGAAATGTAGGTATTACCCTGGGCCAAGCTATCACAATATCCATTTTAATAAGATCCCCTGATAAACCTGATGTACATTAAAGACTGAGAAATATTGATTTATACAACATTTCTCCAAAGGATTCTCACAACCCCACTTTCTCTATTACTTATTTTTCTCATATGATGCATGACTTTTCATGCATGTGGGCTATTTTTAAATAATTTTATATTCTCATAATACACATCTGAGTTTTGTTAAAATGACCAAAGTTCTCATAGCACTTGCCATTTTTAATTAAAATAAAACAGTTATGTATATGGGTATTTTGCCTGTACGTATGCCTGGGAAGCATGTGTGAACCTGGTGCTTGTATAGACCAGAAAAGGGTATCAGCACCTCTGCAACTGGAGGTATAGTTATAGTAATAGTTATAGTTATAGTGAGATGATATGTGGATGCTGAAAATCGGACTTTGGTCCTCTGGACTTTGGTCCTTTGGTTGCTCTTATCAGCTGAACTGTCTCTCAAGCTCTGGAATAGTCTATCTTTACACATTTCTTCACCATTTAGTCTATTCTTTCAGGCAGTTTCTTTTCTTTATCTCAAAGCACAACTGGTGTTTTTCTCTAATAAATTGATCTTATCCTGTAATGTGTCATATGTATGTTACTCTGTTTATGTTGTAAAGAAGGAATGTTTATACCTAATTCATTTTGAATGCATTTGTATTTCATTTGCCATACATCTTGTAAGTTTGCTCACATATGCCCCATGAGTATGATTATTTATGCATATATAATTTTAAAGTACAGTATTCAAATGGCTATTGTAAATAGCACCCAAAGTGTTCTCTTTTCTATTTTAGTAATTTCTGTCTTGTGACACTTCTTTCCTATTGATATATGTATATGACACATTTAAATCTAAACAATACAGAGATAGATTAAAATTTACTAAAGGCACAAATATAGAACCACTTGCCTATAATATTAATACTCAGGAGGCTGAGTCAGGAGAATTAATAGTTATAACCTCTAGTTTCAGTAAAAATGTGTAGGTTAATGAAAATGTAATAAAGTCATTGGATTATTTCATGTTCCACTTCAAATCTTTTATTTTTATTTTTATCTATAGCAAATGCTACTCTAGAAATTATCATGTATCCTAGGCTAGCTTCAAATACACAGAATTCATTGCTTAGTTTTCTTCCTACTGGGATTAGAAGTGTGTACCACCATGCCAGGGTCTAACATTACAAATGAGATTTTGGGTAATTGACTAGATAGTCAGGTGTCTCTGTCATTTTTTTTGCACCATTTGGAAGTTGCTTGCTCGCACTTCCTGCTTACTCAGGTAATATTATTTTCCTTCTCAGGTCTTTGATAAGGTTGAAAACTAAATAGTCATAGCTACTTTTCTCTAATAACTTAGCTAATGCATTTCAGTGTGAGATTTAGACTGCTCAGAACAGGACAGCTATTAAAATAATCTCTGTTAATTGCTAATTACCTTAGACTGAATATTTACATGTGTATTTTGCTTTATGTTGTTCAAGTTGACTATAGTTCTATTTTTGTGCATGTTTTTGTCTTTTTTTTTCTAGGATAATACTTGATATTTGTTCTTGTTGTATATAATTTTGCGTTAGGTTTAGAACTGTCTTATTTAGACAAAAGGTGGAGGTTTTGTGGGAACTCATTCATCCAATACTCTTTGGGATACCAGCCCCTTAGGGCATGGTCTGAGGTACTATAAGCACAGATAGGAAGCATGTTCATCCCTTTGTCTTTCTTGGTTGGTGGTCAGAGTATCGTTTGCAGCTCCCAGTGCCCATAGAGCAGAGGAACACAATATCTTTCTTATTGTGAGTATTCCCCCAAAAACATTTATTATCATGGACCTCCTTAATTACATCTACATTTTGGAACCCAATATGGGGCCACATGAATTCCGACAACATTCATTGGTGTGTGTGTGTGCACTCATGCATGTGAGTACATACATGTTATCTGGGGTCAAATTAATGAGTTGTAAATTTCAGTTTTGATAATCCAATTACTTAGTTGAATTCAGCTTTTTCTTTTAATTTATTGACTTTTGTTTTACTTTTTTAGATAAATGTGCTCAAGCTTTTGAAATTTATATACTCTGGGTACAAACTTCTTTGTTCACTGCATTCAAAGTAAATAATCACTCTTGTTTTGGTTTTGATAAACAGAAATTCTTAATTGTACAGTTGTTAGATATATCAACCTTTTCATTTCTGTGGAGTTTGTCTCTTGTTGAAGAAGACAAAGATTCCTTCTGTTCTGTTGTGACTAAGACGTCTTAGAGACTCACTACTTAGATTCAGTATCAAGTCTGAGATGACTGAGAACAGTTGACATAAGTACTATCTTTTTCCATTTGGATAAGAACTAAAGAACTTTGCATGGAGTTGTTACAACTTGTATATTGTTTTGCTAGAGTAAAGACTAGACAACACATAAATGACTAACGGCATATATTCCAGTTAAAATGCTACTTACTTTTTCCAGTGCTACCGATTTATTATTATTATTATTATTAATATTATTATTTTAAGACAGGAATGATGTAGGAAGTACTTTTGTATATGTGCTGCTTTTATTGGTTAATGAATAAAGAAACTGGCTTGGCCTGATAGGGTAGAAAAGAGCTATGCAGGGAAAACTAAACTAAATGCTGGGAGAAGAAAGGTGGAGTCAAAGAAGCAATGTAGCACTGCTGGAGACAGACGCTAGATGGAACTTTACTTGGTAAGCCACAGCCATGGGGCGATACACAGATTAATAGAGATGGGTTAAATCAGTATGTAAGAGCTAGGCAATAAAAAGCTAAAGCTAGTGGGCCATACAGTGATTTAT
This sequence comes from Chionomys nivalis, assembly GCF_950005125.1. NCBI lineage: Eukaryota > Metazoa > Chordata > Mammalia > Rodentia > Cricetidae > Chionomys > Chionomys nivalis. The sequence goes on along the minus strand of NC_080090.1, from coordinate 37,654,588 downwards.
TTAATACAGTATCTGTGTGGTTATTTTGAATCTGAGCTGCCAAGTGGCTGTAATGACCAAGCAGCCTTCTTACAACACAGGACTCACTGTTTTGCTTTGGCTATCCTGTAACTCGCTATGCAGAACAGACTGTTCTCTCACTCACAGAGATTTACTTTCCCCTGCCTGTGAGTACTGGAATTAGAGGCATACACCACTACATTCCATTAAAAGCTACTGGTTTAAACTGGTTATTTTTGGTGTGTGATGTTTTTAGTATTTGAAAGTTTTTCTTTTAAATATAATAAAGTTCATATATTTTTGAAAAAAGTTACTGAAATAATATAAACATGTGATTCTGGTTGAGAGAGAAGAGAAGGAAGAAGATAAGCAAGGTAGTTAGGAGATATTAAATGGAAAGCCTGCTTTCTACTTTTCATGGGTATATAATAACATTTTGATACAATTTTTCATACATTTTTCAAAGTGGTGTGGTGCCCTTCTATGTCCTAATTTGTGATGTTCTTATTTACCCATTTGCATGATGGCTTTCCCTACTTCCCTAGCCATTGCTGAAATGCCTTTTGTCAATTTATATCTTTTAAAAGTATGCTTTATTATGTCTCTCATGAGTATATAGGCACAAAACTGCCTGGAAGTGAGTTTCTAACCCCTTTACTATGACTTTCATTGCTGTACATTATTTATCACAATATTTATGTGACTTCTATAATGTCTATAATTTTCAATAGTTTGTAAAGTCTTTGAGGGCAAAACAGTATTAGGTACTTTCTCACTGAAATATAACTAGGGCCTGTATTAGCAACTAGCAATATATATATATATATATATATATATATATATATATATATATATATATTAAACGAATGGGCAGGAAATTGTTTAAAGCAATTTCTGATTTTCCTACAATGGTGTGATTATTGTATGATTATGGGGAGATGACAATGAGCCCTTGGATCTTGTCAAATCTCAGTACATCCTACAGGATAATTGAAGAATGGTGATGACAGTTAATGGTAAGTGTTGTGAATCCTTAGTTTGGCTCACAGACACATTGTTAAGCCCATTCATCATCCTTATGTCACATTGACAGTGAAAAGACATGATCTCTAAATTGATTACATACTTAGAAAAAGAATCAGACAGTGAACAGAAAAAGGCCTACATCTCAGTACCAGGTTTGGAGAGCACTGCAGCAGAGTTGCATTTTCTACAAGTCCTTAACTGAATTAGCTTTGACCTTTTCAAAGGTAGGCATCTTTGTCTGTCTTAAGCCACCCTTCTGTGGAAGAAACCTTGATAACTCATTGAATAAATGCATAGAATACCTACTCTATTGGCCCCCAGAGTTTCTAACCAAACCCTGACTTGAAAAGCATGCCTTCTCTACTTCATACCATATCTCAGAGAAAGAAACAAGGAAAACTAAGCTGACTTCTGTTGGTACCTGCTCTATCTTAGCTGGTTAAGGTGACCCTCATTAGCAGTTACTTAGCTTTTCTGGGCAGGTGCTTTTAAATATTAATATAGAAACACCCACTATCAGCATTATCTTCCCTGTCAGGTCTGGGTGAGGCGGAGTCCTCATTTCTAGATAAAGCTGACACCCCCAGACTAGGCATTAGGCATTGGGCAACTAAACCTGAACAACTAATATAGGTACTAAAATTTAACCACCTATGTTTGGAGATTAACATTTGATGCCATTACTCTCTTTCCTTAATGCAAATTACTAGAAGTTAAACAATAATGTTACTTAGAGTCAGAAAGATTACCTACTTAAAAAATAAGTATTTTTTACATAAAATATTGTTTGGCATTTTTTTCTTTTAAAAGCAAATGAGATGAAAACAAAATTGAAGGTGTTTCTATTGGTAGATATAATTCCAGAAAATGTGACTAACATAAAACTAAGATTGTATTGATAAAACAAATCTGATTAAAAACAATACAGACTGAGTGGAAACTAGACCTCCAACTTCAAACTTTGAATTTTGATTCTCTCCCAGGCCCCCATCATGTGGTGTGGTACTCTCTGGTGATGCTGGGCAAATGCTCAAAACTGTTCCCACTAACCACTCAGACACAAAGGGGAGCAACTGATTGCCTGCACTGCACTGTGTTGCTATGGGCTGTGATATTTGGTAGGCTAGCTGAATTGTGTATATTGTTAGGATGGGATATTTTTTAGCTTATAAGCTTAATGAAATGTGATCCCTTCCTATGTTGAGGGGCACCTGAATTGGAAAAGTACCCCAGGTGGAGGAGAATGAATAAGAGGAAACAGATATTCTATAGCAAGAGAAGCCCTTTCGATGCTGTCGGGATCCTTCAGGGCAAGATTCTCTCCAGGCTTAAGTTTCCCAGTCAAAAATAACAAGCACATATTCTCTGATAAGTTTTTAAGCCTGAAAACAAAAATGAGTTCTTTACTACCAAGTACAAAAATGATTTCCTTTTGAAGATGAATAATTTCATGCTAGATTAAATGCACCCTCTGTAATAGTCAAAAAACAGAAAGCAATTTAAAGAAAAACCTCCAGAAAATTACTAGAAAAAAAGGGCTGACCAAAATTTTTACATTTTGTCATTCTGTCTTTTCCTCTAATCTCAACAGAAAGGCATTTCAGTCCCGCAAGGACTCGGTAAACTTACCAACCAGTACCGAAAAGGGAAGTTTGTGTTCATGACTGTTCAAGGCCGATCCCTACGGAGACGGAAAAAAACACAAAGCACATTATCCATCTTATTGCTTTATAAGTCCCAGTGTAAATTATTGTTAGACTGTGTGCACTTTCCTCTGCACCATGGTAATTTTGTGGTCTAGGACCCTCTCTTCCTCCCTCCCACCCTCCCTCCCTTCCTCTCTTTCTTTTTTCCTTTCTTTGTCTATAATTTTGAAATTTTATTTGCATTATACTTTGTTCACTTGTTGATTTGTGTGTGTATGTGTGTGCATGTGTGTTTGTGTGTTGCTAAGACTGAAATCTAAAGCTTTACACATACACAAGATAAGCATATTATTGAATTATGTCTTTGGCTGTTTCTACTACCTAGGATATGTTCTGAAAGTATTTATTACTTTCTTTTGATGAAAGTGTCTCATAATATCTATTTTCTTGCTTCCTGACTCTGATATTATTCCAAAGTTTGTGAAAGCAACAACAGAGATCACTAACAAATCCATTGTTAGAAACTTTCTATAAGCAATCTTTTCCAAATTAAATTGCAATTTTCAAAACCACAATGGACATAGATGACAAGGACTTTATCTTTAGCATGAGTAGAAATGTGCACATGCACAGTTGTGTGTGACAAAAATCAAAATTCGCAACAAAAACAAAATCAAAACAAAAACACAGCTTAAGACAGTCAACCTGACATTGACTCTTTAGTCAAAAATATGAAGTATTGGTAAGGCCACTTAGAAGTAACGTGTTCTCTTTGTACATGGCATTCTTTACTCCTTGGAATATTCTTTACATTGTCTGCAATTAATCACCATCATCTGTAGAGGTCTGCCAGGATCTCTTTTAATGTGATATATAGCATAATTAAATGTAACTGTGACAGTATTTGCTTTCAAACTCTGTGGCCTGTGACCAAGTAGAATTGCTTTAATATGTAATGTCATAAAGAGACCTTTCATTGGTGGATATTCATCTATATCAAGGGGTTAACTAAAATAAGCATACTCCCTTGTAGACTATTCTGGAGTCTAATTGTGTTACGGCACAGAGTAATAAAATGGTCGCTGATGTGTAGATCATAGATGTGTATCTAATAGATCTGAAAAATGTTAGCGACTTGTCTAGGGTGAGTTACATAAATAACACTTACTACTGTCATTACTGGTAAGAGATAACAGACAATTTAAAACTCAGAGGGCACATGGAAGGTCTCTGCTTAGGATAGCTATGATAAGCAAGGCGAGAAGCCACATTGGTGATAGAAAATTTACGATCCTTCTGTTAAATGCTTTGTAGGTTTTAACCTTCCTGTAAGGCCTCTCAAGGAGGTGGGCGTAAACTATTTCTAACTCATAAAGAAAAAATACCTCATCCTGTAGCACAACCTGAATTGCAGGTCCCAAATTATAGAAATTTCTATTTTTCCCAAGTTCCAATTCATAACACCAAAGTACACATACTAATCTATGTGCATTTGCTTGCTATTGACCAAGCACATTGTCTGATGTGTGTCATCTTACTTTAATCTCAGCAGTAATCTTGTTTAGGCCCTACAGAACACTTGCTGACATTATAGTTGGTGGCATGATGAGAGCCTTGACATGTGTTTTCTTTCCATCTTTGCAATGGATGGTGTGGGGTCCACTGTGTATCTATCTAGAGAGCATGGAAGTATTGCTCAGATGAACCCACAATCTGTTGAAGGTCACAAAACTACTAGATATTAGGATAAAAATACAAGTTTAGCCATGGTAATTTGCTTCGATAGACAAAAGATTCATCATTGCTGGCATGTGTACACTCATCACTAACATCTTAAAAAGTGTAAGAGAATAGATATTGGCTTGTGCCACACTGTCCTTGAAAACATTTTTCGTAAAAAAAAAAAAAGTGCCATGCATCTTGAAGGATATTTGTTGTGACATTACCATAATGTCTCTTAAATGTCCCAGAGTAGCAGGCTCTTAGCTCCTTTTCTGCTTGGACTGCCAGTCTCCCCTGTATTTTTGCCTTGATGTCAGCTCCTTACACTCTGTCTACATATGAGGCATGGCTGTTTTGCATTGATTCTTTGCCATTTGCCAAAAGAAAAAGCAAAGGTCTGGGAAATTGAACAATGTTTACTTAATAGTTTAATATACGAACAGAAAAATAGAACATATCTCAAAATGAATAAAAATGCCATGTCAGTTTTTGCCTGTGTGGGTTGCCTAATTTTAGACTAAAATTTCTTCACCCTGATCCCTCTTTTGGAGACTGTATCCATTTACAAGTGTCTAGAACCCTTTCCTAATTGAATGACCTTCTAAGATCTATTCATTTTCTTCTAGAAATCTCAATATTCTTATACTGTGCACAAATGTTTACTTCTTTGGTTTCAGTCCTGAGTTCCCCAGACAAGTCCTCAGAAATTGCCATTGTATGCAACTGATTATTTCGCTAACTTTTTAAGTTGAAAACAATTATTTTCATTCAGTATATTTTGATCATGTTTTCCTTTTCACCAATGCCTCCCAGATTCTGCCCACCTCCCTCCACAAATAACTTTATGCTCTTTACTCTTTTTCCTCTCTCTCTTAAAAACAAACAAAAAGAACAACAAAGAAAAACAAAAACCGCAAAAGCACACATAAGAATAAAGAAAAAACCACAAAACAAACAAACAAACAAAAAAAACCCCACAAAGACGGCAATCAAAATAAACAAACAAAAACCCATAAGACAAAAAGTGCCCAAACAAAGAAAAATAAGAATGAAAAGAAGTTTACAAAAATACCATTGATTTTGTTTTGTGTTGGTCAACTATTCCTGAGAATAGGGCCTGCCCTGGAGCATAGTCAGTACATCTACCCAGTTCTACTCCATTGAAGAAAATTGTTGTTTTTCCTTTGCCAGCAGGTATCAATTATAGATAGTTTCTTGGTTAGGGTTGGGGCCTGTGTCCACCTCCCCTTCTCAGTGCCGGGCCCCATCTTGCTTGAGCCTGAGTAGGCTTTGTGCGTAATATCACAGTTTCTGTAAGTCTGTGTGTGCTTGGCAATCCCTTTCAGGACTAAGTGCTCCAAGGTCTCTCATTCTCCAAACACTGTCCAGTTGTGAGTCTCTAAGTCAGTTCCCATCTGCTGCAGGAAGAAGCTTCTTTGATGAGGACTAAGCAAGGCACTGATCTCTGGGTCATTATCCATATGTCACTAGGAGTCATTATATCACTGTTTTTCATATTGTGAAGGTTTTAAGAGAATATGCTACTAGAAAGGACCATCATGCTATCTATCCATCATGGAAGCAGGCTTGTGTGTGGAACAGAAGTAGATGTACCAGTTTGAGGTTTTAAATGCACAGTGATCTCTTTTATACTGATAAAAAAATAGCCCACCCTCAAGTCTTACACTACACATTTGTCCCTTCTGGTTTAGTTCAGGGATTCTGTTTACAGTCATCCAAAGTGCCAGATGCGTCCAGATCAGAGAGTTCTGAGGAGCTGCTTGCTTCCCAGGATTCCTTTCTACTTCTACTTCACTCCCAGGATCTACCCAATGCTCCAAATTTCAAAGGTCAGATTGCCATTGAATCACTGAAGACATCAGGCCCATAAGAAGTGGTTTGCTGAAAGTGAACTTTCTAAGCTGCGAATAAAAATTCCATTAAAACTGAAGGCTGTCACTGGGAGTCAACTCTGATAAGATGGATTTTCATCGCTTTAACCTTGGAAACAGTATTTATGTTTGTTCCAATAAATCTCATTCTTCTTAGAGTTTGGTGTCCCTTTTTTAGGCCTTTTATTAGAGTTTAATGTCTTTTTTTAGGTCTTTTATTTATTTATTTATTTGTTTGTTTGTTTGTTTGGTTGGTTGGTTGTTTTTTTTTTTTTTTGAGACAGGGTTTCTCTGTAGCTTAGGATCCCATCCTGGAACAAGCTCTTGTAGACTAGGCTGGCCTCAAACTCACAGAGATCCACCTGCCTCTGCCTCCCGAGTGCTGGGATTAAAGTTATGTGCCACCCCCGCCCGGCGTTATATTTAGTTTTTAAATCTTTCTTATATACTTTTCTTTTGTTATTGTTTCATTTTTCTTTTCTTCTTTTCCTTATAATCTACTCCTGGTCGATTGTGTTCTAATAAAATTCCTAAGGTTCATTAAATAAACTTGAACATCTCTCAGAAAAATATTGGTGGACTACAAAGGAGTTAGACCTTGGAAAAAGACCAGGGGTTGTCAGGATGGTTCCTGGAAGCTCAGCGTCAGATCCCCCTAGATAACTGTTTCCTGCAGTCTTAAGCGTGAACAAACTGCTTCCCTGGAAAGTCTTTGACACATCTTCCTTAATCCTCTTAGAGAGGATCAGGGAGGCTATTTAGAACAGCATCCTGCTGTAATCAGAGTTCAGCCTGTTCTTGCAGCCGCACAGCAGCCCCAGGTGACCTGCGTTAGGAAAACAGAGATGGCTGAGAAGGAAGGAGCTTTTATGACAAGTAAGAGTGAGGGCTCACTTCCCAGAAGGAAATCACTTGTGTGGCATAATGGATGCCTTGTTAAGGATGACTGGTAGAATGTCCCTGTCCACTTCTTTTGAACATGTTAACCATACATGGTATCTAGTTTTTATTATTATTATTACTATTATTTTCTTTCAAGATAGGAGGTCAAGACATCAAAATCAGAACCAGGACCATAATCTTGACTTTATACTTCCCTTTTATAAAAATGTAAATATTTATATGTAAATAAATTTATATATAAAAGATGCATCTTACTGGGGTACTTTTTTTTTTAACCATACAAAGCCCCAAATTAAGCCCATTCAGCTTTTGTTACATGTAAAGTTCAGGACTAAACAGAGTTACCTGAGTATTCTTCCCATGCCTGTAACAAAAGAGGAACATAGAATACCTTCCGTTCTCCCTCAGTCCATCTTACCTCATCAAGTCCTAACTCATCAGCTGTTTGGAAAACCATGTTTCTCTCAGAACTGCATAGCACTTTAAATGTGAAGCAGATTCAATTGTTTCTACAGTTTTATTTGAAATTCAATTTTTTTTCAGCTGGCCTTTTGTAGCCAGATGCCACTGACTTTCAGGGGCAAGGCTTTCTTTCCCCAATTTTTCAAATCCTAAATTATGATAATGCTTTTATAAAAGTTTTAAAGTGTATAAGTAGGAAATATTTTGTAATGGGGATCAAACTGAAACATTTTCAAATTTGCCCCCATTGAAGCCACAATCCATTTTCTACGATCACTAACAGAGATTTTACTCCTACTAAACTACTAAACTAGGCTGGACACTGTGTCCCCTCTGTGATTCAGTTAATGAACTTGACGCTTGCTGTGGTGATGCAAAGCCTGACCTCTGCAGGATGCCCTGGAATGAGCTCCTTTGAGGAAAATAGCAACATGCATGCCCTTTCTCATAAATCATGTTGAGGAATGGGAAGACTGGAGTTAGAAGGGATAGCCTGAATAAATATTAGCTTATTCATTTATGAAATATATTGAGTATAGACCCTATAAGAGGTACCACAGCCATGTACAATTTTCGAATGAACTAGTCTCATAGTGATGATGCTGTCCTCTCTGCTCTGTCCTTCCATGGAGGTGTCAACGTCTAGTGCGTTGGGGTCCCTGGGTAAGGGTCTCGCGCAAATCAGGACACAAGGGATGCAGAGTATGAACAACTGCATAACAAGCTTTATTTTGTATGGCCTTTTATACAGACTAAAAAGCATTACCTCAGCTCTGAAACACACCCCCCCCCCTTACTCACATATATGATCATGAGAAACTCTTGCCTCACCTTGTAAGAAACAATACCTCAATTAATAACAGTAATAAAATGAAAAGAAGTACATAGAAACAAGGCAAAAAGTATACAGAAGCAAAGCACTCCTTTGTAACTGGTAGAACGTGAAGAACTGAGTTCAAAGGCCACTTCCTTATCCAGGGTACAGATTCTGACAGAACGTTTGAGAAATGGGCAGAGAAAGTTTGCTTTCAACTATGCTTGGTTTGCCAAGCAACTATTTCCCAACTTCTTCTCATTTGTCCCAAGAGGAGCCTGCACTCTAAGCCAGTTCTGTGTCTCCACAAGAAGAGGAAGCATGATGTAAACACTATCTATCCATCTACCTACCTATCTATCTAAATACTATGGCAGCTCTAGTAAAATATAGTAATATGAACTCAAATTTTGCAAATGATAGATGAGACTGTAGAAGTCAAAGTATTTTATAAATCATAAAGCAATTTTATAAATTTTGTTGTTTGTGGTAATAAGGGCAAAATTTAACTTTACATCAAGGGCTAAGTTCTATAAGAGGAAGGGGGCTTTGTTTTGGGGGAGCTTAGGGGACTTCACCTTCAGTGTAATGGTGACATTTAGAAAGTACAAAACATGAATGCTGAACTGAAATAGAGTCCCTGAGATTTAAATAATGTACCCATCACATGAGCGAATTACTGAAACAGAACCTCCAGGGATGAAGAATTATCTATAGGGGACTATCTATAGGGGACTATCTATAGGGGACAGAATCCAGGAAAGATTGGAAAAGAGGGGTACACAGGTCTGAGCATTGACAGATGTAAAAACTCAATGGACAGAGGTGAAGCAAAGTCAAGAATAAACACAGCAGGTGTGTGGCCCGATTAATAAAAACCCAGAGACAGATATTTGGTTTCTATCTGAAGGTCAGAAAATCAAATCAACCAGCCACTGGCTCTTACCTCTAACTCAGTCTGAAATGGCGATCCTGCCTTTAGGAATCTCCGAATGAGACTGAGAGTTGTCGCCTCTGATTTTATATCCCACCCTAGGGCTAGGATTGAAGGCATGCCCCACTACCAACCAGTTCCTATGACTACTGGAATTAAAGGTGTGTGTCACCACTACCTGGTCTTTAAGGCTGACCAGTGGGGCTGTTTTACTCTCTGATCTCCAGGCAAGCTTTATTTATTAAAATACAAATTTATTAACATACAGAAGTATGGTTAGAAGATGGATCTTGAGAGTAAGAAAGTAAGGCTAACACCTGAGACAAAGAATGTTTTGAGGAAGTAGGAAAGAGTAGGGCAGTTCCTATTTAAAGATTTGCCTGCCAATCTGAGTCAGACATGGTGGGAGATGAGAACTGATTCCCACAACATGTTCCCTGACCTCCACATAGGCCCCTCTGGCAAATGTATACACTATACACTCTAACCCCACCTACCTACACACATTTGCACAATGTAAATAAATGTAAAAATGATTTAAACCATCAAAGGGTTGATGCCCCTTACCAGATGGGTAACTTAGAGTCTTGATTTATACGTTATTCTTTTATATCCGTTATAGCTTTTAAGGTCTACCTCCCCGATCTGTGAGGTCTCTCTTATGACTGCTGTGAAGGCCAAATGAAATCAACATATGCCCAGCCAGCATGTATTAGTCCCTTAACGAGCATGGCCCATTCTCCTACTTTATCTGTGTTCTCAGATTTGCAGTCAGCTTCTAGCACATCACTTAGATGTACTGTATATTTGTCTCTAGCACATACGAGAACATGCATGTTATTTATGCCTACATTATCTGCTTCCAGCATCATTTAAGCCCTGGAATCGCTGTCTTCAGAGCTTGTATAGCAAAGCACACAGCAAATAAGTTCATGTTTACTTTAAGTGCAGCCATGAGTTTTTTTCTCAATTGAAATGATTTCTTTATATCAATGTTCTTTAAACTACCTGGATTACAACAGGAGCATTCAAGATAAAAGACGTGTCATTTTTAAAGTCTCCCAACCATCTACTTTGCTGCTGTGTACTCATTGTAAGGAATGAGTTATTTTTGATTAGTGACTGTTCCAGACCTGAGCTCATTTTGTTAAGGAGTTCAGAACAAAAGCGATCTGCATACATTTTCTTCTGCTAAATCAAAGGTGACCTTTCTTTTAATATTTTCTGTAGTTTCTCATTAGAGAAGAGATAGGTTTATGAGATAAGGGCAGTCTGCTCTTGTTGCTCTTGAGCTTGGTGTTGTTGTTTCGTTCCAGTCCTTTGCAGCTACAAGATCAAAAGCAATTTTTCAATGTATGGTAAAAAAAAGAGCTGTGAAATTAGAAAGAATTTTCAAAGACTATAGCACTGAAAAAAAGTTCAAATTCTACTTTCCTGTCTCAGAGCAAAATATTTATTGTTCCTTCTTTTTCTAAGCCATGCCATGACCTCTGTTTAGTTCAAGCACTATCACAATCAGATGAGTAAAGGGGGCCGAGGAATGGATGGAAACACAAGTCATCTTTATGTCCTCACTTATTCTCCTTGAACTCTACAGAGCCATATCCTTTCTTTGTCTAGCGTATGGATATTCTCTCTCTTTAGAAGGCTTTTGTCTATATTGTTAATTTTTAACTTAAATTCTTCTTCTTCAGTCTTCTAGCGTCCTTCTGTCTCTGCTCTCAAAATATAGAACTCATGTGTAGTTTAGGAAGAGCGTTTGCCTGCAAGGCAAAAGGTGGCAGCATGTTAGATAGGTAAACCTTCTGAGGATATATCTTCCAGGTCTAGTCAAGATTCAGAGAGGTTATTTCCAATCATCCTTTTGTAACGGCTGTGGCAAGAGAGGAGATAGTCTAATGTGAAACACTTGGTCATCAGATTATGGAACAATGAATCTCTAGGGATTAGAATTTTCCCAGAAACTTCATGTTGGGGAAAGGAAAAGGCTGAAAACCTAGTGCCAGGCAAAGGAGAAACTTGCCCCCTCCCAGGAAAAAACAAAAAACAAAGAACTCCCAACAGCTGCGATGAACATGCTCATGATCGCTGGCTTGTGTTTTATCTGTTCTGTATCGCAGGTACAGAAAAGGCAAGAGGACAAACAGAAATCTTTCTTATCCAGTTAGAGACAAACTATAAATAAATCTGTTTTCCTTACACATTTTGCTTCCTAATTTCTGTAAGAAGTGGTAGATTTATTAATTTTGGTGTCCTCTGATTTATCTAACTTGGTGTCCGGATGACCAGTATAGGGCTCCAGTAACAAAACCCCTATAAAATGGAGACTTAGTCAAAGTCTTTTCTGGAAGTGTGTTTTATTCTATCCTTGGTGACACCAAAGTCTCTCCCTTAAAGTCCCTGTGCTTAATAACAGTGATGTGAGACCTAATACACCATTTAGTCCCTTCAGCTTTAAAATGTGTGTACCAGGTAGGATGGACGGCACTAACACCTTCCTACCTGATGTCCATGCCAGCTTGATTATGGTTTCTTCTTATTCTTCGTCCTTCTGCTACAGAGAAACTCTGAGTATCTCTTTGATTTTTTTCACTCTTCTCAAACATATATTTACATAAGCAACTGCCAATCAACTATATTTTTCTCTTCTGAGAGCCAAGACTGGCTCTCATCCCAGCTCTAGACAGATGTTGCTTCTCCAGTAGCCAAAGACATGTGAGTATGTGAATGTAGAATTCCTGGAATAAAAAGAAAGTAAGTCTCCTAAGACTTGGTATATTTAAAACAAGGTAGAGCCTCTTGGGTTGCAGAAACTCAGATCAAAGTCAGGGAAGATCAGGGTATGGGATTGTGAGACATCAAAAACCTAATAAGCATCAAGCATTCTTGAAACACTTTTGTCCAGAGACTGAGCATTGGCTTGGAAGTGTCAGAAAGAGTTCTTGGACTTACAGAGCTGAGACAGTAGGGAGGGAAACACATGATACATCTTGCATGCATGTGTTCTTCCTTCAATCCTTCTCCTTGATGTTAGGACTAAAATGCACATACTCCAACATCTGCCGATGACTAACTGTGGGCAGCTGAGACTTCACAGTGAAATCCTTCTCCCAGGATCTGCATGGTTGAGAAGAGGTAACAAAGGGGTCAGCCGGCATCCTGAGAGTCCAGATGTAGAGTGACAGCCCTTCCTACCTTAGAATGTTGCTGTCCCCAGTGTAGCCTCAGAGCTGGCTTGAGGTCTCCACTTAAAGTGTATCATAAAATAATCCCAGTTCTTTTTCATTTGTTGTCATTTTATTTTCTTCTTCTTATCCCCTCTTGCTACCCTTTCCTTCCCACTGCCTTTTTGTATTCATCAGTTTTTTTCATTTTGTAATAAGCCCCTGGGATTTTCATAGTAAGTTTGTTCATCTGTGTAGAATGAAGCATGGTGGTCAGTTACATACACGGATGTTGCCTGCACACATACACGGATGTCTAACTACCACACCAAAAAATTCATCCCTAAATGCAAGTGTAAGCTTTAGTGACTTCTTAGTGTAAACAGAAAACTGAACAACTACCTCTACTCTCTAATTATAGAACATTTCATCACCCCACATGGAGGGGGGTTAAGAACTGTGAAATTGCTCTTCAGTATAGCTGCACATTGAATTTCTGAGTTTTCTGATTTATATATAGCTTTGCCAATGCATATTATTACCTGTTTGAGTCTAGTTCACCTGGTGGGCATAAAGTGCTAACTTATTCTGTCCTTTTTGTCATTTTCCTAAAGACAGTGATTATATCAGGACAGCGGAGGCTGTAGTTGGAGGCTTTGTCTGTAGAACAAGAAAAAAAATACTCTTGCTTTATCTTCAGATTTTATAAACATCTACCTTTTGCCAGTGTCTTTTGTATTTACTCACCAGCAGTACACCACTATATCTATGGAGAAATGTCTTGTTAGCATTTTAATTGGATTCATTTTACTATTGCATTGTATGATATTTTTTTTGCAACGCAACGACAAATTCTTATCAAAAACACAATGTAAAATTCATCCCCTCACATAGTAGTTTTCTCTGTATATTTCAATCATGATGATACTGTATATATCTACTTTTTTCCAGTTAACTTATATTTTTCAGAATACTTGGGATAATAGAAGCCAGGGCCTCCCACATGCCAAGCAAGCATCCCTTACAGATCTATATTTCAGCCAGGCCATTTTGTTTGGTAATTTGTTTGTCTGTTGGAGACAGAATCTCACTATGTAGCCATTGTTGGCCTGAAAACTTGTCATGTTGACTAGGATGACCTTGAACTCACAGAGTCTTACCTACCTGCATTATGAGTGCTAGCATTGAAAGCTTATGCCACCACACCAAATATTATTCTCATCTTTTAAACACAAATATCTTCAATTATATTTATCTAAAATGTTTTCATTGTTTGTACATATAATGTCTACTTAGGAAAAGTGATGCATTACCCAAGGCCATGAATATTTACTCCCTTTTATTCCTAGGATTTTTTTTATGTTTTCATCTCATGCATAAATGTCTATAATCTATTTTGAAATAATTACATCTGCTCAGTACTATAGGTATCACTCTATCCCAAGTGTACACATTAATATATATTTTTAGATTGACACTCTTACATGCAATAACCAGACAGATGTAGACAGCTCATAGAGTGCCACAAGCACTGCACGGAGTCTAGGGGCATGTTTGAATCTGTGTGAGCACTGCTGTCCTAGTAAGGTTATACAGGCTACATCTCTTCCAAAATAGAAGCTGCCATGTAGAAACTCCTTGCTGGTTTGAAAAACCTAGAATATACTTTGCTGGCCTTTGTTTTTTTCTCTAAGAATGTTATTATTTTATAGAAGAAAATGTTCAGCCAGAGAAATCAAGTATAGACAATAGTAAAAAATGTGTCCAGATCAAATTACATATTTAGCTGTTTCAATATTATTTTGATAAAATCTTTTGGGTAGAGATTTTTTTTTTTTTTTTTTTTTTTTTTTTTTTTTTTTTTTTTTTTTTGGTTTTTCGAGACAGGGTTTCTCTGTGGTTTTGGAGCCTGTCCTGGAACTAGCTCTTGTAGACCAGGCTGGTCTCGAACTCACAGAGATCCGCCTGCCTCTGCCTCCCAAGATTTGTGACCTTAAGTATTATGAGAATGAGATCACGAGAAATAAATACAGTGATGTCTGGTCAAGACTGTGAAATCTGAGTGCCTGTATATTGTATGCTAATGTGCTTGGTGGAGTAGATTTCTGTTTATTTATTTAAAGTGAAATTCAGTTAGTACACTTAGCATACAATATGTATTCCTGATGTTTACTGCTTGACTATCACTTTGGAGCCATTTTAGCTCATTGTGTTGAATCACATTTAAACCATGTGCTGAGGACTTCTGAAGGAAGAGGAGAAGGCAGAGTTTGTTCAATGGTTTGCTGGAATGGAGTGGTTTTGCATTTATATATTTAAATTAAAATTCAATTATCTGTTTGAAGCTTTGTTCAAGTATTAGGAACTCACAATCACAGACAGTTTGAGATAAAGGATGCTGTCATCAGGGAACCTGTGTCCTCATTTTATGGGAAAGGAAAAAGGATAGAGAATTACTGTCTCAAATTAGGAGTGAATTTAGCAACAAGACCGCATCTGG
Organism: Chionomys nivalis; assembly: GCF_950005125.1. NCBI lineage: Eukaryota > Metazoa > Chordata > Mammalia > Rodentia > Cricetidae > Chionomys > Chionomys nivalis. The sequence continues at coordinate 37,639,525 of NC_080090.1, read as the reverse complement.
GCTCTCCCCTTGGCCACTTCCAGTACCAGAACTTCGTTCTTGGGGTAGTTTGTGCTGTTAAGTTGGTATATATGTGAGTTTTGTTACAATATTAGTGAGTGGAGACAGGAGACATGGGATTACTTCTTTCCATCAAATATGACAATATCTAGGAGGGAAGAAATGGAACAAAGAGATGAATGTGTTTCAGACATTTTTTTTGATATACTCAGAGAATAACAACCAAGAGCAAATCCTGGGAAGACGAAACATCAATCAGAGGATGCTACCTAGGACAGCCGAGGTCCTTTTGTACTTGGAGTACTTTTTATAGACAAAAATAATTATATTAAAATCATGGAGGAGTCCAGTGGGTTCTATCGAGACTACAGAAATGAAAGGGAAACCTTGTTGCAAAGCAGGAAGTGGAGTTTCAATTTCAGTAATAACTAATTACCCACACTGGTGATAATTCTGCCATATTATTTCTGATGTTTTGAAAGATTTAAACAAAAATCTCAAGACAGCTTTCATAAATCAGTTTGACCTTGCCTCCAAAGCAAAGCAATATTTATTCATTTGAAGCAAATAGAATAGGTTTAGATAGAAAATGTATTCCAGAGTTGATATAAATATGATAAATCAAAAACTAAAGTGGCTTGTATTTTTATGCTAAAATATTTTAGGGAAACTCTTTGTTTCATTGAATTTAAGTAAGTCATTATCAACCCAAATAATGTCTACTATCATATCACTGCAGTGACAACCACTTTAAATGGTATGGTGATTTTCTGTAATCTTTAGTTCATTCTTTGATGAGGTAATTTTTAAACAAAGATTTTACATTCTATTACACTCGATGGAGGATACCACTAGCTCTAATATTGTTTCCAAATGATATTATTTGGGAATCACTTACCCTTGAAAATGAAAATGAAAATGACGACCCACTGTCTTCTGCATATAACCACTCCTAGAAAACCATAGCTGGCCAAGGAGGTTGGTACAATCAAGAAATTCATCACAACATTAGCCAGAGAAATTATTGAATAGAAAGAGCCTTTTATGAAACGAGCTTATTTATAAAAAGAAAGAAAACAACTAAAGTCAAATCAACAACAACAAAATGCCTTGAGGAAAACACTGACTTAGTTGTTAATCCAGAAATTCAGAAACAAGTGAGAGACGGTTTCTTGTTGGTGTATTCTGACATTGATCACTGTCTACTAATGGTGCCTGATGAAAAGATGGAGAAAGATTGTGGTGGATGCATATTCTAAGCACAGCGAAGATGTGGAAACAGGATGATGTAATGGCTGTTCCCTGCCCAGCTTCCCTGCATGCTTCATTTTCTTGTTTTTAGAGGAAACAGAAAAATTTTTCTTGCTTTGATTCCGGGACCTAAAAAAAAAAAAAAAAAAAAAAAAAAAAATTCATGACGGTAGTGCAAGTGTCTACAGCTATAAGAAAGGGGAAATTCTGAGTTACAGACATTTGTTTGAACTTTCCTAATTACAATATTTAAAGTCATTGGGTTTTTCTCCTGGTAGAGATGTGCATCTTATGAACCACGAAGGCTTCTCTAAAGTTACAACATAAGACAGTGAGCAGCTACCTATGAGGAAAATTTACAGGAAATCTAACCGGCAAAGGAATGATATTAAATAGGACAGCAACATCCTCCAGGTTTCTCCCTGTCTGTTTGGATGACAGACCTGCAGCAGCTATGCTGAGCATTTGATGGGAAGTGAAAAGGCTTTATCACTGGGGGGAAAAAGACGACAAAAGTACATTCAATAAACAGTTTTTCCTGCACATGAAAATCCACCCTGAGGTATAGTTAGTTCTTCGGAGAAAATGAGGTAGGTTTTTGTAAAGTAAATTTTTTAAAGTTTCTTTCGTTGTTTTTTTTGTTTTGTTTTGTTTTTTTTCTCCTCAGTTTGAGAATTTGTGCTGCAGCAGCTCTAGGTCTTATGTGTGTGCTCATTATATCCCTGCTAATGGGATTTCAGAATCAATTTTTGCCCTGCCTTTTATATGCAGTTCTTCAATGGCATGTATTGGATTGGAAGTCGTATGTGTCTTTTCTTGACTACAACTCTGCTGACATCTAAAAAGACAGGCCTAATTGAATCCCTGGCAGAGGCAAGGAGAGGGATTTGGGGCGTCTGCACTCCTAGAATCCCTCCTTGCTGCTGCTGTTTGTTAGATGTGTGAACTTGAAAAAGATATTGAACCCTGGTGAGTCATCATTTGCTTTTCTATAGCAGGGCAGTTAAATTTGAGATTTGTGCAATCAAAGAGAAGGCAGCGGATACCAGGTTGTATAAAGCATACAGTCAAAGCCCTAAAGATGCTTAGCAATGAGACTAGGTATTCTGAGACACAGTGGGGTACAAATGCTTATCAGATAAAAAGAACTTGAATAAGATGAGTCTGAAGCTAGTTGGCAGTGTCCAGATTTGATGCAACAAGTATGTAAGGGCTACTCATGGAATTTGAGCCTAGACTTGAGAAGATGAGATATAGCTGCTGAGTGACAGCTCCAGCAGAGGGGAAAACGCTCCAGGATGGCTTGAGTTATATTTTGCAGTCTGTGGAGGATGCTCGAGATTGGTACATCAAGTTGTGCCTTGGGATTTTGTTTGTGATTACAGCTAACACTGACTGTAGTTAATAAATGTTGACAATATAGACTCCTTCGAAATTAATTATCGTAATCTTAAAGTCAATCAGAGCTCTATGCTGGTTTGTGTTCAAGGTTGTATGCTGGTAATAAGTGTTGACCACGCTCTAGCAATAAGAGATTTTCCTCTGTGTGTAGGAGGGAGGCAGTTTGCATACTCCATAAATGACTTACAGTTCTTTTCTGGGATTGACACCTTTTCTCATGATTGGTGTTATTGTTAAAATCATGCTTTCCATGTTGTGTCCTATGCTGTTTTTGAAATTTTAATGATGCGGAAATGAGACACACTTTTTCTTTGGAAAGCCACAAATTATGTTAAGGTATGAGAAATTGAAAAGACATGGACCTACATGAGAAGGAGAAAAAATAGATCTTCTGAGTAAACTGGGATAATGGGGGTCACAAGAGGGAGGGTAGAGGGGGAGAGGGAAGAAAGGGAAGGGAACAGAGAAAAATGTACAGTGCAATAAAAAAATAAAAAGAAAGTTGGACTTTAAAATAAATAAAATATAAAATGTAAATATAATTTTAAAAATACAATATATGCCTTTATTTACATTTCCCTAAGGGTCCTTGATTCTAGGGCATTCAACATATGAAGGAGGATATCTGTTTACCCAACAAGTGAGAGATCTGCTTATCCACAACCTTCAGGGAAACACAGAAAAAAAAAAAAGAAAGAAAAGAAAAGGCTCCTTCCTGAAATGAGCACATTATCCACATATCCATATAATTATTTACTTAAAAATAATATTGGACTGCATCAGCTTTATATAGCATCCCTTACATAACAAATTTTAAAAGTATTGTTATAATAAGGAAAGTCTGTATTTAATAGAAAAGCAATTTTTTTCTAGGTCATAAATAGGGAATAAGCAGGGACTACAGTCGTCAGCAGTTTGAAAGCCTTGTATGTCTTTTGAACGGCTGACCTGGGATGACATCACTAATGACACAGCTTTCTTCAGAAGGTTCTCATGGGTTTGCAAAGAGTTTTTGGTAGTGTTCAAACCCGCTGCTAGTTGTTGTTTTACACAGCCATTCATCTGTATGTGTTACTTTATTTGTGATAAAATACCATAACCAAAAGCAACTTCAATAAGAAAGTATTCTTCTGGCAAAGTGGAAGACCCGTCTTGTCTGCGTGGCCTGGAGACTTCTCTCAATGATGCTGCTGCAAGGTTGTTTCATGAGGAATGTTCTGTTAGAGGTGTGTCAGTCCAGAGTAATACTGACATTATAAAAAAGTTAAATTCTGCAAAAATATTTGTCTTTCTAAAATACACACGTCCTTCACCCTTTAAAACTCATGCCCCAGCTATGTGTGTAAAGAGTAAGTGGTACAAACACACTTTGTTTATTTATTTTTACAAATCCTTAGTGGTATGTTGGGCCTACGCATCAAACTCAAAAGTAAAATAATTTCATCTTAAATATCCGTGCATCTCATTGCTGAACAGCTTAAGCCCCCTGCTGTGCATGCCATTTTCTAGTGGTGGATATACATATTGGCCCAACTTCTTGGAAACTAAATAGGCAAAATAAAATAATATTAACATATTGCATTATTAAAAGAGTCCATCTTCATTATTCAGTAACCTCCATGTGGAGATATGGAAATCTGGTCAAAGATTTATACCCAGGATATAATAATACTTCAGGAGTATTTATTAGAGTAGGCCTTGAAAAATGCACAATAAGAGGGGACTGTTTATATAAATAACCTTACTGCTGCTGAATAGGGAGTTATTCTGTCTTAATAAAATAATTCATCTGAAAAACATATTTTAGTATGGAAGAAAGTACTTAATATATAATATTAAGGTAAGATAGGAACATTCATAGGAGGGCTTGGAATTTGACCTGGTGGTAGAATGCTTGTATAGCATTTATAAAGCTCTGAATCTTGTCCCTCTTGTTGGGATACACAAAAATGTATGCATATACTTATCTATGTACTTTATCAATGTCAGAGGGCTTTATGAGTCTGCAGGTGTGAAGAGTTCATATATGTCATATTTCATAGTATGTCTACAGTGCAACAGTGTTAGGACTTATATTGTTCTTGTAGACTTGTACTTATCATCAGGTCCAAAGGTCACCCTGAAGAACCAATATATTTATTAGGATTACCTTCAGAGCGTGAGTGAGGTGCTAAAAGTAACCCCATTTCAAAGTCTGTGTCCAGCACAAATGGTAGCTTCCCAAAAGCCATGTAGGGGATTCCCCTCCCTCGACTTCTTCCCACTGTATATATTCAGTTCCCTCCCCAAGACTCAGAATCAAATGCAATTAAGGGGAAAATGTGTACAATGCCTGGAAGTGAGGGTCAGAATATCATGACAGAGTCCAGTGATGTTCTCCCACCCCAATTTCTTCTCTTAGGAGTGAATACCAGCAGACAACACACCCAGGTGTGATGATCTTCTGCAAGCAGGTACAGTGGGTCTTATGAGACAGTGGAGCTCTTCTGCCAAGAAGATGGTGCTGTACAATCATTCCTTTTATTGGAATTCTGAATCCTGGAGTCTTGGACCTTATGGGTAGTATTGCAATAGGGAGGAAGCATCTTTTCTTCGGAAATGCTTGAATTCTAATCTTTTACAGATATAAAGGAACCAGGAAGACAATAAAACTCTCTTGCCGACCCTTCTCTGATACAACAGAGTGATTATGGTTTATAATTTATCATGTGTTTTATGAAGAAAAAGAGGAGCTTTGACACTCCCAAAAAACAAATGGTAACTATTTAAAAAGAGTTAAATGCTCATGACCAAGATTTAATGATAATATGATATTCCAAGCTTTCATTTCCCACATTATATTCTGTAAGTATGTTTGATTACTATTTGTTCATAATACCTTTTTAAATCTGTGATTTCTTGCTTAGTATTCTGTCATATTAGCTCCTTGTAGCTTTCAACCATTTCTAACTCTTTTTTTTATTTTTGTTTATTTTCTTACTTAATGTTTTTAGGCTTAATATGCAACGCTATGAGTTTGTTATGTTATTGATATTCAGGTATGCCACCACTCTGTTATTAATACAGAATGGCAGCAGGTGTCCTTAGGACTCTGCTTGCCAGATGAGACATGAGGTGCTGTTTTGTGTTGATCATGCTAACAAATACAGGAGTCTTGATCTTGGCCCATGCTTACCCAAATGAAGTCATGTTGTTCACTGACTCATGTCACTAACATTGCCTTTTCTTGGAGCCTCCATGTTGCTTCTTCCAACCATATTCCACCTGCGTGTACCCCTCTGCAGCCTCATGTTTTCCTGGTCTCCCACCAGCTGCCCACTAACACCCAATTTACAATAACTCATGATCCCCCTGCCCTCCTAGTGACCTTTTTATTACATCAACTACAGCCAACTTCTCACCACCAATCCCACTATCACAGCCCACATTGGTTCTAGTCCAAAGGTCTCCTGACCCATTATAGTTAATGATGCATTACCTGGGCATAGCATCTTGGCACTTCCTAGAATAGATGTATCACATCCCAGACATTTAGGCATATTATTTTGGTGGAAAGTGTATTTTTGATATGTGATCTTTTTAAGTTTTTGCAAGTTAAATTTTATGTAAAGTGGGAACAGTTGCAATTTAAGACTGGATTTGTTTCTAATTTTTAAATTTTATTATTATTGTGTATATATGTATATGTGCATTGTATGTGGGGGAGCTAATATGTATAAGTGGAGGTAGAAGGATAATTTTGGAATGTCAGTTATATCTTTTCACAATTACATGGGTTCTGGGTTCCATGGGTCAAATTCAGGTCTCCAGGCTTGTGTGGCCAACACCTTTATCTGCTGAATGATCTTGGCATCCTTTGAGGGTTGATTTTGAAGATTAAGAACTGATAAGAGAAAAAACAATAGCTGATTTCAGATTTCAGTTCTTTAGTCTATTTTACATTGGCAAAATAGATGAAACTAGGTTCGGAACAGAATGAGAGCAATTATTCTCTGTTTTCTTTGTGTGATATAATGAGTTTAAAAAATATAGGGACCTATAAGTGCAACTGGTATTTCTGATGTGCTGGTATACCCTGCTCAGATCACCAACGTTATAGTATTGGGTGTCTGCTCTCACAGAATAAGTAATATTTTCTGTGAAGAGGAGTCCTTGAGTCTCAATTGTGCCTTTTTAGGGCCTCTTGGCTCTCAGGCTATTCCTATAAACTATACCCACAAAAATCTACATCTCTCCTTAGCCTTCCTTGCAACTAGCAGGAAGAACTCAAATCACTAAGGTCTTCACTTCTAAGATTAATATTGAGTTCTCTGTACTCATGGTTGGCCTTTTAATTCTCTGGCTGCAGTCCCCTGGGTGCTGCCATGGAGACAATTGTTGCTCCCGAAGTCACCCCTCTCAGCACATGTCAGAGATGGAGTCACAGTGAATTGCAAATAAAGACAGCTAGGAATCATTTGGCATTTGAGGAAAACATAGCATAAAACAGGGTCACTGAACTTAATAAATGAGAAAAGGTAAGAGTGCAAAAGAGATGTGGCAGAAAGCAAAGTCTTCTGCGTAAGGATGGTCTTCATTCCTTAATATTACTGGCTCCTCGGAGTCATCCTTCCTCCTTGAGAGGCCCCGCTTTCTCCTCCAATGGGAAGGTAGTACACCTGCTGTGCTGGAGCAATCTAAGGAATTCTATAGGAGGCACTGATCATGCAATATAGTTGCTCCTAGTTGACTTTCCCTTCGGATTCCTATGACTGGCTGGAATATTTCCTTTTTTTTTTCTTTCTTTCTTGTTTTGTGTTTCTCTTGTCTCAGGATTTGTAAATTAAAATCTACCAGGGCCTAGTATAACCTTTCCTGATTTCCAGAGGCATTTATGAAGTTAAGGGGTTGTGTGTGTGTGTGTGTGTGTGTGTGTGTGAGAGAGAGAGAGAGAGAGAGAGAGAGAGAGAGAGAGAGAGAGAGAAAGAGAGACAGACAGACAGACACAGAGAGACAGAGACAGAGACAGACATAGAGAATTGTGTTTGTATCCTAAGAAAAATTTGCAGTAGCCAAATGAGACTGCCCCTCTTTCAGGGCAGCCATTTTTATCAAGAACTTACTTTTTTTTTTTTTTTTTTTTTTTTATCTTAGTTTAGTGTTTTCAGGCTGTCTTTGGAAGTCACTGAGCATCGACTTTTCCCACATTTGCTTATTTATATCATGTACAATCTTGATAGCCATCTATTTCTCAACTCTGAGCTAGTGTGGGATTTCTTTTAAGCATCCATTCCACAGTCTTCTATCGAGATTGTTCCTGTTATAAATAAATAAATAAATAAATGAATGAATAAATAAACCGCCAGGGAATGCAGCAGTGGCATGTGCATCTGGAAATTTCCAAGTTGCCACACATAGTATAGTCCGTTGTGGCAGGGATTCTACAAAAGGTAAAAAGCAAGTCAAGTGGGCAGGGTTGTGAGACTGTCTGGGCCATCAAACAGCTAGGCCATCAGGCTGCCCACCCGGTAGTCATGGAGTTTGAATCCACGTGGGTGCCAAATGTGGAACGGATACTTAAAAGAAAGCCCAGAATTGAGAAATAGATGGCTATTCATTTAGGGGTAAACTCACAAATCAGAATTCTCTGCTTGAACGGAGAATAGAGATCGAATCTAGCAACCCGAGAGAGCAGCCAGGAAGAAGGGGCAGAGGCAGGCTCTGCATCACCATATATAGTATAAAAGCCACGCCCCTGTAGGCGGGTAACCACAAGCTGTAAGACTCGTACAGCAGAAGACTGTGTGGAGATTGCCAGCAAAATATCTCCTGAATTTGAGAACCTTTATGCTTTATAATGGGCACTCATACGGACATTTGAAGCAGGGGATTTTATAGGAGCAGCTAGTCTCTGAGCAGAGCCAACCACCCTGAGTGATGTCATTACACCTACGTTTTTGAGACTCCATCTTCATTTCTTTCAAACCAGTATACGGAGAATCATACTTTACCTAGGAACATAGAAAGCAAAGGATGCTACCAAAACATTTTAGCAAACATTGTGGGATAAGGGAATGTGGAAAGAACACTGGGAACCATATATCTGGGAACACGTAACTAGAAATGGTTAAGGAATTTGCAAAGTACTGTATATCTACATAGACTGGACATTTTGTCTCTCCGTTGATTTTTTTCTTATTATTACAAAGACAGCAAGTGGCAGCAACTGACTAAATCTCATAATCTTTCATCCTTGTCTCTGTGCTGATCTTTTAGGAGGTCATCTTATTGTAATCTGACTGCTGTTAGCTCTGAAAGACAGAAAAATGATAATCCTTTGCATTCTTCTCTGAGTTTCCCAAGGACCAGGTTCATCTAGACCTCTGAATCATTGTTGAGGCTACAGAGTCAACAATGAAATAAACAACAACTTTGATTTAAATTTAATCTTACATATTCAGTATCTCTGGGAGAAAGGAGAGCCTAGCACAAAGGGTCAGCATGCTTTCATGTATGCTGCTTCCAGCCCATCAGCTCTGTATGGCTTTGGAAGAAGTTAAGGGTGGTGTTTAGTTTTCACAGAAGGATCAAAAAACCTTAAGAGGAATATTTTATGACAGAAGAAAACTCTCTGCCATTCAGATGTCATTATCTATCAATGAAGTGGGGTTTTTCATGTTTTTTGTTGTTTTTTTTTTTTAATTTTAACACACTTTTTGCATTGGCTGTGATGGCCCCATAACCACAGTGGGGTTAAACAATTACAATGTTTAAAACTGTATGTCCCCTAAAGCATAAAGTATTTGCTTTTTATAAAGAATGTTTGCTGATTATTGGTTTAGTGTACTCAGCATTAGAAATCTCCAGTGCACAAGAAAAGCATAGTAATTAGTCATTTTCCAGGTGTATTCACAGTTAAACTGTCCTTCAATTCCATGTCTACGATAACATCGTGGAGTGTGCACATATACAGAGTGATAAGCAGAGGCAGATACACACACAACACAAATAACACTCTGTGTGTGAATTTTAATAAATGAGATGTTGTTTATAGTAACAAAATGATAACTAAGAGTGGAAATTCCAATAAGTTGTACAACACTTTCAGCTTCTGCTGTGGCTCTTTTCTTAGTTTAGGTCACATTGGTTGTATTTATGTTCATTTGGAGAATTCCTTTTCAAGCTGATGCTTAACCTCATTGTAAGTCCAAAGGCATGAGTTTCTGACTACCAGGGTCCAGGGCTCTATAATTGCAAATGAAAGGAAAGGCAGTTGATGGACAAATGCAGGCCATATGATGATTGCTACCTGGTAAATATTTATCACTCATCATGAGTTTGAGGGCTAAAAGACAAAATGGCTAAACAGTGTTGCTTGGCACTGTAATCCTTATATCCATTGTCTCAGCTTCTGTGGTTTTATAAGAAAATTAAGCAAAAGGACTTGGTAAAGGGAAAAAAAATTGATTAAACGTTTGGCCAAACTTACGCAGAAAGACACATTTCTTTTTCTCTTTTCATCTTTTCCTAAAGATGACTAAGCAAAAATAAAGAAATAACCTCAGAAACTGTGGGGACAGAGTCTCTTACTCCATGCAACTCCTCTCTTGGCATCAGGGTATTGACCCAACTTTTGTCCCTGCTCCTGTGATTCCTGAGAAATTCTAGTTCTTTCCGTCTGCTATTTTTACAGTCCCTGTTTCACGTGGACACAATCCAAGCTTGCCAGTCAATGCAGAGGAAAATGATTGATGGTGTGCCAAGAGTGTTAATAGCAGTGCAAATGCTAAGGTGAGGTTGGTGTTAATTGACAAAAATAATGGGAGCCTCAGCATGAAAGGCTGTGAATAAAACACTGTGGATTTGAGGGGAAATAGAGGTTCCTAGAGAGCAAAAGAGACTTTCTCAAATCATGTGAACAGTAGTATAGGAGGTTAGAGACACAGAATATTAAGGGATACTGATGTCACTCAAGGCCATATAATTGACAGAACACAGAATTGTCCCACACCACATGGGGGTAGGTTAGAAGGTTAGGAGCCAAAAGAGTCCACAGGAGGCAGGAAAGCAGTGTTTTTCACTAGGATCTCCTTAGTCTCCTGTGAATTGAGACAGAGTATGAGGAGAGGCCAAATAAGGAATCTTGCTGCAAAGGTGGGTATGATAGTGAGGATTGGCTCTGGTAGATAGGCCGGGGAGTGACGATCTGAAGGTAGCCTACCTGCTTCAATGCCCTGCTTGCTTCTCTGGCTAGCATGACTGCTGGGGTTCTGGGAATGGCCTAAAGGACTGGGCTTAGATGATGGGATGAGTGGGGAGAAAGACTGGGAGAGAATACCTAAGATATCCGCTGGAAATGGGAGCAAAGAAGGGTAGGAGGCCACAGCAGGTAGTCTGCTTCAGAATGGAGCAAGGGATTCTGGGGTATTGGTTTTGGAGGAGAGGAGGAAGAGCTGAAAAATCTACAATTCTGTTTTTTTTTTCTCATCTTTTTTAATCTCTCTCTTGCTCTCATTGATGTGAGGTGCAGTAAGTTTTATAGGTGAATTGTCGGGGTCAATTTAGTAACATCATGAATCTTAGGAAGCTGTGGAACATAGCTCAGATGTCATTAGCAAACATGTTAATCTCGGTCCACAGAGTTCTAGGGTATAGACACATTTACTTATTTTCAAATTCTTAACGTGCACAATAGCATCATGGCATATTTATCAGGACCTGCGCTACAGCTGCACGATTGGGAACATTTACTCATGCTATTGCTCGGTGCTAATTTGCTTAGCACTAAGCTTAAAATCCTCTTTGTAACTATGGTCTTTCAACAAACGAACTGAAAACAGGATTTTAGAAATGAATGCATTTGTAATTGAATGTGATTTTGCTTGTCTATATAGTTCACAGAGAAATGAGTGAGAGAGACTGGTGTACTGATTATAAATGCATTCAGAAGCCATTCAGGCAGCATAGTAAGAAGCAGACTGTAGAAAATGTTATTAATGTGTGCAGACTGGTACATTCATAGTGACATACCTTCTATTGCTGAGGGGAGAACTACAGAGACAGAAGGAAGGAATGCTTGCATCATGCACAGTGAGGTTTAATGATAGCAATTTAATCACCTTCCAGGATGGCAATGCTGGAAACCCATCTATCTCACCTCTTCCACACAGAAAAGCTTGTCTTTAAGTGACTGTGGGGAAGCAGTCATTTATTTCATGATCACTGATTCATACTCAAAAAGTTTTAAAGTTACTGGAAAGTAGATATAAGAAATATAAAAATGAATCATCTTTCTATGTGTTTGTCATTATGATTTATGCATATTTAAAGAGAGAGAAGTAAAGTCTGTAAATAAATATTCATAGATATTTACTTCATTAATATCAAGTCTAGGACTAGAGAGATGGCTCAGTGGTTGAAAGCTCTTGAAGAACATTTGAGTTTAGTTCTCAACAGGCAAATTGAGAAGCTGACAGTTGTCTGTAACAACAGTGCTGAGAGATCTAGAGATCTGGATATGAGAGAGAGAGAGAGAGAGAGAGAGAGAGAGAGAGAGAACCACAAGCTCATGGGCTTTTAAAACTCAAAGTCCATGCCTAGTGACACACCTCCAACAAAGCCACACATCCTCCAACATTTTCCAAACTGTCCTACCAACTGCTGACGAAGCACTCAAATATATGAGCCTATGGGAGTCACTCTTATTCAAACCAGCACACTTAAAAAGTTTCTTTATTATTTTTATAATAAGCCATTATATTGTTAAATATAAAGTGTAAAAATATATAAATGTATATAAGCATTTGTATCTACTTTTTTAAAAACCTTTTTATTGATCTTTTTGAGGATTTTATATTATGTATCCTGAACCCACTCATTCTGCCCTATGCCCCTGCACCTCTCTCCTAAAACAAAATTTAAAAGTAAATTGAAAAACAAAACAAAAATAAAACAAAGCAAAAAAAAAAATCTCAGGATGGAAGATGTAGTGTAACACAGTGAATTACACAGTATATCTTTTAGTGCATAGATCTTTATTTGTAAGCGTTTATTGCAATGAGTCCTTGGTCATGTTCAAGGTCTCTAGATTCTGCTACACTATTGATATTAGGCCCTCACTGCGACTCCGCTTGGATATCCTATTGTTATCTTGTACCATGAAGATCCTGTAGCTTTGGATACACAGGTCTGGCCCCTTTCCATGCTCCAGCAGTTCATAGATGATGTGGATGTTGGGGCACCACTTAGTCCTCATTCTGGGCCTGGGTGGTAGCTGGGTTGGCCAGTCCTCCAGCTTTCCTTCCTTGTCACCACCTGAGTGAGCTTTCCAGCACTGCCCCAGCCAGCTCACCCAATGTAGCAGACAACAAAGAGCTCATACTTTTAAGACTTCTTCACCCTCATTTATACCAGGGCCACCTCTCATGTTTTGCTCAGGTGACATACAGGGCCTACTCTCTGGATTGTTGCATTTATTGAATGTCAAGGTCAGCTCTTCCAGGCAGCTGCCCCAGAGGTTGCTGCTGGGAGCCATGTCTGTGTCTGTGGCCCAGTTACAAATGGGCTCTGAAGTGACATCCATGGCTTCTGTTGCCAGTGAGGGCCATGCAGAGTTCAATAGTGTGGTCTGACAACTGAGGCCATATTGGTCTTAGAGAGACAAACTGCTGCAGACCTGGGTGGACTGTGCTGCCACTTAGGGCCATGGTGCCACATGGTACTGAACTGTGGCCTTGAGCCATGCCTTGGTCGGAGACCCTACCATAACCAGTGCCTGGGGTCTGGGTTGCTGCCTGTGGACATGTAGGTATCTGGGGGACACACTGCCACTGGGGTTAGCTATGGTCTGAGCTGCTGTGTGAAACCCTGCTGTCATTGAAGGGTAGGCAGATGCCCAGGATCTGGTACCACACTTGGAACCATGTGGGAATTTGAGGACCATTCTACTGTTTAGGTCCATGCTGATCTCATTGACCTGAACTACCAACTGGGGCCATGGTGACGTCAGACATGGGATGCAACCAAGGTCCATATCTGGGTCCATGGTCCAACCACAACTAGAGTCTGTGTTAATGTCCATGGCCCATTGCATCACTAAGGTCCATGGAGACGTCATGAGCATGGGCCTCTACCTAGGGCCAGGTAAATGTCTCTGATAGTTTAAATGTAATTGGTCCCCATAAGTTCAAAGAGAGTGTCACTATTAGGAGGTGTGGCCTTGTTGAAGTAGGTATAGCCTTTTTGGAGGAAGTGTGTCACTGTGTGAGTAGGCTTTGAGGTGTCTTTTGCACAAGTTTAACTCGGTGTGACTCTGGGTCCATTTCCTGTTGCCTGAAAGATGTAGGACTCTCAGCTACTTCGCTAGCACCACCTCTGCCCCCATGCCTCCATGTTCCCTGCCATGATAATGGACTGAACCTCTGAACTGAAAGTGAGCCACCCCAATAAAATGTTTTCCTTCATAAACATTGCTGTGGTCATAATGTCTCTTTACAGCAATAGAAACCTTAAGACAGTGTCGAAGTGTTGAGTCTCTTCTGGGGCCATGCAGGTCTGAGTCACTGGGCAGCCACCTGGGATAATGGTGCCATTCTGGCCTTGGCTGCAGTCAGGGCTCACATCTGGGTCAGAGACCCTGCTGCAGCCAACGTCTACATTAATGTCCATGGCTCCTGTTGCTACTGAAAGCAGTGAGAATAGGGCTTCATTTAGTTGGCCCTGCTCCTCACTGACATCATTTATGTATATATAAATATATGTATATATGTAAAAAGATAAAATATCACTCCATATCTTGCAAATAAATATTTTTTTAAAAAAATTATGAATATCCATCAAATACAACTCTGCTTACTTACAGCTTTCTTTCTACATACAATATAAGGTGCTATTTATACAAATATCTTCAGGTCCGATTCAAAATGCTGGTACTGAATCAAATCCTCTCTGTTTTTCTCAATCATAAATTCTTTCTTTCCCAGTCAGAGCCAAGGATTTTATTTTCTATAAAATATTTATTTGTTGAAACTTCATATTCACATAAAAATTCAGCAAATTTTAATCTACCTATAAGACATGACCTTATGGACTGAAACTATAATTGAGTGTTTTTTGCAGAACATGATTTTGTGGGCTGGAAAATAAGTGTGGGAAATTGGCACCATGGGACACAGAAAGGTCTATATCCCTGATATATCCATAGGCCTGAGTTTTCTTTTTTAAAAGTCTGCCTTTTTGCTGCCTTTTCACTGCATCTTCTTCAGTAGACTTATGATAATATCCTAAATTCAACTTTAGATGGACCACCCTGGATGCCCCTTCCCCCTCTTTATTTGAAAATGAAATCTTTTTCTTACAGTATACATGTTTACATGCACATTCTTAAATATGTGATTTAACATGTCTGGAATCTCACATTTTATAACATAATACTAAACCAGAAAATAATATTATATCAGTACTTGAGGTCAACAGTATTTTAGATTTAATTTAATGCTGAACTTATTTTGCTTTCTATGTTGCCTTATTAGGATGTAAAAGTCACAAAGTAAAAGTTATTAAAGAGTGGAGAAGTGGCTCAGTGGCACATTTTGATCTTTCGGAGAACTCAAGTTTTGTTTTAAGCACACATGTCAAGGTTCACAGTTGCCACTAACCCCCGATCCAGTGAATCCGATGCCCTCTTCTGCTCTGTGGATACCAAATATGCATTCACTAGACACATACACATAAATAAAAACAAATACAAATCCTAAAACAAAACAAAACAAAAGCAAGCAAACAGAAATAGAAGGAAATAAGCAAATGCCTCATTTAATACAAGGGCTAATTTTCCTCTTGTGTGATCCTGATCATTTTGGTCTCTGAAGGACTTAGCATCCATTGTTGCATCTTTTGCATCCAGCTAACATGCAGTAATGAGGGCTGCCCTGTGTGGTGGCGTAGCCTGCAGTCCCAGCTCTCAGGAGGTAATGGAAGGGGCAGCACACATTTGAAGCCAATCTGGGCTACATTATATGGCTCTGTTCCAAAACGAAGAAGGAAGAAGTGAACAAGGCGGCCATAGCAGTGGTGAAGCTTTCAATCACTTCTTCTTTTAGAAGAAAGCCTGGCATTAGTGTTTATCATTTGTTTCTTGTGTCATTCCCTAGGTTAATCAGAGCATGCTTACTGCTATTATTTTGTGAGTTGAATCATGCCTCTTCCACAGACACACTGAAATTCTAGGTTCTAGCACCTGAATACAATGGCTTCTGACAGCCATCATATTTAAAAGTAGAATTTGCATGTCATCATGTTTATTGGAGTCATGCATAACCAGGGTGGGAGCTAAGCCTAGGGATGAGCATGGTCTGTAAGGGAAAGTCTGAAGGCATGAAGCATTTCACTGTGACAAGATTTGCTGTGACAAGACTAGAGTTGAATGGCCATGAGCCAAGAATACATGGATTAATAGCAACAACCAGACATTATGACATACAGAGGAGATACGTTGCTTGATGCTGGGTGTGGGGCATGGCCAAGTTTATACCATGACTTGGGACTTTTTTTCAACTACATACAGTAAAGTATATATTTTTATTGTTTTAAACGTCTTAGGGGCACACCACATTAATACCATACTCCTGATATGAAAACCAAAATCAGTGTTAATTTTCAAAAGGTATTCCCAAATGCTTGGCATTTTAGATTTTCCTGTCTTTAGAATTTTGGTTGGTTGACCAGTCTGTGGTATTCTACTATACCATTATTGAACAGACTAAGATAGTTATTTGAAAAAAAATAGGATAATAGAAGCATAAAGTAAATTATAAAATTAAAATTTCTGAGTGATTAAGTGTGAGCAAAGCAATTACTGAAACACATACAAATAATTGGGCTCTCATTTGTATACAGGTGAGAGTGAGGGGAAGAGGGTAAAGCCAAGCTCATCCCCGTACTGTTGACAAAAGTTCAATGAGGACAGAAAGGGAATAAATGAAGGGATGATGAAGAGAAATTCAAGTGCAGTTTTTGAACTAGAAAAGCACCAAGTTAAAAAAGTGGCATTCCTTAAAGGAAGAATACAAGGTAAGGTTAATGGGGTGTGTCAGGCTATAAAGGGACATTAAGTAGCAATAAAAGTAAGATTTAGCAAGGTGATAAACATCCATTAACCAATATAAACCAATCTCCATAGTAACTAAACACATCAGGCAAAATGTGATAAATACAATGAACTGGAGGCAAATATAATCATCATGAAACCTCTGGCATATGTGTGAACACATATATATGACACAGGCATTATCAATGACTATCTGTGTTATAAAAAACAAAGAGTAAGGTGAAAGTTCAACATATTAATAGGGAAAAATTAACGAGTGGTGGCAGAGACTGCAAACATTGGCTAGCTGATATGTTCTAATGAATGATTCTTTTTTCATATGTCTCATTTATTTATTGAAAACACATTTCCTTAAGTGTCTGTTTTTAATTACATTGCCTTACACATTGTGATAGACACTTCACTTAAGTTGCCAATGATGCAGGACTTCCGTATTCAGCATGCTTCTAGATTCAACCACATGTATTACATGGATGTGTTTTACTTGATGAGAGAGCACAAATATAACTCAGGAGGGGAGGGTAAGACTGTAATGGAAAAGAAAAATCCCCATCACAAAGTGATGTCGTAGCCATAACAATGTCATAACACAATTCTCAAAGGTAACCAATGAAGATGGCATAAAAAATAATGCATAGAGTTATATGAAGACATCATACTTGATAGTGGGTGATTATGTTTCTCTTTATATGTTAGTATCACAATTCTTATTATTGTTGTTTAGGGATAGATTCCTTTTTTTTTTTTTTAAATTACCTGCAAATTAGCCTGAGGCAGGTTCTTTGGAGATGGTCAGAAGTCATTGATATCATAGGAGGGAGCACATAGATCTCTCAAGAAGTATCGTCCAGTAGGCTATGTGTGGAAACAGAAGACTAATATTGAAGATCTTGAACCTGTGTAGGTTTAGACTAGTGATGTCATGGTGTTTAATAGAAATAAATTACAATAATTTAAGCAACTAAGAATTTTTATTGAGAGACTATTTGTACACCGATATGGGATGAATCATTGCAGTTTAATACATATATACATATATTATAGTCAAATCATGTAATATGCATTTAAATTTCTTTAAGTATTTGTCATTTTTATGGTTTGAGAATTTTATTCTCTTGTCATTTTGCAGTATGTAATAGATTAGGTTAACCAATAGTTATTCTAAAGTAATAAGGAAGGAAAAGGTCAGGATGTGATAGCTCATGCTTGTAACATCAGCACTTGGGAGGCTGAGGAAGATCATTTCTGAATGTATGCTTCTAATCCCCACTCATACGCCTTTAAATCCAGCATTTGGTAGGCAAATGCAGAAAAATCTCTGTGAATTCAAGGCCAGCCTGGTCTACATAGTCATTTCTAGGAAATCCAGGTCTACATCTTAAGGACCTTTTGCAAGCAACAATAGTAACAGACAAATAAATACAGTTAAGGAATAGAAGTAGCTCATCCATGTCAGCTATGCTTTGGTGATCTTCACTAAGTTCTGTTCCCCACTCCTCCTCCCTGTCCTTTCTGTCTCTAGTGATTACTATTTAATTCTATTTTATTTTTTATGCATATAAAAACATTTTATTTATTTTTTGAGATTATATTTATAATATAGTAATGCCACAGGCTGACCATTTGATATTGGGTAACTAATTAGTGTGTTCTTCCATGAAGAAGACTTCTGCTCCTAGCATTCCTTAATTGACTATGGTCAATGGGTTGAATTAGCCATAGGTCGTATGAGGCTAGATCTGATGGTGACTAAGCTTGTAAAATTAGGAGTCCTAGTTTGGAGCTAGAAACAGTTGCATAGGGACAAGTGTGATGCTTCTGGGGCTATTTCCCTAGCAGCTCCTGCCCCAAGGCTGAAGGCCAGGAAAGAAACTTCTTCAACCCCTTTCCAATGAGAGCAAGTGGTGATTGACGCTTTGACCACTGGAAGCCCCATTCCTGGCACTAGGAAAGTCTTTGGGATCTTAATCAATGCCAGATGAACAAATACGGGTGAAACTGATAAACTGCTTCAGTAGTTGTGTTCAAAGAACAATGGCTGGAGAGGAGACCTGCCTTTTTCTCACTGGGAAAGTCCAGGTAGTGGAAGTTGCTTTGCTACCTTTCTGATGACATGGAAACAATTTAGGCATTTACCCACCTTGGATGAAAATTGAATATGATGTAAGATTTCACAACAATAGTTACAGCCCCTACTTGAGTTCTCACAAGAGTTGCCCGAGTTCTATTGGAGGTCTGTGGCTATTGGTGGTATATCTGCAAAATACTAACAGGTCTATTCTGCTAAGTAATTCAAGGACTTTGAAACAGTCAAATATGGGGCTAAGGTAGCATGAGGCAGAGGCAGCTGTTGGAGCTTGGCTAATGGATTGGAATACACCCATAGTGGGTTCTGTCTCTGGCCAAAAGCAGTTACTGTCAGACACTTCTTTCCCTCGAACTGGAGTTAAAGTTTGTAAAAACAATGCCACTCATTCTTCCATAGTTATCGCCTGCTGCTATTGTTTGGATTGCTTTAAATTTTTCTCCTTGCCTTTCAGTTTAATTTACAACTGCTCTGTTTCTAGACTGTCGTTCTGCAAGTCAGTGCTCATTGGGGTTCCTTTCCTTTGGCCGATTGGATGATGTCCAGAATTCTCCTCCCTCCTCCTTTTTCATTGTTTCCCTGGATTTTCTCTGTGAAAGAGTAGCATGGTAGAAGCCTCTATTCAGCTCTCCTTCTAGGCTGCTTTAGAATGCTTAAAAAATAATATGAAAAAGGAGTATTTTACAGAATAATGTATAAAGTCAGAACATGATTGTGTAGCTGTACATATGTTTTACATGATGTCATTATCAAAGGATCAAAAGTTTAAAAATTTATAAAGTAAAAAAAATAATGGCCAGCTTAAGTTATCATTGAGAAGTATATTTTAAAATATATATGATAGTACGGAATGAGTGAGTATATATTGTTTACAAAGTCAGCTGTGTTTCACAGAAATATCCTTAGCCATAGTCTCTCAACACTCACCCACTGACTTACCCAGAGAAACTTCAGCCATTTAAGTTTATGTAAATACATTATAAGATATTTAAACAGTGATGAACACACATATTGATGCTTTTCTCAAACAACAAATATGACTATAGGAAGAAAACCCTGGGAGTCAGAGTCCCACACTAGCAAGGTTTAACTATGGCTATGGAAGACTGGGTTAGAGTCTTTCCTTTGCCATTGATAGTTCATAACTTTTATAGATGCAGAATATATACATGTACACCTTGGGTTCAAATTCTGAATGGTCATTTAACAGTTAAATCATCATCTTTGACCATTTTCTTAATCTCATGAATCATCTATGTTTTCTTATCTAAGAGGGAGAAATATTTCTAGATATTACTCCACCTACAACTTAAGCATCCCATTTTATAATCAGAAACATAGTTCCTTAGGGTCCAAGAAACTTCTATAATTTAAGGAAACTTATCTGTGCTGGAATCACTGAAACTCTAACTGTAGAACCATTTGCAAAATAAGATAATTTCCTCTCAGGAGCACCAAGGCATTAATTATTTCACTGTAGAAATATGAGTTTTGCCACACCTGTTCATAAGATACTCAAAGCATAGATTGGAAATTTAAAGATTTTGGGTGGTATAAACTGATTGTGAATTTATGTCTGACAGTGGAAACATTTCACATAAAACTTGATTTAATGAATCATCAACACATAGGAAGTATGTATGTACTACCATTCATTTCTAGGAATGAAATTAGGTTACTGATAGTCTATCATTTTTCTTTGGGTCGTCAACACTGAGAGCAGTACATGGGATTTCCTCTTCAATAAACTCCTTCCTGAGAAAGTCAAATTTTTTCCTTATCATGATTAAAAATGAGAGGATTGCAGATCTATACAACAAGCAGGTACTGATGGGAAAATGTCAATGTCTGTTTCACATGGGTAATTAAAATCCTACTTGGTCAGAAAATATGGTGGACTTGATCCTAAAAAATTATGATAAATATGAATTAGAAATACAGATATTGAGGAACATAAATGATAAGAAAAAAGCAAGAAAATATAAGTAAGCATTTGTTTTAGGCATTCCTAATATGCCAGAAAATGGGCATATGAAAATGTAAATATTTTATTAAAAGGGAAACAAAAGTAAGTGAAAGGAAAGAGACACGGTTCAGTGGAGGTTTGTTTGGATTCATCACACTGATCAGACAAAGCCAATCAAAAAAAGCACTGTGAAGCAATGGTAGTGCAGTCTAACCTTTAAGCTGCTGTAAATGCCTGCACTCAGACACAGTGTATGGAGACAGTGGAAAACTTTTGTGCACCAAACTAACCCTGGGAATTTAATGAATGTTCCTCATAGGATGTACACTTTGCTCCTGCCCTCCACAGAGGTGATTTGCTCTAGCATTTAACCTTGCTTCCTCTGTGGGGTTAAAGATACTGAACAAGCCGGGTGGTGGTGGCGCACGCCTTTAATCCCAGCACTTGGGAGGCAGAGGCAGGCGGATCTCTGTGAGATTGAGACCAGCCTGGTCTACAAGAGCTAGTTCCAGGACAGGCTCCAAAACCACAGAGAAACCCTGTCTCGAAAAACCAAAAAAAAAAAAAAAGAAAAAAAAAAGATATTGAACAACTTAGAGAAATGAACACAACCTGCTATGAGCTAAACAAATGCCCCAACATGAGCAGAATGATCCTAAGACCTTATCTAAACAAGGGATTCTCACAACAAATGAAAGTCACTAGACAAGCTGAACAAGGACAGAAAAAGACTTACCTTCTTCTTAAAGGCGACACCATGGGCCACATTCCTAAGAAAATATTTAATTTTACCATATTGAAATATGGAGGCTGCTAGCATCAGTTGATGATTCTGTCCCCAAAGTTGGTTATTAAAATGTACTTTAGGGCCAAAAAGATATCTAAGCAGGTGAATGTCATGTCATTGTTACCAAGACTGATAGTATGAGTTCAATCCCTCGGATCCACATGGGAGAAAAGTGAGCTTCAACTTCTACAAATTGTCCTCCAACCTATGTGTTTACATTGTGCCAAACACAGGCTCATAATAAATAAACATGTAAGTCTAATATAGATAAGTAAGCAAACACACAAACAAATAGTACTTTAAGGTGTACTTTCAAAAATGCATTTGTATAGAACAAACTCTCAACTTTCAGGAATTCCTGAAGAAAGAATATTTTTCATTATCAAAGAGAATTAAGAAAGGAAACTGCTTAATGTTGATTCATAAAATACTGATAAAAACTCCCAGGTACACTACCCTCTTTAAAAGACCTGAGCAAGAGAATGAAAATACCAAGATAATGTCAATGAGGGAGAATAAAGTCAAGATGACCTGTGTGTAATATGCACACAATATGAAGAGTAGAAAACAACACATTGTAAAGGAACTGTGTAGAGTAGCGTATAACAGCTTTAAAATACTGAATTTCTAAGAAACTCAACAATAACAGACGTCTAAGATTTTCATTGAGTGATTATGGTAATAGTTTCAGTGGGTTGTGATTTAAACAGAACCAAAGAGAACACAGCAAATGTCTGTGCTCAAGACGCCAGGCTTGTGGTTTCATCACTTTACATAATATGGATCATTTAGATCAGCTACAAGAATGAGAAAAGCTAATTAAGCAAATTGAGGACTTTGGTTTTCTGGAGAGACAAGAAGTTCAGTGGTTTAATGAATCCAGTGATGTTACATCATCACTACAAGCCCTCATTTCAGACTCAGTTCCTGGAGATTCTCAACAGCCATTGTCATTGTGGTGTCCTATCCTCTCAGGATTTCTTTTGCATGGTGGGTAACTTCTCCACAGCTTTGTGACTGAGAGGAGGAAGAAGACGCCTTGTGTGTGGTAGTAGCATAGTCAGTTTATTTCTCTCTATGATGAGCAGCTTTGCTGGAAGAGAGTCTCGAAAATGATCATTTCCAGTCTCAGAAACATCATCGCCCTGTGACAAAGCTAACCAGGACACGGCAGGCTACAGATGTGGGGTTCTCATCCATCACACTGACACTTTGATATAGTATGTTAGAGAAGAGAAGAGATACCAAGTATATAAACAGCGATGAATCCAACATGGTATTTGCATCATTTAAGCCTTTAATCATATGCATCTTATTTCCTAAACAGAG
Source organism: Chionomys nivalis (assembly GCF_950005125.1). Classification (NCBI taxonomy): domain Eukaryota; kingdom Metazoa; phylum Chordata; class Mammalia; order Rodentia; family Cricetidae; genus Chionomys; species Chionomys nivalis. Next base: position 37,616,619 of record NC_080090.1, on the reverse strand, counting down.
AAGGAAATTGAGACACAGGAAGATTAAGCACCTTCCCTACAGTCTCACATGGTAACTGAAAGATAATTCCTGACTAGAAATTAAAGCCCATAGAATTAAATGCTAATATATTTCCATGTCATTTGAGATTATTTGCAGGTAACACCAAGCTAAATGTTCCTTAGATGGGCAATTTTTCAAAATGTATAATCTGGGTGTTAAGCAGTCATTAGCTTTTAATAATGACAATTTCATTTCCCCATTTAAAACTAAAATCTCTCTTAGGGCATAGACCACATCTTCAATACTCTTCAGTTCCCAATGGTCAATCCAGGACTTTATTGATGAAAATTTTGAGAAGCAATGTTTGGTTTGCATGAGAATGGCTCCCATAGACCCAAATATTTGAATGCTTAGTTAGCTGAACTGTTTGGGAAGGATTAAGAGGTGTGGTCACTGGGGATAGGCTTTGAGATTTTTAAAACCATCTGTCAAGCACAGTCTCTCACTCTCTTCCTATTACAGTTGAATGAAGATGTAACTCTCAGCTACTTTCCATCACCTTGCTTCTCACCATGTTCCCAGGAATGATAAAAAAAGACTTACATTCTAAAACTGTAAACAAATGCCAATTGCTTTTTTAAATTTATAATCAAATGTCTTTTAGGAGATGTTGCTCCTTCCTCAGTCATCAAACAATTCAATGACAATATAATAACATACAGTATCCAGACCCTTTGTGTATTTTCCCTCTTTATGTGGCTTTATTTTAAATTCTATTGTTTTCTTTTTCTTTTTAGATTTTTTGAGACAGGGTTTCTCTGCATGACTTTAGCTGTCCTGGAACTCATTCTGTAGACTAGGCTACCCTTAAACTCATAGAAATCTGCCTGACTCTGCCTCCCAAGTACTGGGATTAAAATTATGTGCCACCACACCTATCTTCTCTTTTCTTAAAGGACTTTATCCTTTTTATTTTCTCTCCCAAGCCTACATATATGTTTATATATATATATGTATGTACATATACATATACATATTTATATATATGTATGTACATATACATATACATATTTATATATATGTATGTACATATACATATACATATTTATATATATGTATGTACATATATATACATATTTATATATATATGTACACTGTACACTGTTTAGAGGTTTTCTTCATCTGAATCTATTTTTACTGTATATCTCTTTTCTGAACACATGAGTCTTGAATTAGCTAAGTGATATAGCTAGAATTAAAGCCGTGGCTTTGAGGGTTGGATCCATCCCACTCCTTAGCTTTCTGAGAGTCTAGCTTCATAGCAGAGGTATTGGCAGGAACCATGTTTATTGCAAGAACTCTATGGAGTTTCAAGGTCCCTGCCTCTACCAAGAAGCATGCTGTCGGCTATTCATAAACACCGTTTGTTTTGTGCTGGGGTTTCTTAAAGGAGCTGCAAAGTTTTTGCAGCTAAAGCTGAATCAGTAAGCCTTTCTTAAATGAGATTCACTTGCCTCTAGCAAAGAAAGCCCACCTGACAAAATGCTGCTTCCAAGAAGCCATTCTTACCTCTGCTCTTTTTGTTTAGAATTACTTCCTAAGCTCTCTCAGGTTTTGTGTGGATGCACTTGTCCAAGATGGCTTCTTTTGTTGTAAGAAGTTTCTGTCCTGCCCAGTTCCACAACCATTCAATCCCAAAGAAATACACAGAGGTCTACATTAACTAGAAATTGCCTGGCCTATTAGCTCAGGCTTCTTATTAACTCTTACATCCTTCATTAAGCCACAATTCTTGTCTGTGTTAGGGACTGCATATTGAGCCTTTCCTTTTCCCAGAATTCTTCTGTTCTTGTCACCCCACCTATACTTTCTGTCTGGTTGCCCTGCCTATACTTCCTGCCTGGGTACTGGCCAATCAGCATTTTATTAAAGCGATACAACTGACAAATCTTTACATTGTACCACAGAAGCTTATTTCATTTCATACATTTTCTTATCTGTCATAGACACAGCAAAAGTATGACTAAACATTATTCTACCACATTAATTGTGTTTCCTTACATACTGAAGTTCTAACAAAAAGTATCTGTGAATATGAACTCACTTTGAGATAGTCTTCAATGAGAGATGTCAAAGTGAGAATAAAGGTGATCTCTGATCCAAAGTAATAGATACTAGATACCCTTATCAAAACAAGAAATCACACACAGAGAGAATATTGTTTCAATTGAACAATAGAAATCTAGTTAATATTTTCACTGGCCAAGGAATACCAGAGATTTCCAGTCAGTGTCTGGTAGGAGAGACACAAGCAATCAGCAGTCAATTCCTCTTTGCAACCATCAGATATAACCAGTGGTACTGATACCTCACTTTCCAACTTCTGCTCTAAGAATTGTGAAACAATGTATTTTTACTATTTTAACCAACTCTTTTCTGGTACTTTTAAAGTAGAGGCATTAGAAGACTAAAGAGAGATGTGAAATGCCTTCATAAAGCTTTATATTCTAGGGAAGGAAATAGAGAAACTCTAAGAGCCCATGTGGTACTTTGTACAGCACATTCTGAGATAAAGAAAAATTGGGGTATGGAGATAGGAAATGCTGTTTTGTTTGGGGATCTGTGAGCATATGACCTTTCAAGTGAACAAGGCAAAGGACTGAGCCCTATTATTTCTGTAGAAACAGATCTTAGGGAGGGAAAGCGCCAACCCCAGGCTCTGAAAAAATAATTCCCTTTTGTAAGTAGGTGCAAATGCACTGGAATTGGGAGAGGGAGAATGGTAGGGTGTCAGGGAACCACATTGGTTTGCTTTGAAATTTGATGCTGTCTTTGGCCTCTCTCTTTTTTTTTTTTTTTTGTAGCACTATCTATCTGTCTGACTATCTATCAATCTATGGATGTCTGTCTGTCTATCTATCTGTCTCTATCTATTTACTCTATCGCCTACTCCATCATCTATCTATCTGTCTGTCTGTCTGTCTGTCTGTCTATCTATCTATCTATCTATCTATCTATCTATCTATCTATCTATCTGATGGAGGAGGGTCATCTTTCTATCTGTTGCTTTCATTGGTTAATTAATAAAGAAACTGCTTGGCCTCTGATAGGGTAGAATTAAGATAGGCGGAGTAAACAGAACAGAATGCTGGGAGAAAGAAGCCGAGTCAGTGAGTCACCATGATTCTCTCACTCCAGACAGACGCAGGTTAAGATCTTTCCTGGTAAGCTAGCTCGTGGTGCTACACAGAATATTAGAAATGGGTTAGATCAATATAAGAGCTAGCCAATAAGAGGCTGGAACTAATGGGCCAGGCAGTGTTTAAAAGAATACAGTTTCCATGTAATATTTTCGGGTAAAGCCATGCGGGCGGCCGGGTACCTGGGACGCAGGCCCACTGCAGCATATTACAATATCTATCTATCATCTATCATCTGTATATCATCTCTCTGTCTATCATTTATCTATCATCTATCTATCTATCTATCTATCTATCTATCTATCTATCTATCTATCTATCTATATCTATCTACTATCTATCATCATGGTGTCTGTATGTAACGCAGGCTTGTCTCAGACTTGTGATCCTCCTGACTCACCTTCCTGAGTACTGGGATCACTAGTGTGGCCCACTATACTAAGCAACCACTTTACATTGAAAATTTCTGGATTTGGGGCTGGAGAGATGGCTCAGTGGGTGAAGGTCTTGCTGGCAAGCCTTGCAACCTGAGTTAAATCCATGGAATCCACATGGGAGGGAAAGAACAAACAATTCCGTAGTGGGTGGAGAGAACTGATTTCTTGGCCTCTCTTTTGAATGAAATGGGAAACTATGTGATTGAGTTTTGAGGAAAAGGGCATGCTACAATTGTGATTTGATTTAAGGAGTTTTCTTTCTTTCTTTTTTTTTTTTTTGAGATAAGATGTCTCAATGTTGTCATGGCTGGCCTTAATCTCACTATGTAGCTCAGGACTGATTTGAGCTGAGAATCATCCTGCCTTAGATTTCTGAGTGACAGGATTAGAAGTATTTTGTGCTACTCTGGGACTTATTGAGTTTTAAAGGAACATTTGTGACTGCTGTGTAGAGAAAAATCCAAGGAAGCAGAGGTAGAACCTGAGAAATGAGGGCAGAAGCTTGTCTTGTAAACACATGGGAATGAGTGACATTTGGAGGCCAGTCAGAGAGACAGGACGGAAAAGGGAAGAGAAGGACTAGGTAGAACTTTGCAGGTACACAAGAAAAGCCTGAAAGCAGAAATGGAAACCAGCAGGAGGTTTCCAGTTAGCAGGAGCAGCTAAGAAGGAGGCAGTGAATGCCCATGCTGCAGAGCATGAAGTCTTTGTGGAGGAGAATCTGGCTTGTCACCAGCTTACAACTCTTTAAAGCAATGACATCTGTTAGTCACCCCATAACTTACTTGCCCTGCTTGCAGTAATGATTGATATTTCCGGACCTGGTGAGCTCTTGTCACATTTCAGTCTCATTGATGAGCAAGCTTTATTTTTTCTATTAAATCTCTATGAGTTATCTACTAACATGACAAGAAAAAAAATAGGTTAATAGGAAAGTTCAAAGTAGCTTGACACTGACTAAGAAAATTGTTTGGTACATTTTTATCAAGAACTCATATATGGATCCAGTAATAAGAGTCCAATAACAGCTTGAAACTTCACAAAACTTGCTAAAGACTTCTTTGCTGTTTAAATAATTGCTTAGTCCCTGTACGTATTATCTTATTTAACATTCCAGTTTATCAAAAGTAAGATACATATTTTTAAAAGAAACGTTTGCACAACCAAGTAGTATAAAATAGCATGATAGCATTGAGTCCAATAAAATTATATCTTACTTTGAAACATGATAGGTTTCAGAATTATTAGTTTTGTAGCACAAACAGACCTCAGTCTACAAAGTATGAGATGACCATACATTTGTGAAATGGGCTCAAGAGTAGATATTTGAAGGCTGTTACTAGAATTCAAATCTTGGCTCTATAAGGTACAGATCAAAGAAAATAGGTAATTTCTGTGGGCCTTATCAGGTTCAGCTCTATAGGAATAAAAAATGGGAATGAAAAGAGTTCCTACTATATCATGTTTCTGTAGGTTTCAATTAAGATAAGATATGTCAGAAATGGATGGCCCAGAGATTTAGAATAGAACCAAACATGCAAAGTCAATCAGTCAATCAACCAAACAATCAAAATGTCAATGTAATGTTGCCTAACTCCATTCTGATATACTCATAGATTGATGCCTAGCTCAATAGCCATAAGAGAGGCTTCATCCAGCAACTGGTGGAAACAGATGCAGAGACCCACAGCCAAACATAAGGCTGAACTCAGGGAATCCTGGTGAGGAGAGGAATGAAAAATTATAGGTGACAGAGGGGTCAAGGACATCACAAGAAAACCCATGAAACAACTAATCTGGCCTCATAGGAGTTCACAAAGACAGAAGTGACAACAAGGGAGCCTGCAAGGGACTTACCTAGGCCCTATGCATGTATGTGACAGCTGTGTATAGTTTGTTTTCTTGGGTGACTCCTGACTGTAGTACAGAGGCTGTCTCTGACTCTTTGGCTGACCTTTGGGACCCTATTTCTCATACTGGGTCATCTTGCCCAGCCTTAATAAAAGGGGAGGTGCTTAGTTTTATTACAACTTGCTATGCTATGTTTTTTTTTATATATATCCATGGGAGACCTACCCTTTTATGAATAAAAAAGGAGGAGGGGTGGATTGTTTGGGTGTGTGTGGGGGTAAGGAAGGTGGTGGAAAGGACTGGGAGCGCAGGAGAGAGTAGAAACTGCAGGTGGGATGTAAAATTGATTAATTTAAAAACAAAATCAAACCAAAGAATCAAAATCCCAGAACCTAGCAAAGAAGGATAAGGCATGTACAAAAAAAAATAGAGTAAAGGCATATCTCAGATATATTATTATTCAATACCAATGGATTTGAAGAAAATGATAATTCCAGTTACTTCATTGAACACTGGCCAACTGGAGTTTGACTTAATATTTTAAGAAGAAGCATAGTTTACCCAGAAACTAGGTATTGGGGTAGATAGAGGAAGGCTAAGGATGGAGGTCTACGGCATAGAGTCTATGCCTTTGTCCTGATGACATCTATCCAGATGTGCCAAATGTGGTGAGTGGAATAAGGTGGTTTTTATGTCTGCTTTGTATCTGTAGCCCATTTCTCTGGCCATTTATTGGCAGTTTAAATGCTACTACAAATGGGTTCTAGAGAACAAAGGCCATAGAGTAGTTTGGGGTCTTCCATGCATCACAGGCTGTAAACAGGAAACTCAAAGCAGCCCTGTCTGGCAACCCTGGTTGGTAACCCCGCTTTGCTTCCTCTGATTGTAGCTGAACATCAGAAAAGAAGCTCATGGCTTGGCCGCCTTAGTAGTTATTTCTAAAGGTTTCCCTTCAAATATTCTGGCATTCTTCCACTTCCTATCTCCATGTAGAAAAAAAAATCAACATACTAAGCAGCAGTCAGAGTTTGGTCCTTTGTAACAGATCTTTTGCTCATAGTTTTTGTCTTCTGGGCTAAGGATTTTGAAGCTCAGTGCCAATGAGATGGCTCAGTGTGTTAACACACTTGCCACATAAGCACGAGGACCTACTTTTGACCCCAGGATCCGTGTAACAGTGGGCATGGTAGTGTGAATCTGTAATTTTAGTGCTCCGATGGTGATATAGGAAGAAGGGAGAGACCAGAAATCCTCACAACCCTGCGGGCAATGTAGGCTGGTTTTCACCGCTGAAAACACAAAAGAAAGACGCTTCGAAGGCAAATAATCACTTTTAAGTTACCCCCTGACCTCCATGCATGCAACATGGAATGCACATATCCTCATTGTCACTCAAATACACACAACAACAACAAAAGAAGAATTTTATAACTTACCTCCCCTTTCTTTATAGACTGCAAAAGAATGGATATAGCATAGAACAAAGATCTCTAGCAAAAATCACATTGAGCAAAAAATTTAGTCTGTGCAACTCTGTAGATCTTATTTATTAAGATGTTCTGTCTGTGCCAGGAACTATCGTAGCATCTGTGCTATAAATAGAAACCAAACATGGTTATTCATTCTTGTAGTCAAGAACAAAGTATGAGACACATAAACACAGAACAGTCCATAATATGTCCAGTTAAGACACAATGGAGAAGAGCATTGCTTTGGAGGTCTGGTGTCTTAAACGAAGCTGAACAAACAGTACGGTTCACCAAACTGTGATAGGCCAGGAGGGGGGTTAAAATGATGAGGGAATGTGGAAGACTTGCTAGATGAATCTCAATGGGCTGGAGCATTACTGCATGATCTGTAGATGGAGGCAAGCAGATTTTCTGTAGACCACAACAATATGACTTAACAAAAGTAGATACTTTAAATTTTTGCTCCAAATAGCTCATCCTTCTGAAGCTTAGACCCTATAAGAATATGGGCTTTAAGAAGGGTGCTATAGTTGTTGACTTTCCTTGTAAACTTGACTATGTTTCTATCACCCAAGAAATACTAATTCTTCTTTCTGAAAGAGTGTCTCAGAGAGGCTTGAGAGGAGAAGGCCTATGGGGTTGTGGACTAAATGAAAAGGGAAAATGAGTGCCTCAGACCAGTGCCAGCATGATCTGCTCTTGCCCCTTGACTTCACATAGAATGTGTCAAACTGCTGCATATTGTCACTGCCATTCCTGACATGGTGGACTGTACACCTTCTTACACTGTGAACCAGAATAAATTCTTCTTCCACATAATAGTTGCTTGTTAGTTTTTAGCTTTTTGAACCAGGACTAGGAAATGCATACAGTTATTATGAGAAGTTTCTGGAGGTCATTTGGAATCTCAATATCTCACATGTAGATGTCAGGTTCAAGGAAGAACGTTATAGACTTTGTTTGCTTTGTTACTGTCTAAGTGTTGATATTACATTAAAATGTTTGTAATATTATAAATAATTAACTTCTGACAACTGCAGATCATTATAAAACGGTTATTGTGTTTACAGGATGCCCAACAGGGTAACCATTTCTTTTTTAATTTTGTTTCTTTTTTGTTTTTGTTTCTTTTCTTTTTTTATTTTTGAGACAGCATTTCTCTTCATAGTTTTGGAGCCTGTTCTGTAATCAGAGATCACCTGCCTCACAAGTGTTGGGAATTAAAGGCATGTGCCGCCACCACCCAGCACTAGACTGACCATTTCTTTCCTTTTTTTTTTCTTTTCACTGAAAAAGTTTTTATTGAGACCACACCAGGCAAGCAAATTCTGGCATTAAGCACCTTCCTTTTTGGCGATCCAGTCTTTCTTGAGTGGTCCCATGAAAGCTTTCTTCTCCTCCATGGTCTGGAAATGACCGTGGCCAAACTTGAAGGTAGTGTTAATGAATTTCAGGTCAATCTTCTCCAAGGCCCGTCATTTTGGTCTGCACCAGTAAGGACTTGCCAAGAGTGAGCACTAGTTTCTTGGTTCCCACCACATAACCTTTAAGCATGGTGAAGTCATTGGTTACCTCACCATAATGGACAAAGCCACCCAGTGGGTTGATGCTCTTGTCAGAAAGGTCATAGTCAGTAGATGCATTGTTCTTGATCAGCTTGCCATCTTTGATAAAGTAGCCCTGACCAATCTTGGAAATCTTCTTGTTGATCTCTGTCTGATGAGGGTAGCTTTTCTGCCCAGCACGAGCCACAGAGAAGGTCACTGGGGCAGGGTTTGCCAAATGCCAATACATCCAAACTTGTGCAACCCTCGGTGGGTCTTACGGGGCAGTTTCTTTGTATGCCAACGACTGGTCACCCCTTTTTAGCCTTTGCCTTTATCACTCCTATGACATCAATCATCTCATCCCACCCAAACACCTGGTTCACAGGAACCTGCTGCTCCAGCTTCTCCCGGGCTCAGTCCAGCTTCTCAGCCACAGTGCCCCCATTCACCTGGATCTCCATCAAGTGTGCCTTCTGGCCCAGAGGAAGCTGATGTGGGAGTGATTTGTTTCTAATCTGTTGCTTTCATTGGTTAATTAATAAAGAAACTGCCTAGGCCCATTTGATAGGCCAACCCTTAGGTGGGTGGAGTAAACACAACAGAATGCTGGGAGAAAGAAGCCGAGTCAGTGAGTCGCCATGATTCTTCACTCCAGGCAGACACGATGAAGCAAGCCGCCAGGTCAGACATACTGAATCTTTCCCGGTAAGACTGGTGCTACACAGATTATTAGAGATGGGTTGATAGGGATATGAGAATTAGACAGTAAGGGCTAAAGCTCATGGGCCAAGCAGTGTTTAAAAGAATACAGATTGAGGCCAGCCTGGTCTACAAGAGCTAGTTCCAGGACAGGCTCCAAAGCCACAGAGAAACCCTGTCTCGAAAAAACCAAAAAAAAAAAAAAAAAAAAAAAAAAAAAAAAAAAAAAAAAAGAATACAGATTGTGTGTTGTTATTTCGGGTTTAAAGCTAGCCGGTGGCCAGGAGCAGGGTGGAACACAGCCCACAGCTCCCCTACAACAGGAAGCAGACACATCTGAGTGTAGGCAATTATGTGGATGACGTGGCATACTGTTGAAGTCCTTCTCCAGCTGTTTCTTGCCCATGTCATCCTGTCATTTCTTACAATTTTTTGGTGAAGGTCTTCTTCTTAGATTTGTGCCAGTTCTTGTAGTCACTGGTGTGCTCATCAAATACTGTCTTGAAGGTGTGGAGACCTCGTGGGGTTTTGACGTATTCCACGATGCCCACAACTACCATAGGTGGTGTTTCCACAATGGTTACAGCCTCCACGACTTCTTTCTTGTTCACCTTGGATCCTCTGGTCTGTCCACCTCCCGGACAATGTGGGTCATGACAGCCTTGTAGCCTAGAAAGGTCGTGAGGTGAACAGGCTTGGAAGGGTCATCCTTGGGGAAGCTCTTCACTTTCCCACGATGCCTGCTGCTGTGCTTCTGAGGTAAGAAGCCCAAGGACCCATGCCTGGGAGCAGAGAATTTCCTGTGAGACATCTCTCTGTCACACGCCGTCAGACTGACCATTTCTAATCATGCCTGCAGAAAATACATATTAACAGTTCAAGACTGTAAAGGAAGTCAATGAGAGGAAGAATGGAAGATATTCAAAATACCCTGATTCAACCGAGTTCCCAAATAATTAATAGTTTCCTCTGTCATTTTAATAAAGTAACTGCCCTTGATTTTTCCACACTACTAAGGATAATCCAGCTGCTTTGAGGAAACCATTATTGGGAGAAGACTCTTCTGGCTTAATTTACATTTTTTTTAAAATTTCTATTAAATAAAGGAGGCTTACATTAGTCCTTATGTTATTAACTGCTTAATGGATTTAGGAAGGAGGTAGCAAAAGACAGATTGTTCCTTGCATTTAAATGAGACAAATAGCATTCTCAACTGATTATACATTTAGGGAAAAAAGCTCCACCATATTGCTACATTTTAAGTCCACAGAAGTAATAAATTAATCCATTAGTGGCCAAGTGTGTCCTCTGTTGTGCTCATTATCAAGTATTCCCAGGTGTTTGGGAGCTTATAAGTATAAATTAATGTGACTTTTAAACTTGGTAATAGAAATATGCAGCATAAGGATCATAAAGTATGAAACGATTCCCACACCAGTGCTTTTTACAATAAAAGGTAGCATTAAATATTAAATTAGCATGTTTTTGTCAATGTTGGAATGAGTTATCTTGTCAGAACAAAGTAACAAAGCACAATCATCGATAAAAAAAAAAAAACATGATTACCATGGTTTCTTACTAGTTGCCTGGTTTTGTGCATTTCTGTAAAGCCACATTGCCAAACAGTAGACAAGCTGAGTATCTGAATATGTGTCTTTGAGGAGCTGATTGACGTAGGTAGTTGTTCATCAACGTGTGACTAGAACACACACACACATGCATACACACAAAGCTACTGACTGTTAGACAGGCTCAAACTTTAGAATAGAGGCTTCCAACAGTGGTATGGACAGAATAACTCTTGGGATACTCTGTTTGTGTGTGTATGTGTGTGTGTGTGTGTGTGTGTGTAAGAGAAGCAGAGGGTGGGAGGGAGGAAGGAGGGAGGGAGGGAGATCTAAGTCTTGAAAGATAAGAATGGAAAGCGGCTGATTGAAAGATCGGTACCTCCTGAGAACTTATTGTATCCAGGCACTGTTATTGTTTTAATTCGAAAGGTCCTTTATAGAAAGAACCATGTGATTGAACACTTGATTCCCAGCTGCTGGTACTGTTTGGAAAGATTACAAAACTTGCAAGGTAGAGACTCACTGGAGGAAGTAGGTCACTATAGCTGGGCTCATAGCCTATCCCACTTCTAACATTCTCTGCATCTGAGCGTGGATGCAAACTAAACAGCCAGCTCCCTGGTCCTGCAACTGTGCTGTCCCTGACTGCTACTCTGCCTTCCCCGTCATGAAAGACTTTATCCCTGAACCATGAATCAGAATAAACCTTTTCCCTTTTAAGTTGCTTTTGTCTGGGTGTTTGATCACAGCAACAGAAAGCAAATCAAGCCCTTTTAATCATTCCATCGGTGCTGCTTTGTGTGCGTGTGCAGAGGAGACAATGATGACCTTGGACGGTTGGGAATGAGAGACTTGAGGATGGTTTTCTCTGTAATTCTGCTGACACTGCATTTAATTTTTTTTTTCTTTACAAACAGTAAAATAAGAGCTTTTTATATCAATAGATGTCTCTATGAAATTCTGGTTGACTGGGATATTAGAATAGTAGATAAAATAGAATTTGTTTTTTTCCACACATGTCTGAGGTGATTCACAATTCAGTGAGAAACAAGTTATGTAACTCCAAACAGACAAACACATGTATGCATGCACATGCACACACATACACACACCCACTCACAAACACACAGGGGAGAGGAGAAATGAGGGAAGAAGTGGCTAAGAACCCACATTAAGTGCTAAGGAAATCTGGAAATTTTTAGTTATGGCTTAAGTGAAGATATTAAGATAAACTTGACATAATTTATAAATGAGTCACTTTAAGAAGATATCATCCCAGTGTATCTTCAATGAAAAAAAATAGTAAGATTAAGAAAAATAGCTGGGCAGTGGTGGCACACACCTTTAATCCCAGCACTCAGGAGGCAGAGGCAGGTGGATCTCTGTGAGTTCGAGGCCAGCCTGGTCTACAAGAGCTAGTTCCAGGAAAGGAACCAAAAGCTACGGAGAAACCCTGTCTCAAAAAATCAAAAAAAAAAAAAAAAAAAAACAGAAAGAAAAAAGAAAAATAATTCAACAATTATTTAGTCACCATCTAGTATTTAAGAGGCTTTGAGAAGCACTAGAGAAAATTGGGAGAGCTGGGGAGATGATAGCAGTTCAATTAATTAGTCATGGCATAGAGATATACCCATGAGTTACATAAGGTATAAAGTTTTGCTTGCTGGAAATTACATCTTATTGCATAGAAATGCTAATAGAAAGCAACAGTTCAGAAAATTGGAAAGATATAGGAGAAGTCTGGCCATGAAAGATGAGAGTAGTTTGTCACAGGGTGAGTTGGGATTGCATTAAGAAGAAAATGGAAGTCAATAGAGGAGCTTACAGTGCAGATTACTTATAAAAAGAGCATGTTCTTGAGGTTGTAAAAGGGGGTAATATTCTCTTTGTCCATGATTTCCTATCGACAAAATTTACAATGCCGGATAGCTGCCTTCTGCATTGAAAGAACTATTTAAAATGAGAGGTTCCCAGTGTTCCCTCCCCAAATAAACTAATATTCTTAGAACAGAATAAAGTCAAAATGATATCAATAATGGAGAAGGCCGCTCTTCAGAAGCTGCAGTGGCTGGGAATTTTATCCTCCTGGAAGCTGTTGCAGAAGGTTCACCAAGAACAGCCTAAGTATAGCGTGAGATTTCATCAAAGCAAGGATCCCATTTCTTTGCTACTACTTTTCTACATTGGTTACTTCTGTGGGCTTCACGACATCATAGTTCTAACACATTTTCTCTTACACCTCCTATCATAAACCAATGGCAAAACTTTTTGTTGTCTTTTCAGGAATTTGCTCAATGATGACCAAATAATCTATATAAAAATATTTGCATCTATAAATCTCTGTAATATCTTCTAAATATCTCAAATGATATAAACAGATGGAATCTCAATATTCAGAATAAAAAATAAGACATGTTACAAAGCTTGCTTTAGTTTAAGTTATTTAATGATAAATTCTTAAAGACCGTATGCAAAAATCTTGTAATTACCATAGTATATTTAAAATTTTTTGAGGAAAAATGTCAATTCAATGATAGCCTGAAGTGATAAGCAGTATGCAGAAGACCTAAGACTCAGAGTATAAATCTAGTGGGCTTTCCTAAGGCTTCTTCAAACATCCTTAGATTCAGTTAAGCTATCCTTATCCTTCCTTTTCCCATTGACAAGCTGTGACAAGGATCCACACCTAGCTGAAGAGCTGTTGACAGTTGACTCTTCAGGAGCAAGAGTTTCTCCTTTTAGGAATACGGCAAATGGAAAGTTGTTTGTGTCCCAGTAGATAACTACACACTTATGTGCATTCGGTTAGCCCTAATTGAACTCAGTGGTTAAAATAAATACACAAATCAGCCATTATAAAATGAAGACAAGAGGTCGGGAGAAAGTTGTGATGCGGTACTGGGAAGACGTAAATGGGAGTAGTGAGGGTGAATATGATCAGGATACATTGTTTATATACATCAAATTTTCAAAGAAGAAAGGCAAAAAGATTTTAAGAATCCTTCAGTCTTGAAATTTATGAGACTTTTCAATCCAGAGAACCCAGGAGTCTATGAATGTGACCTTTCGATTTTCATAAAAACTTAATTGCTTCAGTTGTTATGCAGGCCTCATTGGCACAACTTTTTTTATTTGACATCGAAGGTGATAATGCATGTAGAAGTTCCACAGAAAGGTGAGAAAGTAGGCCAAACATGACGAGAAGCTAGCTGATGTGTGTTACGTGAACAAAATCTAAAAATCCAAAACCAACCAACCAACTAAACAAACAACAACAAAAAAAAAACAACTCATAAATCACTCATACAGATTTACATTCACTGGTGACAGGCAAAAGAAAAGCAGCAATACTTTTGAATGAAATCTTTTCATATACAGTAGAAGTTCTTGCTAAAATGTTTAATTAGAGGGAAAACAGAAACTTGGTTATGCCCAATGCTATAAAATCCTGTCCCAGAAAAATTGTACAAGCAGTTTAGTGAAGATTAAACTTTGAATCTTTCATTTAGGGTTTTTTTTTTTTCTGGAAATACTGGGAACTGAAATGGAGAAGTATATATCCTCTGCTAGGCAAGCACTCTACCATTGCAGGATATCCTCTGCAAGTTTTGAATATTTAAATCTAGAAAAGAAGTGGAACAAATGATCATCATGAATCTCTATGAAAACTGTATTTTAGAATGTTTTAAAAGATTTCTCTCTCCTCTGTGTATATGTGTGTGAGTGTGTGATGTGTGTTTGTGTGTTTGTGTGTGTGTGTGTGTGTGTGAGAGAGAGAGAGAGAGAGAGAGAGAGAGAGAGAGAGAGAGAGATTGCTCATGCACCTATAATCTATACTATATGGCAGTTCGTGCTGTTCCTTTTACCCGGAGATCAAATTCACTTTGTCAGACCTGAGGGCAAGTGCCTTTATCCATTGAGCCATCTCACTAGTCTTTGAAGCCCTGTTTTGAAACTGTTCTGTGAAGCAGAATGCTCGCCTTGAGTGTGAACTGCTTGAATATGTGGCCCGGTCTCCATGGCAGCTGCTTCTTCCTTAGCACAAATGAGTCGTCCTGTTTTGATTGTAAGAAAGTGAAATGAAGGTATCTGTGTCCAACAAAGATCAACAACAGAGTTTTTAGAAAGGGAAATAAAGAGGTCCTGCTCTGTGACAAGGGCCCAGGAAAGGAGAGCGGGGTCCTGTACTTTTCCAGAGAGTGGCTTTGTCTTTTCGGTGATTGATGACCTGTCTGTGGGGATGCTGGCTGCCATAATGGTGTCATGGCCTCTTCCCAACAGTGAAAAATGCTGTTAGTCCCATTGTGGTGGAGGTGAGCGAGGTCTTTGGTTACTGAGCTGACACAATCACAGACAGTCCTCCAGCTCACACTTATGATGCAGGGTGATGGGTAGAGTTGATGTGTTGCTTACTTTGCAAATATAAAAGTGGTCCTAGAAAAGACAGAAGAAAACTTACCAGTGACTGCTTCTTAGAAGTAGTGATCAAAGTTTCCATTTTTAAGATTAATTTTTGAACTTATTTACAAATTTCATTCATAAGCAGGCATAAATTTTATGGTAAAATGTACAGGCACAGGTGAAAATTAAAATCCTATGCCTGCCGAGGTAGCAAAGGAAGCATTGAGATTGGAATATGACCTACATTCAAATCCTAATGCTTCCACTAACTAGCTAGAATGGTGATAACTTGCCTTTCCCTATAATGCTGGATGACAGGACTGAACAGAGCTCGTAGGCAGAAGACTTCCCCAGTTTCTCCTTGCAGGAGCATGCTCCTCCCTTTAAGAGATCCCTGTCTGTCCATCTCCACTCTTGCTGTAGGACCTAACAGGTGGGATTCAGGTTTGCTTGTTACTCTGCCTCCTGCCACTGTCTTTTCTCTGTGACATCTTAGAATCTCTTTCCCATAATGACACAGCTGTATGCCCTGGCAGCATTGGCAAACACAGTTTGCCTGTGTATTAACCCCTTGGCTTTATTAAAGATATGTAATTAGTAAGTCCCACATATTACTTTCTAGACTGGAGAAGCTATAGCTGGGGTGCCTCTATTTTCTGCCACTGCTTTCTTCCTTAATCAAAAATGTCTGATTCCATCTCCTCCTTCCCTAGTTTGCCTGTTTTGTTGTATTAAATGTGGGCATGCCTGACACTGTTTCAATAAATGATTTTGTCACTTGGCCTATAATCTCATTTTGGAGCTAGGAGCATGCATGAGCAAACTAATATATCACAAGGCTCCCAAATATCCTAAAAGAGATTCTAGAAACTTCCAGAGACATGAACTGCTCTCAAATTTTCAGGATTTAACTTAAAGTCTTCATAAATCTTATTTCATCTTCTCTGTTCCAATGGACTATTTGTTCCTGGAGTGTCACAAGAGAAAAGTCATGTGACACAGATCTGGATGGAACCTACAGAGTGACAGACTACAGTAGCATTAAGAAGAGAAGCACTGTGCAACAGGCATGTTTTGTAATTGAGTGGGTGGTTTGCTCACACTGACATGATGAGTTTTCCTACAGCAGCTGGCAGAGATCATTAGAACCATGGGCACTCCCAGACAACACTACCCTTCTGCCAAAGTGGGAAAGCTACTGAACAATCACAGGGACTATGTATCACACACATCAAAAGTGCTTTTAGGGCTCCTGCCGTGGAGAAGCCACTGAACCTTAAACCAAATGTTATAATTTTTTTAAACTTGTTTTTTACATTTACTTAGTGTGTGTGCATGTGTGTGTGTGGGGGGGAGGCAAGCCCTTGTCCAAAACAGTGTGCATGGGGAAGAGGGAAGAACCACTTAAGCAGCAAGTTCTTTCCTTCCACCATGTGTGTTCTGAGAGTCGAACTAAGGCTGTCAGACTTGCTAAGAAAAACCTTTACCAGTTGAGCCATCTTATTAGCCCCAATATTTTAACTTTATAAACCAGAGATCACGATTTTTATGTAAATTTCTTCTCTACTTTCCATGGAACAAAGGTTTAAACGAACACCGGAGAGAAAATTCTGTGACAATGGCACATAGTTTCATTGCTTCTGATTCTGTGCTAAGACTGAAGCCTGAGTTAGTGTGACATTGTCCCGTACTGCACCACAAGGTCTTACTCACCCTAGTTTAGCTAACAACATATTCCATTGCATCTGGAGACTAGAATTAAGTTAATACTGTCGTTGCTTTTACTCTTCTTCAGCCTGTCTACTTTGGAAGGTTGGGCAGCTGTGCTTGACATATCAGTATATAAAATTCTGAGTTGCTCCAGAGGCTTTTGTGTTTTTTTATACTTACATATTTGTGTATGCATGTATGTGTACATGTGTGTATATGTGTGGATATATGTTGAGGTCAGAGAACAATTTACAGGAGTAGGTTCTCCCTTTCTGTTGTTTCTGAGGATCAAAGGCAAGTCTTTAGGAGGGATAGTAAGCGTCTCTACTCACTTTGATGGTTAGCTTTTGTCAACATGATACAATCTAGAATTACCATGGAAAGGATTGCTAAAAGGGATTGTTTAGATTGAGTTGGCCTGTTGGCATGTCAGTGAGGGATTATGTGTTAATTGAGGGTGGTTCAGAATGGTTAGCATCACTCTCTGGGAAGGCCATTCTGAGTTATATGTAGGGAGAAATGGAGCTGCTCATCTGCTTTCTCTGTTCTTGACTGGATAAATGTGACAAGTTCTCTCAAGTTTCTGCCTCTGTAACTTCCCTATCATGATGGATTGTAGCAGGGAAGTATGAGCTGAACAAACCCTTTTTTCTTTCAGCTGTGTTGCTAGGGTTCTCTATCCCCACAGTTGGAAAAGAAACTAAAACACCCGCTGAGGAATCCTGCTGTCCCTGCCCAAAAGGATTCAAGGTAGTATCAGACATGTGCACCTTAATTTTCAGTTAGTGGGGAAAGTTTTCTAATGTCTGTGCCACACGATGACAGTTATTAATAGCAGTGCCTGATACCTGATGATTCCTATCAGCTACGTTTTCAGCATTCTATCTATAAAAAATAAAAAGGTAATATATGAAGAAAGGAAGATGTGTGGATCTCAATTAATTGAAGTTTCTTCTTCTGAAACATAGGTGTCTTTTAACACATCACGTTACAAACTAAGATTAAATAATTTTGGTCAAAGGTAGGTGTATATGGGCATGAATTTTACAAATTTCTCAATGCGTTTGCACTGAGGGACTGTGTTTCCATCACTTGTTTATGACCTAAGTCGTTGAAATCTTTGAGTTCTATAGAAGATTTGCTGGTATCTGTTAAATATTACTCTAAGTTTAAGATTATTTGGTTTAATATTTGACAGATTTTTTTCTAACAAAATTCGTTAGCACCTGCAGTATATAAAAAGAACCAAATTAGCCTCATCTTACAGGAATTTCCTTGGTAACTAATGAGGAAATATTAATAGTATGCTCGTTTGGCTCCTCGGTAGCAGGAAATAGTTGTCTTCCTTTATACCCCCCTCAACCAGTTCATCTTTGGCCTCCCATCAATAAACAGGTAAGTAAGTGGTACTTCGGTGGTGCCTGAGGATACTTGAAAACAATTTACTCTTTTAAGTGGATTAAATAATTCATCCCAGAAGGTCTCATTCCTTAATGACATTGCAAAAATTAGCTATTTCTTCAGAGGGAGGTCATTTAAAACCTGGATAATGAAGGGTGAGAGTCAGGCTACCTGGGCTCAATGGCAGTCCCTCTCATTTATAGGCGTTATGACTGGGGAATGATGTTTCTGCCCTCTGTGTGACTGTATGCCCTTTTACTGTGGGCGTGGTTGGCAGTTTAGGAGTTGCTGTCAGAGTATCTCATCCTTGCATCATTTCTGAGAGCAGTTAGTGCTGGGTAAAAGTCAGCCACTCTGGTACAATGCTATGGGTATGAATATTCTAAAGAAAAGTTAATGGAGGAGCTAAAAAGCTTAAATTGTAGATTTGCATACTTTCTTCAGGGGAAAGCAGATGGCTTTCACTTGAGCCATGTGCCAATGGCTTCACCCTAAGGTATGAGGAGTTCTTGGTACTCAGTGGTTTGAGTGAATGAAGAAATGAACTATGAATTGATTTCTTCTCATTCGCATCCTCTTGATGTTTTCCTTCAGGCCGGAACATTTTCAGGCAAGCTGTTTGCCTTGAGAAACAATCAGCATAGGCTTCTGAGAAACGGTGTGGTTTATGTTCTTCATGTGACTGAAATAACACAATTAATTGCTTTTCTATCATCTGCTTTCCATTGATCTTTCGGTATAGAGCAATGCCCATCAGTGTCTTCAAACTGATAGTGATCACAGGCTTTGGCATTTTTAATACAGTAGTGTGTGGTGAAAGAGCAGGGGGCAGAGATTTTTAAATAAAAAAATAATTTTTATTTGTATATTCAGGCTTATCAGTTTCTATAAAAAGGGCATCATAAAAATTAGTAAACAGTTTCCTTTAAATATCCAAGACCATAGACAGCACTTTGCTGGAAAGTCTGCAAATTACAACCCCTAGCAACTTTTATATTAAGAGAGATTTATTTTAATCAAGACTCCTATTTATCTTTTTCAGTGTTTGAATAATTTTTAGTTGTAATGTTTGTCCGTGCTGCTGGTCAGGAGTTTGTTATGCTTGTAAAGTACGTAGATTGACTTCCAATGCATCAACACGGCTCACTTCTTAGCTTGGTCTACAATGTCAAGAAGACTGGTTGCCTAGATTCCTAGTCACAAACATTGGTAGAACAGCGTGTCGTGGAAGAATGGAGCCTGGCTTTCTGTTATGTTCTAGCCAGCAAGACAGACTCAGGGTCAGTGTTCGTTCATGTAAGCTTTACCAGAAAGATCTTTTTCAATGAAATTGAGGTTAGGGTACTCCCAACTTGAGGTTTATGCTTGTGAATATCTGTAGCCCATTCCTGGAGAGTCTATGACTCTGGATATCTCTGGTCTACTCCTTGAAGGCCTTTCTGCCTGTCAGCTATGGTCCACTATTTGAAGACATTGTCTGTGAAGAGCTGTGGTCCACATGGGAGCCTCTGCTTGCTGATTTCTAAATATTCCTGGCTTTTGTTTCTTTTTGTTTGTGTGCAAATGACAAATTGTGTCATTTGCTGTCTTTTGAATTACCTTACCATAATTTCATGAGAGCTAATACCACTCGAACCTCATTTTAAAATTCTAAATATCCAGTATCTCTTCCATGTTTCTGGAGCACACAGTTGGGGGCTTCTTGTCTGCAAAAGAACATAAGCATGCACTTGTCACTTTTTCTCCTAAACTGTATTCTTTGCGTAGCAACTTCTGTCCCTCCAAGGAATAGAATCTCCTCTTCTGAACTCTCCCATCATTGCAGATTTTCAGTATGGCACTTACTAATAGAGAGATGGCCAGAATTTTACTCTGTGGTCTCCTGCTGCTGATGCTAGAATTCACTGAGAACAAAAAGCTGTCTCTTCACAAAAATGAACAGATAATTAGGAAAGTACATATCAATGCAGCCCAAGCAGTGAAAAACTTGCCATGAGGAAAAAGGGATAAACCCAAATTTTAGAAATACCATTGCTATCTTTCTTCATAAAAGTAGACATTTTGTAATTCACATGAATTTTAATCACTTCAACTTAACCATCGGCAAATTGAACTGATACAGAATGTAGAGGTTGCTTGTAGCTGATGGGAGGGGACCTGGGACATGAGAATGCATAGCCTCTGACTGCTGGGATGGAAGAGCCATAAAAAACAGTGGTGGTGATGGCACAACCTCATGTACCAAATTAAGTAACTAAAATGAATTAAGTACTTGAAATTACCGATATGTCAAAAGTGTGTTTTATATGTGTATATCCATACATGTACTAATATAATGAGCAACTATCATATGTTTTCTGAAAAGAAATGCTTATTTACCAAACCCCTAATCAGTGATTGGATTTGGAAATAAATATAGCTTCAGCAATAGTTTTTTCCTCTTTATCCTCATTCCAGACAAATAGTTGTGTAATGAAACCATCATTTAGTCATGTGTTGAATTTACAAAGTGAATGAGTACATAATTGTCCAATTAAAAGAAAGAAGGTGCTATTTAAGTAAATAGGCCTGGATGAGTTGATTAGTCTTCTGGCCACAGGCAGTCTAGCTGTTCAAGACTGTCTGTGTCTGTGGGCACACAAGACAGAGGATGATGCTTCGGCCATTTGTTTTTGATTTGACGACACATCAAGTCAAGGAGTCATGTGGCTTGTGCGTTAGGCACATGGATTTATGTCT
Source organism: Chionomys nivalis (assembly GCF_950005125.1). Lineage (NCBI taxonomy): Eukaryota > Metazoa > Chordata > Mammalia > Rodentia > Cricetidae > Chionomys > Chionomys nivalis. The sequence goes on along the minus strand of NC_080090.1, from coordinate 37,595,615 downwards.
TCAATCTACCCAGGACTTTGTGACCGTTGTAAGATCTTTAGTTTTGCCACTGCACAGTGGTCCCATATAACATGTCCAAGAAAGAAGTCTAGTGTCATCAATTCGTGTGTATGAATGTGAAGAACATGCACTGTAGCCTTTCATAGCCTGGTTAGGGCTTTGCCTTTTTTGCTAATGTAGAGGTCCAAATAAATTTATGTTGAACAAAGATGTAATCTACAAAAAATATGGTAGATTTTGAAAATATCTTTACAAGGAATTCTTTGAACCCCTTCTCTTATTTGGTATATTTCATTATTTATGCATTGCATTTCCACTAAAATGCCTAGTAACAATTTATAGACTTTGTGGAAATAAATATTAAAGACAATACCAAGAATTGTTACTGTTGACTGTCTAAAAGTTACATCTCAAAGCTAACATAGTTAAAGTAAACACATATCCTGTGTCTTGGAATGATGGTCTAACGAGCATTGATGTCCTTGTTTGGATTTTTTCTAACCCATTTCTCTTTCTGTTTCCCTTCTTTCCATGCTGACTTTGATGTAGCAGACCACTTGGGGATTGAATTTATGGGTAAGACAAAACAATTTGTTCCTTAAGTATTCTGAGATCACTCTGATACTCTACACATTGTTCTCTTTATTTGATTGTAATCAAAATTATTCATTATTATTCACTATTTTATTAAAATAAACCTCTTTAGTTCACTTTACCTTTGGGAAAGGCTCATTATAGAAGTCTTAGCTACATATGCAGAAGATGATGTGATGCTCAGCATTTCTAAAATTCCACAGAAATAGGATTTGCCTGTAGGCTTTGATAGTTTCTTCTCATTCTTCCATTTACTTACCTGTCAAATAAGGGTGCTAACAGTTCCTACTTTATATATATAAAAACTGCTTAGCACAGTATTTCAACATGGAAAACATGCATGATAATGATAGATAACAACATTTTAAAAGGCTATATTATTGTTTTCTGCTCAAATCCTTTTCTTCCTACAAGCTGGCTTTGTTGGTACATTTTAGCATCAATAATAATTTGTATTGTAGACATATACACATTTACATTAACAAAATTGAAATAATTCTTATAATATTGCTAATTAATGACAGATTTTTTTAAAAAAATTAGCTGTCTTCAAGGGACTTTACTTTTTATAGTCATAGACAATTTCATTAAAAACTGAAGCTACTTCTGAGTCTATTACAAGTTAAATAAGATATATGCTATGAAACTCAATATGAAAAGATAATTAGTAGCTAAGAGTTAGCTAAATTGAAAAACTTATAATTGAGCCTGAGTTCTTCGAGTTCTGCCCATTTGGATTGTAACCTCCAGATTTTTTTTCTCCTTTGTAATGTCGACAAGAATACCAGTTTCACATGTGTATGTGAATTGTGAGATTTCAGACGAATCCACTTATACTCATTCATCCCCTCTCCCACTCATTCTGATGATGCTCAACCAGTATCAGTCAGCAGAAAGGAAGGCAATTACTAGACTGGACAGAGTTTAGAGTTTAATAACTTAGGATAAAAATTGCACATACCTTAATTCTACTTAGGCAAAATGATATTAGCCTGGAGTCATGGGATGCAAGAACTATAGAGAAAGCTGTTATGTATTTAGAATGTGATACCAACAAACATTTGAAGTGAGGTAATGATGAAGGATAGATACACTGGAAGGTCTTCAAGGATGAGAGTAAATGTCACTGTTTGTGTTCTTAGTTATGAGGTGTAATAATACTGAGAAAATGCTGACAGTGGAGGACATTTATAGAATATGCTTGTGAGATTAGAAACAGAAATGTGAGTTTGGAGTACATTATTTGAGAAAAGATGCCAAGTCAGTTGTTGTGTTTCTGTAAGTTGAAGGATTATTGATTCGTGGCCTCATTTTTGTATCAGAGTTTCTCTTCCTTGTTTCATGACCTGACTCATTAGAACTCTGCTACTTGGTTATTTCATCATTGAGACAACAGACACCTCAGCTGCTGCATGTTTGAGCCATTGGTAGATAAACTAGATTCAAACATATGAAGGGCAATGAAACTCAGATAATTATTCAATTGAAGTTTGACTTCAACCATGAAATGTGTGGTTAGCATGGAAATATGTTAAGAAAAACTGAAATCAAATAATACTCATAATTGAAGTGCTTGAACAAATTTATGCCATGAAAAGAGTCACCTTTCATATTGTTGGATAATGAGTGATTTGAAGAAGGAGTTATGAGACAGGAAAAGTTTCAAATCATGCTTATGAGTGAGGTAACCCAGACCCAAAAAGAGGAACATGGGATGTACTCACTCATAATTGGTTTTTAGCCATAAATAAAAAAACATTGAGCCTATAATTCGCGATCCTAGAGAAGCTAAATAAGAAGGTGAACCAAAAGAAAAACATATAGTTATCCTTCTGGATATTGGAAGTAGACAAGATTGCTGGGCAAAAATTGGGAACTGGGGGGAGGGGTGGGATGGGGGAAAGGGGAGATGGGAAGAGAAAGGTGAGAAAGGGAGGATGGGGAGAGCTTGGGGGAATGAGATGGTTGGGATAAAGGAAGGATGGATATGGGAGCAGGAAAGTATATATCTTAATTATGGGAACCATTTTAGGATTGACAAGAGCCTTGACTCTAGAGGGGTTCCCAGGGGTCCAGAGAGAAAGTAGCCAAATTGAGCAAAAAAAGTAAGCAAACCCAACTGGAGGTCATGGTTTAAGGAGGTATGCTTTATTTCATGTATAAGCAGATATTATTATTGCTCAAGATGAAACAAGGGTTTCAGAATTGAAACAGATAATGTTTATTATATGTAAAATTCTCCAAGACCATAGTTCAATAGACGATAGTGGGATTATTAGCAACTGAATAAAAAAATATTTCCTCGGTGTCTCAGAAAAAGAACACTTTGTTGCCAGGGAGTATTCTCTCTTGCCCAGTGCATGTGGTTCTGGTCAACATATGAGTATTTTTCATCTAAGTGATGATTCAGTGTCCTAAGCTGATCTTTCTGGTGGCTTCAATATCTCCCAAGTTACCTCCTCAACTGCTTCTAGCTGTTAATATTGGGACAGAGAACACAGGCTTCCTTAAAACACCTGGTCTGAAATAACTCATATCACTTTTTCTTAATAGTTTGTTCCCTAGAACTAATCAAATAACACCATTATTTCACAAATATTACTGGGAAATGCAACATTAGACTCATTAAAAATTAATGGACTGGGACTGAATAAGCATGGGTTGAAACTGGACTCTCTGAACATGGCGGACAATGAAGGCTGATGAGAAGCCAAGGACAATGGCACTAGGTTTCGATCCTAATACATGAACTGGCTTTGTGGGAGCTTAGCCTGTTTTGATGCTCACCTTCCTGGGCCTGGATGGAAGTGGGAGGACCTTGGTCTTCCTGTAGGGCAGGGAATTTGGACTGCTCTTCAGTATCGAGAGGGAGGGGGAATGGACTGGGGGGAGGAGAAGAGGAGTGGGGATGGGGGAGGGGAGTGGGGGGAGGGGGCAATGTGTGGGAGGAGGGGAGGGAAATGGGAAACGGGGAGCAGTTGGAAATTTTAATTAAAAAAGAATAAAAAAAATGCGCAAAAAAAATTAATGGTCTTAGTAATTTATATCATAATATGAATTATAGAAATGTGAAAACACTCAGAAGTTTTGGAAGACACAAGAAAAAGTTCTTCAGGAGCCAAGGGTACAGATCCATAACTTTGCAGGTATAAACAATGTTAAAACAGCTTTTAAAAATGCAAAAGGAGAATTGGACTATTCACATAAGATTTGGGTTTTAGTTACCGTAGGGAAAATGTAGTCAAAAAGAGATTATGATACTGAGGAATGCTGAAAGATAAAGCTGAGAAATTTCAGAGGAGAAAGAGGCTAGAGCTAAGCCATGGGCCAGGAAACAATAAGCATGGATTGTGTGATAGAGGATAAGCCATTGAAAGGGGTAAGCAGTCAGCACTCTTCATTCACGAATGGTAGCAGGGAATAGCTATCAATGACATGGGTTTATGGCCCTCAACATCATTTGAAAAAAGTGAGCACTAGGCCTCATGGATAAAGAAATTTGTTCCACTGGGCTGTGGGGATTTCAGGGTCTAACAATGGCTGTTTCAAGGCTGTTGAGCAGAACACCTGTACGCCTAGGAATCACCACATAGCTGCTGGTAAGGCTGGAGATTTCTAGATCCCAGAAGCAAAGTGACGAGACAGCAAATGAAATTACTATACAAGATGTTAATTATCTCTATTGAAAGAAATAGACCAGTCTCCATCTTATCAGGACACTTCTAACATTCCTGATATGTATAGCACAGTGGATCTCAGTTATGTGCTGAAAGGTCTAAGTGAGAACTCATTTGTAGAGTGCAACTCTTGGTCCAGGGAAAATAGTACGTTACTGTGTAGTTCATCTGTATGCCACTTGAGCTTAAGGTTATAGCAAGTCTTGCAAAAATTAGAGTCAAATTATAGGTCTAAAGTCTTATAGGGACTAAGTTCCCAGTGTGTGACTATTTGTCTCCTGAAACACATACCGCCTTGGAGAGAAGGGGTTGACTAGTAAAATGGAGTTAGGGGCAATATCTGGTAAGTAGGTACACAATGCCAACTGTCAAGGGATAGTTCAGAGCAGTGAGTTGGGTTTACCCAATTAGTGGATATACTCTTTCAATTACCTTTCTTGCCCACTTATACCCTTTGCTGAATCGAAATATGTAAAGTGTTGTTTGTGACTTTGCAAATAAACATTTTGAATTTAATCTGTGATTACAGAATTGATGTGGGTAAAATATCTTGAAGATGGTTATTGAATTATTACATTATTAAATCATCTATAGATGAGAATCATACGAAAATTTTAGTGTACAGAAAATGTTTATGAATTTTATCAGGTCAGTTTGATGAGCAGATAATTTATACCAATTTTGTTCACATGTGTGTATAAGAGAATGGATAAACTATTTAAATGGAGCTTACTTTTACATTACTCTAAAGTGCAGAGCAAAATGTAGTAGAAAATTCCAAACTTTCCTGTCTATCTCTCACGTGTGCAAAACCTCCCAGTTTTTCTAGTTTCCCACAAAAGAAGCTTATGTTACCCCCAAATCACCCACATATGCCTTTACTTTTCCCAACCCTTGACAGTCACCAACCTTTTTATCATTACGATGGTTTTGCCTTTTTCACAATGTCAAGATGTTGGAATGTAACCATCCTCTATACTGAGAATAAGCTTCACTGCCTTTTTCCTGTCATAATAGTTCAGCAAAATTACCAGTGTGTGATGTGAATATTTGTCAAGCGACATCAACACTTCCATGTCTTTTCACGATTTTACAGAAAATCTCTTTTTAAACCTGAACAGTATTTCAGTGTTCAAATGTTTCAGTTTGCGTATCTATTTGACTTCACAAGACTCATCTGGTTGTTTCCCAGATTTAAGAATTCTGAATATAATTTTATGATAAGCAGCCACATGTACAGATGTAAGCTTTCATTCCTGCTGGATCATATCATAAGGATACATTGTTCTATAAGAAATTGTTTCACTCTCTTGTATAGTGTCTATACCATAGAGTATTTTCACCAGTAATACAGGAGCAGAATTGTTGGTTCACATCCTCGCCAGGACTTAACCCTGATAGCATTCCGGATTTCAACATTTCTACCAGGTGTGCAGTGCCCACACAATCTTGCTTTTTGCCTTTTGCTGACATCTAATGAGGAGCATTTTTTTTGCTATGCTAATTTGGCATCTATGAATCTTCTTTGGTGAGATGTATGTCAAGATCTTTGGTGTAGTTTTGACTGTTTTAGTAAACAAATTTTAAGAGTTCTTTCTATATGTTAGCTAGTAGTGTTTCATCAACTACATCTTTCTTTGGCAATTACTTTCTGTCAAGTAATGGCTCCTCTTACTATTGTCTTGACAGTATACTTCACAGTTAAAAATTAATTGTACTGAACTGTGATGGTTATATAACTTTTTCTTCTGTATAAATAGTGTTCTGTCTAAAGTGTCTTTGATGCCTGGTGTCATTCCAGGTTTTTTTCCAGTAATGTTACAGCTTTGCATTTTGTATTAAAGAATATGATTCATTTTGAATTAGTTTTTCTGAAGACTAAAGCAAACCTGTCCTGGTGGTTTCGTTTGCATGAGACAGCCAGCTGTTGGAACATTACTTGTTGAATATGATATCTTCTCTGCAGTTGACAATATCTCTGTGTGTCTGGGCATTCTGTCTTGAAGTCAGGTAGTATCAGCCTTCCAGTTATTATTCTTATTATTTCTGTTGTTGATGCTATAAGATTACTCTACATTTATGATATCATAAGCAAATAAAAAGACATTTTTCTTCCTTTCTAATTTACATGCTTTTATCTCCGTGTCTCACTTGATTAGTCATGACTGGCAGTATCAAACTGAAAAGTCTGTAAGAAGAGCTATGTCTACTTTGTTACTGGACTCAAGTGAAATGCTTGAGTTTCTCATCAATAAGCATAGCATTAAATGCGGGGTATTTATAAATATTCTTTCTCAAGTTGATGGTGTCATCTCAATTCTTAGTTTTTTAAAGAGTTTCTAATCATAAATGATCTCTCAAGTATTCTCTATCAATGTATAGCTATGATCATACAATTAGTTTCAGTTTATTGAAATGATGATTACATTAATCACTTTTCAATTGTTGAAACAGCCTTCGATACCTAGAGTAATTTCACATGATAATGTTGTCCAATTTTATTTTAATTGATCCTAGGATTTCTGCTTCCTAAAATCTCCAATTTTACTTTGAGTAACATTAATTTACTTTTTAGCTGAGGTACATTGTATTTCACAAAATAATGCAAGCACATGTTATCACCAATACTCCCAAAGAGTAGGAATATCTGTGTGCCTGCTGATCAGATTCAAAACCTAAAATCTTCGAAGAGTTATTAACAAATTCCCATTTTACACCCAGGAACTCCACACCATATGCTTTAAGATTCTTAACACTATTTAATCACCACATACTTATTTGAGTTACGATATGTTGGATGTATTGAAGTACCCCGAGATTAAAAAGAAACAAAGCTAAACATAGTGAAGTGATATAATCAGGGCTATAAAATGTTACAAGTAAATTCCAATAAGAGAAAGAGAAGAGGAAGTGATTAAATGCATTTGGAGAGCACTGGGACGGGATCCCAGAACAGAAGGCATTTGAGCAGTAGCCAAATGGGTAAGTTGCATTAACGGAGTCATAGTACAAATTTATACTACTTCTTATTGCTTCCTCATTACTCAGAGCTTGCTATTTCAGGTTCACTCTCTGGGACTAAGGACTATCTGTCGTTAGAGCTGGAGAAAGAAGACCAACTTTACTGAATGTAATTAACCAAAAATTCTTTCTAGTTAATTTATTAACTTAAAGGGAAAATAATACTATGCAATAATCCATGCCAAATCTAGCGTTTGTGAAGCTGTCAACATTCAGAAAGATTTTTAAATTATATTTATAAAATTTTCTTAATGGCACTTGTGGGATTTGTGCCATGAAAAATTAAAAAACAAATACTGATGTGGAAGGCATTGTCATTTACAGCATAATGCGAACTGGAACAACTAGGGCAATAATTTAGACACACATATACAGAATTATGTTTCAAAAATAAAATCATAGAATTGACAAATTATAGAATTAAACAATTAGCTGTTTCTTTAGTTTGATTTAAACTTTGACTATTAATATATTGTTTATTAAACATTGTTAATTTTTTATTTTTTCCTTATTTCTTTTTTTATTTTATTGATTTTTTTGATCTATACATTTTTCTCTGCTTCTTTCCCTTCCTCTCCCCTCCTCTTTAGCCCTCTCCCATGATCCCCATGCTCCCAGTTTATTCAGGAGATCTTGTCCTTTTCTGCTTCCCATGTAGATTAGAACCATAAACATTGTTTATTAATACATTACTAAAATAGAATAATTTTAGGATACTATTTAATAAGTGTTTCTCACAAGGTGACTATATCAATCTATAGAATTATAGAACTTCTTTGTAAGCCCAAGTTATCATTGGCTTCTATAAAGTCCAGACATTCCTCCATATGTGGTATTTGGCCAATGAATGTATCAAAATGCACACTCTTAGAAGGTACAATAATGAAAGTACAAGGAAAATTTCTACCCAACAAATACCAAGCTATTCTACTGAGGGCTCAGGCACAAAACATTTCTCCTGTGTCCACAGGAATTATTTGTTACTCAGAAACTTTCTGTCCATGCACTGATGTACTTCGTGTTCTAGGCATCAACAGTGATTGTACAATAGCAAGTGTAATGCTCTTTGAAAACTTTATCAAAACACAGGGAAAGCTAAGTATGTGAAAGGATTTTTATGCAAATCTCTTTCATTCTCATTTAAAAAATAAAATGAACACTGCTTATTGGGTGTCATATTTGTTGTTTTGCCTTGTTTCAAGTATACCATAATATATTTTATATGGTTTGATTGAGGAACGCCTGGAGTGATTCTCAATTTTAAGTTACAGAATTTTAGAACTTCATATTTTAATTAAAGTATTAAATTATAACAAGTTAATTGCTGTATTTTGATCTTAAAACAGAGCATTGAATTCTGCCAGGAGATGCATAGAATTATGCTATATTTTAATTATTAGTGTTATTTATTTTCATAATTTTAAAATTAACATATTTGTGACATCAAGTTGACCATATGTTAAGTAGCCTTCCATATCTTTTTTTTAAAGCATATTTAATGTTTTTAGCGGCCACTAAATAAAGCCTCATGAGAATAGCCAGTTTCTAAATCTGCTCAGATGTTATTAAGAACGGTTATAATCTATAGCTACTCCGCATGTTATAAATGAATCTATATGGTTTTCTTTAGTCTAACAGTTTTACAGGTGACTCAAGTGAATTATTTTTTTGTTCTAATTTTGAACTATCATTACAAAATTGAAAGTAAGAGTCTTTCTTTCCCTAAATAATACTTGTGAATTAGAATTATTTGGAAACAAAAAGGGTCTCCATTAAAAAATAAAATTGTTAATTATGGACAAACATTTCATAGGGTGTTTGTAGAGGGTATATAGCCAAAGAGTACAGTTCTACACTTTCCTAGGGCCTATGGCAGGCAGATTCAAGAAGTCCATAATCTATAAAAGCCTATGTCACAAACCATTATATGTCTACTTCTTGATACTGCCCATCTGTGGAGGATAAGTCATTCTACTGACAAACAGACTTGTAAGCACACTTCATGTTTGAATACCTGATAAACTAGTGGTCATTAGTTATTAGCTAATATAAAATATTAACTCCAAATGGCAATCTCTGGGTGGGTGAACACCCGAGAGTAAACAATTGTAGATGAGTATTGGTAAGCCATTCACCTATAAAATTGATGTATATTTCACAGCAATGTTATTGAAATGAAGCAAAATCATTTATCTAGAAAATGGCATTTTCATTCATCCTGACATGCATAGTTTTTCTGTACTCAAGATGACATTATTTAAAATGTACTTGTAGGGTAAGCTGATTTATCCAGAACATGTTATATAAGAAGTTATGAATTTCTTTCCTATTTAGAAAACAAAGTCATTGGAAAAAAATGTGGCCATTAAGATGCATGATTTTATTTCGGTTAAAATTCAACATGAACTTATGTGTCTACTTTAGCTTGAAACAATTACTTCCTTGGCTTCAATTTTCTTATCTGAAAAAAATGAACAACGGTTAATTCCAGTGTCTTAGAACTCAAGTCTCATTAGCAACACCTTTCAAACACATGTGCATCAAAATCCCTTTGGAGGAAGAGGAATATATTATTGACGAGTGGAAAGCTTTTTTGTAAAATTCAGATGGGGACATTATGTTTTGAAGCCCTTTCCACCAAATGCACACTACTTCAACTCTATCATTTTAACTTTTCAATTATTCAACTGATGTAGTATGGGAACAATCCAATTAGGAATTGTGGGGTTTAGTTTTGGCATTGACAACAATCCATTAAGAATATTTCTATAGTTATAAGATCATAGCAAATCATTGGTAAGAGGAAAAGTGGAGGCCTGCGAGTCTGAAATTTATTCTGAAATTCATCCTCTCCTTCTTTTGAACAGAATTAAAAGATGCTGAAGGTCTTCCCTGCATTTAATCAAGTGCAGAAACAAACTAGAATTGAACAGCCAGACTTTGTTGCTATTTCATTTGTTTTTCTTGTTAATGTTTTGGCTATGTTACTTGTCAGTTATTAAGAAGTTTTATGATGTCATAGTGCCATGATGTGGGTGTTTTATGTGTGTGCATGTTTACATACATTAATATGTAGTCAGACAATAGATCACTTCCTCTCTTGTTTTCTTCCTAAATTTAATATTTGTTTGTTATTGTTATTATTGTTACTGAAGCTGGAGCTCACTGAGTTGGCTTGGCTGCCTAGCCAGAAAGTCCCATCTATCCACCCATCTGTGGCTCTCTACTGATGGGATTAGGTACATGTCCTCATGACAAGCTTTGTACATAGGTGATGGGGATCCCAACTTCGGCCCTCATGTCCTTATGTCCCAGTGAGTTTTGTTTTTAAATGGCAGTTGACTCACGTCCTATACTCTTTAAAGACAGTGCTATTTACATTTAGACACAAGGAAAGATGTATTATATTTCCATTGCTACATCATGTAACTGTGAGAATAAACTTGTAAAGAGCAAAGATTGATTCTGCCTCACTGTTTTGAAGGTTTCAGTCTATAAACAGCTGGCCCCATTTCCATGTGTTTGTGAGAAGTTAACGTTTCATGGCTGGAGGAAATGAGTAAAAAAAATTCTACCCATGGCCAGTCAGTGAAAGAAGGAACTATCAGTCTTCAAAGGCAGCATCCTTTTAATGACCTAAAGGCCTTCCACTAAACCAGTCCTAAATGCAGAACTACCTCCCAACAGTGTTATTTGGGAACCAAGTCTTTACTACAAAAATGGTGTATTGCTTCTGTGATGATCCTGTTCATTTGGTTTTTACGCTTGATGATATCTTTGTAGGAAAATTCTAATGAACAAAGATACTTTGATACAGAAGCAAGTTTTAGCTTCCAGAAATGTACAGAGGCTGCATTAGTCATCCATATTTCTGACCTGGCTGAAATGTGATATAGCAAGAGAGATTAGGTACCATGCCTAGATGCTATTAATAAGTTGCCATTTTCATGAATTTATGATCATTCCATCTGTGCTGATTCCATCTGTGTCCCTCCAGCACAGCTCAGACAGAAGTAAATAATAGGTTGTTGTTAAATGTTTCTGGGTGAATAAACTTGCATAAGGAAGTCCAAATGCCTTAGCATATCCTGGCTTTTAGTACTTTGAAAGTGTTTTCTACTTTTACCTGGGTGACATTTAAATTTTCTTCTATATTGAAAAATAAAGAAAAGTACAAATATGGTTCAAAGAGTTTATGACAAATTAGGACTTAGCTCAGAATTAAGCTTTCTGATCCCTACTGTATAGCGAAAATTGCTAGAATCAGCGGTCATAATTGAGCTTCAAGTAAAGGATTTGTTTTTCAATTTGCTTTCAGGTAATGGGGAAAATGAGAATGAAAGTTTGGCATGTATAAATCACAGGTGTGTTCATGCTAGGTGACTTTGAATCGTTATATTTACAGCTTGCTTTGCAATGCCAAATGCACTGTACTGAAACACACACTTAAAGGTGAAGGGACCAGTGTTTCCCTAGCAACAGCAGTGTGGTAGTCATGGTACAAGAAATAACTGGGATTCTCTCAAATATTGCCACCTTTACACAGAAAAGGAAACTGAACCATGTATAAACCATGTGGGATTAACAGGCATATTCTTGTGTGTGGAACATGTGTAGGTTCAATCAAAATCATTGTAACTTATGCCCAAGTAATTTGCAGTACAGACAGAAGTTGAACTTAGTTTTACTTCTTAGTGCTCCATTGGAATTTGCAAAGTCAGTTAACATTGTTATTAGACTTCGAATATGGCATATGTTACATACATTAAAATTATAATTTAATTGCAAATATGAATCTACAAATTTGGAAAAATCTGTACATAGCATGACATCATAGTATACACTAAATCTATTTGTCACACCTGCTTTTTTTCTTTTATTTTCAGTAAATTGAGCCAGTTATTTGGATATTATAGAAAACAGAGTCTGGTTCAATAAAATTGAACATGATGATAAGTCCAACCTATAGTCACAAATAGTATTTTTCTAAGTTTGTTTCTTATTGATATGATTGTTTGAAATGTATGCACATATAATATAAAATTAATAACAAATAAATGGTTATATATTCACACAGCAGAATTCCATGACAAAATATGTTGAGTGAATCCAAGGTGTGTAAAATTAAATATTTGTTTTTAAATTATATTCTTTAACTCTGTTATAGTGAAAATGTATTTTCTGACATTCCAAGTAGAAAAAATTGTTTGCAAATTTTTCGAACCTTATTCCAAAGTTCTCATTATATGAAAAAAATAAGCTTTGAGATATTTTGGTATGGCATATTTTGATAAATGGTTATTAATTAATTTATTTAACAAGATAGTATCATTATGTACCAATCACTGTATTGGTATTTAGGGGGTTGAATAATTCAAACAGAAAGATCCCTGCAGGGGTAGAGAGACAGAATACAAACAAGACAAACTTTTAAAATGCGGCTTCTCCTCTATGAATCCTAAGTTGAAAAATGAAAAGGGAGTAGGCTAGGACTAGCAAACAGAGAAACAGTTGATTATTGCGTAAAGGGAGCCTAGAAAGGTGCTATCTTAAGTCCCCTTGGCAAGATGTGAGTAAATGTGTTCTCACCTTAGGTACTGTACCAATGACAGATGAAGATAACAGTTCTACCAGAGTAAGGCTTAGTGAAACAAGTTTATGTTCAAGAGTGCAAGGGAGGGGTGAGTTGCCAAAGCATGTCTCATTTAAAGACTGCTGTCACATGGGTGAAAACTTACAAAAGTTGCCCTTTGGAACTCCCTGTGGCCATAGCAGAAAGGAAGGGAATAGTTTGATGCTAGGAAGGCACAGAAGTTATTAAGAGCCAGACCAGGTATTCCTTGAGAGGAGCTGGTGAAGAATTGGCTTACAGGTGAATGAGGGATCCTTTGGATGGTTTGGAAGCAGTACAACACAAGTATCCTAAAGACGATGCTCTTTTCATGATAATCAAGAGTGGTTAAAAGGGAGAGAAAAAAGTGTGTGGCAGAGGGGAACTCTGTTGCAAAGGCTAAAGGCTTAAGGTAGGTGAGTTATAGTCAGAATCTCTATCTTTTTTTAAGGAAGAGTTTACTGGATTTGCTGAAAGCTCCATGTTGAGTGTCAGATAAAGACTGCCCAGGATGACTCCAGGATCTGGAATTCAGTAGCAAGATCCTAGAAAGGAGGCTCTGAGGTTGATGTTAATCATCTTGGCAGATTCTACAAGAAGCTAGGGCTCAAATCTTTGAGTATGACTGTGAGGGTGGTTCTAGTTTGGGTTAAATGAGAAAGGAATATCTGCCCTGAGTGTGAACAATGCCAGTGGCCCCAGGCTGAATAAAGAAGAGAAAACTACTAAGGACCTGTATTCACTGCTCTCAGCTTTCTGACTATGAATGAATAGTGGCCAGTTGCCTGCAGGTGCAGCCACGCATCTTCCCCTCCTGGAAGAACCATGCTTTCAATGTCTGAACCAGGAAGGAAATAAACTCTTCTTCATTACTTTGTTTTTTGTCAATTATTTATCAACAAATAGAATAATTCAGCCAGGAATTTAGTTTGCGGTAATTTTGAGATGCTTTCTGGGCTCTAAGATACAGCATTTATTTTGAAAAATTAAATACTGACATATTATGTGTTATTCACATAGGGCTCATGGAAATTACATGGTCAAAATTGTCTATACTTAAGGACTTCACAGAGCCTCATCCTGAACTAAATTCTGTCAGCAACTGTGCTCGTTTGAGTGAAAATGACACCCATGCGCTCATAAGGAGCTGTGGCACTATTGGGAGGTGTGGCTTTCCTGGAGTAGAAGTGTTCTTATTGGAGGAAGTGGGACACTGTGGGTTGACGTTGGGGTTTCTGATACTCAAGCCAGGCCCAGTATTTCTCTCTTCCTGCTGCCTGATGATACAGATAGAGACTCTCTGATCTTTCTCTAGCACCTTGTCTGCCTGTGTTCCTCCATGTTTTCCACCAAGATGATAATGGAGTAAGCCTCTGAACTTGTAAGCCAGGTCCAATTAAATGTTGTCCTTTATAAGGGTTTCTGTGATCACAGTGTCTCTTCACAGCAATAGAAACCTTATGTAAGACACTAATATGCCACCATACATCAAAAGAAAAAAATAGTCAAGAAGAGGTCGCAGTAGAGAAAGCAAAATTACCTGCCCCTGCCATTAGCGATTTGTTAAGTCCTTGCCTTGTGTAAGTTGGAGAGTGGAGTTAGCAGAGGAACAGAAGTAGTCACTGGGTGATGCTACATCATTACCTCTGAAGGAACTGCTTAGGCGTCCTGCTTATGAAATTTGCTCTGCCTGCTCCAGATGACTCTGCCCTCCAGGAACTGTTGCTGATATGCAGAGATAGCTAGGAGCTTCAGCCTGCCACCTGAAGTACTTCGGTGACAGCTAGCCAAGAAAGCCAATATTCTTAAATTAATTTAATGGACTCTGTTCTCATATCCTTGGGTTGCTCCGGAACTTTTATTAGAAAATATGGGGAATGTACGTGATCTCACTTCCAGGCAGTGTTTCTTTATTCTTTTATTTAAAAAAAAACTTCAGTGTAGGAAAAATTTTAAATTATGGGCATAGGAAATACGTATATTAAAATAGAAAAACATAAATGTGCCACTTAATTTCTTTTATAAAGTTCAAACCCGGTTAATGAGCCATGTGAAGAAACAGAACAGGTTTAGCAAGCTAGAAGCCAATTTACCCTCCGTGAATCTATATTAAGGGAGAGTTACCAGATTTGTTGAGAGGTCTATAGTGATGTAGTTACTTTCCAACTTAAAAACAATAAAACAATTGTAAAAATCCTGCTATGAAACTCTGTTTATTTTATTCAGCATTTTATCCCTGAATACTCCAGCGTTAATGTCTTATTTATTATATACCATATATACATATATGAACATATACAGACTATGAAAACATATTCAAAATATGAATATATTAATTTTAGGAATGTAGTTTTTCCTTTCAGCTATTAATACATGTCTGGATTGATTATAGTTTTAGAGTATTAGAAATAATCCTTCCTTGAGCACTATAGCCATATCGTATAAGTATGTGATCATTTCTATGGAGTATTTTGGGACCATAAGGTCAGCTTATACTGCAATTTCATAAGTGATACAAGTATTCTAATGGTGCTTATTTATTTTTATCATTTTTTCTCTGAAAGGCATAATTAATTATTTCCCCCCCCCCCGAACTGTTGAATTTCTCTTGTTCTGTAAGCATCTATGGCTGACATAGCCTCTAGTTAATATCTTGCCATTCTACTTTGCATGTAGTGGTAATTTATCTTTCCCCAATGAGAATTTACTCACATTTTCATGATTATTTGATATTCTGGCAACATGTTCTTTGATAATTTATTAGAATTCATACCCACTTTCTAATGGATTTTCTCATTTTGTTACTGATTTTAAAAGAGGCTAATTCTTTGGCTTGTTTGTTTGTTTGTTTCTCTGCCTTTGTTGTTTACTTTTTTGAGATAAGGTCTCCCTATGTAACTTAGATTGGTCTAAACCTTGCTGTGAAGCCCAGGCTGTCATTGGGCCATGATCCTCACACTTCAGCTTCCTAGGGTTTATTTTAAAAATTCTTCATATTACTTAATTCTATAAATCTGGCACAGTAGGTAAACGAGCTTCCTACATCCATACATATCTTATCCGGTTATTCCTGGGATCTGTGTTTCCAAATGAATTTTACAACCATTTAGTTATTTCTGAAGAGAAAAAAATAGAGCTCATTTGAATTTTCTTTGAAATTAGATGAAAACTACAAATGAGTCTGGAAAATATTGATAAATGTTTAAATGCTATATTGTCTAATAATGGTGATGCTGGGTCCTTTCTATTTCTGTATATCTTTAATTTATCTCAGTGATATTTTATAGATTTCTGCCTAGAGGTCTCACATATCCTTGTTAGATTTATCCTTGACATTTAGTTCTCTGATGCTGCTATAAATGATATTGATTTTTCAATTTCATTTGCTGCTTAGTGGTTCTACAGAGAAATTCAATTGATTTTTATGTATTGAGTTTTTATCGAGCAACTTTCCATACTTATAACTTTCCTATAGTTACTTTGGAATGTCTAAAAAAATACATCATTTGAATATTTAAGTACTTTTATTAATTTTTCTGTAATGGCTATAGAATCTTATGTATAATTCTAATCCAAAGTCATCATACATTTCATTGTTTTAAGATCAATCCAAGAAATTTTAACAGTTTTTTTCCTTATGTATAAGGTTATGTAAATACTTACAAATAGGAGAAGAAAATTTCTTCACTTGGTATTTTGCAAAAATGTTTTGAAAGATAAAGCCCCACTGAAAGAGCTTCTGGAATCTATTGACATCAGCCTTGAATCTATTAATGTAATGAATTAAACGGGTTGGTTTTCAAGTGTTAAAACAATTTCCCATTCCTGAAACAAGCTCAAATTGTCTATCACATATTCCCACTTTAAATAGTGATAGAATTAGGTTTTGAATTTTTTTTTTATTTTTTATTTATTTATTTTTTATTTTATTTTTTTTTTTTGGATTTTTCGAGGCAGGGTTTCTCCATAGCTTTTTGGTTTCTGTCCTGGAACTAGCTCTTGTAGACCAGGCTGGCCTCAAACTCACAGAGATCCGCCTGCCTCTGCCTCCCGAGTACTTGGATTAAAGATGTGCACCACCACCACCCAGCTAAGGTTTTGAATTTTTTAAGGTGTTTTTTCCATACATATACAAATTTGGAATTTGGGGTTTTTTTTACTCCAAAGATATTAAGAGGTATTGATTTAAATTTAGATCTAAAATAAAAAAATATTCTCAGTCTACATAAAAATCAAGCTGGTAAGACACAGAAAAGCAAAGATAAATCAATAGAAAAGGCAAAAGATATTAACAAAATGAATAAGAATAACTTTAAAATATAATTATCTTATGTGCAAACATGCACATACATAGTCAGTAACCACCAGAATAGTGCAAATGCAATATTTTCTAATAGCAAAGATTCCCTGGAGATAAAATTCACAGTACTTAATAAAATTTTTGTCTCATAGCATAGCCTCAGAAACTAGATTCAAATGCATTGAAATATGCATTTTAGAGTATCAATGAAATTGACAGAAAAATATTCATGTAGTAATGCAGTGTTCTTACTACTCAAGGATTTTAAAACATGAAAGAAATGAGTAAAGCATTTCTAATTTTCCAAATCATAAAAAACATAATTGATACTTTAATGATGTAATCAAATTATTATCAACATTTCAGAAACATTTCTACATTTATTAAAGTCATCTCATTTTAAACCATAAATATGATATCAACAAATTTAAAAGTTTTAAGATAGGTACAAAATATTTTGCAACTACAGTCCATTAAAATTACAAATTCTTAGTTAATTGGATGGGTGTAGCATTTATAATTAGTGATTACTACTTTTATAATTCTAGATTAAAACTGACAATGCAGTTTGCAATAGGTAATAGTAAAAAGAAAAAGGAATCTACATAAAATTCGATAGGATGAAGAGAGGTGGCTCAAATCTTAAGGGTACTAATTACTCTTCCAGTGGACCTGAGTTTGAGTCCAAACAGCCATATAGGGAGACTCATTGGTTAAGAGGACACAATGTTTCCATTTCTATTTCTGTCCTCTATGGCTTTTTATGCCATGACATACATGCACATAGAGAAATAAACACAAAAATAAAATTTTCCTTTAAAATAAATTCTTTATAAATGTTTAGCGTGACACTAAATGCATGTTTGCAAGAAAGCTTATTATTTATTTTATATATTGGAAGATGATGTAACCAATGTAAAAGAACCTCACAGAGGGAGAGAATGCTAAAAACCAAATGTTGGTTATTATTAGTTTGTCTTTAAAAATCAATCTGGTTCAATTGACTTTAGAGTTAATTTCTCTGAACTATAACAGAAATGCATAATTTTAATTACTGTTTTCTCTTATAAAGCTAAAAAGAGAAAAGACTCAGAATTTAACTTTGAGTCTACTCTAATTTTAAAGCCAAAAATCTTTTTAAAAAAATCAAACAAATCTGCTGTTCATGTAAATAAGGAGCAAGCTAGTAAAATAACCAATAGATAATATCCTTTAACCAGTTTTGATTATTGCTGGAATGAAAGATTTTTTTAATATTAGAAAGTATGTCATGATAGCTCACCATTTAAAAGGATGAGTGATGGAAAAATTACCATTTTGATAGCAGCAAAAATGTCTGGTAAGCCTACTTGATTTTTAAGAATAAGAAATTTTACAATAAATGCTAAGGAAAATTTTTATTGTTATGGGAAACATTTTAAAATCCTGAAATATGTATTAGATTTGATGATGGATCTTGGAAGATGTCTTTTCAGCATGAGTAACAGGACCTAGTACACATGCATTGAAACTCAACATCAGTGTAGTGAGACAATAAGAGCATTAGGAAATAACTTGTCATTGCTTGTGGACAAGCAAGCTATAGATATTATTACAAAATCTGAAAACTTCTATGAAGTAGTTGCATAAGAGGAAAGATTTAAATAGCAGTTGCTTTTTGAGATAACTTTAGTAAAAGATACTTTCCCTGCAGCCAATGGTATAAATCCATCAAAACATACATCAAGACTCAACAACGAAAACTGTGGGTTTTTTTTTTCCTATTTAAATATAGGAGAAATACACAGTTCTGTGCTCTCGAGGAACATGATCTGATAGCTTGCAAATTCCTCAAGTTGATTTACCAATTAAAACAACTTCAGGATCTTTGGTTTTGTGTTTAGAGGTTAAATGAAAGGAGGGTCAAAAATCACTATGGCATATCTAAAGAGGTACCTATTATCATAAATCAATTCTCTCATACTATGACAATATGTGCAAGAAGAACAATTTAAAGAGGAAAGACTAATTTTGTCGTGTAACTTTGGAGGCATTGGTGTCTGGCTACACGATCTTGTTGTTTCTGGGCTCATAGAGAGCACAGTATCACTGCAGACAGAACATGGTTGGTCAAAGCGCCTCAGCTGATTCAGTCCGGAAACGAAAAGAAAAAGACTGAAAGAGCCAGGACAATGCTTTGTTCAATCCCATGGGAAGCCTTCCCCTTTCTGAATGGAGATGGAGGAGGAAAGGTTGGAGATGGGGGTAGATGGGAAAGGCGAGGGGACTGAAGGAAAGGAAGAAGGGGGAAATGGTTGGTATGTAAAATAAATGAAAAAACTCTATTTAAATTAAACATATAATCTCAAAAGTAAAAAAGCATCAGCAAATGGGAAAAAAGAACAAACTCTAAGTTTCCACATGTGCTGTGAACCCCGTTTGTGAAAACGTCTGCACGTTTACTCCAGCTCAGTGGCATGTTGATTTTGGCTTTTTCGATGATGTTTGCTTTTCCTACTTTGAGACATTTTCATTTTGTATCAGTGAGAACCTTAACTCCTTCACTGCCTCCTAGGGTTCACTATCAATTAGCACACTGGCAATGGAGCTCCTACAGCTACTTGTCTGAGGAGCTGATTTCTGGACTCCATTGGCGCAGCTGGTGGATAGCTTCTCTCTTCCTTTTGGAGGACCAAAATATTCTTTATTTTCTTCCAATTATATCAAGATAGAGATACACATAAGATAGATTCGAAATTGTTTGAGAAAATGCTCATAACACAATCCTCACCAAGAAACAAGAAACATTTGACATTTTTACTTGTACAAAAAGATTTGTGAATTATTTGTCTGGTTAATGGATAGTGTTGTCAAATTATAAAGGTTCATATGCCCTACTTTTCAAAACCAATGTTTATCATCCTTTTCAAGTGGCATAAAGTGATATGTATGGACTTTTTAACCTAAAAGTCAGAGTATTTTTTGTTTGTCATTTTATCAATGCATTTATATGAATGAATAAATTGACCTTAATTTCATTTAATTCATTTCATTAATTAATTTCAAATAATGAATTTACATTTTATTTAAATGTATTTATACATTTAAATACTGTTCTTTGATAACACTAATTACCTATCCTACCTCTAGTCTCTTTGGACCTCTTCTACTGGATCTACTGTTCTTTCCAAAATATTCTCCCCTTCATGATTTTTAAAATCTAGATTTCTGATGTGAGAAAAAAATCACTATGCTGTCCTTCTGAGAGTCTGGCTTACTATTTCTGTCTTGATTCGTACATAGGTATTGTTACCAACATGCTCCTTTGGTCCCACTTAATTGTGGACAGCTTGAAGGCGGGAAGCTATGTCATTTATTTCTGGATCCCAACCTCAACACTGGTCCTCCTTTCCCATGGACATCTAATACACTTTATCACATGAGTCCACAGTGCCAGGGAGGATGCTGATCATCTTTGTTCCTGAGGATGTTAATTATGGGGGTGGCATAAGTATGAAAGGTTAAATAATCTTCACACAATCTGAGAAAAAATTATAAAAGACAATTTAGCGTATCAACTCTTATTATACTAGTGATTTCTAAAATTAAAACTGCAGTATTTTTAGAGAAGGTAAGCGAATATCAAAGCTTAAATTTCAACTTTGTAAGTTACTGGCAGTGCAAACTTAGTTTGATGCTTATAAAACAAGATCATGAGAGGATCAGATGAAATGCAGTATGTTGAAACCTCAGAACCCAAATAAGAAATTTAACTCAGTGGGTAAGAGCATGTGCTACTTTTGCAGTGATCTTGAGTTTGATTCATCGAGTATGTCAGCTCCAAGAACATCTCGTCTGGCTTCCCCTCAGGCACCCAGACTTATGTGGATATACCCATATAAGTATTCATAGTAAAACATAAATACATATTACAAAACACATCACTGTCCCATGCTTAGGCATCTCTTTTTGTCTCTTTCTCTGGCTCTCTGGCTCTGTCTTTCTCTCCCTCTCCCACTCCCACTCTTTCTCGCTCTCTGGAAGCATGACAGTTAATACACAGCTGCAGAGCCAAACCTGACGTTGTGATGGATGGCCTGCCTAGGATGTGGTCCAGGGGGTTACACAGGCAAGGAAAGAACAAGGTGGCATTTATTCAAGATCTTTGAAATTTCAGTCGCTTGAGCAGACAGATGGTGATGTCCTACTATGTGATGCTTGTAGTCAGTCCTCAGTGAAGTCCTATAACACTGACTTTTCAGAAAGTAGCCCTGAACCAGAGAAAATGTGAAGGGTATGTGTGAGATCAGGGAAATCTAAATGCTGTGCTTTCAGGATTTCAAAGGTACTGAGATTGTTCAGTACCTGTCAGAGAAAATGAGGATTGAGGATCTTCAGAAGGGCCTTTGTGTCTCACCCAGGAGAAACAAAGAGGGTGGGCTGTGAACTTGGAGACATGCAACTACATCCTATGAGATACATGCTTTTAGTTTTAGAACATCCAAAAGTAAATGTTCATAGAAAGGATTTTATTTGTTTCCTTCATAGAAATCAATGCTAACATTGGTATATTTATGATGAGTAGTCAAAAACAACTACTTTGCAAAAATATTGAAGTTAGACTCTCTCAATGTGTCTTGTCAATCCACAAAACATCCCCCACGCATATTTAATACTCCATTTCTTACACCATGTAGCAAGTGAGCAGGGTGAATGATGATTTCTTCCATTGGATTTTAGCAGAAATTAAATTTGTTAAAGCTGAGTTACTGACTCTCCTGGGGGCAAAGGTGAAGCCTGCCAGAAAGGCAATGGATTGCCTGGGAAAAAAAACTCAATTCTTCATTCATTTTGACTCCAAATGTCATCCCATGCATGAGTAGGAGCCAGTCCTTAGGTGTATCCCTGGTTCTTCACCAACACTAGTCTGGTCCACATCCATCCATCTGCTAATGAGAGATGGAGCTTGCACTGGTAAAGGGCATCAAGAGAAATGCAGAGAGGGCCAGCTTCAGTAAAATTTTCCAGCACAATATCCGGCATACCTCTCTGAACACAAACTTTATTTAAATGCAGGAGAATGGCATGTGGAAATGTGAGTGAATGCACAATTGTGTGAGTGTGAATGTGCTCACACAAAAAGAATCATTTAGGAGTTTTAAATTCTTGTTTCAGAATATGAAATTAGGTCTGTGCCAAATGGCTTTTGGGAAACAAATAGATGTTCTTAGACTGTGATAGAGTGATTTAGGATACAAGCAAGTCTAAATGTTACATTTTGTAATATGGCCAAGCATCCAGATACAAGTAAATACATATTGCTCATTACTGAATATACAGCTCTGTCCAATACTGCTCTGGAATATAATGTAAGAAATCCCACTAACAAACCTGACGTTTCCTTACTTTGGACCACTTTATTTATTGAGCTTATGGCACTTTTAGATAATCCTGATTTCTTAATATATAAGGTCATGGAATTCTATTCTTCCTGAGTGCTGTGCTTAGTATCTGTAACCTCAATACTAGGGAGGCTGAGGCAGGAGGTCATCACAACTTAGGCTGCACAGTGAGATCCAAGACAGCCAACCCGGTGCTATGCTGTGAGACCCTGTCTCAAAGAAGCAAAACTGAGTAAGTCTTTCCTGTAATCTTTAAAGATGTGTTAGACTAAAGCAGGTAAATGGTGGTGGTGTGGTGATACGATGAGAAGGATGTACTACATGTGAAAGAGACAGAGGCCATTGGGCCTGCCTCTTTCCTCACTTCTCCTGTTAGCAGATTTGTTTATCTTTATGCATGAGCAGTCAGAAATGTCCAAAATGTAATGCCCCAAGAATGGCTAAACCGTGCATCTTCATTCTAGTTGGCATTATGAACCTGGGAGGACAGAGTCTACAAATGAGATAGAGTGGAGTCTCATCCAATCACCAACTTTCTTTAGAGCATCAGACAATTGACACTCTAAAGGTTAATTAAGCAAGGCCACATAAGCAAAATTCATGCTAGGTCAAATCGTATAGAAACTCAATACAGGCATGCTTGGAAACATATTTTACATAATAAAAGTAAGATGATGAGTAATCTGAAGTAACCCCACTCCTGTTTACTACATATGGGAGAAACACAAAAGCTCATATCAATAAAAACACATGTTTTGAAGGAACAGAGGTCAGAAGACTTGTTTTCTTGCAATTTTCTCACAAGCTCTCAGAATTCCCCTCACATAGCTCCATTCATGGACCATGTTCTAACACCATGCTGAGATAGTTCATAGACAATACTTGGAGAATGGTCCTCACACGTCCACAGTGATGATCCCCATATTAGTCTGTTCTTCATCAGTCTCTCCCCGTTCCCTCATCACTCATCTCATGCATGCCCTCATGGCATTTTCTGGGACCTACATATAAACCTTTCTGAGTCCAATTAAAACATTGGTCCAACAGAAAATAGCAAATAAAGCTTACCTTTTGCTTTCCTGGTCATGTGATGGATGCACGACATCTTCAGGTCACCCTCTCCATAGTTCCTGGTTTCTCAGAATCAGTTGTGCTATGTTCTACACTTGCATACATGAAATGAGGAATACATATGGACATACAAATGAGCAGACCGTGTTCCTGTCCATAACGCCCCGGCACAGAGGAGACCTGGGCAAGAAAGGGGCAGTAGCTCTGGGTCTGGTTCTCTACTTTTGCTCTTGCTGCGAAATGCTCAAGCTTTGGGGATGGACTTGAGTAGGATGCTAGCTGTTAAAGCAGTGCATTATTTTGACAACGATCTAGGTGACCTTGTTTTTTTCTATCTCAAACACAAAAGGAGGGGTGTATATACATTTTTGCATGAGGGCTTTATGGAATCTGTATGTTCTAATAGTAAAAGTCTTTAGGATAAGCAGAGTTTAGATGCCAGGAATTCTACCAAAATTCCCTTTTAAATTCTATCAAGGCACTCTGAGTTCTTGTCCTGAAGTAATTAGGTTTCCATGCCACTTGCTCTAAGTCTCTCCCAGCTTTTGGTTTAATAGACATCACACCAAACAATGAGGAATATTATCTGGCCTGCTCTAGGTAGACTCATGGATATAGCTACCATACTTGTATTATGAGCACTACCATGTGAAGCAACTCAAATTTTGCACCTAAACAAGGAGAGGGGCTTTTAAATAAAATATGCCAATATATAAACAGCGGGTTTACTTTGTCAGCTGTTCTGGTAATGGGGATGGTATTCTTCTCTTTATCCTACAATTGCACTGGGTAATGTGTTTCTTAGAATCAGTAGCTTTGTCAGTGTGTGCTAAGATCATAGAAGAAACAAGGCTACTTATTCCCATAGCCATCTCAGAGTTTTGCAAGGCACATTTGTTCTTAACATACCTAAATTATTCACAACCACTACTATTGAAAGATATAAAGGAAATGCTTGAGGGTTTAGTTGTCAATCAGAGGAAATTCTGTATATTTTAAAGTACTTTTAAATTTGTATTAGAGGAACTATTTAGATCAGTCATACCTTCGATTCCTAGCCTGCAGATTACTACTCTAAGGAAAGTTAGTATAAAGTCGACACTGATGCTGTGGGAGGAGTAAGGGGAATGAAGGTTTAGTTAGTTCTTCCATAGAGGTTTTGATCTCCAAAACAAGCAATATGCTTAGTCATGCTGTCAACCAATACAGACAGCACTATATAGTTGACACATATTTTTCTCTCAGGTGTAATCTCAGTTAGTATGACACTAGGGTGGGTCTTCAAGGACTTAGAGCACTGTTCATTTCAGAATGTATGATGCAATCCCTTTGAAAGTAAATATGAATTCTATTCACAAACACTATATATGTATGAGAAGGAGTGAACCCAACTGCAGCCAGATATTGATAAAGCTACTGATGAGGCAGGAACAAATGCTACCTTCACCGTATTAGCGACTCCATTAAGTCTTTCATAGGAATTATCTAACTTTTATCACAATGGCCATTTAAGGTGAATATAATTTTTTTCTCACTTAACAAATGAAGAAAATGAGATCCATGACACTCTGAACCTTGTCCACTCTTGGTAGTATAAAAATGTGAAAAGCTAAAAATCTAGGTCCTGTCTTAAAGGATGAAAACTTTATTGTGATAAAGCATGAGGTTATGAACATTTTTGACAACTGTGTTGTCAACAAAGGAAACACCCTTCTTGGTATTTGACTTTTTTTGGTTGTTGTTGCTAAGGACATGAAGAAGTCAGTACAAGGGTTGGAAAGAATAAATACTTGGTAGGATGATGTGAGAACATGCATGGTCATATCCTCTTGAATTGATTTTAAAGGAATATAAGGTTTTTCAGTTCATATCTTCAGATGTTTGGATATGTCATAGTTTTTCAGAAAATATGCTATATTTATTTGGCTTCATTTTTTTTCAAACCATATTTAAACCTTTTTAACTAAATTTGAATACTTTTTTGTTTCAGAGAAATCACTCTAAATGTTTTGACTCAGCTCTACCACGAGTGTGTGTGGGAGGGTGTGTTTGTGTGTGTGTGTGTATGCATGCATGTGTGTTTGTATGTCATCAAGGTTGCCCATGTCCCTGTTATGTGGTGAGATCATTACAACAGCATCATTGTCAAACACTGAACCCCTGGCGTTACTTTAGATTCTTAGCACTGGAAACCATTTCATGTTACTTTTTTGAATGGATTAGAGCTAGAGAGGGACAAACAGTAGTAAATACTTTAAACTCGTTTCTATAGTGTCCTATATGTATATGCATGTCTCTGTGTTTAGGGAGTTATTTGGTCCCTGAACCAATCGCTTCAGCTTCAGAAAAGTAGGAAATAAGGCTTGATGCTGGTCAGTGAGAAGCCTGGAGGCCGGAAGTGAGAAATGAACAATTCCTAATAGATCCTGGAGTCCTTCCTACACAAATACCCAGAAGTCTCTCATTCTCAGAATGTGGATATCTGTCTTGGCCTGAAGGGCTTTTTAGTTCCGCTCCAAGCAAGTTTGGAGAGTTCTCCTGAAGAAGAATGATGGGTACTTTAATCATTCTCTGGAACTCAGAGCCAAGCAGCCGGTGAGCCCACAGAAGAGGTGAAGGTTTTTAAGTACCATCAGTGAACTAAACACAGATGCAGAAGGCCAAATAGAAGAGCAGATGGCTGAAAGTACAAGCGGAAGTTCGCTTAAAATTTTGAAGAGCTTGGCTATGATAAGCATTCATACTTAAGTGACTCACAGATCAATCATTGAGTCTCATATTTGGGATCTTATATTTTACTAATTTGAATATTCTAAAAATAGTATTTGTTTACAATAAATGTGCTATAATACAGATGCATCCTATTTATCTTAAAGTAGACTCATTATATACTATTTTCACTGTCTTTTGGGATTTTATTATTTCTGTTAAGTAATTGAATGCACAGATGAATTGGCAACTATATAGATAACAAAACCCCAACAAAGGACACACATAAAGTTGTTTCTAGTTGTCTTAGCTTCTTTTCCTGTCACTATGATAAAATGCCACAGCAACAACTTAAGGGAGAAAGGTTTTGTTTTCTCTTAAAGTTCCAAATGGAATCCATCATGATGGGGAGGACATGGTAACAGGCAAGGAAGGCTTATTGGGGGTAAATAAAACTCCAGTAATACGGCATCCACACACAGATAGCAAAGAACAAACAGGAATTGGGGCTATGCCATAAAACATCAAAGGCCATCCCCAATGATCTACTTTCTCCAGTTAGACTCCACCTTCTAAAGGTTCCACAACCATCATAAACCATACCAACAGTTGAGTATCACATGTTCAAACTTATAAGACTTTGAAACATATTTCACATTCAACCCATAGCACCAGTAATTGCTATCAATATGTGTTTCATATCTGATGTATAGAGTCAGTTATTTATAGATGAGTTATGTATTAGTGTATGTATTTTACATATAACATATTTAAACATGCATACATGTATTTAAAAATACAAATATGTTTGTATTTACATATGATATAAAGACAAGATGTCAGAAAAGGCAGTGAAGCTGGTTATAGACTTTCTAGCTCCGATGTCACTACATGTGAGGCAATCACTCAAAACTTTCAGTTTAGACGATCAGTTTGTGTCTTACCTGTTCTGTTATCCTTTATTCAATGCACAAAGTAGAATTTCTAAAATTCCAGATTAAGCCATGGTCCTGCAGTAGATAGTAGGGGTATCAATTACCCACTCAGCGTTGAAGATGGCTGTTCTGGTTTGCCAGGTGTGATATGAAAACAGCATCAAATCAAGGAAAGAGAGAGGTAGGAAAGATAGCTCATGAAAAATATAGCATTGGTGCCCTGCAGATATAGAAAAATAAGGTGTCTGTGTGTGCATGTCTTTGTCAAAGTAGTATTTCCCTGATGGATTTCCCCGTCTTGGAAAACAAGGGAAATTATATCCTAAAGTGTGGCTAGATACAATGCCGGGTAATTCACATATACAAATGCAGTTTTATGAATACTGATGACTTTATTGTATGGTTAATACAAAAACAACACACAAAAATACAAAGTTATTGCGTCAACTACTTCACTTACTTAATTACTTTCAAATTTATAGTGAAGAACTGAGACATAAAATTTTTACCTCACTTTTAATGTTTTCTATGATCGCATGCAGTTCCTGACCAATAATCCTTAGTTGTTTTGATTTAAACCTTGTATTGCTTTTATAGCAAAGAAAGTAATACAAAATTTTAAATACTCTTATTATCATTGACAGTTGATATTTCTTGAAATTATCTGAGGGAACTCCAATCCTATAACTCATTGGTCAATATAAAGTTGAAATTATCTTAATGAGAATAATATCAAATTCAGTTAAACTCTTGTAGATGAAGCTAAAAGAAAGAAGAAGCTATGCTCTATATAACACCTGTGTCATTAGAACAATTGTACCCTAAAAACTTGAGTGGCGCCAACAATGAGTGTCTGTCACACAAAGGCATTTTTTTTTATGTATGAAGCCAGTGTAGCCTTAGAAGACCAAATTACAAATAAAATATTTTGCAGACCGTCATTGACCTTTTTTCACTTTGAAGTCACTTAGCAGCCCAGACCCCAAATAGCTTGAATGTTATATCCAACTCAGGTGTATTTTAGAGAAAGAGAAAGGGTGGTGACACCCAGTGGGTAAAGATGCAACATCAAGACAGCCTAATTGGTACAGTGTGAATTTCTTTTATGAGAACCTAGCCGGAAAAATATTGCTGGCTGGCTCTGCCTCTTGCTGCAGAGTTTGCAGTCTGTTTACACATCACGTTAGGCTACAGTTCAGTAGCTACGGAGAAGCTTTTAGGCCAGGTGAAATATGGGTAGAGTCAGCTTTAGGTGAAACGTAATTCTATTTAACAAGGCTGTCTTGTTTTGCTGCCGAGTGTTTTCCTGATCCTGCTCCATCTCCAAGCAGCCTCAGATGTAACACTGCATTGGCTGTCAAGAAGAGGTTTTAGTTATGCTGCTTTTATGAGCACGCTGTGCATGCTGGATGACCACACTGCTTCACTGGCCATCTGTGCTCAGATGGCACATGTTGCTTGCCTGGCAGTCTCTCATAGGGACCCGAGGCGACATGCTATGTGATATTTTGATGAGGTATTTTTTTCTAAGAATTCCCTGATAATTGTTCTCATCTCACAGATACAAGTGATAGATCTGGAGACTTTAGATAACCCTCAACCTTGCCTAGTGCCTCCTCCTTGACACTAACACTGAAGTTTTACTCGAGAGAATTATTTTATATTTTTAATTGATCTAATGTTGATGTTTTTTTTTAAATTAGTACTCCAGTTAGATTCTTCTGTCAAGCAGATAAAAGACTTTTCTTTTTTTACTTAATATAATACCAATCCGAATTCCCACTCCCTCCTCTTCTTCCATTCCCCTCCCACTCCCTCTATAGACTCTCCCACCCCACCCCTCTCTAGTCCTAAGAGAGGACAATGCACCTCGCCCTGTGGAAAGCAAGGCCCTCCCTACTACAACTAGGTTGATCAAGGTATACATTCAAAGAGAGTAGGATCCCAAGAAGCCAGTATATGCAGTAGAGACACATCCCAGTGTCACTGTCAGTGGCCCCTCAGTCTGGCCCAACTGTCAGCCCCCTTCAGAGGGAGTTATTTGTCCCCATGCTTGCTCACTCCCAGTCCAGTTGGTGTTGGTGAGCTACCATTAGCTCAGGCAAACTGTCTCAGTGGATGAACCCCTCATGGTCTCGACTTCCTTGCTCATACTCTCACTCCTTCTACTCTTCAACTGGATCTTGGGAGCTCAGTCCAGTGCTCCGATGTGGATCATTGCCTCTGTTCCCATCTGTTGCTGGACAAAGGTTCTATGGTGATATTTAAGAAAATCATCAGTATGACTACAAGGTAAGGCCAAAAGAAAAGTCTATCTTGATTGAGGGTGCCACTATGGGGTTAGCAAAAAAATCTGGCTCTTGAAAAATGCCCAGCAATCCACAGGGATGAACCCAGCTAAGACCCTAAGCAATAGAGGAGAGGGTGTCTGAACTGGCCTTACCCTGTTGTCAGACTGATGATTATTTCTTTTCTTTTGATTACATTTTCCCTCAGAATTTGTTCCCACTTTGGTTATGTTTAATTTTTGTTTTCCTTAATTTCTTTTTCAATTCTGGATTGTATCACAGACATAAGGATTCTTTTGCTAGCATTATCATCACTGAGTTGTTGTCCTGTGCCATTTGGTACCTCTTTCCTTCTGAGGGAATTAACAACTTACACATTTTATTTTACTTTTACATAGCTTTCCTAATGGTAATGTATGCCTCTGGCCTTACTCCAGCATCTGCGTTTGTTTCCTGGTGATATAACCATGCATCTGAAGGAATCTTAATGACATGCTTTATCAGGGTTGTAAAAGGAATCTCTACTCTTGAGAAACCATACAGATGCCATGAATCAAAAATGACTTCCCAAAGTAAGGCGTATATCTGAGCCTGCAAATGATGAGAGATTAGGTTCCAGGCTCATGGGAGGGAAATATCGCATCCTAGCTATCACATTTAATAAGTGTCACTGCCAGCTAAGGTTCATAACATTGCTTTCCCAGTTGGTCAATACGTATTTACACAAAATGTCTATGCATTTCCTCTGTAGATATAGAGTCCCCATCCTCAGAACAAGAGCTCAATTACAACTTACACTATATTTACATACAATACCTATGTATACATTATGAAATATTAGTGGCTGGGTGTGGTGGCACATACCTTTAATCCCAGCACTTGGGGCATATCTCTGAGTTCAAGACAAGCATGGTCTATAGAGCATGTTGTGGCGGCATAAATGAATGTAGACAGATTATAAAGATATATACAGCTTTAATAAGGAAATAGACTTACAGGACCACAGGTTCCCGCAGAGAACAGGAAAAGCAGAGAAAAGACTGCTGGGATCACGCCCCTGCAGATTTATCAGTAAACATTAGCCCAAGGCGAACACGCCCCCAATGGGTGGGGCTATATCCCTACAGCATGTTCCCAGGACAACCAGGTCTACACAGAGAAAATTTGTCTCAAATAAAACAAAACAAAAACAGAACATTTGTGGAGGCAAATGAAAAATTCTATTAAATTATTGGTCTATCAATAACATATATTATATAATATATATTACTTGCATTTCATATTCAGTAGGGACAAAAGTATCAAATGTTCAAAGTAGGTTAAGGTATATATATTTTATATTAAGCAGCAAACCATTATTTATCATAAATTGATGTATCTTTCATTAAGTTAATTCTTCTTAATGGCATCTAAGAGACTAGATAAAAATTATATAGAATGAGTGATAAAATGTTTACCAAAATGTGAGCAGACTTCAGAAGGGAAAGACTGCAGTAGAATTCTCAGTCTTAACCTTATCAAAATTAGCATTTAATTAAATGTTCTAGAAAATTGAGAAATCAGACTGTAACTATACAAAATGTGAATTTCACACAAGGAGATTTTCAGAAATCCTTCTAAGATGTTGTAAAGAATATATCAATTTGGTTCTTGAAGTCGGTTATGAGGATTTCTCTCCTGATAACCTGGTCCCCAATGCAGAGAGCAAAGGATAACCTGTAGGCTCGGGCTCCTGCAATGAACAGAGCC
The DNA here is from genome assembly GCF_950005125.1 of Chionomys nivalis. Lineage (NCBI taxonomy): Eukaryota > Metazoa > Chordata > Mammalia > Rodentia > Cricetidae > Chionomys > Chionomys nivalis. The sequence continues at coordinate 37,564,279 of NC_080090.1, read as the reverse complement.
CAGGAAGACCCTCTCTGTAGCTGCCATTTAGTGGAAGCAACAAGAATGTTCTCTCTTGTCCAAATAATAAAGAAGAATGAGGTTGCTTACCCAGAAACCACTGACTATAGTTTATAACGTTTTCTGAACTGAAGTTTAAGGACTCATGGTAACCACTTAATACCCGGTAAAGTAATTTATTTCCCTGCCTCTATCCCCAGGTAGGGCTACCTTCATGCCCTCTTAAGGTCTAACAAAGATCCAAGCATTGTCCTGTGTTCTGAAGCTTTTTGTTTATCTCCTTTAGTGACATATGAGTTTATGTGCCCCACATTTTCTGGAAGAAATTCATTTAGGGAGAAGTATGGACCTGAGTTGTATTTCATCATTATATTGAATTATGTATAAAGAGGAGAAAACATTTTTAAAAAAGTTAATCATGTTACCACTGACAAGCCATTTTTTTACTCTGAACATATTTCAATTTAAATTTCATGATGTCTTATTGTCTCAAAATTCTCTCTAGTCATCAATCTATCCAGACCAGGACAATACCTCCTTAATGAGCAGAACATGAGCAGTGGGGTCACAGGTGTTCCAGGAAGCCTCTGATTTGTGGCAAGGAATCCAGATTCTTTCTCCTGGGCAGACATTCCCAGTGGGCTCCTTATATTGTGGTACACCTTGACCCAAAGGAAGATGCAAAGACACCTGCCAAAATCTGGACACAAAACAGCTCCAATTCACTGTGTTAAATGGCCAAGTCAAGCAACTGGTGATTTATGGCTGTAAATTATCATGTTGTTCATTAGTGGTAATTGCTGTTCAACCTTGAAATAAAATGGTAATCAATGTGCTAAAATGAGAACACCCACACTGGCTCCATGCTGTACACCTGCAAACCTTATGCATGCCTCATATTTCAGAGGCAGAGAGAAGAGAGTAAGACAAGTCAGAAGTACATATCAGTCTTAAACCTGCCTTCTCCCTGTCCAGTGAGATAACAGGGTTTGCTTGGATGGTCTCCTAGGATTGTCCAGATTGTTTTTAGGGAATTGAGCTGTTGAAGTTAGGGAGTAACAAAAGAATGAAGGCCGCAGTATCTTGAAGAACAATGCCTCAAATGACTGCACCTCTCAAGAGCCCAGCAGTTCTGGCCTAAACCAGTCTGCTGTGGCCTCATATTGGAACACACAGCCAGAATATTATGCCCTTCACTTTATTTGCTAGTATGGCATCAAATATTGTTAAGGTGCTAGCTGTCAGACAAGTGATCTCTATTTCACATCTGTCACGACTGTTTTCTTCTCAAGACAACTCTGATGCAGAAAAATGAGTTCCTGACTTTGATACAATAGTCCCTACTGGAAGTTAATACTGGCATTCGAAAGAACAGTATATGCAGAAAGCTGACTTCTTTCTTTGAAATGCCATGATCACACTTGTGTGTTGGCAATGACCAGATTCCCAAATCACTCCAAAGTGAAGGAATCAATGAGTCTACAGGCATTTCAATTTCTCCTGCATAAACCTATTCACAAAAATATCTGTTAAAAGGAAGCAGGATTAATTCCCGTTACAGAAGTAATTGCTATTCTTTTAGATGGGGTGGTGGATTATTCTGCAGAATTTCACATTTAGCATGGATCAGAGGGGTCAACTTAAGGATGAACACTGCCGTATCAGTGGGAACAACCAAGGGCAATTAGGATTTCTTTTATGCTTGCTTAATTTAGAGCTATAAATCTTTAGATAGCTCTAAAGCATGTGACATGGACCTTTAAAAATTAATAGATTTGACTTTTTGAAAAGTTTTAGATAAGAATAAAATCTCATAGAAAGTTTTTAGTTTCTATACACCCCTACAATTCTCAGTTTTCCTTCTTATTAATAGCTTGCAGGGTGTTTTGCTACTATTGGGAAGTCCATATCATTAACTGAAATTCACAGTTTACACTAGAATTCTTTTAGATAAGTTTAGTATGTGTGTGTCTGTGTGTTACTCTAAATATGTGTGGTGGTCAGAAGACAACTTGCATGACTTGGTCTTCTCCTTTACCTTGTGGGATTGGGAGATTGGATTCAAGTACCCTGAGCCATCTCATCTGTCCTTGAATTCGTTTTTAATGAGAAACACCTCTTGGTGATACCCAAATCATCATGCTATTCATCAGTTATTACAATGTCCTTCAGAATAGTTTAGCAAATATAAAACTCACCTCAAAACTCTGTGCAACCTCAGAAACATCTACTCCATCCATAATTTTACCCTTTTTAAAATGTTGTATAGGGCACCAGCACGCAGGCAAGTCCGGGCGGCAGGGGCACCGGCGTGCAGGCAGGCCCGGGTGGCAGAGGCACCAGCAGGCACGCCTGGGCGGCGGAGGCACCGGCGCGCAGGCAGGCCCGGGCGGCGGAGGCACCAGCACGCAGGCAAGTCCGGGCGGCAGAAGCACCGGCGTGCAGGCAGGCCCGGGTGGCAGAGGCACCAGCAGGCACGCCTAGGCGGCGGAAGCACCGGCGCGCAGGCAGGCCCGGGCGGTGGAGGCATCGGCAGGCAGGCCTAGGCGGCGGAAGCACCGGCGCACAGACAGTTCCGGGCGGTGGAGGCACCGGCAGGCAGGCCCGGGCGGCAGAGGCACTGGATGCAGGATAGTGCGGGCAAGAAACAGTGAAGCCTGCACTGAGAGCAGATTGCCCCGCTACAATTAAATCAAACCCAATAGATAGCATCGGTAAGAGGAGATGGGCAGACGCCAAGGCAAGAATCCACCCAACAATCTGAAAAACAACATGAAAACACCAGAACCCAATGATCTTACAACACAAGGACTTGAACACCCTAACACAGGAGAAGAGGAAAAAACTGACTTTTTGAAAGCAATAGAGTCCCTTAAACAACATGTAAAAAACGCCCTCATAGAAATGGATGAGAAGTATAACAAAAAGTTTGAAGAAATGAGTAAATACGTAAATGATACCCTGGGAAGCCAAGAAAAAACGATCAAACAGGTAATGGAAACAGTCCAAGAATTGAAAACTGAAATGGAAGCAAGGAAGAAAACACAAACTGAGGACCAGCTGGATATGGCAAATATAGGTCAACGAGCAGAGACTACAGAAACAAGCATAATCAATAGAATACAAGAGATAGAAGAAAGAATCTCAGATTCTGAAGAAAACATAGAGAAAATAAACGGACTGATCAAAAAAAACACCAAAACCAACAAATTCTCATCACAAAACATTCAGGAAATATGGGACACAATAAAAAGACCAAACCTAAGAATAATAGGGATAGAAGAAGGTGAAGAGGCACAGCTCAAAGGTCCAGAAAACATTTTTAACAAAATTATGGAAGAAAACTTCCCCAACATAAAGAAGGATATTCCTTTGAATATTCAAGAAGCATACAGAACACCAAACAGACTGGATCAAAAAAAAAAAAACGTCCCCTCGCCATATAATAATCAAAACACAAAATATACAGATTAAAGAAAGAATATTAAGAGCTGCAAAGGAAAAAGGCCAAGTAACTTATAAAGGTAAACAGATCAGACTTACACCTGACTTCTCTATGGAAACCATGAAAGCCAGAAGGTCCTGGATAGAGGTACTACAGAAACTAAGAGACCATGGATGCAAACCCAAACTACTATACCCAGCCAAGCTATCGTTCACTATCAATGGAGAAAACAAGACATTCCAGGATAAGAACAAATTTAAACAATACGTTGCCACAAATCCAGCCCTACAGAAAGTAATAGAAGGAAAATCACAACCCAAGGAATCCAACATTGCCAACACTGCCTACAATAACCCAGGCATCTAGCGACCCTTCAACAGCACAACTCAAAGAAGGGAGACACACAAACTCTTCTACCAAAAGCAGTAAGAATAACCGGAGTTAACAACCACTGGTCATTAATATCACTTAATATTAATGGTCTCAATTCACCAATAAAAAGGCACAGGCTAAGAGATTGGATACGAAAACAGGATCCAACAGTCTGCTGTTTGCAAGAAACTCATCTCAACCACAAAGACAGGCATCTACTCAGAGTAAAGGGTTGGGAAAAGGTTTTTCAAGCAAATGGTCCTAAGAAAAAAGCAGGTGTGGCCATACTAATTTCTAACAAAACTGACTTCAAACTAAAATCAATCAGAAGAGATCGACAGGGACACTTTATACTCATAACAGGAACGATTCAGCAGGATGAAGTCTCAATCCTGAATATCTATGCCCCTAATATAAAAGCACCCACTTATGTAAAAGAAATATTGCTAAAACTCAAGGCAGACATCAAATCACACACACTAGTAGTAGGAGACTTCAACACACCTCTCTCACCAATGGACAGGTCAATCAGACAGAAAACTAATAGAGAATTAAGGTAATTGTTGGAGGTAATGAATCAAATGGACTTAACAGACATCTATAGAACACTCCACCCAAATAGGAAAGAATACACCTTCTTCTCTGCAGCTCATGGAACCTTCTCGAAAATTGACCACATACTTGGAAACAAAGGAAACCTCCACAGATACAAAAAAATATCAGTGTCCACCTGTGTCTTATCAGATCACCACGGATTAAAGTTAGAAGCCACCAACAATGCTACCCCCAGAAAGCTGACAAACTCATGGAAACTGAACAGTCAACTACTGAACCACACCTGGGTCAAGGAAGAAATTAAGAAAGAAATTAAAGTCTTCCTTGAATTTAATGAAAACAAAGAGACAACATACTCAAACCTATGGGACACGATGAAAGCAGTGCTAAGAGGAAAGTTCATAGCACTAAGTGCCCACTTAAAGAAAACGGAGAAAGCATACATTGGGGACTTAACAGCACACCTGAAAGCTCTAGAAAAAAAAGAAGCAGACACGCCCAGGAGGAGTAGAAGACTGGAAATAATCAAACTGAGGGCAGAAATCAACAAAATAGAAACCCAGAAAATAGTCCAAAGAATCAATGAAACAAAAAGTTGGTTCTTGGAGAAAATCAACAAGATTGACAAACCCCTATCCAAACTAATTAAACGACAGAGAGAGAACACGCAAATAAATAAGATCAGAAATGAAAAGGGGGACATAACCACAGACACAGAGGAAATTCAGAGAATCATTAGATCTTACTACAAAAGCCTGTATACCACAAAACTGGAAAATGCAAAAGAAATGGACACTTTTTTAGATAAGTACCATATACCAAACCTAAACCAAGACCAGGTGAACGATCTAAATAGACCTGTTAGTCGCGAAGAATTAGAAACAGTTATCAAAAATCTCCCTTCCAAAAAAAGCCCAGGGCCAGATGGTTTCAATGCAGAATTCTACCAGAACTTCCAAGAAGAGCTAATACCTATACTTCTTAATGTATTTCACAATATAGAAACAGAAGAGTCATTGCCAAATTCCTTTTATGAAGCTACAGTTACCCTGATACCAAAACCACACAAAGACCCAACCAAGAAAGAGAATTACAGGCCTATCTCACTCATGAACATCGACGCAAAAATTCTCAATAAAATACTGGCAAACCGAATCCAAGAACACATTAGAAAAGTTATCCATTATGATCAAGTAGGCTTCATTCCAGAGATGCAGGGCTGGTTCAACATACGCAAATCTATCAATGTAATCAACCATATAAATAAACTGAAAGAAAAAAACCATATGATCATTTCATTAGATGCTGAAAAAGCATTCGACAAAATTCAACACTCCTTTATGATAAAGGTCTTGGAGAGATTAGGGATACAAGGGTCATACCTAAATATAATAAAAGCTATTTACAGCAAGCCGACAGCTAACATTAAATTAAATGGAAAAAACTCAAAGCCATCCCACTAAAATCAGGAACACGACAAGGATGTCCACTCTCTCCATACCTCTTCAATATAGTGCTTGAAGTTCTAGCAATAGCAATAAGACAACATAAGGGGATCAAGGGGATCCATATTGGAAAGGAAGAAGTTAAGCTTTCATTATTTGCAGATGATATGATAGTATACATAAGCGACCCCAAAAACTCTACCAAAGAACTCCTACAGCTGATAAACACCTTTGGTAATGTGGCAGGATACAAAATCAACTCCAAAAAATCAGTTGCCTTCCTATACACTAAGGATAAGGAAGCAGAGAGGGAAATCAGAGAAGCATCACCTTTCACGATAGCCACAAATAGCATAAAATACCTTGGGGTAACTCTGACCAAGGAAGTGAAAGATCTATTTGGCAAGAACTTTAAGACTTTGAAGAAAGAAATTGAAGAGGACACCAGAAAATGGAAGGACCTCCCTTGCTCTTGGATTGGGAGGATCAACATAGTAAAAATGGCAATTCTACCAAAAGCAATCTATAGATTCAACGCAATCCCCATCAAAATCCCATCAAAATTCTTCACAGATCTGGAGAAGACAATAATCAACTTTATATGGAAAAACAAAAAACCCAGGATAGCCAAAACAATCTTATACAATAAAGGATCGTCTGGAGGCATTACCATCCCTGACTTCAAACTCTATTACAGAGCTACAGTACTGAAAACGGCTTGGTACTGGCATAAAAACAGAGAAGTTGACCAATGGAATAGAATAGAAGACCCTGACTTTAGCCCACAAACCTATGAACACCTGATTTTCGATAAAGGAGCTAAAAGTATACAATGGAAAAAAGAGAGCATCTTCAACAAATTGTGCTGGCAGAACTGGAAGTCAATCTGTAGAAGAATGAAAATAGATCCATATCTATCACCATGCACAAAACTCAAGTCCAAATGGATTAAAGACTTCAATATCAGTCCAAACACACTGAACCTGATAGAAGAGAAAGTGGGAAGTACTCTACAACACATGGGCACAGGAGAACAGTTCCTACGTATAACCCCAGCAGCACAAACACTAAGGACATCATTGAATAAATGGGACCTCCTGAGACTGAGAAGCTTCTGTAAAGCAAAGGACACTGTCACTAAGACAGAAAGGCAACCCACTGACTGGGAGAAGATCTTCACTAACCCCGCAACTGACAAAGGTCTGATATCCAAAATATACAAAGAACTCAAGAAATTAGACCGTAAAAGGCTAATCAATCCAATTATAAAATGGGGCACTGAGCTGAACAGAGACTTTTCAACAGAAGAAGTTCAAATGGCCAAAAGGCACTTAAGATCGTGCTCAACTTCCTTAGCAATCAGGGAAATGCAAATCAAGACAACATTAAGATACCATCTTACACCTGTCAGAATGGCTAAAATCAAAAACACCAATGATAGCCTCTGCTGGAGAGGTTGTGGAGAAAGGGGCACTCTCATCCATTGCTGGTGGGAATGCAAACTTGTGCAACCACTTTGGAAAGCAGTGTGGCGGTTTCTCAGGAAAGTCGGGTTCAACCTACCTCTCGACCCAGCAATACCACTATTGGGAATATACCCAAGAGATGCCCAAACATACAACAAAAGTATATGCTCAACTATGTTCATAGCAGCATTGTTTGTAATAGCCAGAACCTGGAAACAACCTAGATGTCCTTCAATGGAAGAATGGATGAAGAAAGTATGGAATATATACATATTAGAGTACTACTCAGCAGTAAAAAACAATGACTTCTTGAATTTTGCATACAAATGGACGGAAATTGAAAACACTATCCTGAGTGAGGTAAGCCAGACCCAAAAAGAGGAACATGGGATGTACTCACTCATATTTGGTTTCTAGCCATAAATAAAGGACATTGAGATTATAATTCGTGATTCTAGAGAAGCTAAATAAGAAGGTGAACCCAAAGAAAAACATATAAGCATCCCCCTGAATATTAACCTTCATCAGGCGATGAAAGAAGACAGAGACAGAGACCAACATTGGAGCACTGGACTGAAGTCTCACGATCCAAAGGAGGAACAGAAGGAGAGTGAGCACGAGCAAGGAACTCAGGACTGCGAGGGGTGCACCCACACACTGAGGCAATGGGGATGTTCTATCGGGAACTCACCAAGGCCAGCTGGCCGGGGACTGAAAAAGCATGGGACAAAACCGGTCTCGCTGAACATAATGGTCAATGAGGACTACTGAGAACTGAAGAACAATGGCAATGGGTTCTTGATCCTATTGCACGTAATGGCTTTGTGGGAGCCCAGGTAGTTTGGATGCTCACCTTAATAGACCTGGATGGAGGTGGGTGGTCCTTGGACTTCCCACAGGGCAGAGAAACCTGCTTGCTCTTTGGGCTGAGGAGGAAGGAAGACTTGATTGGGGGAGGGGGAGGGGGAGGGAATGGGAGGTGGTGGCGGGGAAGAGGCAGAAATCTTTAATAATTAAATAAATTAATTAATAATAAAAAAAATAATAAAATAAAATGTTGTATAGACTTGAATTAATAAAATACATAGCCTTCCCAGACTTGTTTATATAACTTAGGAATATTTCCTTTTTTCCTTCCTTCCTTCCTTCCTTCCTTCCTTCCTTCCTTCCTTCCTTCCTTCCTTCCTTCCTTCCTTCCTTCCTTCCTTCCTTCCTTCCTTCTTGGGGGTTTGGTTTGAGACAGGCATTCACTGGCTGGCTGGAACTCATTCTGTAGACCAGGCTGGCCTGGAACTCCCAGAAATCTACTTGCTTCTGCTTCCTGATTGCTGGGATTAAAGGTAGGCACCACCACTGCCTGGAGAGGAGTTTCCTAAAACTGGGTCCCACAAGATTTTTATCTTTATAATTGAGCCACACTGGGGATCCAGCTATTACTCAGTATTCATGTGTTCTGACCTTGTCCAGCAGTGAACTTCCTTCAAGCCATTCACCATCTCTCCACTTTCAAAGCAACAGTTTGTGTTTATGGACTCAGTTACCCACAGGCGCTAAGGATTTCCAGACATTATATTTATTCAGGTTCTTTTTTTTTTGAAAAAAAAGTAATTTTCCGCTTCCTCCCCGCCTCCCATTTCCCTCCCCCTCCTCCCGCCCCTCTTCCCCTCCCCCCACTCCTCTTCTCCTCCCTCTCCAGTCCCAAGAGCAGTCAGGGTTCCCTGCTCTGTGGAAAGTCCAAGGTCCTCCCCCCTCCATCCAGGTCTAGGAAGGTGAACATCCAAACTGTCTAGGCTCCCACAAAGCCAGAACATGAAGTAGGATCAAAACCCTGTGCCATTGTCCTTGGCCTCTCGTCAGCTCTCATTGTGTGCCATGTTCAGAGAGTCCGGTTTTATCCCATGCTTTTTCAGTCACAGTCCAGCTGGCCTTGGTGAGCTCCCAATATATCGGCCCCACTGTCTCAATGGGTGGGTGCACCCCTCGTGGTCCTGACTTCCTTGTTTATGTTCTCCCTCCTTCTGTTCTTCATTAGGACCTTGGGAGCTCAGTCTGGTGCTCCAGTGTGGGTCTCTGTCTCTATCTCCGTCCATCGCTAGGTGAAGGTTCTATGGTGATATGCAAGACATTCATCAGTATGGCTATAGGATAGGTTCATTTCAGGTTCCCTATCCTCAGGTGCCCAAGGAACTAACTGGGGACATTGCCCTGGGCACCTGGTAGCCATTCCAAGTTCAAGTCTCTTGCCAACCCTTAGGTGGCTCCCTTAAAAGATATGAGTTTCCCTGCTCTCCTATCCAACCTTCCTTTATCCCCAATCATCCCATTTCCCCCAGTTCCCCTCATCCTCTCCTTCATACTTTTCTCTCCCCATCTCCCCTCACTCCCATCCCACCCCACCCCCAAGACTGAGATATCATCTTACACCTGTCAGAATGGCTAAAATCAAAAACACCAAGGATAGCCTTTGCTGGAGAGGTTGTGGAGAAAGGGGTACCCTCATCCATTGCTGGTGGGACTGCAAACTTGTGCAACCACTTTGGAAATCAGTGGGGCGGTTTCTCAAAAAAATTGAGATCAACCTACCCCTGGACCCAGCAATACCACTCTTGGGAATATACCCAAGAGATGCCCTATCATATGACAAAAGCATTTGTTCAACTATGTTCATAGCAGCATTATTTGTAATAGCCAGAACCTGGAAGCAACCTAGATGTCCTTCAATGGAAGAATGGATGAAGAAAGCGTAGAATATATACACATTAGAGTACTACTCTGCAGTAAAAAATAATGACTTCTCGAATTTTGCATGCAAATGGATGGAAATAGAAAATACTATCCTGAGTGAGGTAACCCAGACCCAAAAAGAAGATCATGGGATGAACTCACTCATAATTGGTTTATTCAGGTTCTTTATCATGTGAGAATGTGACCCGCATCTCCCAAGTTCTTGACATCCAAAAAATGGAATTAGATGGTTGTTGTAGTTAGTTAGGGTTTACTATTGCTGTGAAGAGACACCATGACCATGGCAACTCATAAAGAAAACACTTAACTGAGGATGGCTTGCTTGCAATTTCAGAGGTTCGGTCCATTATGGTCATAAAGGGGAGCATGGAGGCATGCAGGCAGGCGGATGTGGTGTTAGAGCTGAGAGTGCTACATCCTTGCAGGCAACAGGAAGTCAAGTGACTGCAACACTGAGGGAAGCTTGAGAAAAAGAAAGCTCAAAGCCAGTCCCAGTGACGCAGTGACACACTTTCTCCAACAAGGCCACACCTCCTAACAGTGCCACTCCCTTTGGAGGCCATTTTCCTTCAAACTACTATAATCATCTATGTCTATTAATTATTAGTTATTAATAATTAGTGATTATTAATAACTAATATGCATTTTATAGACACCCAAGAAAAATGTTGTTTTAAGTAGTGAAATTAATGCCAGTTATAGAATTACAGACTTGAAATATAGTAATTACAAAAAAACAAACTTTATACATTTTACTTGAAATGTTAAATACATTAAAAATTAAGTGCACTATAAATTTTCTAATCCCTATGCTGATAATATAATAATATAATTATCCCTTTAAACTTTTTTTTTACCTTTAAACTTTTTGCAGAAAAGAAGTACAAATATATAATTTCCTGGATGGGTATTAACTAATCTTTAGTCAACTGTCATATAGAAAGATGCATAATTGTAAAGTTTATATATGCAGTCCATTGTAGGCTGGGTCTATAACTTAAATGACATTCACTAAATATAAAAACAAGTTGATGACAAATTTTGCCATAGGTTTTAAGGAAGATAAACATGCATTTCTAATTTTTGTCATACTTTTGTTTTTTCAATGCAAAATTTGTATTGATTCTCTGGGAATTTCATATTATACCCCCTGATTGATTACACTTCCTTTCCAGACCTTCCATATCTGCCCCCAATCCTTGTGACCTGCCTCATATAAAAAGTAAAAATAAAAAATATGAATTAAATAAAATAGAGAAAAATCTGATTTGTGTTATATTTATCCTCACTGGAGCATGATCAAACTTTCAGTGGGCTGTCCCTGAAATAGAACTAAGTCCTTTCCCTCCCACACCCCTGCCAGAATATATCAGTTGTGGAGCGCTACACGTCGTCATCCCGATCACATTTTCAAAGAGTTCTCTTTGATATCTTCCTGTCTAACCTGTTACTTTTTTGTAGGGGTTGGGGGGGGGGGGGGGTTGTCACGGAAGCCTTTTCGTGTGCATCCCTCTCAAATGGCTATCACAGAAAAAATAGCCATCTTGCTCTTCAGTCAGGGGTAGCATGAATCATGAGCCTTCCATGGTTTCTTGCAATGGCACAAACCCCAAATGCAGCCTAGGCTGCAACAGAACCACAGATCCAGACAAGGCATTCAGAGGAAGCCCAGACCTCATCATGGTCCCAGGAAGCATCTTGCTTCAGTATTCCCTAGCAGCAGCATGGACCCAGACAGCAACAAAACTTCAGGCTGTAGCAGAGACCATGGATGACCACATGACTCTTGGTGGTAACACAGGCCACAGATAACGCATACTCTGACTACAGTAGAGCTATGGGGCCTGACATGGTACTTAGCGGCAGTATAGACTTGGACATCACTATGGCTTCAGGTGATAGCTTAGGTCACTATGCACATCAGTATGGCACCCATAGGCAGCATAACCCATGGACATCAATATGGATTCAGGTAGCAGCACAGACCATGGACATCTGTATGACCGTCAGTGAACTCTTGTCACTATACACTCAGCAAACATTATTGATCTGACATGAATATATTTAATTTTTTTAAAAAAGCAGTGTTAAAGTACTAAGATTCTTCTTACCCAAGTTGTTCCAAATTCTATATCGCAGGAAGCTAATTGTCATAGATGCTGAATAGGACAAACTTGTCAAGCTTAATTCTGTTTGTTTGAGAGTTTGTAATGGAAAATCATTTTTAATATTTGAGTAGTTGTGTTAAAATTTATCTTTTCTCACTTTTAAAAAGGCATAAATAAGTATTGTACAGCACTGTTGCAGAGATCCTACTAACCTTACATAAGGTCACCTTCCTTGTAGTAAGTAAAATATTACTCCACTCAGAGATATAAGTAAAAGCATTCATGTTAACCTTCACTGCTCAGAATAAAACTCTTAATGGTGACATTGAAAAATGCCAATCAAACCAAGGACATTGATTGCACTAATGCAAATACCTCCCACCCCCTGGAATGACATTTGGAATTTTTTCTGCTCAAGGGCCCAGGCTATCTGTGAAAGCTCTGAGGAAGTCTCCATTTCCATGGCCCTGAGATTTACATAGTCCTCAAGGAATGTAATCATATTGCTGAATTAATTGAGCTTTAAAAGACTTTGTCAGTCAGGAATTTGATAAGGTGGGAGAAAATTAAATGTGGGCTTAATATTAGCCCACTGGAGGAGAACCAAAATGATTAGAGTATAATTCTTGATTCCTTAATAAGTGCACCTACAATGCAGCTCACATTTCAGAACACCAAGTGGCAGAATGCTCTCGGGCTGGCAGTTCCTGACTCCACTCTTATCTTACCAACTCTTTAAAGCATGACATCATCATCCAAGAAAGTCCTCATATGTATGAAGGAGGTGCCACAAGTTGAGACAGGGAGGAAGCAGAAGGAATGTTACTCTGCCCAGGCTCATATTTAAGGTGGGTATTCTTCCCCTGTGCAGAGCCTTGGTGCACATCAGGAAGGGATGGCTGGGTTTTAGTAAATCTGTAACAGGTGGCACATCTACAACACTGTCCCTCAAACCATAGTCATCTCCCTGTGCCTACCTTCTTTTCCCACTACCAATTCCTTTGATAGACCTAGAACATCATTTTCTGTATAGTGGTTTGCAGTCATGACTGGTCCACATGCCTGACACAGCATCTTAAGTATCGTAGAATAAAGGCACAAAAAACACTAATACTGAAGGATCTTAGACCTCAGACCTGAGCTCTAAAGTCCTAACCATATGCAGATTTAAATGCCCCCAGGGAATCCTCCAGTTAGGAACAAACCCCTCCTGCTGTTACTACACAGGCCTTCCAACCAGATCTTCACTTGGGATCAGCTCAACTCTGTTATTTTGGGTTGAAATGGAGGATTTTATACATGTATTTTTCTCTGCTATTTCTTTAACATTCTACAGAAATAAGAAACTGAGAGTTGATATTTTTCTCTCTGAAAGATGCTTTAATCACCAATGACAGACTTAAAAATAAATAGCTGAGCTGTTTAACTTGGCATGATTACACACTGAAGAGGTTTCATAAATATTTAACTTTTCATTTCCATATATTAGGTGTGCCAGACATTCATAGAAAGTAGTGTCTTGGAAGTGCAGAGTGTCTTAAAAGAATAAGGGGCTTTTCATTCAGGCAGTTATGAGTTTGAATCCCACCCTCAGCAGAAAACTGTCAGCAAGCACTTTCACTTCTCTGAAATTTTTTTCTTTCTAAAATATGTGGTGAATTCAAGAACCACAAGGTGGTTTTGAAGAACAAATAAAATATTAAGTAAATAACATTTATGAGTGTGGCTGACACAAGAGGAGTTGCTTAAAGTGGTACATTATTAACAGTTGTATTCTAGGAACTCATGAATTGTTTGACATTCTGAATGATGCTGAAGTATGACCTCTGGTCACACCTGGGGAGAAATAGACCATAGAGAATTTTGTAGTAGGGAGCTGTGGGCCTCTTCCCACAGCCTGGCTAATGGCTGCCTAGCTAGCTTATGCCCCGAAATAAAAACACACAAATTGTATTCTTTTAAACACTGCTTGGCCCATTTCGGTTCATGTGTGTAGCACCCCAAGGTGCACTTACCGGGAAGATTCTAGCCTACGTCCATCCTGGGTTGGAGCTTCATCGCATCTGCCGGGGAGAGGGGAGCAATGGTGTCTGCTCCAGAGAGCAGAGCTGTCAAGTCTGAGCTCACTTCCTCTTCCTTCCAGCATTCTATTCTGTTTACTCCACCCACCTATGTTTTAACCTATGAGGGCCAAGCAGTTTCTTTATTACTTAACCAATGAAATCAACAGATTGATATGACACTCCCACATCAGAATTTTGCCATCTCCCTTTTCCCAATTATGATTTTGACTGTCCTGCAGTGGTACCTGTTCACCCACAAAGAGTGCTGTTGTGCCAATGTTGTTGTGTCAATGTTCCAGATGAAAAAGGAAGTAAAAGACTTTTACCTAGGAATTTTTGTAATCCATATGTGCCTTTCTTTTGACTGTTCTGAACCTTGTATAAGTTCACAGATGCACAAAGAAACAGTGACACTTGTTGGTTATGGGAATTGGTAAAACTCGTGTTATGTAAGTATGACATTTACTACATAATCACTTTTATAAAGCAAAAAGTGGGGCTGGAGATGTGTCTCAGGGGTTAGGAGCACTGCCTGCTCTTTTAAAGTTCCTGAGTTCAATTCCCAGCCACCACACAGTGGCTCACAACCATCTATAATGATATCTGGAAACCTCTTCTGGCCTGCAGGCATACATGCAGGCAGAACAGTGTATATGTGATAAATAAATCTTTAAATAAAGAAACATCAAAATGAAAACAAAATAGTTGGCCAACAGCAGTATGAAAATAACCCGTCAAACTTGTCAATCATGTGACAAGGCAAAGCGTAAAAGTCACAAGGACATGTGAACTTGATCTTATCATGTTCCCTATAAAAGACACCTAGTTTTCACAGCATGCCCACAACCTGGAGACTTCTTCAACTGCTGGCATTCTTTTCCCTGAGGGTATTTTAAGAAATAGATTTTCAGGTAAGGAAATTTTAGTAGACAAAGGGGGAACCAGGTATACCAAACACCAATCATTGTTTCTTTTCAAATTTAACTGTATTCAGTTTAGTTTGTCTAGTAATCTTCTGGCCATAGGTCCCTGACAAGCACAATGGCATTCAACGAGTTATTTATTTCCCAGTAATTATACTATTTCCTCTTGTGGTCAGATCTACTGTGTGTGTGTACATGTGTATTTGTTGTTAAAAGTAAAAAATAAAGTGAAGAAACCAACATCATTTTCTTGAAGCACTTCCATATTGAATGGGAAAGCCACCTAAATGACCTAAAAACTTATATCCGTTTGTCAGACTCTGAACACACAACCAGCAAGCATTAGTATGCCCAGAGGCTTTACTACACACCCCAAGTTGAGTTTGAAATTTGCTCCAGGAAAACAAATCAGCTTCTTCTTAAGACCACTGCTGGTGTGGGGTTCTGGCTACGTAATGATATTCTCTATAACATTTAAACTGAGTGGCATCAAAGTGAAATGCGCAAAGGGATTGATTTGGTGTTTCAGAAGCAAAGGTGTTTTGAAAACATGCATTGTAAGGGAGTGTACTCAACCCAAGCAAGTGGGCTACCTTTTATCATGACTGAAATTTCTAAGACAACCTGCCTGATTGCATCTTGAAATTATGAAGTTAATTTTTTTCATTGTTGTTGCTTTCACTTGCCTTTAAAACAGAGAAATCCTGGAAATAAAAGGAGTCATTAGATGCTAGCCTGGGAAAGGAAAGTCATGGGTACACATCATCATATGCAACTGTAGTCCTGAGATATGTGAATTGAAATACTTGCAATTTAAGATGCAGTGGAGAACATACAAAATTGCATTAACACATATTTCCCTGTATAAGACTACACTTTGACTGTTCAAGCTTCTCCTGAGACTTTACTCAAAAATGAACTTGACTTCTCAAGAATTTAAGGTTGACAATATGGAAGCACAAATTTCTGTAATTGCTGTCTTGAGATAATAAAAATGAGAGAACATGCAATTTTGGTGTTTAAGCCAGATATGTCTATACAGAAAAATTAAAAAATGAAAACAATCACTTGAAGGTGAATGTAAGATGAACTCCATCTCCTAATTCAATGTATGAAAAGCCATAGATTGTTGTTCCTATCTTCAGAGCAGTAAAGGCTATAAAATCTGATACTTGATGGTTTCTATTAAACTCAATTACTAGTCATTGGAGTTTTTTGGAGTCACCATTTGGACAGGAGAACAACAAATCAAACTCAACTACTACAGCTGAGATGAATAGACACACACATGCACACACACACGCACACACACACATGTGCCCACGCATACACACGTGCGCACACATGCATGCACAGCAGGGGGCTGTCCATTTTGACCTGTTCTGACAGGATTAGTGTGAGTGAGTATGAGAGTAAAGAATCCCTGAAATACAGCCTAATTAGCCACCGCCTTGTCTCCATGCCTTCTTAGAACTTCTCTTGAGGAGGAAGAACTACAGAGATTAGAGACAAGAGACACAAGCCACTGACAGATTAAAACTTTAACATAAGACTAGAGAGCAGTCCTCCCCTGCTTATTACTGCCACATAAGTACCTTCTAAGGTAACAGTAATAACATAACTAAAACTGCTGCAAGAAGCACACTGTTTACGAGAAGCAGCAATTATAGAGGGTCAGCATCAGGTGAATGCATGAAAAACACAGCAGGAAGCCCATCATCTCTACCCACATAGAAATAAGCATCAAACAAAGGCTCTCTCCTAACAAGATTAACAAAAGTTTGTATAGTACATTAACTGTTTATGTGGTAATTTATATGATGCAGTATGAATGCTTTCAACAAAAATTGCAGGACCTTCTAAAAGAGAGCAGAGGTAAAAAAGAAGCCATATGATAGAATCAGACCTCAACAATACACAGATGTTGTAAGACCCAAACAGACAATTTAACCGTAGTTAAAATGCTAAGGAATACCAATAAAAAAATATCCATGGAAAAGAAAGCACGATGTTAATGCAGGCAGAGAAGGAATTTCTAAGCGAAACTCAATAAGGAATGGTAGAAAATAAAAGCACTATAACAAAATTGAAGGGAACTTTGCTGGTCTTACCAGTAGATTCTACAAGACCATGATAAGAGTCAGAGAGCTTCAAGATAGGCTAAGTAGAATTCCCCACACAGAAAAGGAAAGAAAACAGAACCATATTTATGAAGTATAGAATTATTTTAATCATACATTGTAGCATAATGAAAATGGGAATGTCAGAAGAAAAGAGGAACAAAAGAAACACTTTGAGATCACAATGGCTGAGATCTTTATTTTTTTTTTATTTTTATTTTTTTGAGATCTTTAAAATTTAAAAACGACAGCCATCCACACGACATTCTTTACTGTTTCAATCACATGACCTGTTGGAAACTGCAGAACTTTAGGGACACTAAAAATGACCGTGGTTGTCAGGTTTTCCGGGTCTGCAGAATGGAATGTTGATCAGAGAGGATGTTTAGGGCACTGGTTATATTTCAGTACCTCAAGTCATATGGTGCTTAAATCCTGAATTGTATGCAATTGTCAGAATATGCAGAGATATACAGCAGAGAGGGAACTTAATGTGTAACACTACTCTAGCTCATTAGATTATCCTTTCATGAAATAGACAATGTGAAAAAGGAATCACACTATATATACATATCATATAAATATGATATCTTTATGTATATACAGTAGGATATGACAAAAATTTCTGATCTCAGATACTTTACAATTATGGTTTATAATATTAGTTATTAAAGAAGTATATCTCAGACTCTATTTGATAATAGTTATTTTCCTCAGAGGTGTGAATTAAGAATTCTGATGTTATTATACATTTATAGTATATAAGCCACAGTAGTAGTTTGGGGAGGTCAGATTTGTTGGAGTGACAGGCTACAAATAGGTCAGAAGAAGAGAGCAGAGTAATCTACAAGATAATGTTATGTGAGTTGAGCTGGACACTTTTGTATGAACTCATGTTGGCTGATAGTTACATATGGAGATATGTACACATTTGTACACATGAGATGGAGACAAATATGAGGTAGTATATCTACATGCATATCTTGGCATCGTGAGTTGAAAGAACATAGACATAGTGACACCCTAATAACCATGTGTACCCCTAGAAATCAGATTAAGTTTTCTAAATTCTTTACAAATTATAGAAACACAGGTCTTAGAGACATGGTTAATTGTGGGGCTGGGGATGAGCCAAAATTACACTACAGAGCTAAGAAGAATGGAAATGCTCAAAAGTGATAATGAAATAAATAAAGTTCACGATGAAAGTGTGGTCACATAAAAACACCCAGAAGACAACTAAAAGAGTTCTATATTGCGAAACTTAAATAACTAGAGTAAGAGAAATATCAATTTTGGATTATATTTGGAAGAGTTGATGTGAACATGATGCAAGATTAATATCTAAATATTCCGTTAAAGGTAGAGAAGAGGTAAATTTCTGTGCAAAAAAAACCTTAAATAATGTATATAATTGTCTTTTCTTTAAATAGTAGAACTTTAGCTCCCTACACTATTTGTGGGGTTCACACAGTAACTAGTCTTTCCATACACAAAGCTGTAGAAAGAAGGGAAAATGTGGTAACTTTATCATTGAGTGACCCTACAATTACTCCTTCAAGTAATGAGACCCAGGTTAAACTCAACACTGATAAGTTATATTGACACTTAATTTTAATTGAATAGTCCCTCCTTTGGTATTTTATGACCTTGTTTCTCATAGCCAGGGCTGTCTGTAAACTTCTTATGTAGCCATGGCTGACCTGTAATTTCGTAGAATTTCCTCTACCTTGCAAATGCAAGTATTACAGGCAGGATCCACTATTCCTTACATCTAAAATTGTGCACTAACTCTGTTTCTCTGCTAGAAATAACTCTGCAAATTATATCACAAGAGAACTACCAGAAGCATTCTACAAAGGACTTAACCAGTACTGATAAAAAAAAAAAGCATTAAACAAGAATCTGTCAAAACAGAAAGCCCGTAGAATCATCCCTATTAAACATTAATATGGAGATCTGAATGATATCTAGAACAGAAAAGGAATGTTGATGGAAAATAGAATAGAATTCATTAGACTCAAGTTATTGATATTTTGCACCAGTGTTAGTTTTCACATAGTGAACTATGTAGTTACTGAAACATTAAATAAATTGGTTATTTGAAGTAGCAGCTAAAATAAAGAGAAAAGATTTAAGACCCTCTTATTTCATAAATTTTCTTGTTTATGGTGTAATTCACCCCACGTTATGTAAAGAATGAATAAATCAAGATAACTAAGTAACTTGGACACAGATACCTCATCTGTGAAATATTCAGCTTCTAATTCTATTGCCTGCCAATATAAATAATCAAATTTATTTTACAGGAGTTGGTTTCACTATGGCAAAGGGGTACTGTAAATGTTTGATGTGATGATATTTTGCTTATTGTCTAAGAAATAAAGCTTGCCTGAAGATCAAGGTGCAGAGCTAAGCCATTATTTAGCCACAGAAATCAGACAGTGGTGGCACATACCTTTAATCCTAGCACTAGGGAGACAGAGACAGATGGATCTCCGTGAGTTCAAGGCCACCCTGGGCTACAGAAGACTGACAAAGTTTAAAAGAGAAACAGAGTTCACACAAAGGTGATCCTAGCACTTGGGATCACACACCTTTAATCCTAGCACTAGGGAGCTGGAGACAGGAGTGCTATGGCTTGGCAAAGAGAATACAAGGTGGGAAGAGACAGGATCTCCATGTAATCTGATTAGTAGTGAAGTCAGTCTGAGGTTTGCAGTCTGAGGGGGCAGTTTAAGGACAGGATTGTTCCTTCAGTCTGAGCATTTATAGAGATAAGAACTCCAGTGGCTGCTGCTCTGCTTCTCTGCTCCTTCAGCTTTCACCCCTGATAGCTGACTCCAAGTTTTTATTACTAAAAAGAACAAGGAGAATTCATGCTGCAGTTTGAATTTTCCATTGGTTTCCTGCTAAGAAGTACTCAAAGTATCTGGAAATTAGTAATAACTTTTGTTAGTCCATGAAACAGTAACACAAATACTTTCATAGAAATGGAAGTAGAATGTAAACCACATACCTCAGAATAAATATTAAATACTATCATTATGAACTCTCTATTTTATTCCACCCTTAAAATATGTGTGTACAGGAGCTCTCCTGATATGAGCCTGGCCTTGTATACTGAATAAAAAATTCCTCTTCCAGTTCCAAAATTCTCCTGGACTATTGATTCCATTTCTTTAGTAAGTTGAGTGAACATTGCTTAATGGATATGTCAATGAAAGGTTTGAGAATGAAGAGGAGCTTTGCAAGAGGAATGTCATTTAAACTATCTGAACCTGGAAGGTTTATCCATTAGTCCAGCTCGTTTGGTACCCAACTCATTGGAGCTGTGTCTCTGACCATGCCTGTCTCTCTAGACAATATCTTGGTATTGGATCAAACTTGAGATTATCTTGTGAAAGGGCTTTGTCCTCTTTAGTGGACCTGTTAGGAATACAAACACATCAAGCATGGTGAGAAGGTCCTAGGAGTTTGTACCCACTTGCAGCAGTCCTATAGAATGATGGTGCAATCAGGAGGCCATACTTATAGATTAATGTAGGTTCACGTCACACTTATTTTCCCGGAGAGTGCTGAAGGGCAACTTGAAGAGTCAGATTTAGTTCCATAAAATTGATCCTATGCATGTTAATGGATCCAAACTATTCTCTAATGTTGAAGGCGGATCAGAGAGGAGTCTCGCATGTTGAACTGTTCAGAAAAAAAAATCTATGTTTCTGCTTTTTCTGGGCAAAAGAAAAAAAAAGTAGAGATCGTCTATGAAATCAAGGCAAGAAAAGACCAAATACTTTCCTCACATCTTCATGGAAGAAAGGAAAAATAACAATACCGCTTTGTGAAATCATGGCTTATTGTATGTAAAATCCAACACTGAAACCTACCAACGTATTTTTAATAATACTTCTTCATGCTCATAAAACCTAGATTGGAAGGCATCAGCTTACTATTTTGTAGATAAGAATACAGAACCTAGAATGGGTGATGCTTTTCTTCAAGTTTAGCTTGCTTAATTCAAGGTAGAATTGATATTTGAACCTATTTCTCTTCAACTCTCATAAGTGTTACTTTATTTCTTATTACACCTACTATAACACTCTTAGTCTGATTTTTTTCAGTTAGAGAAGTATAAGACCACACTATGTTTTCCTCCCAGCTAGTTACAAGCTGTTAAAAACATAGGTTCTATAGTTAGGCTCTCTGTGGCCACTTACTCTTTCTGTGAATTTAAAGCTCTGTATAGTTCAATTGTCTGTGTCTTAAATGCTTCATGTGCAACTACAGTTGATGATAATGATCTGGAAAATGACCAAAGGGCTAAGTGATTGTGTATCTAAGAGCTTTGTGATATAAATTCTCAAAAGTTGTCCAGTTGTGGTAACCACTACCATTGGAACAAAGACTTTTCCTCTCAGGCGTGGCTACTCAGAACTGGACAAAAGTAAAGCACACTTTAGTGTCCCCTCCTGTACTAAATCCTAGTAGTATAGAAATAAGATTGTTCTTGAGTCAGAAATTATGAGCCAACATAGGGTCCCATCCATCCGCAGAAGACTGTGGTATAATAATTTATGAGTTACTAATCAGCAAGAAAACGGAATCCTTCCTTGTGTTTGAAGTCATAGCCGTGCACATATCTGCAGCTTTGCATGTGCGGCATTGTAGCTTGAACTGGTGAAAGCAATGATTGCCACAGGCCTTGCCACAGAGAAGCCAACAGTGTACCTGGTTGGAGCCTGGGAAGACTAGCAAATTTATTTCAGGTGGCTGCATAAGCAGGGCCAGGCTGTCCATGCATTTCAAAGAACCTGAGCCATCAGAGAGGTCATTTAGACAGTATTTTTTAATAGCTAGCTCGAAGCTATTTACCTACTTACATTCATTTCAAGCATAGTATTGGCTCCAAATTACTGAGTGAAGACTAAATAACACCAACCGAGTTTATCACCCAGGATTACAGGCTTCCATCATCGCGCAAGCATTCTAGTGCCCAGAGAAAACAGTTGAGAAGAAAGTAATAGAGTTCATAAACTTTCCATATCAAGGAAGCTATTCTTTGCTTTTTTTTGGTCTCTTTAATGTGGATCCTTCTCTCATTAGGTGCAAGTGTGGGGTGCGGATGATTCTTACCTGAAGAAAGTTGCTCACATTTCAATCTCTCTGAGCTGTTTTATTTAAAGAAAGCAAAGCGAATGTCAGAGACATGGATTCCTATACTCAAAAGAAACTATGAGAAAATAATTGCATGTGAAGTTGGTGTGAGGGTGAGACTCAGTAAGGATGATGCAGCCCTGCTATATACAGTGTCCTGGGAAGAATTCTAAATGCATAGTTCTTTGTGTTGGACATCCATTGGACATGTCTCTTCTGCTCTTGGTTTCTCTGACTTCATTTCCTTTGTTGAGTGGCTATTTCCATAAGCTCTCAATACCCCTACTCTACTAATGGCCTCCAGTTTAGTTCCTGGGAAAAATTCCAGGTGTCTCCAGTCATCGACATCATAAGTTTGAGGGCAGAATATTTGCTACTTGAACAGTGTACAGGGCTACATATCTGCACCTGTTCAGGGCCAATTTCCCTCCAGGCTGCACATCAGAAACTGCTACTCCAGCAGAGTTCTATGCACAGGACCTACACAGGCCACCCCTCTTATCCACCTGTTGGTGTCATGGTTTTGTGTCCTCCCCTGGAATGGTAGGCTCTTATATATCCAATGAAGTAAAGGACCACACACTATTCTTATTTCAGTTTAATGAAAGTTAAAAACTTAGAAAATAAAAACACAAACAGATTTAAATTTAATTTGGGGCATTGCTTAATGTGTAATTTAATTTTCATTATTTTTTGTTTATCAGATGATATAGTATTGCTTGTTGAATTTTCTTTTCTTGCTCCCAGGGATCAATAAATATGTCCACTTTATACGGTAGTACAAGAGCAGCCACGGACACTCATCAACAGATGGATGAAACTGTAGTCCCCTAACATGTGTTTGTAGAGACAACTGCATCGAGCTTCAGTTCTCAGGCTCTGCTCTTCCTAGTGCATGCACTCAACTGTGTGTTCACACAGCCCCATACTCACCTATGTCGTCATTTCCTTACCCACAGTGCATCTCCATTTAATACTGAGAATCTTCGCTTCATATAATTCAACAGAGTTTCCTCACTTGTGAAACCAGTTAGGAGCTCTTAATGTAGGAACAAAATAGGAACTCCCCAAGAAACTGATGCCTTAGATTCATCAGCTGGCATATACATTTTGGGGGGGTTCCACTGTTATGAAGTGGAATGTTTTCTCCAAAGGCAAGACAATGACACTATGTTACCCAAAGCATGTGTATCTGCTTAGGCATACACAGGTATTCTGTTGAAAACCAGGGTGATAACACCCTCTACTGCCAACCCTGTAAGATGCTGGAGGGAGAGCTGTAGAGATGAGGAGGAGGGGCTCCTAATACATCCTGCTTTGACAATTCTCTTTACTCTGTTGCTCTCTCCTAAAATGAAGCTGTCTTTTGAGCCATTGTTACCAAAGCTGGGCTGTCATTTTTGTGACCTGAGGGATCCTGGTACCATTTTACTTTTCAGAAAGCAAATATTAAAACAGTCCCCAGGTAGCCTATTTCTCTTCCCAAATGGTGGCTCTGCCAGCAGTGCCTGTGGGCTTGTTTATCTAAATGAATTGTCCTCTGACTGTGAGGTACTTAAATTCGGTACAATGGTTATTTCTTTGTAAAGTTGACTTCCTTGCTTACTGTAGGCTTTCTACCTGTCATAAGGGATCAATTGCTATTTGATTCTAACAGAAATAAACCTTTGTATGAGACAAGGGAATATTTGATGTATCAGCCTGTGGAAGCCCCCTGCCTTCTCTGCCTTCGTCCAGAGGGACAACAGTAGACCCAGACTGTGTGCATCTCTTTCTTGAAATTTTTAGTCTCTGGATTCTTCAGAAAGCCACTCTGCAGGTGTTCTCAGTTGAAAATGCAGTGCACAGCAGGGAAAACTGAGAGAAGGAAAAAGAGGGAGCTTTCTTTCCTGTCTTCAACATGGATGTTACTCCCACGTGCTACGTTTTCTTCCTGTTTTCCCCTATGTAGTAACTTCTTTGCAGGGTTTCTGTTTGCGTTTGTGACATATAAATATATCTCACTATAGCTGCAAGCTATCAAAAACATTTAATCAGCATTATTAAAGGATTCCAGAGGGACACTTCATATGGGTCATCGGGTTTCTACTGCTGTGATGAGACACCATAACCATAGCAACTCTTATACAGAAAAATACTTAACTGGGGCTGGCTTACAGTTCAGAGATGTAGTCCCTTATCATCATGGCAGGGAGCATGGTGACACGCAGGCACACATGATGCTGGAGAGATAGCTGAGAGTTCTACACCTGGATTGGCAGACAGCAGGAAGAGTAACACAGGACATAACCTGGGCTTCTGAAACCCTAATGCCCACTTCTAGACTCCGGGTGACACACTTTTCCACACCTACTTCAACAAAACCACACCTCCCAGTCATCCCATTCCCTATGAGCCTATGGGAGTTATGTTCTTTTACATCACCAGAATGAGTGTAAGTTTGGGTCATTATACACTGATGAGGTTGGAATTCTGCTTGTACCAATCCCACACTTGGTTGTGCATGGTGTTTGCAGGCGACTATACAATCTACATGATCTAAATGACTCTGTTGTCTGCTCAGGCAGGGTCCACCCTCACTACATCCATACTGTGTTGTAGTGAGGGGCTGTGGGCTGTGTTCCTGCCACCCCAGCTCCTGGTCGCCTAGCTAGCTTATGCCCCAAAATAACAACACACAAACTGTATTCTTTTAAACACTGCTTGGCCCATTAGCTCTAGCCCTTACTGACTAATTCTCATATCCCGATCAACCCATCTCTAATAATCTGTGTAGCACCAGTCTTACTGGGAAAGATTCAGCATGTCTGACCTGGCGGCTTGCTTCATCACGTCTGCCCAGGAGAGGGGAGCATGGCGTCTGTCTCTGAGAGGAGCTATTGAGTCTGAGCTCACTTCCTCTTCCTCCCAGCATTCTGTTCTGTTTACTCCTCCCACCTATGTTCTAACCTATGAGGGTCAAGCAGTTTCTTTATTTTTTAACCAATGACCTTCCTCCATCACTGGATTACTTCCTCCAAATTCTTTCATAGCATGAACCAAACTGGCAGCACATCTCCCTAGAAGTTATTATAATGTTTAAGATCTGACGGCAAAATTGGCACACAGTATGGTAGGGCACTCAGTGTTTGTTTCTTCTTCTCTATTGCCTACAAGCACAGATAATGGCGATCCCCCTTCTCAGAAAACTGTTGTGGGATAGATGAGGAGAAGCTTCCACTTCATGGAAGTCTCAGGTCTAAGTAGTATGTTTCTGGATTGGTGGGTGGAATGACCGAAGCTGGAAAAAAATGTCTAGTTAGGAGTAAAATGTACATTCATGTGGAGTTGAGGAAGAGGTCTGAGTCCTGTCTGCAAGCCTAAAGAAGAACAAGCAAGATGCAACGGCAAGAGAGAAGACTCATGAGTTGGTTAGCACAGGCCCAGATAGTGCAGACTAATGAGCATACCCCATCTTACCACCATTCACCTGCTATGTTTTTTCCGCCTCAAGCAAAGTGGGCTGGTGTTGGTTCAAACAGAAAGTTTAGGCACCATGCCTCATCTTCCCAGGTCCTTCCTCTTTCCAAGCTTCTCCACTAGCATGGTCAAAAACCTCAGGACTTCACTGACAATTCTGGATTAAACAAATTTTGTTTTAAAGTGTTTTACCTTTAATGGCTTTAAGACTTGGATTAAATAAATCTCAATGACTAAGCTAAGAAAAACCTATTCTTGAAGTTTGGAATGCAATTTATTATGGTTGTTTTTTGAGGAGGCACTTGAGTTGCTCGGACGCTGGAAACTGCACAGAGAGAAGCAAATGGCACACTGCTCAATGTCTGTAGAATCAACCTGGATGAAACAGCAGAAGCTGCTCTCTTGCTTCTGTTCCTTTTTTGACAAACTCTTAACTGCATTTGAAACACTGATTCTTCTGTTTGATTTTGAGTTCCTTGGGTACCAAGGGATGGAGATCAGAGCCTCTCCTGTTTCTGTTTCTCCTTAATCCCTACTCTTCCTCCTGCTTCATCTAGTCTTTTTCCTCCTCATTCTTTGCTTTTCCTTGGTTTGTGTTTCTCTTTTTGCTCAGCTGGTATTGTGTAGTAGTCCTACATTATCTGACCTCTTGATGTAGGACAGTGGATGAATGAATGTGTTCCCTTTCATCTTCCTCAGGAATTGGACATGAAGAGATCAAGGGAAAAAGTAGACATATGCCAACTGCAATCTAGGGTGTATGTTGGAGTTCAAGACCTGTTCCTTGTATACTTGAGTTCTAGATATGTTCCTCTTAACAGCCCTTGTCTCCTAATCTGTGAAATGAAGATACTATTCTGTAGTAATCTGTTGACATGATCATAGATATTTGCCTACATCTACCTTCTTTCCCATCCAGTGGGCAAGACCACAGGGAAGATTCCAGCATACAGAGGAAGCTCTCAGCTTCATTCCTTCCATGTGACCCTCACATGTTTTCAGTTGTTTTCCTTTTAGGGACAACCCTTACTTGCTCTTTATCTTTTAATCCTTAAAAGATATGATTTAGATGTCTACTTGTTGTATACTTCTAAAACCAGGCTGCAAACACATATTTAACTCTGAGGTTGATCCTGCCCTATCTCCACCCTACTTCCAGATGAAGTTCCATAGCCTTCTTTCTTCTTCAAGACTTTCTAGAAAATTTGCCACACACTAATTGGTTTCATATTTATAGTTAGTTAAACATATTTAAGGAAATAGTTCTTAGACTTTCAGTATAGCTTTGATAGCTTTCTGTAAAGTATTACAAGTATGGGTTCATGTAGACAGAAATATTTATATCAACCCTTTCTTATGTGCACCAAATAAATGTCTCCAATAACAATGACAATTTGATAAAGTCTATTTAGCTGATTTTTCCTATTCTTTCTATAAATTCAGACAAGACATAGCAATTATTACCATCATGTTATGGTGTGATTCTTGAATGTACTATACTTTGTAGTTAAATGGTCTCTTGATTTTGGCATAGGCAAGATACCAATTCGGCAAGTTGATAGCTAGTGTGTGTGTGTGTGTGTAAAGTAAAGACTGTGTTGGTCATTCATTCCTGTGTCTATGAGTTCCTCTGTGAACAGAACCAAGTTCAAGAGGGCCCTATGATGCAATAAACACTGATTGTTTCTGGCCATCAAGCTTCTCATTGGAGGATCTGGAACTACCCATAATTCCTACTTTGCTTGGACTTTTACACTAGGCTGATGGAAAATAACATTTCATGTAATGTTATTTATATTATATGTAATATATATATATATTATAATGTTATTATAATATTTGGGGATAAATCTTTTTCAACAAAAGGGAGGTCACTGATCTAGAGAAGCTGGGATCTGTGGCAGAGAGATTCAAGAATGGCAGACTTGAAATGCTTATTTCTTCTTTATCACCCTGATCTACCGTCTTCCTCTTCCCCTCCTAAACTCTCCCTGCCATCCTCCTCCTTCTATTAAAGTCATGTTTGGTATTCTCAACTCCATCTTTTGCCATTATTCTTCTTGATGTCTCCTCTCTCCTATGTTCTCTTTCTCCTGTCCTTACATCAAAAATATGTGGTTGGCACCAGATCTAAAAGCAAAATGTACTTTGGCTAACTCTGCTATAAAAGAAGCTATTAATTTTTTTTCATTGAAAGTAGAGAGTCTTTCCAATGCAGTTGTCCATGGATGGTAAAAATGTATGAATGACGTAAGGATATTATATCCCACAGTAATTTCCTGGTGGCAAGGAAGAAAGAACCATGTCCATTTACCTTGAAACATATGCCAAATGCTATATTTCTTACACTCTTCAAGTCATTGTCATAAATAGATATATCGCTTTTTCCTCTATATTTTCTATATATTCCTCTTTCTGAGCCACCCCAGCAACTGTTCCTAATGCTTCTCTGACACCCCTGTATCCTTTCTTGTCTCTTCCTCAGGTGGATTGTTCTCTGAATCGCCCCATCATATTCATATCATACTTCCTAAATGCCTCTCACATGGTTTCCTATTTATTCTCCTGTACCCATCCTTCTAACTGGACTACAGGATTTTTGAATGTCTGCCTCATTTATGTTTTTAGTTGAATGGAAATCCTACCTATGGAATGTATAGAAGGGAGAGTCCACCAAACTTAGCTAGTAAGCTTCTGCTTGCCTTTAGTTTTAATCTTGCTTAGAGGCAAATTTTTTTGTTTTTTTTTTTTGCTTTGTTTATCAGGATTTATTTTCATTTGTATGAGTGTGTGTGAGAGAGTGTTTCTTTGTGAATACATGCCAAACATGTGCAGATGCCCACAAAGACCAGTCAAGGGTGTCAGATCCGTAGAATTTGGGTTACAGGGACCTGATCTATGATGGTTTAGGGGAACTTAGCATTTGTCTTTAAAAGACAATAAGCACATTTATCTATTGAACCATCTCACCAGTTCTCAGAGGTTGATTTTTTTATCTTTAATTAAAATAGAAAATCAGTATATTCTGATTACAGTTCCCGCTCATGCCTCTTAGTTCCTCTCTACCTCCCCTCCCATCCATGTCCATATCTTTCTGTCACTTGTTAGTAAATAAACATGTATCTAATGAATAACAATAAGATAAATTAAAATATAAATAAACAAATTGGATAGAACAAAAAACAAGAAAAAGAGGTAAAGAAAAATCATAAACATATACAGACTCAGAGACATACATATTTGCACCTACAGGAATCCTACAAAACATAAAACCAGAAGCTATAGTATATACATAAATGACAAGTAAGGTTAAGAAAATACTACCCTGATACAACATTATGAAACAAAAGGGTGTTTACTTTGTCCTTTGGTAGTGTGAAGGGTACCTTCAAGTACCATGAACACTGCTCTGTAGGAGTGAAGGCTTTAGGGTGGCACCAGCTTGATTTCTCCATGTTCAATGATTTGTATAATGTTTATCTTCATCAATAGGGTCTTACTGCCAGTGTGTGGAAAGTCATCAATACCCAATACCCTAAGCAATAACCGGGATTGTTTGGGAGTTCCCATGGGACCCCATTTAACAATAACTAGATCAGAGATACTATAAGTAGTTAAAGCTTCATTTGTTGAAGAAAGATGTCCAGTTCAGTTCTTTCCCCCCATTATCTGGAAATTTCATGTAGATTGTTTCATATATGTATATATTTTACAAAGCTTTTACTGTACTAGGTTTCCATATGACCCCTCAAATGACCCTCAGTTTTACCTGTTCCTCCCCATATTTCATCCCTTGCCCCCTTTTCCTTCCACCTTTTTGTTTGATCCTCTCATTTTTCTCCTACCACCTAATCCACCCTTAACTATTTCCTCTTCTTAGGGATATGGATCCCTCTCTTGTAGCCCTTTGAATTCTTTATAACCTACTTTAATGGGAATTTGTTTGAGATTAGTTTTTCTTGCCCTAGAAAAGCATATTTCCCCAAAGCTTGATGTATTTGTAAGTCTCTGTTATGACACATAATTATTCTGAAATATTTACTCTAATAGCCAATATTTATAAATAATACAAGTTTACTACTCCTTTCTATTTCCTATCTTCTAATTGTAAAATAATGGTCATTGAGTGCATAGTATGTTACAGAACCCACAAACAGGGGCACACCACAACATGAGAGACCATGTAAGGAAACATTTGAGTCTTTAAAGCATCAACAGAGGTAGAAAACCATAGGTATGAAAAATTATTGTAGTTTTCCTAAGAAAGAATGGATGAAGTATGACAGGTAGACTTAATATTGTCTAATTTGAGCAAGTCCAAGGACTCTGGGACATTAAGTTTACCCCTGGTTGTCTAGTAACTGGCCAGAAATGACTAAGAAAAGTGAATAATTGACATAAGATCTAGTAATGGAAGTGACTGAGATATAGTTTTTGACCATTTGAGTTGTGTTTGAAGATAAGCACTTAGACAAGGTATCTATTGTCCTAGAAGAGGTACTCTGACTTTTGATGAGCTATTGAAGTTTTATATTTTGATATAAGTGTTGGTTAAATATTTGTATATATATATATATTAATGTACTTCTATTATCAATTATTTAATTATTAATTTTATGTTTGTATACTTTAATATGCAGTTTACTTTAGAGGACCATGTTTGGATTTTCTGAAAAAGAAAAAAAAGTGAAGAGAAACAGGCATCCTTATTAACAAGGGCAGAAAGTTAGAGGTCATTCTTAGGTCAAGTGAGTGATAGTCCTGGGCAAGGTAGATTTCTAGGAAACAGAAACTATGAGCCATGAGAGGGACCAATTGGTAAAGCTGGACACAACTCGGACAGTGGGGTAGTAGAATAACAAAATGCCAGCAAGAGAGAACAGTAGCATGAAATTCACTTCACATTCTAGTTTGATACATTTTTTTAAAACCAAGTTGAAAATGAGCTTAGTTCTGCAATATCATTACCGGAACTAGTAAGAGAATACCATCCTGGCTAGTTTACCACTGTTATAAGATGCCCGAGTGTTTCTTTGCACCTGATTTTCATGGACTTGACCACAACACCCATTCTGAACCTCTATATCTCTTATGCACTTAGAGACTTAAAAACCATTGGCTATCATGGAGTTTCTGCGTTACACTCAAATCCAACTATTAGAGTGGATTTTCTCAAGTAAACTCTGTCTGTTGTTAGAATAGCAACAATGATAATGATGACATGGTAGGAAATATTGATACTATATATTATTGATAACAAGTAGAGATACAAGGCTTATGCTTAGTAAATGTGCCATACAAAGTACCCCATTTAATTGTCAACATACTCAGTGAAGGAGAAAGTACCCCTTTCATATTAAAAGTTGAGCCAAATGCATGTTAAATAGAATTGCATGAATTCCCATTAGCAGTTAAGGGAGGGTCTTGAAATAGGCCAGTGTTATCTCATCCTCTATCTGTACTGTGCAATGTGGTACCTAACAGGGTCAAGTAAGCACTTTGACCACGACTCTTCTGTTAGACAAAGGCTGTGATATAAAACACACATGGTGACAAAGACTACAGATTAAAATAAAATGCGTATAAAAATATTTATGGATTTTTTATTGCAATGCTCTGCTGAACTATTTGAAATTACTTAACATTTAGAGAATGCTCTCCTAATTCCATTGTGTGCATAGAGTGGAATAAAACAAATATTATAATAGGTCAAGCAATACTATTAGGGATGGGATCAAGAGGGATAAGCATACAGTATATAAGGCGGTTGATAAAACACACCATTGTCCTTTAAATATATTTTTAAAACATAAATAGGAGGAATTGACTTCTCAGAAATGATAAAATAGCCTAGATAGATAAGCCAGTAACACAGGTTTTTAGCATTGGTATCAAGTTGTGGGTGTGTTTCTAATCTGGTTGGGCAGTAAGTTGTTTTATATCACCTTCGATCAATCATTTCATATATTGCCTCTCTGACATCACTAGGTCCAGGATGTCACTTATATATTAGAAATTTTATGACTCCATTTTGATCTCATGGAGTCTACTAAAGAAAAATAAGAGCAGGAGAAATGGTCAGCCCTTAAAACATGTACATAGATGTAACATTAAAAGGACGGAACACGTTTACTTTCATATTTAAGAGTGTGTGTGCATGTTGTGTGTGTGTGTGTGTGTGTGATGTGTATATACATGTAACAACAACTAAAAAGAGGCCATGTGTTTGAAATAGAGTAGGGAGGCACGTGGAAAAGTTGGGAGGGAGAAAAGGGGAGGAGAGAAATGTAATTATAGTCTCAAAATTACAATTCCGGAGCCTAAGGCTCCGCTCTTCCACAGTCTTCTTACAAATGAGTTCCACAGACCCACAGATCACATGGTCACGCTATCTCAGCAATACTCCCACTTCTTGGCATCAATATATGTATCAGAGTTCTGTAGAGGAAAAGAACCAGTGTGTGTGTGTGTGTGTGTGTGTGTGTGTGTGTGTGTGTGTGTGTGAGAGACACACTGAGGCAATGGGGATGTTCTATCGGGAACTCACCAAGGCCAGCTGGCTGGGGTCTGAAAAAGCATGGGACAAAACCTGTCTCGCTGAACATAACGGACAATGAGGACTACCGAGAACTGAAGAACAATGGCAATGGGTTCTTGATCCTATTGCACGTAATGGCTTTGTGGGAGCCTAGGTAGTTTGGATGCTCACCTTAATAGACCTGGATGGAGGTGGGGTGGTCCTTGGACCTCCCACAGGGCAGGGAAACCTGCTTGCTCTTTGGGCTGAGGAGGGAGGAAGACTTGATTGGGGGAGGGGGGGAATGGGAGGTGGTGGCAGGGAAGAGGCAGAAATCTTTAATAATTAAATTAATTAATTATTTAATAAAAAAATAAAATATGAAAAAAAAGATGAGTAATACAAGTTATGAAGGCCTGAGGATAAGAATGTTTCAGGGTACAAAAAAAGTTACAAAAGTCTGATAAAAAAAAAAAATAAGGCTTAAGTGCTGAATAAGCGAAAAAGATTTGGGATGTTTAAAAGAATAAAATGTGTTCCAGATTTCTCTTCCAAAAAAAAAAAGAAAGAAAGAAAGAAAGAAAGAAAGAAAGAAAGAAAGAAAGAAAAAGTAAACATGATGTTTATATAGCTGGTAAAAAATGCCTCGAGTCTAGACATCTGCTCTGTGATATCTGATCCTCAGCTGATTCAGGGACGCCACCTACAATATCCCTGTGACATAAAGCTGGAGGGTGCATACCCACAAGGCTTGTTCCTAGTTGCTCTGTGCAGGTCTGTGTTTGATGAGAAAGTGCATAGGGTTGTTACAGGCTTCTCACTGCTGATTTAAGCAAAGAAATCAGAAATCTCCCATCCCATCTCACCAGGGTGCAGGAGGTGGATAGCAGTCATGACCACTAAGGAGATTTGGTTTTAACATTGAACCTGGATGTTTTCCTGTGAAGTAAGACAGAAAGGATGTTAGCCTATTAAGCTTCTCACCGCATCATAGGTAAAATACTATATTATTCCCATAAACCTTTCGTTCAGGTTCTTACTATTTTCAAGAAGTAGAATTTTCTCATTCCAAGTTACATGCGTTTATCTGAAATGTGGCTCTGTGCTTGAATCCTGAATGATAGATTCACAGAGAAAATGGTCAGAAGAGATTTCATGGGCATTTGAAAAGTCAAGTCAGATGTCACAGACAGGCTTTCTCTCAGCATTGAGAACTCACTAATAGATTTATTTCGGTTCAGAATTGCTTTTTGCTTATAATCTATTTGGGAAAAAAATAACACCTGAGAAGCCAGCAAATGTTAGATGTAACAATGAGAGGACCCAAGACTCAGTTCCCTTCCTTCCTTCCTTCCCTCCCTCCCTCCCTCCCTCCCTCCCTCCCTCCCTCCCTCCCTCCCTCCCTTCCTTCCTTCCTTCCTTCCTTCCTTCCTTCCTTCCCTTTCATTCTTTTCTCTTCTTTCTTTCTTTCTTTCTTTCTTTCTTTCTTTCTTTCTTTCTTTCTTTCTTTCTTTCTTTCTTTCTTTCTTTCGTTCTTCCCTTCTTCCTTTCTCTCTCTCTCTCTCTCTCTCTCTCTCTCTCTCTCTCTCTCTCCCTCCCTCCTCCCTCCCTATTCTTTTCAAACTATCTCTTACAACATTTTCTTATCTGTAGTCATCCAGAGTTGTTACTGCCTGGAAAAAGGAAGGAAGAAGGTAAGGCTTTTTATGACACTAAAGGTTTATGTTCAGGGAGGCGAAATGTGAGGAAACTGTAAGCTGAGAACGAATGTGTTTATAGATTTACATTGTCATTTCCTTCTACACGTCAGGTTTAATGGATGATGCTCATCTAAAGGTACTTCACATGGAAATAAGATAAAAAACAATTTTAACATGAACACTTCATTATGATAGAATTAATTTACATATAAGCATAAGTTAAAATGTTTTTGTTTTGTTTTTTAGAGACAGGGTTTCTCTGTGTAACAGCCCTGACTGTCTTGGAGCTAGTTCTTGTAGACCATATTGACTTCAAACTCAGAGATTTTTGCTTCTCTGTCTCTGCTTCCCAAGTGCTGGGATTAAAGGTGTGAGCCACTACTGCCTGACTTTTTTTTTTTTTTTTTAACATTATGGCAAAGACCACAGAATGAATCCCCAGTGGGGGGGAGATGGAAACACCTTCCCAAGAAAGCATTATTAGCCCATCAAGCAGACAACCCTGAAGCTCCTCATTTGACTCAAGGTTTCTGAGTAACTGTGCTTTGCAGTGCCCTTGCTAGCCAGACAGCACATTTGTGAGGGAAAGTGATTGTTGTCCAGGGTTCATGGAGACAGAATGGCCTATTTTTGGTACACAATGATGAAGCTCTAAAAGGTGTAGAAGAGTGTGGAAAGAAAATTTTCAAACTTCATAGTGCACATGACTTGGTTGGCTTGAGAGGTATACTAGCTTGCAGGGCTGCAGTGACAAAGTACCACAAATTGATGGCTTAGAGAAGGGAATCATTTTTGCCTTGGTGTTCTGTGGCCTTGAAGTCTAAAATAAAGGGAATCCAGGGTTGGTTCCCTCTGAGAATGTGATGGGGAAACAATTTTCTCTGTTGCTAAGGTCTTGGTCATCATTGGTGGTCTTTGTCTTGTGGGTGGGTCATCCTGAATATCATATTTCCATAGCTAATTTTCTTCTCTTCCCTTCCCCACCTCTCTGCATTTGTACAACTCCCCCATTTTGATAAGGACACAGTAACAATGTACTAGAGTCCTGGTCCATGAACTTATTTCAACTTGAAGATACTATACTTGTCCATTTGGACCACTAAACAATATACTCAGACATGGTAATTCTAAAACAGAAATTTGCTTCTGACCATGGTGGAAAATAAGCACTGTAAGGCCAAGGTATCATTGTATTTGAGATCTGGGGAAATTGCACTCTGCTTCCTAGACAGTGTCTTTTTCTTGTTCTTGAGTATCAGAGGTGACAGTGTTATTCCATCAAATCTCTTTTGTTGTTAAGACTTTGATCCAGTCAGGAGAATGGAGTCTTTATGATCAAGTACTTCCTGAAGGCCTCAGCTTTTAGAATACTCTGATAGAAATTGGATCTTAGCAAAAGAATTATAATTTGGGGAAAGACATCAGTATTCCATTCAGAGTATACCTTATTGAAATAATGTCCTTCTGCAAGCATTGGGGCCTAGTGCTTTAGCATTTTGGGGGGACACAATTCAATCCATAATAAGCTCTGAATGGAAACAAAGACAATAGTGACTGCTGAAATTTTATTTTAAAGTAATTAATTTGCTTTTCAAAAATACTTTTAAAATGTACTTTTCTACAGATACCTGACAATAGTAATAGAATAAGTTATAGAAATAGAGAAGTTTGAGGAGGGGACTAGAGAAGGAAACTGGCTAGCAGTACTGTTGCTCCCTGAACCTTTCCTGGGCAGGCTTACTATCCACATTCTGAGGGCTACCTTGCAGTGTTAAGTGTAAACTCACAGCAGGTCTCTGTCATTTTCCTTCAGGATCTATTTTATCTTTAAATGTTTTTTATGTGTTGATCAGACCATTTAATTCCATTTTTAGTCAATAAGTTAAAAGACACCAATCTCAGTTTTTAACATTCTAAATGTTCACTATATTCTCTTTATGGATTAAGGTTCATCTGAAGCTCCCTTTAAGATCCTAATATTATAATCTGTCCCTAACATTTGTTGTTGTTTAGGAGGAAACTTCAGAATGCCTTCTTTATATAAGAATAATTAATGCTGTATAAATCTACTTCAATTTAATTTTGTTACAATGATGACATAAAGGCAGAGTCTAACAGTCAATGAGGATTTGACCTACACAGATTATGAGGTTAATTTGATGGATTGAAGCAAATGGTAGAATTGGGTGGTGATGAATGCTGCTGTGGGCTCTTTTGTGGTGTGACTTCATTAGTAAATATCGTTGTAGTGTGATGATTTTGTTTCTGTACGTAGACTCTTAACTACATTGCCTCAGATAATGAATATTTGGATAAGAAGACTTGGTGGTATTGCAAAGCTGACTTTTAAAAAAGGAGTCAAAGAAATCAAGCTTTTTTCTTTTATCATAACTAAGTTGCTTACAATGCACTTCTTGTTTACTTCAGTAATATTATATCCTTCTGGAGACTTTGATGCAGTTGAGGAATAGATAGGTAGTTATATTTTTCCTTAGTTTTGATAAAAGATAAAGTAAACAGAAATATTGTAACTGTAATTCTTGCTTGATACCTGTTTTGTTATATGTGATTTTACTATGTTAAAATTAAAACCTTTCTTTTCATTTAAACAGAAAAGGGGAAGTAACGTGTGGGTTGTGTTGTAATTACCATTAATGAATAAAGAAATGGCAGTGTCCTGTTGATAGGGCAGAAACTAGGTAGGCAGGGAGGACTGGACAGAATGCTGAGAGAAAGAAGGGCAGAGTCAAGGGGAGACCATGGATCTGCCACAAGAGATGCATGTGCTAAAACTTTGCTGGTAGGCCATGACCTCATGGCGATACACAGTTTGATAGAGGTGGGTTAAATTAATACGTAAGAGTTAGTTAATAAGAAGTTAGAGCTATTTGGCCAAGCAGTGGTTTAATTAATACAGCTTCTGTGTGATTATTTTGGGACTAAGTCGGCCAGGAACCAAACAAGCATCTCCTCCAACATCACTGTGTGAACTGACTCCTATTAAAATGTTCTGCCCTCAGAGGGGAAACTTTTTTCTCTTCATCTTCCAGAAAAAGGTGTTTGCTAATTTTTCTCTAAACTAAAAGTATCCAGAATATATTGCATTATATATTTCCTCTGTATCTCCTAGAGCAGGTAATGCGGTGATATTTTCCCTCCAGTGCCACCACTTTGCAGACATGATATTGGGTTTTAAGGATGGAGGGAAAGAAGAAGTAGACATGAGTCCTCATCACGTGTTTAATAATCCAGTAGAGCAGATAGTTGACAGTTAAACTAACACAAAAGGATACATGAGCAGCTTGTACAGAGGACAGATATACAAGGCTGCAGAGGTGCATTATAGGGTACCCCACCTCTCACTACCTGAACAGTCACCCAAAGTTCTTCTGTACCATTGGGGCATCCATTTTTAGCCTACAGGCCCATAGTATCCAGCAGATTACAAGCGTGAACCCATCATAAAGCTATCAAGTATGTTTTCAAAGATAAATATTACAGTACGAAGAAATTTTTTTGAATTGTAGCAAGAATTTATTAAATTACTATATGGGTTACAATCCACTAATATCTTAGAAAAGTCTGGCATCATTCCTATAATACAAACAGGTGAAAAGCACTGTTTTCTGATGAAGGAGGCTTTATAGGTCATTAGTGGCAATCACCTATTCAGTGGCCCTGAAAGCCCAAATTGCGTGGAGCGGTCCCTTGCTGGCTGGGTGTGAGTTCTGTGTAGCTGCCTATGAATCAAAGGCACCAAGAGCATCATCACTTGACCACAGCTGGGTCTCAAATTCATTTTAAGCTTTTAGTCTTTTAATTTCACTCTTGATTTAAACTCAGAATTGGTTTTGTTGCAATTCCTAGATGACTTTTGACTAGATTCAAATATTGGAAATGTAACAGGCAGATTATACATGGAAATCACTCGTGTAAGTGGGAACAGCCTTCTTTTTACTGGATTGTGTTTTAATGGGTATCATCGTCCTTCATATTTAAAATTGTTATTGGTAGTGGCAGGATGGGATTAGCTGCCTTATGAAATTTACACGTGCTTCTGTAATCATTTACTACAATCTAAAAAGATGGAAAGCTTTGGAATCATTTGTTTCTAAGATCAGCTTACAAATGTGGGGTAGAAAGCATGACAATTTTTAAGATGGCAATCTGACCCTAATATGGTCTCCATGACACGTTCTGCATCCGTTTACTTTGATCATTTAAAGATGTAAAATGTTCACCCCAGTCTGTTAATCTACATAACCGTCCCTCCCCATTTCCTGGGAAAACAGAAAAACCTAAAGTTTCCCCTAGATTGACTTTACATTTTTCAATATTTTAGCCTAAACCAGCAATTAAGATGTAAATGAAGCCTAGGAAGGTTGGATTCTTGTGAAGCATTGGTTTGAGTTACACGTTCCCAGGAGAAAGAACTCAAAAGTAGGCAACCAAACATAAAGGGAATCCATGGCAGATGGTCTCAGAGAAAAAATAAAACAGCCTTTTTCCATGCCAGTTTTGAGACAGGTGTGATGGGTTTGGTGCTGCAGTTAGCATTGCTGAGAGAGAAACATCACACAACAGGGCCTCATTTCACAGGATCCTGGCAACATCTAGGGGCATTTTGGGATGCTCTCAGAAAATCCTGGTGCGAGGAGTTCTGTGTCCTTCAGCCAACCCACAGCCTGCATTCTGGCCATGACTTGCCATCAGCTCCAAGCAGTCAGGCCAAACAACTAAACTGAGCAGCACATCAGTCCTGTTGGGTGGTCTGTGAGGAGGACTTTGGGAATACAGAATCGGGTCAAGTGGATGCCAATGCCCCAGCCATGGGAGGAGCCTAGCACCGAATGAAGAGTGTGTCGTGCTTAGCTCAGAACTGAGCCAGTCTTCGGAGCTTGGGATAAGTTAGTGTGATGAGCAGAGGTGCTGCACCTAAGTGCGTGTTAAGGTAAGAGCCAATACAACTTAAATCAGGCCATTTGTATAGACAGAAATGTGCATTCATCTACTCATTTAGGTTGCTGAGGACTGTTGGAGGAGCTGGAGAAATAATATCCAGACAATGAACAAACATAAAAATCCAGTGTCATGAGCCAGTGAGGCTTATAGCATTGTGGAAGACATTTAGATAGGTATATTCAATTTATTCAATTTAGGGAAACAAACAAAAAAAAACCCATTAAAAGACAGAAGAATATACTACAGAGAGAGAAATTGAGAGGGAGGCAGGCAGGCAGGGACAGGGAACAGCAGGTATCAAGAGGCGCTAGAGTAAAAAACATCAGACATTCTAGGAAAAAATAGATGTCACATTAAGCACTTTTCATATTCAAACCTTGTGATATTATTGTTACTCTAACATAGGAGCCATTAGCTTGCTTAATAGTGAAACATCTATAATAATGGGTATATGCATGTATATAAACATAATGTACATGTGTATGTACTACTTTATATAATATAAATTTATATTGATTGCTATGTGGAGAAGGGTTTGTGGGAGCATAATTTTAAAAGGAACTCAAAGGAGCCTGGGTTTCATTTTATACTCTGAAATTCTTTATAGTCTCAATATATTTCCTATTTTAATTTATTCCCCAGAATTAATTTTTTTTACCCCTGTAACTGGGATGAAATGAACCTTGCCTAAAATATTTAATATGGTACAACAAGCGATAATTATCTAGCAATGATATGATCATTGAAATTAAGATAATGAATACTGAAATGAATGTGTCTATAACTTAAAATTTCCTAACGTTGCTCTGTAATCTTTAACCCTTCGCTTCCACAGACAGAAGATAATCATTTCACCTATCTGTCACGTACTTCCAATTGCTTCAGTTTTGTGTGGTTTGATATAGATAGCATGGATCTGTGTATGACATCTCACTTTGAGTGAATTCAAACTCATCTACATTATTCATTATTTCATTGATTAGTTTCTCTTATTATTGATTAATGTTCTGTTGAACGGATATACCACATTTTTTTCACTGACCTATGTATGGGTGTTTGGAAAATTTTTAATGAGGTTTAGTAATAGAAATATTTTGTAAACTCGCATACAAAAGAAAATCAGCTTTTTTATTAAAGCTGGTTAAATGCCTAAGAATGAAATGTTTCCCTCATAAAGTTGGTATATTCTTTACTCTCTGAAGCTGTTTTTAAAATGGTATGTCATATCTATTAAAAATCTATGGATAGTCAAGAAAAATCTATGCTCTGTGTCCTTTTAATGGCATACTAAGCATTGACTTCAGCTATTTTATTATTAACTCCTCCTTCTCACCATAGTTTATTTGAGATTCTTTTATGTCCCATGGATACTTCTTTATCATTCTTAAATTTTCTGAGAATTTTTTATCAGAATAGAATTTATTCAAAATTTCCATCTCAATCTTTGGGTGTTTATTTTAAATCATGAGAAATTGGCTTATATTTTATGTTCAGGTCTCATGTTAAGTGTTTCTATTCCTATTATTTTCCAAGACAGTGCTCCTCTCACTTTGTTTCTACTATGTACATGTACAAGAAATTTTTTCCTTCCATCCCTGTGTACTATAAACATGCTAAGTTCACCTACCAATGCTCCTAGCTCCTTTTGTAGATTCCAACAGTGACCACAATATCTGAAAAGATAATTTTTTTTCATCCATTGCTTCAAATGGAATGGGTTTGTTTCTATTTTTCCCTTAGAACATTGACTATAGGACAGTGTCCAGTAGAAGTGGTGCAAGTAGGCATTATCGTTCACTTAAGGTTAAATTGTTTAAATTTTCATGATGTTATATATTTATCTATTACACGTATGTGTACACACTAAAGCTGTTTTTTGTTAGGTGAAAAATTTCCTTCTGTTATGTCTAGTTTGGGAGAAATTTCATTAAAAGTTGGTAGACCTTCCTAAGCTTATCTATCTATCTATCTATCTATCTATCTATCTATCTATCTATCTATCTATCTAGCCAGCTAGCTATATTTTAATGATCAACATTAAATACAAGGAAACACATCTTACTGGATGTGGAAGAGTCAATGAATCACATGCTGAACACACTCTACTCAATCTTTTCTCAAGGGTTTCCTAGTCCAAAAGCACCACAGTCACCCTGAGGACTTTTCCAAAAGCAAAAGTCTGTACACACTGATGTGTGCTATCCCATAACTCCCCAGGAACAAGTGAAGATGGCCTGTACTCTCATAGCTTCCTAAGTGACTGAACTGCACACTGAAGTTTGAGGAATCACTAACTAAACTAGTCAAGAGGGAGGGAGGAACTGAGGTTGAAAAGAAATAGAGAAAGGGAGCGAATGAGTGAGAAAGATTGTGCTAATTTTTTTTGTGTTTGTGTGTGTTTTACTCTAGAATGTTGGAATAGTTTCTCTACAGAGGCCTCATTTTTCATAGGAACTGAAATATCTGAGAGTAAGGGAAGTTTTGATGGGTCAGGGTTTGAGTATAGTTGAAGTAGATGAATGAACCTTGTCATGGGAGCTAGTGAGCTGAGGACATTGTTGGGGACTTGATGCCCACCTAAGACATCCAATTTTCAGCCTTCATCTCTTATAAAACACTTGCCTGGTAGCACAGTCTTCTTGGTGTAGCATAAAGGTACCGTTGTGATGGTTATAAGTTTCTTGAATTTTTGTGTGGCAATGTTGCCAAATAGATGACTGGGAAAGTACATGGGAGCAGCTGAAGAGAGCGTTTGCAAATGAGTTCCTGATTACCCATGTTCTATGGTGTTCCTGTGTTTAAAGAGAGAAATAAAAACAAAAGGATAGGAATTTGAAGACAGAGTTCTAGAAGCTATGCAAAGCTCTTAATAAGATGGAAGAATTGTTTTACTAAGCCTGTTTTAGAAAAGGATTTGAGTGTAAATTGTAGCAACTGAAGAGTGAAGTGGCCGAATGGGCACATTTTGTAATGGCAAGAGATAAGGTACCACCTTGGTACAGAGGCTGCTGTCTATTTATGCCTGAACATGGACACTAAGATGGCTACAGATGTGGTGAACAAGATATTTAAATAAATACTTAAAATCTCTTTCATAAAGTGATGAAGATATCAGAGTAGCCGAAAGAGGAATAATGGGTAGATGGCCAAGGACCAAACAAACATCAGACAGCACAGAAATCTGAGCGCCACAGAATGAAAACTCAGTTGTTGCTGACACCACAAAGTACGGAGACTCTCACCTTCTAGTTCATTAATTAGGGTCTTGAACTCACAGAGTTGTTTCTACAATCTATAGAAGTTATAAAATTCACTTATAATATTTATCAAGTTGTTATATGTTTGAGCAAGAGTGCTTACTTATTTGACTGGACAAATACCAAAAGGCAATAATTAAAAGCAGTAGCAGGTTACTGTATAGATCTCTACAAAGAAACCGAATCATAATAAATTCCTCATGTTTTTTTCCTATTCACAACAGGAACAAAAAGAAAGCTGGCATTGAAAGACCCCTACCAGCTCAGAAGTAGGATGGAGATTGCTGCCTGTGAACCCCACTAGCATCCATTCTAATTCTGTTTTTCAAATTCACAGAGAGTGAAGACGTTTATCAAAGGCAGGTGTTGTCAATTTCATGTATCGTCTTTGGAATTGTCATCGTGGGCATGTTCTGTGCAGCGTTCTACTTCAAAAGCAAGTAAGACCATTTCTCTGGTGATTAAAGGTTATATCTGAAGGAAAGTTCTTTTCCTTTATAGTCTCAATTTCAGCTCCAAGCAGAGGGGTTTTTTGCACATTGGTTCAGCAGTGATCTACAGAGAATTAGAGTATTCTATGGACCACAGTGAATGTAGGTGATCATGTGGGAGGAGGGCATTCTCAGATACACATTGTGGGAGGTTTCAGATACACAGTGATTGCACAACTTGATCACATGTCTTCATAAAGGCTCAGTAGATTCCACGAAAGGGCTAACTCTTCTCAGTAGGAGCTAGTCAGGGGATTGCCTGCTATGAATCTAAATGCTATCAACCATTGACAATAAGAAAAGTCTTTTCCCAGAAAAAAAAAACCACAAAAGTATCCATTTACTTTCAAAGAGATTTTGCCTTGTACTTATAAAATTTAAGTCACATTTAATGAGCGAACACCAAAAAATGTGCCTTGGTTCACAGTTTGGGATATAGAACTAGAATATGCTCTGAATTTCACTTGCCAAGAAACTATCTACAGATGAAGGGACTTATAATTCAAAAAATAGAGTTAAAAATATATTATATGCATAATAATATGTTCATAAATATACATTTTTATAAATGAACATAGATGAAATTATTTAGGGAAATGATGTCCTTTGTACTTGAGAAAGGAGTTGGAGATCAAAGTGTTAGTCTATTCTTGAGCCTTAAGACATTAGCTCCAGTTACACACCTGCAGCTTGTCTAAAATCTCAGTCAATGTGCAGTTGTTTTCTTTGGACCACTGTTATTCTGTTCATTTTCTCTTCCAGAATCTGGCTACTTTCCAGATACAGTTTATGACCCCTCTCTGTAAGTCATACATGCCAATTTTTAAAGAGAGCTACAATTATGACTTTAAATAAAGACTATTGAGACATGACTACAGGATTAGTGACTGTTATTTAAACAAACTTTTTAAAATGCTTTTAGAATTTCAGAACTACTATAATAATAGTACAAAGAATTCCGATGCACTCTATACCTAGTGCCCCCATTATTAAATCTTATATTAGCATGGTATCCTTGTCACAATAATGTCCAATAATTGTACTGTGTAACAAAAGTCCATACTTTCAGCCTTCCTTAGTTTTTGACATAATATCTCTTTTTTTCTTACTCAGGCCCTTATCTAGCACACCACATGACATTTTCTGCCACATTTCTATAACTATTGTCGTGTGTGACAATGGTGATATCCAAACGTGTGCCAGTCACACTAAGATTTTAGTGGTTAACTTTCTGCCCTTGCAACTTTCAAGTTATGCCTTCACTGCATTTTTCAAGTGATGTATTAGTCACCTTCTGTTGCACTAGCAAAGAGGTGAGATGTTGAAGTTGCAAAGCCTTCTTTGGGCTCAGTTTTGTTCATTTTCATTCAGAATTCATAGGTCTCATTGCTTTTTGTGACAGGGTGTGGCAGGACATCATGACTGCAGTGTGTAACAGAGGAGGACCTTCTTCCCCTTGTCAGGATGTGAAGAAAAAAAAAAAAAAGAAGGGGTTGCGTCTCATCTCACTCTCCCCTTCAAATGAATACCTTCAATAACCAGAGGACTTTCCAATAGTTATGCATTGGAAAGTCTCCATCAATTGCTCTGAGACAAGATGGGGACAAGCCAACACCCAGGCGCTTAGAGAACATGCACTAAATAATATGGGAATTTATTTTTAAATATTAAATTGTGAAAGGAACAAAGTAGAAAATTAAAAATACAGTGCTATGACACCCAGGAGTTCTCATTTAAATGTATGCTATAAACTACAGTACTTAATTGACTTATATAGTCTTCTAGCTGATGGCAAAGCTGCCCATAGTTGGGAGTTTCCCTGCTCTGGTGGAGCCCCAGTGA
The DNA here is from genome assembly GCF_950005125.1 of Chionomys nivalis. NCBI lineage: Eukaryota > Metazoa > Chordata > Mammalia > Rodentia > Cricetidae > Chionomys > Chionomys nivalis. Next base: position 37,519,655 of record NC_080090.1, on the reverse strand, counting down.
GGCCAGGTGAGGGCACTGGTTAAAATATTATACTAGCCACACATTCATTTGGATCTCCAAGTTGCCATCAATTCATGTTGCTAGGAATATTTCTTCCTGATTTCTTTTTGGCAAAATATGAATTAAAAAATGCCTCATAGAACTCGGGCAAGAGCTAAATGAGATGACACTGTGAAGGGCGATGCTTAGTATTCAAATCAGGAACACGTCAGAGAGGTTTGGGTTGTTAATATTCATTGCTTTCCACTCTAGAACTTGGAGGCTAGATGGCTGCCAAATTTAGAGCAGCATTCTAGTCCCCAAAGGGTAGACACACCCAGCTCGACATTAGGAGTGTCGGCTTTTAACAGCTATGTACGAGAAAGAAATTAGGTAGTAATATTATATTTACAGGGCATTAAGTAGGTCGCTGTAAAGACAAAGCTAATCACTTATTCCTAGAGTACATAGTGCAGTTGTAGAACACTTAAGCAAAAGATTGATTATATTCATCCTAACAATGAAAACAAGCAAGTACAGGATTTGTGCGATCAGGGCCATCCGTCCTTCCCCCTGGACAGCAAGGGGGCTCTGAGACCAACATCTGTTGCTGGGCCACAATGACGAGTCAGCGTGTTTCATGGCAACACTGTTAAATACCAGATTCCTCACTGGAGACTTAGAAGACCCAGATGATGGATGACACACTGAGATGCTCTGCCCCTACCTGCCTTAGCTGAGGAGCTATTGGCAGATCATGGGTGCTGGGAGAAGAAGAGTCAGTTTTCACGAATGCAGCTCCTGAGAGGTTGTCTACATTCCTGCTCCTGTCAAAGGTCCTACACCCATGCACATACAGGAAGGATTAAGTTGTCTTGGAATGTTAAAAGAGACATGAACTTGGAAGCAATAAATGGTGGGAAGAGGGTAGAGGAGGACACTTCAGGGAGGTATGGGGTGGATTTGATCAAAATGTATTACAGAAATGTATGAATATTAAATAAAGTAAAAATATGTTGGATAATAGAACAAAGATAAATGAATGAGTGTATATAAATATATAAATAATACAAATGAAAGATGTTTCCGACTAGAATCATATTTCTCATCAAAAATCTTCCCAGGTATGAATAGTATACATTCTATTTCATACGCTGTCTCTCTCCTATCAAAACTGAAGGTCCAGTCTTAGAACACACATGTTTCTCTTGTGGATTCATGGATTCTGCATTCTTTTTCCCTAATATTAGAGATAAAAGAATCAGCTTGATATTAATTTTAATGCAGAAAATATGGACATGTAGTATATATAATACAGATGTACCAGACATATATGTATGTATGTATGCATGTATTTGTTGTCAGCTTTGGAAGCTCCAGTTCTAACTGGATGCTAAGGCACTTTTCACTGCTCTCCAAATGAGTTCACTTGAGTTACATGTTTGATAGACTGGATATAGCCTTCTGCATAGAGAGAGCAGTTACTTAGTCAAAAGCTCCATCCTCACAATCATTTATTTTCTATTTCTCATCCCCACTCAGATGTTGCTTCTCTGGTCTTTTCTCCCTGTTCCCATACACTAGGCACTGTGCAACCTCATCAACCAGTAACTCAACAACTGTTCCTGCTCTAGTTGGTGGCATAAGCCTGTGAGAGTGGAGCCTATTGAAGTGGACTAAAGTCTCATGCAATAGCCAACTCCATTCCGGGCTTCAGACAATTTATACTTTGGGGGTATTTTGTGGAGTAAGCAAGACCAAATAAGCAAAGGTCACATGACTTTAAGCTGTATATAACCAGCGCTTAAACAATAATAATCGATGATGGGCCATCTGAAGTAAACCCACTCCTATTTACTATACCATGGAGGGACATAAAAGCACACGCCTAGAACAAATTATGTTATGGAGGAACACCAGTCACAAGACTTTTGCCTTGTTTTCTTGGAGTTTTCTACAAGCTTTCCAAATTCTCTTTCCACAGCTTTATTCATAGAGGATGTTCCAACAGGCAGCCTCACATAGAAAGTAACATTGTGACCGAAACAGTAATTGAGGTGGATAGCACTAGGTGGCAGAAATGAAGACATCTTCCACTCAGAGAATATTCCGAGGGTGATAACTGAATCCTTCAGCAGTGCCGAAAGATAGCTGAAAGGAATTATCATTTCCAGGAAGCCCATGTGGCCCCATTTATAGCTGATGTGATTGATTAACTGAAGCCTTTAACTTTTGCTCACTTGGTTTAGTTAGAAGCTGAAATCTTTTTTTTATTTTTTATTTTTTTATTTATTTTTAATTTATTTACTTTTATTGAAAATTTCCACCTCCTTCCCTCCTCCCACTTCCCTCTCCTCCCCCTCCCCCTCCCATTCCAGTCCAAGGAGCAGTCAGGGTTCCCTACCCTATAGGAAGTAGAAGCTGAAATCTTAAAGGAGTTGCTCTTTACTTTAAACCTACCCAGGAAAGAAGGACGAGGTTGGCAGTACCATTCTGTAGTTAGCTGAAAATCAAGCCCATGGCTCAACCCTAAAACCATAATCATGGAAAGGAGAGGAAATTTTTATGGGTAGAGAAGAGTTACAAAAATTGGGGAAATAGTGGAGGAACCTGGGAATTGGTTTTGTCAGTAAAATGTACACACACTATAGCAACCTGATTCTTCCCATGTGCTGTGGTCTGAGTTAAAGATTCTGGGCTCACACGGATGCTCTGATATGCTGCAGCTGTCTTCATCAGCAGTTGAGGTCTTTGTCCTCATGTTGCCAGCATACAATACAGGAAATTGCGCTCAGGCAACCAGCACTGAATAATACACCTACAACAACAGGTCACCGTAGGTCTCTGGAAAAGGGGAGCAAAGATTTCACTGCATGAGATTTCAGCTTCTACCAACCCATAGTCCCCATATCTCCACTTTCAAAGGTGCTGACACCACACACACCCAATACAATTTCAGAACGCTCTTCCTATCCCAAGGTCTGATTCCACAGAAACTGAGGCTGCGTGACATCCACGGCTCTACTACACACATCCCTTCTGCGGCATTGCACCGGAGATAACTAAAGCTCAGTAGCCTGATAAGTTAGGTCCTGACTTTGTTGAACTGGTAGCATCCCACAGTGCATATACAGACCTTGTAGAGAGTAGTTGTTCTCAGAGAAGACAGCAAAGCAGTCAGATATTAATCGTTTCCCCTCTTCCCATTTGCTAAAGGGAGAAGGAAAAACAAGCAAGCAAACTCCTTTTACCTGTGAAAGAACAGGACCAAGAAAGAATGCGGTGGGAAAGATCCAAAGACAGATTCCAAATGGAAGGCCATTTACACTGAAGTATTGCTAAGTCAGGCTGGCATGAAAACGGTGTAGAAGGTCAACTATAAAAGGATTCAAGAAACACACCTAGACATTTTATGAATATTATTTCTTTAAAAGACTATACTTTCCACTTTCTGAATCAGGAAATTTCAGAAAAGACAATGTTTCTGTCTTATTCCATAGATGTAACTGTTGGCTTTGTGCTAAGCCTTTTACTGCTTGGGGCTGATTTCTTTGACTAGCATCCCTCCTGTACAATTTCCTGTTTACTTGTCAGATGAATCCCTGTTTTTGTGGCTGCTGTATGCTTCTTACATATTCATGAGATGAATTATTTTTATAAATAGGCTATAAATTCATTCTTAAGAAATAGATAGATTATTTTAACTGCATTAAAGCAATTGAGAGGGTTAGATCAAAAAGTCCATCCCCCCCATCCACACACAAATAATTGGAGAGATTAAAGAAATGTTTAAACAGACAGTCACTTAACACTGGGGTTTAAATTCAAAGATGCTCATTACCTTCAGATCCTTTAAAAAGTATGCCAGTGTTGTGTGAGAGAGGCAATTAATACAATCTTTCATCTTTGGGGCAATGTCCTCAGTTCTGCAGCATCTTTCCACAGTACTGAGTGTGCTGGCTAACAGGAAGAAAAAGAGGAATAATTTGCCTGTAGCTGCCATGGTATCCATGGGAGACAGTGCTTAAGAATTCAACCTAAGTAAAGGAAATGGGCTGAAGGAAATTACTTAGGTTGAATTCATAAGCACTATAATGGTGAGAAAACTGAAACTGGTGGATTGCAGGTTACGATCTCATGTGTCAGTCTCTTTGGTAGCAGAGCCCATGTCCTGAGAGCTGCTTGCCTGGCGAGCTTGCTATGTGAGAGGCATTTTATCAGGGCTCCTGGGCTCAGAACAGGAGAAGCAAACTTTAGAAAATGATCCTGCAATTATGTTAGGAGTCTAGGACTGATATATAATTGCTGTGGAACCCTGGAAAAAGGAAACTAACCAGAGAGTGGTTTGGTCCACCCTTCTGGTATAGATGTTGAATGTTATAAACAATAATCAATGTATGCAGACAAGGGCACGTTTCTTGAGAGTCCACAATCCAAGAACAATCTCAGCTTCCCCTTTAGAAGCTGAAAGGCCATGTACAAGTGGCTTGGCTGCTCTGAGCTTTGATTCTGAGCAGAGGCTGCAGCACTGTTGAATGGTTTGAAACCCTTCTCATCTAAATAACCTTTAGCAAATGACTTCATTTCTTTGTGCATTTCTTGGCATTCTCTTCTATTAAATGGGTTTAGACTATTGCCTCATTGCAAAGGCTTATTGTGGAAATGAATTTTAAAATTGAGTGTAATGGACTTTAAAAAACATGTTGCAAATTACTGTGTAAGCATTAGCTCGTTAATGGTTAACTCTGTTGGAGAACGGATATACTCTTCAGTGGTAGATGATTTGCCTAGTCTACATGAGAGTCCAGATTTGACCTTCAGGAGCATCTAAAAAAAAGTTAGCTATTTTATTACTTGACTTCCTGATAACTTAAACTCTCCAAACAAAGTAAAAATAAAATATACTCATTAACATATGAATAACCACAAATATATATTTGCCAACAGGTTAGCTAAATCCTAGCTTCAGATTTTAACTTTGGGTATTTCTCTGTGAAATCTCTATCATTTTATACATGAACACTTCATGTTAGGGCTTGCTTATATTTATGGAGCTTCAGGTTAGCCCAACACATTGGAATCATGTCTCTCTTTTTAGAGTGTCATTGTTTGTGAACCCATCTACGATGAGTAATCCCAAACTATCCCCAGTCAGAGGTATTTCTTGATGTGGTTGGAAAGGGATTAAGAACTATCTCTGTGGCTCTTATTACCTATCTAGCATTAACATGTGACAAATATGAATACTATGAAAAGAACTTCAAAAAATTAACAATATATATCTATGCAAATATTTATCCTCATATTCATATCTGCAGGAAACAGGCTAAACAAATCCAAGAGCAACTGAAAGAATCACAGCACGGGAAAAGCTACAGCCTCAAGACATCCAGCACATTGTCAAAGTCTGAGAGCCTGATGAAGAGCCATGTCCAGCTGCAAAATGTAAGCTGCATGTCTCCACGTTGTTTTTGTTGCCCACCTCAGAATTTTAGAAACAGAGGGCATTAAGGAACCTGTGATCAGAACTGCGGAGTTGATTACCAGTGCAGCAATTCTTGCTTAATTCATCTTGCAGCTGTGTGAATGTGTGTGTGTGTGTGTGTGTGTGTGTGTGTGTGTAATAATTGACTTCTGACAGTGATAGGGCTTTTGGTTGTTTGTCCCATAAACTACTTTGTGTCTTTACTTTGTATTAGAAATATGGCAGGAATACAATGTCATACTTCGAAGGCTGGCTCACATCCAAATCAGGTTATAAAGGGCATGAAAAGTTCATGGTAAGGGTTAAAAGAGAAATGAGAATTGCCACATAGTCACTTCTAATAGCAGGCCCACTGCTGTGTGTGGAACACAAATCTGGAAGCTGAACACATACTCTGCCTGCTTCATTCTTTGAGAAGTACTTTTAGTCATTTTTGAGATACATTGCAAAGTAGTGGATTAAACACAATGAGACATGCCTTGTAGGGTTAAATCTTTGCCCCCACATGAGATTCTGCTTCTAGTTTCTGAGGCTTGAAATGAAAGAACAAAGGCCATGGTACAACCCGGGTGTTTGAGGATAATAGGCAATCACCCGGGCCGTGTGCATGCCCCTCCAAATGCTTAAATCGCTGAGAATTTGCACATCATTTGTGATTCTAAGAAATCATTACCCCAAAGCTGCCATTATGATGAGCGTAACAGATGTACTTAGCTGATTTAATGTGAAATTCATAAATCTGAATTGCTTCCCAGCAAAGTTTCCTTAAACTTTTATTCATGGCAGTGTGCAGGATTGTTTTGTTCAGAAACACAGAGAATGCCTTTGCTAATGATTTCTCATGAGTGTAATCCCAGCACCTTCAACAGCCACCATGATGAGGATTTCAGTTCCTTAGCAACTGGCCCTGAGAATGATAAACAAAGCCAGACACCTGAGGAAGCAGCAGGGACAGACTGCGATCAGTAAGGTAACATCGAATAAGAAAAGGGGTCCAGCAGGAACTCTACCTAGGTTCAATAGATTCAGCAGTGACCAGACCTAGTAAAGGGCAGAGGAGAGTAGTAAAATAAGACTGAGCAAGGACTTAATCAAAGGTAGGGAATTAAGAGTGCAAAGTGTTGGACAGTGTAAATGTCATCAGGCAGCTGTATCCACTGGCTAGCCAATATTGGGGTCAGAAGTCTACCTTCCCACAGGACTGTGATACAGAGCGCCTATCCTTCCTGATGACTGCATTTTAAAGAAAGGCCTCTATATCCTCATGAAAATACTTTTGATCTTGGGAGATCCACATTTTTAATTTACTTATTTATTTTTATTTTTATTTTATTTTGGTTTTTAGAGATAGAGTGTCTCTGTAGCTTTTTAGAGCCTGTCCTGGAACTAGCTCTTGTAGACCAGGCTGGTCTCGAACTCACAGAGATCTGCCTACCTATGCCTCCCGAGTGCTGGGATTAAAGGCATGCACCACCACCGCATTTTTAATCATGAGTTTTTTCTCAGAAAATGCTTTGGGAAGGAAAGCCAAGGAGCTGCCATCAAGTATGGTGAGAACAAATCTGAAAGGCCTTACATGTGTTTTGAGTTCCAGGTGCTCTATGCCGGGAAGAGTCATTGTAGGAAAGCAAAGTTAGTATTCGCTCAGCTCTTCTCATGTGGGGCCAACAAGTGGATGGAAACATACCTGGAGAGAGGCTACAGGTTCTGCAGCCTACAAGCCAGACTTAATGGAAAGCAGTCAGGTCTGTTTTCGGTATGATTGCCACACACTCATGTGAGGTAACTGCATAACTGTCCATAAGGTGACCTCACTACAGTCTCCTCATCCAGCCATTGATAATAAGCACTCAGTTTATTTGTATTATTAATGGTGATATTAAAAGGAAATTTTCATCTATGTTGTCTCCCTTTTCTTCCCCTGACTTGATTAATATGATTCAAATTACAATGAGGAAATGAGTTATCTACAGGGTTCCCAACATTTGAAAGACCTTCAGCACATATGATTTTAGGGCCTCTTCCCCTCTCTTCTGTAACCTACTTGGACCCAGGAAGTCTTTGTATTGGCACAGAGTACCAAGAGTCTCTACTGTATCCTTTCACCTGGGCTTCAGGGGATGTGCAGATGGCATCTTCTTGCATCACTATCACTGTTGTATAGGAAAAGAACGTGAATTGAAAAATATCTTTTTCACTACTAGGTTCTGTCTGATAGGCTCTACCCAGGAGACAGATGAATCAGACAAGAGTTTGACTTGGAACTAAATCATAAATCTAACACATGAAATATTCTGAAGTAAATGAGACAAAGTGATGTTTTGAATTTAGGCTTCAATGTCATTTATACTTAAGGAAAAGAAACTTTGATATTTCTAGGTGGGAAAGGCAATTTATGGAGATATGAGCAGAAACAATATGGGATTAGTGTTAGGTTTGTTTTTGCAGATTTTAGTGTCCTCCTTGTAATGGTCTGTCCTGTCCCTTTAAGAGACAAACCTCACCCATTCTCTCCCCCCTCCACAGCAGAGGCAGGTGGATCTTCCTGCTTCCAGTCTGAGGTCCTTCCTTTTCTATCTCTCTCTTCTTCTGCCTCACTCCCTTCCCTCGACTTCTCCCTTTCTCCCCTCTCTCTGTTTCCTTTTCTATCTGCCTCTCTCTACTCTTCTCCCTTCTCCCCTCACCCCTTTCATTTTCTCCTCTATTAGCAATATTGAGTGTCCTCTAACTTTCTGACCTTCATACAAGGTGGAAATGGGCTCACATTTTTGGACCTCCACAATTTTTCATTTATTAATTATAATAAAGCCTGTGCTTTTGCAGCTGGAAAGATGATTGCACTTGCCTTAAATGAACATCTTTTTGCCTTTTAGAGTTATCAATCTTGGGTATATGTATTTTAATTACACGTGTCCACATTTAGGTGCCAAGGGAAACAGGATTAAACCCATCTTTGACTGTTGACCTCTGTAAGCAAAGGGTTAAGGGAGAAAGTACCTCTGGGTTCTATGTCTCTGAGTCAAGCTTTTGTCAAGAGAGTTCATCTGTAATTAGATAATGTTTCATGAATAAATGTGCTCCTATGGTCACAATCTCTCCTAATTAAAGAAGTGGAGGATCACCAGGGTTTCGAATGCCCTTTTAAATTTGTTTAGAGGTTTCTTTAAAACTATTTTTAGCTGTATCAAAATCTAAATTTTTATCAAATATGTCATCTTCAAGAACTCCTGGTAGAGTACAGTTAGATGTTTGTACATGTGGGGTTTCCTTTTCAACAGAAAAACCTACCCCACCTCTGGAGTTTTTCCTGCCTTTGCTTGTTCTCAGTTATCTTTAACTCTACTTAGTCCTTATGGCAAAGGAATATTTTGGGGTCATGAATAGGTATTGCTTCATGGTTCTTGACAGAAAGGAAATGAAATATGTGTGTGTATGTGTGCATGCACACGTGTGTGTCCATATATGTAAACTTATAAGGCAAACTTTAACTCAACTTAGTCCTTATGGCAAAGGAATATTTTGGGGTCATAAGCCCTCCACTTATGTGACATTTCAGGAGATAATCAGTATAAATGGCTGAACAGAAGTTCGGAGACCAGGAGACAATCAGCAGCAGGAAAGTAGAGCAGGCTGCATGGGAGAGTGAGATAAACCAAGTGACTGCATCCTACACATTTCTGGCTGCCACTCAAGGGGTTAAATGAGCCAGGTCCTTTAATTCTACTAGATTGAGGTGAACAAATGTCTTCCCACAGGGACATGTCAGCTTCAACCCTAGGAGGCAATGTGGGCGATTGCCAGTTTTGTAAAGTCTTTATGAACATTTCCTATGTAAATTTAATAGTAGGAAATAGCATTCTTTGAAATTTGTACACGTTAATTTGATAGTAAAACAAAATCTCTGTCAATTTATTTCTGGTCAAATTTCCTCTTTGGTGAACTGTGTGCCCACAGCCTTTGCTCATGGTTTTATTGTAGGAAGCAAATAGCAACTTGACTGCAATTTTTCACACTGTAAATTGAGAGGAAACAGTGACAGAGAACAGAGATATTAATTATTCCTTCAAAAGGAACATTTGTGTGACTTCCACACTATTTTAGAAATTCATAAAAGGAAGCATGCAGGGAGTCTGTGCAGTTGCAGCACCGCAACACTGGAAAAGACTTTAGAACTTCTGGGTAGATGAATATTAAAGCGCAATGGTGCTAGAGGTAATTTGGAAAACATGTTTGTCTTATAAGTTTACATATATGGACACACACATGTGCGTGCACACACACACATATTTCATTTCCTTTCTGTCAAGAACTATGGAGCAATACCAATGTCAATGACACATTGGTAAATATGAGTGTAGTGTAAGCAGTCTTCTCAGGAAAGGATGTATCACATAACTGCTCTGGAGGAGTAATGTTTATTAGGAGAATGGGTCTTTAGACTACAATGGAGCCTTGAGGTAGGAGAGAATTTGTAAAACAATATATTTAAAACACATCAAACAAGGCCTTTTATGAAAAGAGAGGCTTCTTTTTACGAACCAGAGAGAAGTGCCATTAAGATGGATAGGTAAACAGACAGAAGGAAAGAGTAATTGCTCTTCAGGGGAAGAATTATATTAAAAGAGTTGTTAGCTCCATGTGTATAGTGTGGTAGGCTTATGAAGAGACGCTCCCATTCTGCTGGACTAATAGTCAAACTCTCTGTCTATTTTCAAAGATTTAGGAGATAAGTGAGGTTCCATACCCCAAGCATCAAACTTAGTAAGTAAGTAAGCCATACTGTATACCACGTGGCCTCTGATTCCAGGGGTAGAGGAGTAGTTGGCCATTGTAAAAACTCTGAGATTGTAAGAATACACAGTTGCGATTGCTGACTTCCCATCTCTTTATAGCAGCAACTTCCCATGGTGGTGGGGGGCTTCAGGTGATAGTGTGCTGACTTCTTTAATGTCTGTGAAGTCACCCAGAAATTTGAACTGGTCTGGGAGCTTGGGAAAGTCACTTCAATTAGCAAGCTAGGAAAGCATCGCAAAGGCAAGTATGCATCTGTATACGGCAGTGGGGCAATGGGCCCTCATGGTCTCTCAGCAGAGGGTGGTTTGTCTGTCTACCTCATTTGGCAAAGTCTGGAAACACTTGTAAGTCTTGGAAGAAGAGTGGTGCTCAAATACAGTGGTCACACACCAGGGCCTCTGAGAAACATCTTCCAATGTACAAGCACCTCCTATAACCAAAAATTTTCTTTCCAAAATGTGTCTACTATCACTACAGTTCATTAAATATTTATGGGAAGTATTTCATTCTACAGTCGTTTAACAGGAGGTGAAACACTAAGTCACATGCTATTCTAGACATATTGAATTCTGGCTACAAATAAGAGTAGGGTATCCCAGAAGTGACTCCAAAGAAGCCATCCTTTGCCTCTGCTTATACATAGATGATTTGTGACTTAAAGGTGAATTATTCTCATTAGTTGTGTTCTGGATGAGAAGGCCCCGAGGATAGAGTTATGAATTATAGAGGATAGAGTTACAACCTACAGAGGATAGAATTGTGACCCACAGAGTCATCGAGACAATAGCATGAAACTTCTCAGTGGAGTTCAAGGATCAGAGAGATACTCATTAGAAAGGGGAAGATCTGTTCTCACATAACACCAAGAAAGCATATCATAACCACAAAGAAAGGTAAGAAAATTAGATAGCCACTTTAAAGACAGGTTTATGGGTGAGAGTATCATTCAGTAGGAATTATGGGGAAATCAGGATCCCCTTTTGGGGACATCTGTCTCATTAGTAAGAGAACTTAAGTATAGACCCAAAAGCTAACTTGAGTATAATTTTATTAGAGTTTGAAAGAAAAATGATTAAGTGGGAAAGCTGTAAATCTCAGCCTAGAAGGCAGAGATAGAGAATAGGTGGGCCCAAATGGAAGTCAGCCCCATGATGGCAGCCTTATGACAGGAATGGGGCCCTGGAAAAACAGTGAACTCTGGAATATCAGGTAAAGCATGCTAAGAAAAGAGATGGAACTAAAAAAGGAAAGTCAGTGTTTCCTGAATAATTCTGAGAACTGGGTTGCTCTTCTAAAAGCTGTGGCTTGGCTCTGTTAAGTGACAGAGCTAGGGGATGGAAATCTGGGAAGGAAAAGTGCATTATCCTGTTGAAGGGATCATTATTCCTTTAGTGCCTGAGCATGGCTTAAGTTGACAGTGCCCTCATGAGGGGCGGTCCCTTAAAGGATTAACCTGCCCAAGTGGAATGTTGAGCTTCTACTCAGTCAGAGATTTCATTCTCTTGATCAGAAGGAAAAGTTTTCTTTGGTGACCTCTAATGCTGTCATGACAGTTAAAAGATAATACAGAGTGCTAAGACATACAAAGAAAGAAGGCAATACCTAACACATTTCTAATAACTTACAGCAATGTATTTATTCAGTAATGCTTATTTAATATTTACTTGTTCCTGGGACAATACCCATGGTTGGTGACCTCAGAATATAAAGAGGCTAATAGTAGAAATGGATATGTATTAGGTTTGGGTGCGAAGAGGTAAAGAGATTGGAGATAAGCAAGCTTAAGTGATATTATCTGTCAGTTGGGGGATTTATTAATGTAGCAGCTGGACAGCATGGCCAGAGTCAAAAGTAGGAAGCTTTAGTTGCACTAAATGAGGCAAGGGATCCACTTTAGATGCTATCCAAGGGAAGTGTAGGTTCTGCATCAACAGAATTAATCTTTGCCAGTATATGTCTTACGTGACCTTACAGAGGTAGGGAAGTGGGGAGAAGGGTTTCTACAAGGGTTGTTCTTGTACCATAGAAGGAAGCTTGGTTAATGCTTGACTGGTAAACCTGAGCTGCTTTTAATCTCTGTACAGCATAGTAGAGTTTGGTTCACTACTTCTCTATGTAGGGCCTGTTTTTTCCGACAATATGTAAGTATATCCTATTCTATAATATGACCACTTAAAAATATGGGGGAAACCTCTGAATAATTTCAAAGAGAACTTTAAAACCTCCTTCATGCCAGTAATATATGAATTGAGTAAAGAGAGTAAGTTGAAGTCATTGGCATTTCTTGTTGGTTTAAACCAGGAGTCATTTCTTTAAAACATTTATTAATTTTGAGGAGTTCCTCTGGAAGCATGAGTTCTTGCTAAACATATCAAGTACTAACTTACTGAATCATGCACTCACCTTTACATACACATACATATTAAAGAGTTAATAAATATCAGCAAGCACTTGATGAGTTGTCACAGTGAGTCAAAATTCCCCTCATGGATGAAACGTCCCTGTCCTCAGGGCATTCACTCATTACTACAGGTGATATCTACCAAATAATAACCTCTCAGGTGTGAGATCTAAGGTGGACTGATAGCTTCAGCCAGTGGAATGAGGGTGCTGGGGAGCCTCTAGCAGGAAGGCTGGGGCATTGATACATAGAAAAAATTAGCTCTCTCCAAGATGAAGCAGTAGCCTGAAGCAGTAGCTGCAGGAGGCATCTGGCTGAGGAGGGAGATGGAAAGGGGACTTGTGTCTTCGAGAGAGCTCTAGTTAAAATAGTTTTCTTTAGAGGAACTCTGGGGAAAGTTGTTAGAGACCTTACTATTAAGGCACACAAGCACAAAAATTCTCAAAACAACAAGGAAGTTGCTTTGAATTGCTTGCATTTTTTTTTTAAATAAGGGCATGCCCTTGCACTTTTCCATCTCTTGGCTCCTCAGTTATACTGGCAATAAAAAAACTTTGAAACATTCATAGATGAACTAGAAGCGATATAGAAAGACATGCATTTAAAACTGTTCTTCAAACACCCTCCCTCCCACCTTTCTGGCCTGGGTTTCCAGAACAGGTGATTATCTGCTCTGTCAACATTGCTTTCCAAAAGAGGCCCAGCTTTTATTTAGCCTCCTGGCTCCCACTGCGTGCAAGCACTGGGCCTGGGAACAACAATGTCATTGCTCTACTACCTACACCAGCCTGCTTAATTTGACAGGCCTATTGATTCCAACACAGCCCCAGCAGTTCCTTAGGAGCAAGGCAACAAGGGGGCAGAGAACAGTGGAAGGCCTCTAGGCCCACAGGGAGCATTCCACACAGGAGGGTAATTAAGATGAGGGCTTCCCCCTACGAATCTACACTGTGTTGAAAGTAAATCATTCAGGCTCATGCTGAGGGCCAGTGAGTGGATGGCTGAATTTCCTTATTCACCTATAAATGGCACTGTATGTCTTCTACAAAATGAGTCTGTAAGAAAACATAAACACAAGTCCATCACGGTCTGAGGCAGAGAAAGCGCGTGGAACTTACTACCAAACTTAGTGACACCTTAGAGGATATTCACAGGGAAATCTGGACAGGCAGCTGAGCAGAGCACTCAAATGTCACTTGAGAACAGATTTGAGAGCCAAAGGCAACAACATGCAAGCCTTTAGCTCCTCCCTAAAGCATCAGGAGAAACTACAATAAATGCTGTTAATATAGAACACATGACCAAAGGCTCTGATCCTAAGTAGTTATGGAAGGCTTGGTAGAGAGAACTGTCTGGCAGATGGTGGTATGCATTTCAGTAGAGAGTGGTGAGCTCTCAACTGAAATATCTAGAAAGCTAAGTAGAGACTAAGTTCTGTCTTTAGTCTCTAGATTGCACTGCATGCGATTATGTGTCTTTTGTTGCTTGTCTGTTTTATGTATTTCCTCAAGAGTACATTTTGACCTACAGAGAAATTAAGAAGATGCTACTAATAGAATTTTCACACAATCTGTGCTTAGTTGTTCATAATAGAAAATAATAATTTCTCAGTGTACACTATAATGCCAAAGTTGTAAAAATTTTAAAACTCAATACTGATAAATGTTAATTAAAATGTATCATTAACTGAACCCAACTATTGACTGAAATATGAGATTCCTACCTCATCATTTATTTAAGTCATTCTTTGTTTATTATTTTGTTTGTAGTATAGCTTCATCCAGGGAGCAGCTTTGCTTCCGTAGCTGTCACCCATCTTTGGCTTCCCCTTACTCTTGTCAGTGTATAAGCATTCATCTGACTCTGTTGACCTGGGCAGGGCTAGTCAAGATTTTGAAGGATTCTCCTTGCCTGCGGTTTGCTTGGTGTGTTCCTGGTGGTGATATTGGATGTTTTCTCCATTCAGATGCACCTGTTTTCATATCAGGTGTACACACTGACAGTCTGATGCCTCAGTACTGATGTTACTCTGCTTTGCTCCTGAGGGTGTATTTTTCAAGTTCTCTCACTGAGATTCAGATACTCCCTTCTCCCCATCTTCTACACAGAATACAGAAGTAGTCATCTATAGCTCATATATAAGTAATAAAAAGGTATATTTTTTCCCGATTATACAAAATCTGCATGAGTCATTTGGATATTCGGGCCAGAGCTTGGTTTCTTCTCATCCACTCATTTACGTGTTCAATAATCTCTATACCAACTCATAAATACACACTTTATATTTAGATTTATAATGCAAAGAGTTAAATACTGTAACTAGATATTTTTAGGAAAAATTATGTGCTCCAGAAACCAGGATAAGCTTGATGTGGCCACCCTATTCAATATGCTAATTAATAGGTAGATTTGGAAAATGTATAAAAGATTTTTTAAAATCTAGCTGTACTGATAAATAAATAAATAATAAATAAGTAGATAAATAAAGAAATGAGCCCAGTTATCCCACATTAGCCATGGACGTACAGGCATGAACTTTAAGAATAAATTCAAAAGAGAAACAGGGCAAGATCAAGGTTAAGTGTTCCTGGTTCTGGGGTAGCCTTTAGGATTGCTCTGTCGATTTGGGTTTCTCAAGGTGGTCTGGTGAAGTGTTTTTGCTCTCCTGGCTGCCAGTGCTTGAGAGGATTGCCTCTGGTCCAGGGGCCAGCCTTGCCCTCATGGATAAGGACCCATATATGCAGGAGAAGGATCTGTCCAGTGGGCTCTGCTGCTTGTGAAGTCCAAGGTGCCTTTAGGATGAATACAATGAGTTACCCCTGTACTTTGGCCTCAAAGTAAATGGAGCAAGTTAGGCAAACACTCCTTGAATAATTAACATGTGAAGGGATAAGTGGGTGTCCCCCCCAAAATAGAAACAGCCAGAGAGTGAAGGCAGAGAGTTCAAATGAGAAGGTGGGATCTTTGTTTGCTTGCTTGCTTGTTTGTTTGTATTTACAAAATACAGGTTTTAAGTGCCCATTTCAAAATGATTTTATGTCGTGATCAGGGTATTTGGCCTTTGTACAGTAGTTCAGTTGCCTGTGTCATTTGGATAGTAACTATCATCAACTGATCAGCTCTTGAAGTATTTGTGTTGAACACTACAGGATATTTCAGGTTTGTCCTGATAATCTGTCCTAATTATATAACCAGACTTTCTCCTAATAGCATCGTTTTCATTGCAGATTGCTCTTCAAGACAAGATCTGTAAGCTACAAGTGTTTCTTGGCAATGAAATTGTTTTGCTTATAAGCCCTCTTAGCAAACAGATCACAGACAAACACACAGCTCTAAGTTTTCATATAACCATCTGTATCTAAATTTAGCTAAAAATTCCTTCACATTTATGTCTTCCTTAATACATATCAATCACCGCCTTTCATCCAGCCCCCATCCAGTGCACTAGGAAAAAAACCTGACTTTAGTAACCCCAACCATG
This sequence comes from Chionomys nivalis, assembly GCF_950005125.1. Classification (NCBI taxonomy): domain Eukaryota; kingdom Metazoa; phylum Chordata; class Mammalia; order Rodentia; family Cricetidae; genus Chionomys; species Chionomys nivalis. Next base: position 37,503,515 of record NC_080090.1, on the reverse strand, counting down.
TACATATTTTTTCTTCCACAGGACAAATATCAGTAGGCCCAGAATTTAATGTGGCACCTGTGTCATGTGTCTGACATCTAAACAGTACTCATGTGCAGGTCTCACCCTAACAAAGTTGCCTAAGGCTGTATTCCTGCCCTATGTCTACCTCCCCACAGCTGCATCGTGACATATTTGTAAGACGGGTCTGGTCCTCTCACTAGAATCAGCATTGCTTCATAAGTCCTTTATACACTTACATGTTATTAATGATATTAATACAGTTCTGTTTCCTTAACAAATCTAGGCTTTTGCTGTTAATAATTTCCTCTCTAAATTTTAGTAGTTTTCAATTGTTGAAGAAGTTGGTTACGTTCACTAAAGTGTGAAGTTTGGAGACACCGAGAAGCTAGAGGATCCCCTTATATTTTTCCCAGGCTCACTGGTGCAGTGAGAATGGTCTTTTTTTTTTATTTTTGTTGATAACTTATGATAGAGACATAAATTAACATGCATGTATCTTTTCACGTTGTCAAAACTTATTGAATAATAATAAATTCCAAGGTAATATAGTGTTATTAGCAGCAGATTGACAAGAACTCTCCTGTGTTGGTTTGAATAACAATGGCTGCCATTGACTCATAAATTTGAGTGCTGAATAACTAGGGAATTATATGATTTGAAAGATTAGAAAGGTTTGAAGGTATGGCCTTATGAAAGTGGGCATGGCCTTGTTGAAAAGTGTATCACTGAGGATGAGCTTTGAGATTTCAAAACCCCATACCAAGCCTCTCTGCCTATGGAACAGTCATACTGTTCCAGCATCTGCCTGCATGCCACCATGCTTCCTGTCATGGGTAACAGACTAAACCTGTGAAACTTTAAGCAAGTCCCCAACTAAATGCTTTCTTCCATAAATTTTCTTGCTCAGGATTTCTCTTCATAGCAATGGAACAATGACTAAGAAGTCCTCTTTCCTTGAAAGTCAGGGCTACATGAATACATATTCTTTTATTCCAGTATCAGTTACTAATGTCTGCAATAAACTACCATGACCAAAAACTGCTTGTGAAAACGGGGTTATTTCTATTATATATCCACATAGCAGTTCATTTTCAAATGCAGTCATGGCAGGAGCTGTGTTTGAGGTACTGATGAAGTAGTCATGGAGGAACACAGCTTTTTGGCTTGCTCTTAATGCCTGTCTGAGCTTGCTTCCTTATAAAACTCAGGAGCAGCAGCCCAGAGATGGCACTGTCTACAGTGAGCTATGCCCTCTCTTATTAAGAAAATGTACCAAAGGCTTTCCCAACTGGCCAATTTTGGGGGGTCATTTTCTTAATTGAGGTTCTGTAGCCAGGGTACCATCTCTCTTTATATGTTTGTTTTCTTCCAATAGATCTGCTGCTGTGCTATTTTGTCTTAAATCATTCCAGCATATGATTAGTTTTGTTGCTTACTTTTTCTCTGCAAACTCTTCTATTATTTTCTTCTTGTTTTTCATTACAACTTATATATATTAAATAGAAGGGACATAACTGATTGAAGAAGATGTACACAACTAAATAGGTGATCTCTTTTTATGACTGGTTCACTCAATATGTAGGCCATGCTGTCTTCAAACTCAGTGATCCTCCTGCCTACATCTTCGAAGTGCTTTGATTGAAGGTATGTGCCACCACACCCAGACTAAATAGATCATGTTGTTTTCAATTTGTGTGTGATGTGTAAAAGGTGTACTTGAACATGTATATATGCCAGGGGATATGTATGGAGGTTGGAGAAAACTTTAGGTATTGGTCCTTGCTTTTCATCTTGTTTTGAGACAGTCTCTCTTTAGTTTTTGTCGCTGTGCACCCTATGCTAGACAGCCCATGTGTTTGCAGAGATGTTCCTTTCTCCACCTCCCATCTCGCGAGAACAACAATGGCACTGCAGACTAAATGCAGTTACTAAAATGAAATGCTAAGAGAGAAAACCCTTCTAAAAATAACATTGTAAAAAGAAAGGTGTACTTGCTGAACCAAGTAGCAAGAATTTTAAACAACTATAATGTAACAATGTCCTGAATAAGCATGCTTTATATATATATTATCCATATGCAAAACCAGTTAATAGGTAGATTTAATTCAAAACATTGAACAGAGCTCCAATTTAGGATTCAAACAAATTGAACTAATGGCTCAAGAGTCTATTTTTGAAAATGCACTGTTCTTAGAAAATGAATGAGTTGCTGACTTACAATGATTTCCTAAGAAAATGAAGATTCTTCATTGCTTTAAGATATCCCTCTGAAATAAACTTCTTAATCTGCATTCTAAATCTATTATAAATTGATTGTAAATTGGAAGAACAAGCACATTCTACCTTCCATATTTTTAAATATGAGTGCTTGGCATTATTTTCAATATTACACATTTCCAGATGGGGATAGCAAATATTTTTCCAGGGTTTTACTTTGTTTCTTAGAAATCATTTTTTTATACTTAGGGTAATTGGTTGTAGTTATTAAATAAAAATATTGTCCTGCTTTAATTTATGGATCATGTGTCCTCATTAAAAGAATTTCTGTCCCTTAAGGCTATGAACAAATTACTATTAATTTTATAAACCATTTCCTCATTCAGAGAGTTCATTCATCCAAATCTGAAAGGAACATTGATCTTATATTTTATAATTAACCATAATTATGCTCATTGCTACATGGATTCTCTTAACTTACATAATCTCTGAAATATGTTCTTCTTTAATATTTTATTGTAATTAAATTAATAAACTCCATATTATTTTATTGTTTATTAAGAAAACTTTTTAAAAAATTAACCCAGTCCATTTCTCTAATATATTTATGATTTTGTTTCTGTATAGTTATTTAATTAGGCTTTTAAAAAGTAAAACTAAAGCAAATTTACTCTATTTTCACAAAAAGCAGCTGACCCACTTCCTCTTGCTGCATCCCATGTTTTTCCTTCAGACAATGCTCCGTTTACTTGTTTATCATGTAATAAAAGTGATCAAAATGCCCCAAATTCCTCCAGGGTTGTATGCTGTGCTATTAGTTGTACTGTGTACTTTTGAGGTTGTTTCAAAGTATAAATATTTATTACCTGCTGGGTTGTTTTCCATTATATGAAATATCAGTCTTTAAAGGTAATTTTGTATAGAAGTACAAAATTGTACTTTACTTGATATTATTGCTGTTATGCATGTTATCCCCATAATTTTCAAATAATGTCTTTATCCATCTCACATGATTCTTATTTTTATTGTTTGTTTTGTTTTTGAGACTGCATCTTACTACACAGCCTAGGCTGTCCTCACACTCATCAGGCCCATGCCTCATCTTGCCAAATACTGGGATGACAGGCATGTCCCACAACCTCCTCATGATTTTTTCCTATGTTGTTTATAAATATACCCCTTCAGAAGTCGGATGGCTGTATTTATTGCTGGTGTGTGAATTTGTCTCTTCATGTTTACATCTAGCAATCTAGGGCTCCTCATCATTGAGGTCACATTTGTCACCATGATTTTCCCTTTTTTGTGTACCAGTCTTCCCTGCTATATACCTGCTTCAGTAGTTTCTCTCTCTCTCTCTCTCTCTCTTTTTTTAAAATAGTTTCTATACATTTATATCCTGGTCATAGCACGTGTGTATTGACCAGTGTCAAAAATTAATTAGCATTCAAAACTCCTTACTTTTGACAACCAGAGTGGCAGTTTTGTATTTTGTCCTGATCTAGGACTGAGGGCTCTAACTCCATGGTACAGCATGTGCAAGGCTCCAGATTCAATCCTCAGCACCAAAATAAAAAAATTAAATTACACTTGCTTTCCTTAATCTTTTCCCTTCTTCTACCTTTAACCTTCAGTTAAATTGAATTAGATGCCCTTAAGTTTTACATGTGGTCTAAAACTGAGAATTTTTTTAGAAGGAATTTCTAAACTACTCCAAGCTTTACTTTTGGATTCTTTTTTGGCTCTTTCTTTGTGGTCACACTGTTTCTCTTGTTCCCAAGTCATTCCTAGATTTTATATAAATAGAAGACTCTAAAGAACTGCTACCAATTGGTTAGAGATGGACTCTTGAGTTAAAACATAAGGGCCATTTATTTTTCTTGATATCTGTTTACTTTCTTATACTTCTGAGAGAGAGAGAGAGAGAGAGAGAGAGAGAGAGAGAGAGAGAGAGAGAGAGAGAGAACACATAGCTTTTCTATCATTCTTCTGGGACTCTTCAGTGCCTAGCCCTTGTATTACTAGATACCCTTCATGTACCCACCGCTCACAACTCTTCATGTGATTTCCTACAGTACTCAAAGGTGGACAGGCATCCTGTGACTGCACTGGAGAAAATAATGGAGTCAAGTTTTGCGAGTCCCCAGTCATTCCCCGAGGTCCCTTCTCCTGACAGAGGAAACCAGCCTGTCAAGCACCACAGGTACTGCTAACTAATCATGGTGGGAGTGGGTGAGTTCACCTTAGAAGTAGACACATGCCAGGGAATGGCAACAGGACCGACAGGTCAAGAAAAGGTAACTGTTCTTGCTTCTGAGTGAGGATTTCCACGCAGGGAGTGTTCAAGCAGTTCACAGCCAGGAAGCAAATTCTTCAGTTTTCCTCAGCAGTATCACCCTCCCTACAAAAACATAAAGGAGCTTTCTTCAGAGCTGCAGCTACAGACCAATGAATGAAGCAATTGCACTGTGAAAATCTATTAAAAGTGTGCTTTTTTTTTTCTGCCTAGCTTGTTTGGTCACTGGTTACAACGCTAATGTCTAATTCTACTCTAGGCAGCTAATATGACATGTGCCAAGTGTTCCAAATGTTTCTCACAAAAGAAAAGTTTCCAGAGGCAAATCCTGGAGAGTATGCTTTTGGGGCCTGCAATATATTCTGTTATCAGAGAAGCGCCATCCGTTAATGTGTGTGAACTGATCATAGAAACTATTTCTTTGGGGGTGAAGGCCAGCTACAAAGTCATTTGCTGCCTCACAGGAAATTCTCAATCTGGGCATGTTCTCCAAAATCTTTTTATCCACATGGTTGTGTGTTCTATGTGAGGAATTTATTTTTTAAAAATTGATGATATTTAGTCCAAACCAAAGGATAAATTTGGAACTAATACTAGAATAGACACTCTGTTTGTGCATACTAAAATGAATATCTTTAATCTGAAAAAGGGACCCAAAGACTGAATATTCCTCTTCTTAGTGATAAGCAGTTTTTATATTTTCAAATCATACATTTATATCATATATTATATATATATATATTAAACTTTTAAATGTTATATCAATTGTTTCTAGCAATAGATGATAGTGTTCATCTTGTACATTAGCAAGAGAGAAATACACAATGAAAGAGCTGACTTCCTACTTTCCTCCCCCAAAGACTACTTTTCTGGCTAAATTTCCTATGAGATTTTCAGTTATTCTAATACTGAGCTCACTAAACCACAGAAGCTGATGGTGAGGTTGATTCCCATATCTCTTTAGTAGATACATTCTAGGGTACCAAGGATTTGACAAAGAAAAGAATTTCAGTATCTTCAGTTTAGGATTGCGATAATTTGGCATCTGGGGAGTTCCATCAGTTCTTATCGGCAAGTCTGTGGTATGTCATTAGCTTGCATTTTCGGAATTCCTGTTAAAGCAGCCTTTTACTTCACTTGACCTCAAGGAAGCTGCCTTAATTAGAGAAGTTAAGTCCAAAATTGCTCACCTTTTATAGGGCAAATAGTTTCTCCAAAATGGTATCATCCCATGCTTATTTTGAAATGTATTATAGTAGCTATATACCCTGTCAAGAAAAATTATATAATATTACTCTGCAACATATTATGGCAAAAATATTTTGAACTTGAGAGTTTTAAATAATGGCTTCTGCCATGTTAGAACTACAGCACCACTGTGCCCAGTAAATTTTTTTTAGTCTCCCATCCTTAGCTTTGATCTTGGTTTCTATATCTCCAAGATGAAATGAGGGTATCTTTAAAGGCCCTTCCTTCTGTTTTCTGTTTTGTTTTGTCTTGTTGCTTCAATGACATTGCAGTATCTGTTGACATAGCCTGTCTTCTGATAGATGGGGAAGGGTTGATTTATGAAGTGCCTTTAGAACTTGAAATTATAGTTTAATGCATCATAGCTTTTGTTTTTTAAAACATACAATAGACAGAACAGTTTCATGATTGATAACCTGTATACTGATTTATATATCCTTCCAACTGCTCCATAATTTCCCGAATGCCCCTCAGTTAGAAGGCCTGAATCTCTGATTGATCAATAGGTCTACAACTGATTTTGAAGATGGGTCACTACTTCATACTGGTAGACCTTGTTTTGGCAGTTCAGCAAGCTATGAATAATTAATTTCTTGTTGTGCATTGAAAATATGACTCCTTTGGATGCCTTATTTATGAAACAAAGCTATTAATCCAAAACTGTTATTTCTAATGTTTAATAAAAAACCCTACCTGTTGAAATAAAATATTTGAGACACGTCATTTTACTGAGTTATATTTTGGCAATCTAACTTCCTCACAATGGCATCAGTATCAGTTGCCAACAGCAATGGGAGCCCAGAACTTTCAGTGAAACAGATAAGCCTTTGCATTGCCAGTTATGGCATAGTAATGTATATAATACATGGTGTTGTGCACCTCACATGTTTTGACCTCACATGACACTTAGCACACTTAAACTCTTTCATGTCTGGAGTGAGCCCACAAACATACCTTGCTTTCTCCCTCCCCATTCTCACCCAAGTCACTTTATCTGAACAGCTTATGTACCAGGTGAGCTTCAGTCTTCCCTGTTTTCTGGCTTCTGGTCTAGCAGAAGTACTGGTGTGGGAGGAAAGGACTGGGAAAATAAGGTCATAGTCCTTCCATTCCCAACCTCAGTTATGCCCCACTATGGTCGTCTGGGGCCACAGAACCTGCCCTCTGACTTGGTCCTTCCAACACTATCTCTGGAAAATGTTCCCTCTCCTTGATAGGAATGGTTTCCTATTGTCAGTGCTCGGAGGGGCAACAATGTCTTCTGCAGCTTCATCTCTGTTCCTCCCAAGCAATGGCTGCTGACCATGCCTCTTATAATCTCCTCAACTGGTCCAAATTAAAGATGTTTTGATTTCCATCCAGGATTCTGACACAATTATCTTCCCTAGCATCGTGCTTCTAGCAGTGCAGGGACCTGAGATTTACATCCAGATGCAGCTCACTCTGGTGCCAAATCTCCCAAACCCTAGATCCTAAATCATGTGGGATTAGACAGAGATGGAGGTACAGAAACAGAGTCACTGTTCAAGAGCTCCCTAAAGATGTTGATGTAGAGATTGGATGTGGTGACCATGTTGTTAAGCATTACAGGAATTCAACCTACAACAGATGACATGGCTAAGAACTAAAATATCATGAATGACATGATTTTCTGTCTGTAAAAAACTGAGAAATTAATGTGGACCTGTCACCTTACCAGAACCGCCAAGATGACCGTTAGCACTCAAATATCAATTTCTCAAATTTCCAGTTAAAATATTTGCCAAATTTGCCAGATATGGCAGTGCATTTCATTAATCTTAGCACTCAGGAGACATAGATAGGCTGATCTCTGCGAATTCAAGGCCAGCCTGGTCTACACAGCAAATTTCAGTCAGCCAAAGCTACATAGTAATTCCCTAAAATCAGTGCCCCCTCTTTTGAGTAAACACATTTTATATGTATAAAATAGCAATAATGGTAATATTGATGGAAGAAGTGAAAAACCCCAAATGGTAGAACGATAGGGGTATAATTGCTTTGGGAGGCTTTCCCTCATGGGTACACTGTGAGTTCTGAATATTTTTCATCGTGGCCTATAAAGTTGCAATAATATTTTTAGATTATGTGAATGCAGCATGAGATTTTAAGCTCACTATATGCTCATGACCTGACATCTCATGAACATTAAAGTTTGAACATAGGCAACTCTCTCAGTAATATGGGAAAGGGAATTGATAAAGAATCTTTGATCAACTTCAACTTGTCAATTTATCTTCATAGATCCCAGTTCCTTTAATATAGTCTATGTATATGGCCTCACTTTGCTAAGGCCTGGGATATAGGTCATTTATGCATTTTGTCCTTGATGGTCTCTACAAATGATCATTTGGGAAGTGTGGATGTGTACACCCAAGAAAATTTAAGCAGGTGCTTATTAAAAGCAAACTCAAGTGAAGACTGATGAAAATATGGGAACGTAAACTGAAAATTTAACACATGTTTGAAAAAATATTGCCAATTAAAGTAAGGTCTGTTTACCTATCGCTAAGAAATGGAAATTTCCCCATAAATCCCCTCTGGGCTTCCTATGTTCAGTTCTCATCACTATATAATTAGGGCATTTTTCTTCCAATTTGAAGACAGCTCCTGTGTCTTGGGAAGTTAGGGTGGGGACCAAATTGCCATGCCGAGGCTCCCTTAAACCCGTTTCTGTCTAAGCTAGAAAGCCAGACAAAGGGAATTCTAGATCTCAGTGCCTCTAACAGTAAGTGAATTAAGCAAATTCCAAATTTAATGGATTGTATTTTTGACATTGATAACATAGAACTTTAAGGATGAGAGGTATGACTTCAATGTCCGAGACATTTGAACGACTTCTTAGAGGCTCTTATAATATCTTTGCTTTGTTTGTTTTGTTTACCCAACTCAGCAGGAATATTTCTTCTTGCTGCAGTCCAGGACAAAGGAGTGGGATGCTGCACAGGAATACCTTCAGGAGGACACCACCCTCACCCCGAAGCCGACTGGGTGGCATTGTAGGACCAGCATATCAGCAACTGGAAGAATCAAGGATCCCAGACCAGGATACAATACCTTGCCAAGGGTAGGTCTTTTAAGCAAGGGACTTACTAGGGAGACTGTTTGAAGTCTGTCATTAGGTTAGTAGATAACTGTTTTAAAAAATCATTCTTAGGAAGAACAAAGTATCTTTTCATCAATAATATAAAAAATGTATTAGCCATGTGGTGGGGGTGTACGATTTTAATCTCAGAACTTGAGAGGAAGAGACTGGCAGATCTCTGTGAGGGTGAGGCAGGCCTGATCTACAGAGAGAGTTCCAGAACGGACTCCAAAGTTACAGAGAAACCCTGCCTTGAAAAACACACACATACACACACGTATATATGCATATATGCATATATATATATATGTTTTATATTCATTGACTTTTGATTAACAGTGTGACTCAAACCCTAAAAATTAACCTGTAACATAAATATATCTACTTCCACCCAGTATTCTTGAATGTGGGGTTTAAGTAAATATTAAAAGAAGAAAACCACAGAGAAACCCTTAAAACTGAAACGTCTTCATTATTTGCGCTATGGAGGTATCAGGGATTTGGACACCATAGTAATTGCCTACAGTACAAAGGTACCAAGTCGTCTAGGAAGTACCAACATACATAGGGCTCAAGGTATACTGAGCGGAATGGAGGATAGGTTCTCATCACAACTCTGCTCTTGGTGTGAACCACTCAGTAACACATGGGATAAGTAAAAGTAGCTTACCATTAGATTCCTGTCCTTTATGACTTGTGTCAATTTTAGAAAATGCTGTCATCTGAGCCCGAGCTTTATTTAAATATAAACCTCCCAAAGGTCGGTAGCCAGGTCAAAAAGGGAGTATTAAGAATCTATGTCAGATACATGGTATCCAGGGAAACAGTTTTGCCATAAGCAATTCTCACCATGCTATCATTAATTAAGAATTTAGATTTACTGTACCTGTTTCCATAGTCAGGCTCTAGCTGTGCCAAGTGATTGACTTCCTGAATGATCTAGGCTGGGTTTCTATGTAGTTCTGGTCCAGGTGATTATTTCAGATCTTTTGTTTCAATCCTGAGACCAAAGCAGGTAGGAAGTCTGGTTCAGAGCCTCTGCAATTCTCTTTTCTGCTAGATATGGAATAGATGGACTATTGCTCTGTCTGATTAAGCATGGCATGGGTTTCCTTAAGAAGAAAGGATCTTTGGAAAGGATCCAAGTAGCCTGTGGCTTTACTTTTTCATTTTGGAGCAATTCCAAAAGGACCATTCCTTCACATTTCTGAGTGCCTGCAAATGCAGGACAGGAACTAAACTGTCTAAATAAAGTCTGTGATGCAAGTGAGGATGCAGTTGGAATTTTACATGCCCTTACCTGTGATAAGGGGTTGACATTTAGCCTGTATCTATATTGACCCTGTTTATAACTATTTTATCAGTAATCAATGGTCATTCACAGGAGTATGTCCTCCACACACATTTTATTTTTTATGGTGAATATTAGCATATGTAATTGTCTTTTATTCTAATTGTTTTCCCTCTTGGTCATAGTGGCTCTCACCCCAAATGTTCCTGAGGCTAAGAGGTTCAGAGCCTGTAGCAAGTTGCAGTTTGACTTACACGTCCACAGACCTTCCAGGGTTCAGAGGTTTTCGTTTCCTGCCTCCTCTTTTCTATCCTGAGTTATAATTTTATGTTGGCTCAATGACCACTGGATTGGCAATCATCTAATGATCTCTGTAGCTGGCTGGCCTCATGCATTTGCTCAGTGTCGTGGGCACCCAGTGTTGATCAATGTTGACTCTGTTCATCACTCTGGTCTCAGCACAATGAATCTCAGGAGTAATCTTATTCTCAGTCTTAAAAACATTCCTGGGGGACTGACTGTCTCTCAGGACTGCAAATGAGGTTGGTAATAGAATTTCACAGCTCTCATTTTTCATATCTACCCTTAGCCTGAATGAATTTGCAAGATCCACTGGCCATATGTTCCTGTTTACCAAGCATATGGTTGTTGTATACTAACTAGGCTTCATGTATGTTCCTTCCTTTCTGGGTAGGAAAGCCTGCCTACTCAAATACATCATCTACCATAGCACAGCAAGACCTTTAGAATGGGGTAGATAGAAGATTGAGGATACCTTTCTCTGACTGATGCTCTGGGCAATGCCACGCCTGGTAATAATGTACAAAGGACTGTACTGGATGTGTCAGGCCAGTTATTTGATGTATGACAAGACAATAAAAAGGAATATATTCAGAAAAGTCAGGTTGACATCTTCAAACTTGTCATGATCCAAAACATAGTTAGTTCCCACATCATCTAGCTAGCAACCTGGTGCATTTTACATCTTGATATTCTTTGAAGATGTTGGTGAACACAACAAAGATAGGAAATCTTAAAGGGCCATCTCAGTGTGGCATTGATCATCCCAAGAGAAAAGTGAGTTCATGTGTTAGTTAGCTTTTTGACTAAATTAATTATGAAACCAGGAAATGGATGTGCTGAAAACACAGCAATGGCTGACAGTGTAAAATGGAATCACTGGTTGTGTGGATGGTCAGTTCTGTATATATACATGCTATATGCCTAAACACCACTATAAGCCTCGCCTCAGAAATTAGATCTTAAGAGTCAACAAAAGAAACTAAGTCATTGACTTGATTCCTGGCTTACAACAAATCAAATAGTCACTAGTTATTGCCCCTTTCTTTACTCACATGCTCAAAGGGGAAAAAATGTACTTTGTGGCCTCTGATTTCTTTGACTGATGGCAGGGAGTACAACCCAAAGGATAACAATGGCAATGAATATTTTCAGCATCAAACTGTTAAGGAATTATTGAGATTCTAGGTTTTACAGAGAGCTCTGAACAGCTTCTATGTTACAATCCCATCTATAAATTTTGATTCCACTTAAACACTTGCTGAAATACCATAGCTGTAACTCTTCACAGCAGCCCCAAGGAAGACTTACGGGTCACTTGTGCCTCTGGTGCAAGAGCATGGCCAAGTTGTTTTATTTAAACTTTAGAGTTGTTTGATTTAAACCTCGCAGCATCACCAGGCCCCAAGTATCCAAGTAGTGTGAGAAATGATATTTTTGTTTTGTGTGGTACTGAACCCAGGCTTATATTACACTAAGATTATTTATACTTACTTTGATTTTTACCACCAGCCCCTATGTGTTTTTGAATTTGGAAAATTCAAATGAGCTTCCATTTGTCTGAGAGTCCAAATTACATAATGATGTTGGCTTCTTATTCAAAATTAAGTCAACTCTGGAGAACTATTACTCTTTAATGACATCTTCACTCTGTAGCAAGAGTTAATAATATTCAGTTATTGCCAGTTACATGTCTAGTAATTGGCTTGGGAAATGGCACAAGGTAATTAATTTCAATTCCTCTCTCTCATTTAAGTCCTTAATTCAGTGTCAGGTTGAATATGTGGATTTTTGAAGTTTGACATTAATTGCCTTTGAGCTTGACCTTGCCACATTGCTGAGTCATCACAGCAAATAGTTATAAACATCTTCTGTGATATTCACCATTTTCCCAGCAGAATTTATCTGTTGCTATCACAACCACATTACAGCTTAATATATTTTATCTGTAGATCTACCCTGATGACATTGATATAGATATGGTGTTATTCCAGTCATATTTCTTCACTCTTTTCTGTACGTAAATATCTGAAGGCATATTTTATGTGTATTTGTACATTCTGAAAGTGTGGTTCCAAAGACTAAAACCAAAGGGCCTGAGGTTTGCTCATTCTTCTTATTGGAATTGATTCATGAATCTGATTTTCTGTCATATAAGACACAGGTTTAAGATCCCACAGGGAATATTCTTATGTATGGCTGTATAAAATTAAACAACCAAAGGGATGTTATAATCTAGCTTACCTTAGGATGTTCCTTCATTAGCTAGTTCTGAATTTTATAGAGATAACTTGACACTTGAATTCCAATCCTTCTGGTGCTTATGTAGAAGTGTAATTTGGGGCAGGTCATTCGAATGCCCCTTGTAATTATCTACTCCTTCATCACATAAAAATGATAAACTAATTTTTTGTGAGATAATTAGAGGAGGAAGTGATTTTCAAGTTAATGTGCAAGTGTTAGCTGTTACGTCTGATATTAGTTAATGAACTATAAAAAAGAGTACTTTCTTTAGAGATATATTCATTCATTAATGTGTTACTTAGATCAGGGTTTATTGGTCACCAACTCTATTCTGGATTCATGGAGAAAAAGCACAAGTGCTATTCACCTCTCTTTACTCAATTCTGGTGACACTTCCTCCATTGTGACCTCACAGTAGAGACTTCTTTGTAGCTACGCAATACATTTCATTGTAACTATTCATTTTTTTTTTTTTTTTTTTTTTTTTTAGTTTTGTCGAGACAGGGTTTCTCTGTGGCTTTGGAGCCTGTCCTGGAACTAGCTCTGTAGACCAGGCTGGTCTCGAACTCACAGAGATCCACCTGCCTCTGCCTCCCGAGTGCTGGGATTAAAGGTGTGCACCACCATCGCCCGGCTCTTTGTAACTATTCTTTACATATATAAAACAATTTTTATTTACATTTCAATATAAGCCAAGGATATTAAATCTATTAGACCTATTTGACTTATGCTTACATGTTAATGTTTATTATTTAAAGATAACTCATGAAAAGTATGACAAAATCTACCATACAAAGTCTATTACACCTGTTCCACTCCAGACACTGGAAAGATCAAGAAGGAGAAAAATCACCATACCTGAGCAGTTCAAAACTCAAATCCTGGAATCCTTAAATTACCCGGGATGGCACGCTGGTATTTGTGACAAGCCATAGCTGAACATCAGTGCTCTCTTTTACTGTAGGGACACTGAAGAGCCCTTCTAGGTTGGGAGGATTATAGAACACCCTTTATATTCCCCCTGGACAGGCAGAGGGATTGGGCACCCCTGGCTTGGTCCTCTGGCTCAGCAATGGGCCAGCAAGCACTAAGGCATGCTATCTACAGGGCAAACTGTTAACAGCATTTCAATATACATTTCATGTGTAAAGCAGAAGCTTTAAGGACCGCAATACCTGATGGTCAATAATGGACTTCCTGATGGCTCTCAATTATAGTGACCACAGCAGTCAATCAGACAGACCCAGGTCTGAGAGGGTGGAAGAGTTATGAGTGAAGTAATGCCGTGGTGATGTCCTGTTTGTCACGATGGAAAAGGTCACACTTACGTGCTCAATCCCCATTTACTTTGTATTCTAGGATAGAGGTCAGGAAGACTATATCCCATCTGCCTATACAGCTGTGGTGTGTTGAAAGACCCCTGGACTTAAAGTAAGAAGATCTGGGTTTGAGTCTCAGTCTGTCACTTATTTTTCTGTGTGACCTTAGGCAAGTCACTTCACTGATCTGAATTTCAATTGACTTTTCTGTCCGTGGGAACGTAGTATCCGTCTCATGGGGTTTCTGTGAGAAGTCAGTGAGATGGTGCATGTGGAGGACGTTTTGGATGGTATGGTTTTCAGAGGCACAGTGGAGACCAGAATATGACTCTCTTCATCTTTTGACAGGTATGCATCCAGTGACTTAAGAACCCAACAAAACGCATCCATAAATATGCAACTGCCTTCAAGAGACACAAACCCCTATTTTAATAGCTTGGATCAAAAGGACCTAATGGGTTATTCATCCCCAAGGGCCAACTCTGTGCCCATCATCCCTTCGGTGGGTCTAGAAGAAACCTGCATGCAAATGCCAGGGATTTCTGAAGTCAAAAGCATTAAATGGTGCAAAAACTCCTATTCTGCTGACATCGTCAATGCGAGTATTCCAGTCAGCGATTGTCTTCTAGAAGAACAACAGGAAGTGAAGATATTGCTAGAGACTGTGCAGGAACAGATCCGGATTCTGACTGATGCCAGACGGTCAGAAGACTATGAACTGGCCAGCGTGGAAACTGAGGACAGTGCGAGTGAGAACACAGCCTTTCTTCCCCTGAGTCCCACGGCCAAATCAGAACGAGAGGCACAATTTGTCTTAAGAAATGAAATACAAAGAGACTCTGTGTTAACCAAGTGACTCGAGATGTAGGAATCTGTGCATTCTCTGCTTTGCTCAACAGGAAAGAGAGGAAATTAAATACAAATTATTTATATGCATTAATTTAAGAGCATCTACTTAGAAAAAACCAAATAGTCTGCCGCCCTCATATCATAGTGTTTTTTAACAAAATATTTTTTTAAAGGGAAAGAAAAGAAACGTTTCAGGAAGGATAAAGCTTACCACTAAAGCTTTTGGGGGAGGATTCTGAATCCACTTTCAGTTAGCCCCAACACTGTCCTCTTTGGCTCTTGGAAGATTTGGCCATTTCCAACCTCTGGTCCCATAGTGCCAGTATCTGTATGGAAAAGAAACTGGTGTTCACCTAGCTTCAAAGACATGAGCTATATCCCAAGAGAGGATGTGCCAGTGAGCAGGTAGCCCTGGTCATTTGGCTCTTGAGTTCCAACCCCTAAACTTCTATTCATCAATGCTCTCGCCACAGTTTATGTCACGTCAAGCAGTGGAGTGCTTTGTATTTGCTTTTTAAAGTCTGGTGGGAAAACACGAACAGGAAGAAAGATGGAAAATAGGAGTAACCTGGTTAATGTTAGCTACTCTCATGTGCCATCTTTCTCTGACATTTGAAAGCACAGAACCTCAGAGTGAGATGGGAAACTATTATAGGAGAAAAGGTAAAGAAAAATAAAAACAAAAACACAAATGACAATGTTGTGCCACTAAAATTATGCTAATAGAAATGTTTTTTCTTGGAAAGTGTTTAGAAGCTCTGAAAGGGCACCTCTCAGTGTGTGTGTGTGTGTGTGTGTGTGTGTGTGTGTACCTGTGTGCATAGGTATGAGCTTGCGACTGTGTGGACTTGCTCACTCAAGCCCATATGCTGTATGCACATGTGTTCCTTGTACGTATGGGTGTGCATGTGTGTGCATATTAAAGCTTGCAAAAATTTGTTCTCAAAAATCAGGGAATCAAATATTCAAAAGAAATTTTCCCTCTTAAATCTTTTCACTTTAAAACTTTCCATTAAATAGAAATTTGGTTAGTGAGTTCTTGAACCAAGGTAACTTGCATGGTAGGGTCTTACAAAAACTCTTGACAAGGTCTAGACCCTTTTCTGATGTGAATACTTTTGAAAAGAACAGTCTTTGGGTTATTGATATCAGTATCACAAAGCAAATTAATGGAAGATGTGTTTATTTTGAATCTTTTACTTAAATTACTGACACAAGCCAATTATCAAATTAACAGGTGACCATTTTAATTTCTTGTCATCCTCATTGCTACTTTACAGTAAGTTTGCTCTATGTAGACAGAGGCTCTAGCTTCTCTGTTTAACATGGAAGGAATAAATTGTTGAAAATCACAAATCCCAGATTATTCAGTTCACAAGCAATGCCCCCCCCCAAACAATAAATTGTGTTGTATGTTCATTTGGAATAAAGCAATATTTTTACCACTGCTAAGGTGAACTGAAAACCTCCTGAAGATGTGTCTGTTTTTATTTTCCCTATTTTTATGGGGCATTCAAGGAAAGTAGTGTTCCCATATCCAGTCAGTCTTTATCTGATTATTGGTGGTGTTGTTATGTTTACACTGTTTAAATAAAAAGGCACAGTATTTGAAAGTACATAAAAGATTGCTTTTACTGTAGTTTCGGGACAGCTTGGTTAAAATTTCAAAGATTTGGTTTTCAGCAGAGAAAACATACAGTTTTTGCTTGAGGTAAGTTATTTCTGTTAAACACATTGCAACTTGTTATCTGCGAGCTTTCATTGATAACAGATAGAATATCATCTAGGGAAAAGGGAGAGCATTAAAAAACTAATCAAAGCTGCTTAACAGGAATCTGAGGTCTCATGTTGAAAACACATTGATGGAATCCTCCATTTTATCTCATAAAAGTTTTGTGTCATCATTGGTTGCCATCATAGTTTTGAATAAAGCAGTAACATCATTAGTGTTTTCAACAATTGGAGATTTTTAATGTTTTCTCGCTCAACTTAATTTTCATTTGAAAATAGTTTCTACTTAAGAACGTCATAGAAGGCCTTTGAACGTCTGTAAAATCCTGAAAGTTGAGCAACCACTGAAACATTATGTTGTTTTTCACAAACAACTGTGAGACCATGCTGGTCTATTGAGGTTAACCTTGTTTATATTTTTTTATTTATTTGTTTTATTTTTTCATAAAATGTTACCTATTTTTAATCTAAAGTATCCATTTATCTACCTAGGAGGGCTGGTATTCTCAGAAACAGACTTTTTTTTTTAATGTATCCTTTATACCAAAAATGTATGAACGGTGAACCAAGTCTTGATACAACATCTTATTTAAGTAACAGAAAGATTCTATACCACATGATTAGACAGCAAACCTTTTCTCCATATCCTGAAGATAATGAGTATCAGACATATCCACCAGCCATGTTACAGAAAGTTTACAGATATTGCTACTTTTTGAACACTTAAGACAAAATGCTCCATAGAAACAGTTATTTGCAGTAGTTTCTGTGGTCTTTGTCTCCTCTTGGACTCCTGCAAAGTGTCTAAGCTCAAAGGCACGTCTTAGGTCACCAGTTGACAATTGCCCATTGTCAGTAACATTGAGGCTTCTACATTAACCTAGCCTGTTATACGCCTGGAGTCACCATTGCTTTGTTCTTCGAGCTCATCTGCTTACGAAGACTGGACAATTTATACACTCTGCCTTTGAATTTACTTTATTTCTCTTGTCTCTATTATGGGAACAGATATTTGCAGATTTGTAATTAAATAAGATACATATTCATCGCTAACTGGAGACAGATTATCACATATTATTTTTTATTTAAGTCATTTCCTTTTATTTTTAACATAAGACACTTTTAAATTGATGATAGCTATTGTGGAATGCTGCAGTTCAAAATATGACCAATGTTATATTACTAGGGTAGAGAATAGAAATGATGTAGGCAAGTTAGTGTCTGAGTTTTCTTCTTCCTGTGTATATTAAACACTCTCTTTCAGACTCTACCCCAGTATCTACCTAGCTATAAATTTAAGGTCACACACAATAATTTACATCAGTTTTAAGTATCAATAGAAGAGACATAGAACAGCGCTGCTCTCAGGACTTCACAAACTAGCCAGATAACACACAGACCAAAAACAGTAGAGGGCTATACAGACTTAAGTATACCCTCTCAGTTTTGAGATGAATGAGAACTATCATTTTAGAAGGGCCCTGGTGCCCAATGCTGAGGCTGCTGGTAACCAAGTCTCCACCAGAATACATCCAACACTTGCAGCCATCAACAAACCCCTATCTTGCCATATGGTGCTATAGGAAATAACGAGTCCTAACGAGTGTGTGAGGGTGTGGGGCGATTCCAGTCCTGTGAACCTGAGATCAAGTGCTAAGACACTTTTCTCAATTGAGTACATAGTATACCTAGGAACACAGCAGGTGGGGAGGGATTTTTATTTGATCTTTTGGTATCTGGGAAACATTTTATATATATAAAGAATACTTTTTATTATTATTCAATTGTATAGAATCACTACAGTGTTTTCAATGAATAGCATGTCAATGCTGTTTGTATCTCGTCTTCAGAAATTTAGTCCTCATTCCAAGGAAGACCAGTTCAAGGTTTCTAGGCTGGTTCTCAATTTTGTAAACACTCAATATGCCCTGGGAAATGAAACTTTCAAATGAGTTTTATCTCTTCCCTTTTATCATTCTTTCCCTTTTAAAGAAATACTGAGGGTGAAAGAGGACATTCCCTCTCTCATGTGTTCCCTACTGTGAGTGTACCCTCAATATAGATATGAATACTAAATTGGTGTGATTATTTGGGTATCCTCATGTTTTGCTTCATTTGACAAATACCAAGTGATTAGCTCATGAAATTCCGTGAAACATCACAGACAGCCAAATATCAACATTTGTTTCAGACAGACATTTTCAGTTCCTTCTCTTTCTTAGCCAAACTGAAATATCCTTGGATTAGAAAATTAAGAGCAAAGAAAAAAATCACTAAAATATATTAGATTCTCTCCTAAAATCACAATCAAGTAATCGCTGTAAATGCTTACTTTATCAAAAGGGTATACTTATCACAAAAGCAGGCTTTTTTTTTAATTAAGTATACTTCTAACAATGTTTTTGACCTATGGTAAAACTGAACTCTAGTAAGGGCAGAGTGTGTGGATATGACAAGGAGGTCTATTCATAATGTCAGAAACCTCAGTGAAATCAGTAACAAAGTTATCACATAGACTTGGTAAAACAGAGAGCAAGCTTCTTGTCCTTTGATGATTGTTTGTCATGAATACCTGTACTGATTGCATGTGTATTGTTGCCAATGAAAAGACCGTATGAAGAAAAGCAATCTTGTACTGTTAGAAATAAGTTAGACGTACATCTCTGTGAAAGCTTTTAACTTACATCTGTAAGAGCAATCTCTGGACCTCATTGCTACATAAGGGATATGGTCTACTTCATTTTTGATTTATTTCCTTTCTAGTCAACCACCTTGTTATCTGGTCATTCTCATTCCGATTTTGACTGGTCAACTTACATGTTCATTCAACACTGTTCTGTAAGTACTCCGTGCCCATAGATCTATCTCATAAAGTCTTGTAAGAGTTGGAACCTATGGAACATTTGTAACAGCACATGCCATGGAGTAAAAGGATTTGTTGCTATGGGTAAATTTAATGTAAATTTACCGAGGTCAGGTGATGGGTGAAGACGGGATGACCAAGAAGTAGCTGATTCTACAGCTTGAGATTTAAAGGTCACTCTTTGCTTTATATTTGTGCTAAAGAGAAGCTGAGACTTTATCAAAAGCAGAGTAGCCCTGCTCCACAGCAGGCATCAGACCTTGACTGTGCCCTTTAGCTAAAGAAGCAGTAGTGAGACTCATTTGGTCCAAAACATGAACGATACATAGATAAACAAACAGGTGCTCTCAAACAATTGCATCTCAGGATTTTTGTTTATTTTTCTTGAGAAAGGTCCCTGCCATGTGGCTCAGGCTATCAGTGAACGAACACACAATCTTCCTCCCTCAGTTTACTGAATTTGGTTATAGGCATTTGCTATTAACCCTGGTTCACCTCAAACCTTTTAACATAAATCCTACAAAATTATGACATTCTTGGTTGAAACTTAGCCATTAAAGTTTAAAATAATTCTAACTTTGAGGGCACCAAAAAAGCAGTTTGTACTTATTGACTTTTGTTGATAATTGCTGTTTTGACGAATCAATACCAATTTGCTTCTTCAGTACCATCCGTACAAGTGCTGATTCCTCTATTTATAATTTGTTTGGTCAAGATCCCATAAAGTCTGAATTTTTTTTTTTAGTATTCAATAAAACAATGTGAAATGTTAAAATACTTGAATCAAAGACATTAAATTTCAGTTGTGTTGTGATTTCAGATTATAAGAATTCTGTTGTAGTTTGAAAAATCATACTATGGGGACCCCTACATTTTTGGGGCTTGATTTTCATATATGTAGAGGTTGGATGAACCACGGAGACAACTGCAATATACTCTACACTGGTGGTATATATTTTTACAGTAAACTAATTTAAGGGCTTCAAAAG
This sequence comes from Chionomys nivalis, assembly GCF_950005125.1. Lineage (NCBI taxonomy): Eukaryota > Metazoa > Chordata > Mammalia > Rodentia > Cricetidae > Chionomys > Chionomys nivalis. The sequence continues at coordinate 37,483,065 of NC_080090.1, read as the reverse complement.
CTACATGCACACAGATCACTAAGCTGTGTTACATATTAGCTACACGAAAGACCTCCGGTTCAGTATCTCTTACTGAGAAGTGCACACAGCGAGAATGTGTATTGGTTTACTCTGACTTTTAACACTAGTATCACTACCTACCATCGAGTGCTATCTTTGTCAACAAAAACCTGGAGGACAGATACATTTGTTCAGACAGAAACAAATATGAAAACATAAATTCTTACCCTAAATATGGCTACGTCTTCATGTGTGGCCTGTGGCCATTGTACGAGTACAATGATAATTAGAAGGAAATGCCTGGGCTCATGTTTTTCACAAATATACAGTCGTGCATGTTAAGAAAAGCAAATTCATTCTTTAAACTGTGCTGAAAAGAGTTAAACTATGAACAGAAGAATATAAAAATGTTCATTTGTCATTTTAAACATTTATTAAAAACAATGCCGTGTTCCTATGATAATCTCTTTCTCTGAAGCATGTTACCAGTTCTCTATCTTATGAAAAGAGCAACAACTCAAAGTGACAGTAAGTCCTCTGGGAAAACTAGACTAGACAAGACTTACATCTCTCACCGTTTGGTAGTTTTTCTCCATTCCATCTCACTTTTTGAGTGCAGTTCTATTCTGTTGAATATTAATTTCATAATCAATTTGCATTGTGACTTCACCAGATACATTTTTATCTGGTGCAAAACCCTGGCTACCAGCAACCTATGTGAGCTCCTTACACAGTTTGGTTGCATCAAGGCATTCAGATTGATTCTCTTAGGTTGTGTTCTGCCTGTATGTTTGTCGTTTACCTTTGCTTTGTCAATGGGGGTTTTTCAAGTAAAAGAAGAGACCAATGCTATTTTCTTCATTTTTATTGTGTTAGTGATGGATAACATAGGAACCTTGCAAATGTAAATGGCAAGAATGTTTTTCATGTAGCGTAGGCCTGTTAGTTTTCTTCACATTGTTAAATAACTTTCTGTTCCCAGAATTGTTCCTTATGTTAGTCCAATCCATGTTCAAGGAGGGGAAGCCAGGATCATCCAGTCAAGTGAAAGAAAGAAAAGTGTGTGAAACCAAATGACTCTTCTTTAAACAGCAAATTGCAAAGAATCACTAGCAAATCATGTCCATGAAGGCTTTAAGTAAAATACTTACTTCCTAAAACTCAAAAGTGAAGAACAGAAGGAAATATGAGGCAAATATATTTATTTGTTCTTATAACAAAGTGAATTTTTAAAACATCTCTTTAAGGCAAACTCAACATCATTCTAAAGAATATTTCATTTTTATAGAAGTATTTACCCAATATTATTTATTCCCATTGAACATGTAGTTACACTAAAATGTTTAAATTTAACACCTTTTTCAGTGGAACACAGGGTGAATGAGAACCAGCACTTATTTCTTTACACAAATCTATTTTTTCATATTATATTACCTCAACCTTATTTTCATGCTGATAAACTTCATTGAATGATTCATGTTTTAGTCTAAGCATACAAGAAGCTACTAAATCAAATATGGAAAGAATGGACATATCTTTAAAACTAAATGACTCCAAAGCTAAACAAAAGTCCTGTCTCAAAAAAATAATAAAAAACCTACAAAAAACCAAAAACCTTAGCTCTGTGACATAGACAGAACTTGTGGTCTGAGTCCACAATCTAAGCAGTAGCAAAGCACTATACAAACTGAGAAATTTTGTGATGTTCTTTTGATTAATTGGGTGAAGGATGCTCAATGGATTTCACTTTTTTATTTATTTTTTATTCAAAATTTCCACCTCCTCCCCTCCTCCCACTTTTCTTCTCCCCCCCCCCTCCAGTCCAAGGAGCAGTCAGGGTTCCCTACCCTATGGGAAGTCCAAGGTCCTCCCCACTCCCCCCAGGTCCAGGAAGATGAGCATCCAAACAGCCTAGGCTCCCACAAAGCCCGTCCTTGCAGTAGAATCAAAACCCAGAGCCATTGTCCTTGGCTTCTCAGTCAGCCTCCACCTTCAGCCACATTCAGAGAGTCTCGTTTGATCATGTGCTCCATCAGTTCCAGTCCAACTGGCTTTGGTAATAAACTCACTGATCTAATGAATTTCACTTTGAAAATACAAAGGGAATATGCACTACTGGGAATCCTACGTTTACCAAAAATAAGAGATAGTGCCCTTACTATTTTCACACAGGGTGATTTAAAGAATGGTGTTTTTGCTTTGTCTTTTTTTATGGTGTTTTCTAAAACTACTGTCACTGAAAGTATGAAGAACAACCAATTAATCACTCATCACTTCAGTTATATTACAACCATTAAATGAGGTATATTTGAATGCTTTTTACCTGCATATGCTTTTATTTTACAATAATATTAACTCATTCTTTTGTATTATAGTTTAAACAATTTCTTACCTTCCTGTAGTAAGATGTTTTCTTTGTAAACATTTCATTTAGAGGCTAGGTACATTGCAGTTTATAATTTATTGAGACATACCATTATCATTTGAAATTCAAATTTTTACAATTCACTCACTCCTGTTAAATAATCCACATGGGATATTATAAATCTTTTCTTTCTCTTGGAAAGAGATGGCAGGTTCATAAATGAGCTTCATAGGATCTGAAGACTTAAATTGTAAGTAATACTTTCCTTTGGGATAAAGTGTGTAACTTTTTTGATGGGGGCTAAAAGTATAAAAGTAAACATATAAGGTGTGTAAAGAAAAATATGAATCTCAGCAAAATTCAAAACAACCTACAGCATTTGGTGATTGTGCACACTGCAAGAAATGGTATGGCTGGGCCACCAAGTACGACAATTAGGAAAATTCTTTTCACGTTTCTCAGCTGCTTTTCTGGAAATGGCAGACACAGAGTTTTTAACATCACTTGGGCTTTAGCTTTCTCCTTTCATTGCAGATCAATTTAAAGGATTTTAGTTGAAATGCAATTGACTTGAGCTGAGTAAAAATATCTCAATGTGAAAATGAGTTTTACTTTATTACTAGAAAAATATTCCATCTTATTTTATATATAAAACCTATGAAGAAAGTTTAAATTACTATCAGGAGATAATCATTCTTAGTATCTGACCACATTTATTTTCACTCTTTATTAAAACAAATAAACAATGTCAGAAAATTGAAGTCAACTAGCATTTAAAACATTATATCATATTTAATTAACTCCAAATATGATCTATTAGTATTTATTAGAACTACTTCTAGCATGAGTGATTGGTGCACAAGCCATCATATGGTACAAGACTTTGTAAATATCTCTTGTGTGCAATTCAATTGGTTTTTGACATGTGTCAATATTTAATATTATGTGAATTTTCACATCAGTCAATGTTTTCTTGGCATTAGAATAGATACTACCTTCCCTTGTGATATATATTTTGTCTTTTGAGGTATCATTGGTAGAGTTTGATTAAAATATTATAAAATTGTAAGGAAAGACTTCACATAAGAATAGTTGTACTCAATTTTAGGGGGACATATTAAATTTCTACATTCATAAGGCAGTCACTGGATAATAATAAGATCACCGTTTTTGTCAAAGGTAAGTGTTGAGAAGGAGACTCAAAGGATATCATGACAGTCATGGCCATTGGCTACAAACATTGCAGCTGCCATCAGGGAATGGGCATCAGCATGGCAAGAGTGTTCACTCTATGATGACATTTATCTATTCACTTCAAAATGTGAAATTCTCAAGATATGATTGTAAGCTTATATCCATCAGTCATTGATCCAAGATTAGAAACATGCTAAAATGTGTTCAGTAGAAGGAGAAAGAAGAGTCATTTGACCTTGCTCATGCAAGATACAAATTCTAGAGAAATTTCTAGTTACACAAAGCAAAGAGAACATGAACTACCATACTACAACCAACATGCAACCATCTGTGCACTGAGCATGCTCTCTTTAACACTCAGAGGTTGTGGCTCATTTCTAAATAAAATTTCCACTCTATATGATGCCGTATCAAAGTAAAAAAAGATAAGCTCAGTAATGAGATGCAAGATAGTAGTTAATCACTGATAGGAAGAAAAAGAATGCATAATGTGATAGGCAGTCAAGAGGAATACTTTCAAAGAATAAATTTAAAAAGTGGAATTAAAATCTGACAGAATCAAAGAAGAATTTTCAATGCAAAAATGATCGAGTTAGATTAAAGCTAAAAGTCAAAAGGCTAAGAAATTTTCTGTATTTCTATCCTAAAACACAGATTTCAAGTGTTAAGAAGATAACAATTCAAAAATTGTTTAAAATAATAAAACAACTCTTTATAAAATAAAATTAAAAAAAATAAAAATACCTCTTCTTTAAATAGTAAATGTTATATGTGAAATAGAATAATTCATTAAAGAGCATTTGGAAATCAAACCCAAAACTAAAAAAGGAAATTACAGCAGACCAAAATGCACCTGAAAACCACATCAATATTAAACCAGTACAACATTAAAGAAAAAAGAGATATATAGCAATAAGATTTCGATGAGAATCTAAGAAAATACTTTAAATAGCACTGGAAAGATGGCTCAGTGGTAAAGAATACTTACTGCTCTTGGCAAAAGACCTGGGTTTGGTTTCCAACACTGATATAGGGCAGCTCACAAACTGCCTGCCACTCCACTTCAAGGATTAAACTCACTCTTCGGGCCTCTGTGGGCACTGACACATGTGTACATACGCACGCAAACACATACACGCACATTCACACACACATTCACATACAAATTATATTTGACATTAAATATAAAATTATCTGAAAAGGTAAAATGATATAAATATTCACAATGAATACAAAAAGAGAAATAAAAACACTAAGTGTATAGATTACAAGTATGGAAGTACTTTTTATTAAACCGAATAAACATTTCTTGTTTTTTGTCATGGAACCACCAATGAAGTATACAACTCTTCAGGAAATACAAAATGGACACAAATAGATTAAAAGCAGAAAATTCTACATATCAGGACACTCATGCAAATAAAAACAAGAGAAATAAAAGAGGAGAAAAATTGTCTTCTCTTCCCAGTTATTTAAATTGAGTGTCTAAGCTCAAATAATTTTACAAATAAGATTTTAGTGCATATGTGTACATACATGCAATGATATAATTATCGATTAATATTCATCTGTGTTATTTATTTTGTACATTACAATAACAAAATATGTGATTACTATTTACAGATACATACATAGACTAACAAACGAAACTAACATGCCTCCAAACTTGACTAAGACTCTCAGGTTGCGAAAGCTATAGGAGGCTTTAGAAAGCTATAGAAGCTCCAGGTCGGCTAAGGAGCCATGCTGAAAGGTGTCAGAATCACTTCTCAATCACCAGCATTTACTTGAATCCTTTGAAGCACGATTAAGAAAAACTCAGGGTCAGAAATTGGGGTTAAACCCGAAGATCCAAAAAGCAAAATAACTGTCTCTTACCTCGGACCTCAGTCTGAAATGGCGATCCTGCCTTTTGGAATCTCAGGAGACTGTGTCTGAAAGCTGTCTCGCCACTTTTTATATCTTCACTAAGGCTGGAATTAAAGGCATGCACCACTGGAATTAAAGACATGCACCACTCGATTTCTTTGGCAAGTAGTGTGGCTACTGGGATTAAAGGTGCATATCATTGTTGGCTACTGGGATTAAAGGTCCATATCATTGTTGGCTACTGGGATTAAAGTTGTGTGTTACAATAACCTGGTCTGTAAGGCTGACCAGTGGGACTGTTTTACTCCCAGATCTTCAGGCAGTTTTTATTTATTAAAATACAGTTGAAATACCACTACAATCCTTCCCATGGAAATGGGAACTTTGGATGGAGTGAGAACTCCTGGAAAAAGAGTTTCCAGAATTCTGCATTGATTTTTTTTTCCAGATGGAGAAAGAAACGTGTTTTCTCACACTAAGGCCCATTTAAGAAAATTCAGAGAATTGTTTTAAAATGTCATAGTGTTTGTCCTCTGGAAGTTTAAGTCTGAGCACACTAAAATGCCAAGAACTCTCGTTGGAGGTTGCCCTATGTTGGGTAGCCTGGAGAGACATGGGAAGAATGGGAAGGAGGATCCCTATGTGTATTCCTCAGTGTGAGGATAAATGATGACTCTGCTCTATGGAAACCTGAAGTAAGGATTACAGAAAGCCTGCAGTGGTCCAGGACTGTTGGAGGGATTCTGAACTTGAATCAATTATCGGACATTAGCACCTTCTGGACAACTGAACCTCTAGATCTCCAGGCAAACATTTCCAACTCCAAAACAAGTCTCCACAAGATAAAGTTCAAGTATCTGAAGGACAGCTTCATTCAAAGGATGGAATTCATACCTGCTCACTTTCTTATTTCCTTATATTTTGTGTTTAGCTATGGGGGTCAGGTACCAAGGCCAGCTGTGAGAAAACAGGTAAGCATGGACAAGACTTGTCAACCAGTTTCTATTATTACAAGCACGGATCAACTGTTTATAAATGTTAGCATCATAAATGCTTCTTATATTAGAAAGAACATTTAGAATGCACACTATATTAATACTTGACAGAATTTTTGGGGGGAAAGCTACTACTGTCCTGTGTTATAGTAAATGAAGTATGTCCAAATGGATTATAAGAGCACAGTAAAAAAGAAATCACAACAGCTGTCTGGTGCTTAGTTCAAAAGTTTCAAGACATATTCCTATTAGGTCATTAATCACTGGTTTTTCTTCCCTCACAGCAAAGAGCAGATAGCATTTGAGTGTGGTTGCTTCAATAAAACCATTTATCTAATTTAGTCAAATTATCTACTTCATTAACAGAATAAAGCCAGTGGTGAGTGCTAGGTGGGCAGTTAAACTTTGCATTCATTGCTATTAGAGTGGAAGGCTACATTCCCACTCATATGCTATTAAGACAGATGACTACGATCTAACAATAAGAAAGGAGTAGGAAGAAAGTTGCAAATGTGGTCAAAGTAGAGTTAGATCACAAAAAGAAACTTCAGCAGTAAATGTAACAGCAAAATTAAAAATATTAAATTAAAAAAGAAAAACAGTTAGGAAATATCAAACAATATCTGACTGGTACATGGACTTGAAGATTCAATGCCCAGGTGTAAACCAGAAGCAAATGGAGACATAAGGGTCAACTCAGTGAGGAACCAGAAATGTCATGCTTCAGGCATTGAGTTGGATTGGTTGACACAAGTATAAAGAGAAATGGACCAAAAATAGTGTCTCAGAAATACATTTATCCATAAAGAAAAATGAACAGACTTTGAAGGTATTTTAAATCTCATTCTCTCTATTAAAATTATAATTGGTGCTATGTTAAAAGGCTCACAAGGAAAGTTGAAAAATATATTTTCACATCAAGGTTTTATAAATGTCAGTTTCAAATGGAATCTTTTTTTAATTTCTAGGTATAACAACAAAAGAAGAAAACTCCTTAAAATGTATTCATTTTCAGATTAATAATTAGAAAAATGTTATGTGAATGATGAAATTGGAATATTTATAACATACATGATTAATGTCCAGCATCTTAAATAAATAACATTTAAAAAATGAGAAAGAATTGAGCATCAGTTGTTAATTCATTACTCTGACAATCTTTAATTGTTTCCTTAGTATGTGTTGTACTTCATTCTAGAGTCTAGAGGTTCTGCTAAGACCAAAATGAGATGCTTTGATTGACGCCTCAGTGAGAACTGTGTGTTAGCTGAATCATAGCCAAGTAGGAAAAAGAGAAACTTACGTGTACACACAGAAGGACAAAAAAAATATGATTGGTGTTTGAGAACCATGTTTAATGGATGAAACCGTTTGTGGTAGAAATCATTTAGACACAATCACTTGATAATTTGTAGCACAGTGATGTTCACTAGATTACAGCTTTATAGCAGCGAAAATGAAACCAAATTGTTAAGAAAATTATTATTTTATTTAATGATACAATTCCATTAAATCCTGCACAGTTGAAATTATGTTAAATATTGTTTCCCCTGTTCTATTAAATATGGAATGTATGGTGAGACTAAATTTTATAATGTAAGAAATGTTTAAATGCCACCTGTTTCTTTTCATGAAGCATTTCCTTATATAAAACAAACCAATGGAAAAACAATAGGAAAAAATCCTGAAAGTATAGTAGCAGATAAATTATTTGTATAAAAATAACATATAATAATCTTGGATGAAGTATCAGACCTTCAAATAAAACTGTTTTAGTAAATGTTCTCAATATAAACTGTTGGAAAGAAATGTTAAAATATTAAAAATGGGTACTTTTGTATCAGTAACACATTTATTCTATGTGAATTTTCTGCAGTCTAAATTTGATAACCCATTTCTGACTGTTGTTAAGTGCTGATGTGTCCCTTGTACTCCAATACTAATGAGTACATAGTTTTATGGTTTATTCCTGGAAGGGATTTGCCTTAGTCTTTGTCATGCCTCTTTGGTTTGATTAACTAGGGCTTCTTTCATCTCTTTGCACTGAAACTGTGGTTTTGTGGAGGAGGCTACAAGATGCAGTACATTACTGTTTTCCTGAGGCCTCCTATTTTCCAGAAATTAGATTTGCTTATTCATGGCATTAAGTTACTATGAAGATGCCCCTTCAGCCAGGGGCGAATGGCAACTCTCCTGACTGCCTCTTTCTACCTCAGAAAGTTAATGTCTCATTTGGTTCATGACTTAAAACTTGGCAGACAATACGTCACATCAAAACATCCATGAAACCATTGACCTCTCATAAGATGTAGTGATGTATACTTTAAACATCAGAGTTGTGGAGCTAGAGAGATGGCTCAGCGGTTAAGAGCATTGCCTGCTCTTCCAAAGGTCCTGAGTTCAATTCCCAGCAACCACATGGTGGCTCACAACCATCTGTAATGAGGTCTAGTGTTCTCTTCTGGCCTTCAGGCATACACGCAGGAAGAATATTGTATAGATAATAAATATATAAAAAAATCAGAGTTGCTAAGGATGAACTTGAGGTTGTTTCAAAACTTTTGAACACCATAGGATATTGAGTTTTTCATAGTTTTATTTTTTAATAAAGTAATACTAACATTATCATCTTCTAACTCTGAGTTTGAACATATATTAATGTTCTTTAACCATATAAAGTTAGATTATAAAGTAGTCAAGTATTTATTCATCAAGTATCAGAGTTAGCAAGACATCAAAGAGACACTGGTTCTGGTAACCAAGTCTGCTTTTTCCTAGGTAAGAGAAAGTTCTTGTCTATGAACTCAACAATTTATTCTTAAAACCCAACATGGCAAAGTTTTCCTGTACAGATTGACTGGTTGGCAAGAATGGAAAATATTCTCCATACCTATGTCCCATACACTAAGACTGTCATTTCTCCATACCTATCCCCTCATATGTAAAGATGGTCATTTCTCTATATTTATGACTCCAGACATAAGCGTGGTCATTTCTTCCCACTTACTGTTCTTTTTTTTTATTTTTTTATTGAAAAAAATTTTTTCTGCCTCCTCCTCGCCTCCCATTTCTCTCCCACTCCTCCCTCCCCTCTCCCCCTCCCCCCACTCCTCTTCTCCTCCCTCTCCAGCCCCAACAGCAGTCAGGGTTCCCTGCCCTGTGGAAAGTCCAAGGTCCTCCCCACTCCATCCAGGTCTAGGAAGGTGAACACTTATTGTTCTATATGTAAACTTTTTCATCTCTTTTTACCTAATGCCTTATAAGTAAACCTGTTAGTTTTGTATATGTAAACTTATATTCTCTATATATAACCTCCATGTATATTAAGGTCATTTTTGATGGAGGTGGGTCTTGTATTTATCTGTTACTTTCATTGGTTAATTAATAAAGAAACTGCCCAGGCCCATTTGATAGGCCAACCCTTAGGTGGGTGGAGTAATCAGAACAGAATGCTGGGAGAAAGAAGCTGAGTCAGAGAGTCGCCATGATTCTCCCACTCCAGACAGACGCAGGTTAAGATCTTTCCTGGTAAGCCAGCTCATGGTGCTACACAGATTATTAAAAATGGGTTAATCTAGATATGAGAGCTAGTCAGTAAGAGGCTAGAGCTAATGGGCCAAGCAATGTTTAAAAGAATACAGTTTCCGTGTAATTATTTCGGGATATAAGCTAGCCATGCGGGCGGCTGGGTGCCAGGGACGCAGCCCTGCCGCTCATATTACAACACATTTTTTTCCATTTCTATGCCACCACATGGATGCATGGTCATTTCTCCAAACCTATCTCTTCATATGTAAACATGGCAATTTCTCTGTAACATATACCCTGATATTTAAACATCTCCATGTGAGTGATATTTTTACTTCTTTCCCTTTCTTTCATCCTTATAAGGAAGTTGTAAGAGTTAAGATACAATAGAAATTGTAAAAAGAGTCCTCACTGTCCCAAAGCAAAAATTCCACACTTGGATAACTAAATGATACAAGATTGGTTAGTGGTTAAAAGCAAATCAAAGGGATCGCATATTAGATATCATTTGTTTTAGATAATTATGTTTTGATTCAGTATAGAAGCAATATTACAGTTATGAAGTAGCAATAAAAATAATTTTATTGTTTGGGGTCAAAAGAACATTAACAACTGTATTAAAGGGAAGGAGGTTGAGAACCATTGTATTAATTATCCGCAATGTGGGAGATGCACTAATAAAAAAAATTGGTTCTATTCTCTGTTTCTAAATACATAATTTTGGCCGGGCGGTGGTGGCGCATGCCTTTAATCCCAGCACTAGGGAGGCAGAGACAGTCGGATCTCTGTGAGTTCGAGGCCAGCCTGGTCTACAAGAGCTAGTTCCAGGACAGGCTCCAAAGCCACAGAGAAACCCTGTCTCGTAAAGCCAAAATAAAATAAAATAAAATAAATACATAATTTTAATACTAAGACAATTAAATCATACTATTTACAAAATTATTTCATTTATACCTAAAACTAAAACTCAATTCTCTTTGATTCCAATGCCTAAAGACAACCTTTGAAGGAATTGAAATTTACTAGGAACACAAGTAGAAGTCAGTGAGAGGTATGTGGACAGGTTGATCACAGATTGAGGTGGGGATGTGGGTAGTCCCCATTTCATTATTTAAATCGTTACTGTTAACACCTAGGCTAAAGGCATGTGTAACTTTTGGTGAGAAGTGAAAGTTCCTGGAAAAAGTGCATGTATTCTTTGAGAGGCACACTGAACAACAAAATGCTGATATTATTTCTGCAAGCATGTTATATATTTAAGAAGAAGCAAATAAATAAAATAAGCTAACATAGAGATGGGGGACTGGGAATTGGAGGTTATGGGAGCTTTACCCTCTTTCTTTCTAGTTCACATATACTGTGTAAGATTTTTTTTTTTTTGACTAAATCAGAGCACCTAAGCACATATGGGTATCTTATGAACTCAAAGACAGCAATGCAACTGGGCCTTTTGAAAGACAAGAGCAAAAAACATGCTATGTGGAGGTTAACTCAGTATTCTCATACCTCCTTAGATATGGACGGATGACTCAGTGATTAAGAGCACTTGCTGCCTTTGGAGGGGACCCAGATCTCATGTCCAGCATTTGTACGGCACAACCACAACAACTTGTAACTCCAGTTACAGGATATCTGCTTCCCTCGTCTGGCCTCTGTGTATACCTGGCATACATGTATACAAACATACGTGCAGATAAATATATGCATGGATATAAGTAAGCCTTTTTAAAAAACAAATATACATCTATAAACATACCTATAATATGTAAAGGAAACCTATATTATATATTATAATATGTATATTATATATAATATAAATTACATTTTATAATATGTAAAGTAGGTAACCTAGGAAACTGTGGGATCAAGCAATCCTTTAGGATTGTGCCAACTAATAATAAATATGTTTCAGGAGGGTAATTTAGGCAGATGGTTGAGATACTGTTACTCCTTTCTATTATCCTTACTATTAATAGTCAGTAATGCATTTAATACATGCATTTTTCAGTGTTTTCTTAAAAATCCAATTATTTTCCATAAAACTACTCAATCAAAGTGAAAGTTGTGCTTGCTAGGATCTTATAATAGTAACCACACACCGGAAATCAATAAAAACTATTAAAATTCAAGCTCTTCAAGTAAAGATTGTATCCTTTCCTATTCAATGTGTTCACAAAACTAAAACAATCTTAAGTTTACATGGAAACAGAAACACAAAGATCCTTTAGTGGGTCTGGCAGGAATTTTACCCTTCTCTCTCTTGAAGTGCCTCTTTATTATTATTTTTTTTATTTTTTATTATTTTTTTTTTCTTTTGGATTTTCGAGACAGCGTTTCTCCGTAGCTTTTGGTTTCTGTCCTGGAACTTGCTCTTCTAGACCAGGCTGGCCTCGAACTCACAGAAATCCACCTGCCTCTGCCTCCAGAGTGCTGGGATTAAAGGCGTGCGCCACTACCGCCCGGTTCTTGAAGTGCCTCTTTAATCCCTCCCCTGCTATAGGAAGCCTTTATGCTATAGGTAGCCTTTATGATACCCACTCACTTGGGCGTGGCCTCTTATATTATAAATGCTGATGTAAAGTGAGTGTTTCCTCTCGTTTTTGGTTGCTGGATTTGGTTCCTGTTCCCCGTTTGTGCAGAAGACTGTAATCTGTAAGCCTACCCCTAATTAAATAACCTTTTTTTTTTTTTTTTTTTTTTTTTTTTGGTTTTTTGAGACAGGGTTTCTCTGTGGTTTTGGAGCTTGTCCTGGAACTAGCTCTGTAGACCAGGCTGGTCTCGAACTCACAGAGATCCACCTGCCTCTGCCTCCCAAGTGCTGGGATTAAAGGCGTGCGCCACCACCGCCCGGCTAAATAACCTTTTATTATACTCAGTTCTGAGCTAATGTGGGAATTTTCTTTTTAGTGTCTATCTTCTGGTATCCAACTTGGATCTGAACTCCACACCTACTGGGTAGACCTATGTAAAAGGCCCAAATGTGAAATCCAGGAATGAAGGAGATAGTTCTAAAGAATGAGAAGAATTAGTTCTTGTATTCTTCATTCCTTTTGATCTGTGTGTGTAGCGGGCACTGGATTTTACTGGGTTAAAAACTCAAATTTTAACAGCATCAAAGGCCTATTGTTTAATGTCCTATTAATTCTGGAACAAGAAATAGTCATTCTAGCTCATTGCTGGAAAGTTAATTCCTCAAGATTAGGTAACTCTTCTACAAAGAATCCCAACTACTAAACCCTGGCAGCCCACATTCCTGTCAATATTTTCAGGACTACACCTTCCCATATGATCTGCTTCCGCAGCACAGAGTTTTCCACCAAACCTCTGGGGTGTGAATGAGAAAGTAATGAATAATTTTCTACTAAATTATTATATTCGTGAATTTTGATTTCCCCTCTCTTTTTCTGGCTGCGGCACTGCCATCCATACAGCATTATCATCTAGCATAAGGTTGCTGAGGAGAGTTTGCCTGTGCTGATAATTTGAAAGTGATAAAGGAATAGTTGCAAGAAAGTGGAAGGGGTAAGCTTGCCTTAAACAGAAGAGATGAATCTAAAAATACCTATGCTAAAACACCGAAACTGAATGTTCCTTTTTAGGATCCCCTTTTCCTTCCTCCAGATATTTTAGAATGATGTATTTACAGAGTCTAGATGACATTATTTTTTGGGGGGGGGGGTCGATAAAGGGTGTCTCTGTGTAGACGTGTCTGTCCTGGAACTCACATTGTATATCAGGCTGGCCTTGAACTCACAGAGATCTACCTACCTCTATCTCCAAAGTGCTGGAATTAAAGGCATGTGCCATCACTGCCTATTTCTAGATGATAGTTTTAAGTCCACCTGAAAACACTCTTTCCCAACAGAACATGTCTTTCCTATTTTGTGAAGAGGCATATTTACAAACTAAGAAACTTACTTTTGAGGACTGACATTGGTATCCCCGACAGTAGTTCAGTAGTTACCTATACATGTGGAAGAACCTAAGACATCCTGAAATGCAGTGAAATTCTCCTGACTTTTCTGGAATGGTTCACAAAGTATCTCTGCCTTCTATGAAATTGTGTTACATGAACATCAGATCAAGAAGTGCAAAGCATTCACAAGCAAGAGCACCTTTGCCTGATTTAAACCTTTAGAACATGCCGGGATTTTCAGATGCTGGGTTCATAGCCAAAGTATATTCTGAGGTTCAAAGATGTAGGACTCACTAGATATGTGAACCTGCTTTCATTTTCCTTGCCTGATAGCATGCCTCAAGTTCTTTTCCCTCTGTGAATCATTTCATCTACATTCTGCTATCCAATTGGTTGTTTTCCAGGCATCAAGATTCCCACCATGGGCACTGTTTTTTTTTTTTTCTCAATCTCCTCTCATTCACAATTTCATTTTTTTTTTTTTGCTCTTGGAAGCATTTTGCCAGTATTTTATTAAAGATTTTTTTTACATTTTTTTATTAATTAATTTATTTAATTATTAAAGATTTCTGCCTCTTCCCCGCCACCACCTCCCATTCCCTCCCCCTCCCCCAATCAAGTCTTCCTTCCTCCTCAGCCCAAAGAGCAAGCAGGTTTCTCTGCCCTGTGGGAGGTCCAAGGACCACCCACCTCCATCCAGGTCTATTAAGGTGAGCATCCAAACTACCTGGGCTCCCACAAAGCCATTACGTGCAATAGGATCAAGAACCCATTGCCATTGTTCTTCAGTTCTTAGTAGTCCTCATTGTCCATTATGTTCAGCGAGACCGGTTTTGTCCCATGCTTTTTCAGACCCCGGCCAGCTGGCCTTGGTGAGTTCCCGATAGAACATCCCCATTGCCTCAGTGTGTGGGTGCACCCCTCACAGTCCTGAGTTCCTTGCTCATGATTCTAGAGAAGCTAAATAAGAAGGTGAACCCAAAGAAAAACATATAAGCATCCTCCTGAATATTAACCTTCATCAGGCGATGAAAGAAGACAGAGACCAACATTGGAGCACTGGACTGAAGTCTCACAATTTCATTTTTTTTTTATTTTTATTTTTATTTTTTTTGAGACAGAGTTTCTCTGTAGCTTTGGAGCCTGTCCTGGAACTCCCTTTGTAGACCAGGCTGGCCTCGAACTCATTTTCTTTTCAGTATCCATGTAGCTTTAGTGACTTACCTCTTTACCGAAGCATGATAGACTCGTATCTTAGCTTTACTTCCACTCTCTATTGCCGTTACAGATAGATCTACTCAGAAGGCTCCACTGGCAGAAGGAACACAACCAGAGACCTAGTGAACACTAACTTCATGTAAATGGAGCCCAGTGAGGATTATGGATTTCTAAGATATTTAGGGGAGAAGTAAGGATGTACATCCATGAGAGCATTTCTAGAAAAGTGTCTAAAGGAAACCCAAACAAAAGGAATGTTCATATCTGAGACCCTAATAATGCCATTGAGAGTTTGTTTCTATTTTGAAAAAAAAAGTATTAACACTTCATGTTTCATTCTGCTTCTTAATGAATCTTCTTCAAATTGCATAAAATTGAAGTCCTGTACAACCGAGATCTGATCTTGACCATCACATTATTCTTGGAGACTTTCAAGCAGAATACAGGCAGAATAAATTGACACATTCCTCTTGGAGAATAAGGTAACTTTCAAGAATCAAATTAGAAAAGTCATATTCATTGAAATTATTAACTACCTGGAGATGATGGGGCCAAAGAATAAGCCTATATTCTACATGTGAAGTTGAAGCTTTGGGTCCTAGGAATTAATGTTTTCCCTTACGGAAACATATTCCTCCCTTGTCCCTTTTCATTATGGTCTCAGTTTCTGCCACAGCTGGTGTCTAAAAGCATTATACCACAAATGCATTAGTAAGTGAGTACAAAAGATATTCTACTCTTATTAAATATCTAATTATCTGATATGTAGAATATACAAGATCCTGTAATGTACCTTTATTTGGGCATCACCTAGGAAGGAATGTGCTCCAGCCTCTTGAGATACAAATTGACTCTGAAACCTACTAACTGATGTGGAAAGTTGACACAAAGCACAATTCTACATCAAAGCCAGTAAGATAGGATTTATTCTAAGCTAAATATGGCTTACCACGACAAGAGGACATGTATTTAGATCTCCATAAGTAACATATTCTGATATGGAAGAGATTACATGATGATTTTAAAGGCACAGACAAAAGAAAGTCATAAGCAAAATAATTTTTACAATATATTGGTAGGGACATAAGTGAGTACATTGGAGGGCACATCTCTGCTATACATAGATTTTTGTAACTGGAAGTTTTCCTCCTGCTAATTTCTAGAATAACCACTCTGAGGTTTAATATTAATTACAAACAGTCTGGCCTGTTATATAAGGCTTATTGTTAACTAGCTCTTACAAGTTAAATTAACTCATTTCTATTAATCCATGTTTTGGCACATGGCCATGGCATTACCTTATACCTTGCTTCTCCTGAGTCTGACTTATGACTATTTCTCTCCCTTTCCCAGAATTCTCTTAGGCTGATTTCTCCACGTATACTTAATATTTGATTGCATTCTCTACTTTTGATTTGGTAGAAGTGAGTGCTTTGCTAAGTTAATACACAATAAAGGTTGTACCTGATAGTTGAGAGAATGTCAGGCCAGACACAGAGGGCAATATTGGCAAGAATATTAAAGATATGTCAAGATAATTTGTTTCTGGATCTACAATATTCTAATTCTGCACTTTAATGGACTTCTACTCAACCAACTTTATATAATCCTTAACACAGGGTTGCTTTGTTTGGGGAACTTCAGCTCATATGATTATTCAATATGTTCTACCAGAAGTCCAGTTACTCTGTTGTGTCCTTTCATTTGGAACCTATCTTCCCAGCTGTCTTCTGATTTGTAATGAAGCATTTCAGGGGGTCCTTGCAGAAGAGAGTGTTAACCAAAGCAATAAACTCCAATCATCATCTCTTGTTATAAGAAATGTTTGAATCAGAAATGTAAGAAGTTCCTTCAAAGTGAATCTAGTAAAATCAGCACTTTTAATGGCTATATCAGAAACCTGGGAAGCTACTGTGTACAATAGGGCCATGACTAGAGAAGTCAGTTACACCCTTCCTGGTTCTGTATTTTGGATTGGGTCGGATGACACGGTCTCTGTCCTGAGCTCACTGCTTCTTCTTTCCACTAGCAGTTCATTTAGAGCACCCAGGTGGCACAATGCTTCCTGTATGTCAGTTAGGGAGACAGACCCAATTTCATGCTGTCTTGTCAGTAAGATTTCCCAGAAGAGTCTGTACTATCTGACTGGAAGATATACTAACCATTACTAAAGGAAAGAGCTTCCGTTAGGCAGAGAGTTGTTGACACATTCACAAAAAAAGTATACACAAGTCCGACAGCTGATCACAATCTCCAGGACTTCATGTCCTAGGCTATATGGCTATCCTGCTTCTCAAAATACTCACATTAATTAGGACAAATTATAAAGATGAGATGTGAAGGAGAAATAGACTAGATGCATGGTTTTGAAATCTCTCATATTTAGTAATCACTGTGGTTTCTGTAACACAACCTCAAACATGACTTGACCGCCATTACTCCAGGAGGATTAAGCCTAACTTTCTTACTCTGGTTGTTGTCTAGACAGAGTATGCAAAGTTGAAAACTACAACTTTGCAATGGAGAAATCAGACAAGTCATACTGACTATGTTCATTTCCTATACCTAATGATGTGATCAAACGATCAAACGATTACAAGACCTTAACATTCTTTCTGAAAATCTGGAACTACAGTGTGGTTGTGAGGGAGTCAAGTATTCATATCAAGGTGCTTTATATACTACTTGACTTATTGAAATGCATAATATCACAAAAGTTAGAAAACTAATGACAAATAGTCATGGATAGTCAGGACTTTATGCAACAAAGATATGAAATAAGGTGGTATTGTCCACAGAAATATCAAACTCTAGCATTTTAGAACATGACTGCAGTAGGAGATAGGGTCTGTAGGAAGGCAGTTTTGCTAAAATTAATTCCTGTGGAGGCTTTCCTCCAACATAACTGATGAACTTCTAAGAAGAGGATGCTGGGACACAGACAGAGAAGAAAAAAAACAGGTAAATTCACAGGGAGAGGCAGTTCCTGCAGGTCATGGATGGACAATGAGAGTAAACAAGCAGGAAGACCCGCTGAGTTTTAATTTGGAGCCCGTAGAACTGAGAAGATAGTTTATGCCTCTTTGAGAGCAGAGTCCTGTGCTTTGTTACTGATGCTTGAACAGATTAGAAGAAACAGAATGCTGTATGGCATTGGAGAAGACAAAGAACCATTGTAGAAAAGCTAGTGAAAACACAATAAAGCTTAAGATTAGTATTATGATTGTGATTATTTCTTGTTTTTAATAACCCCAAGGTGCTAAGACCTAGAGGTTAACATTAAGAAAAGTGAGTAACACTTATGTGGTGACTCTTTAATATTTTCAATTCTTTTATGAATAAGACTTTAAATGAACAAGCTAAAAAGCAGTGGCCAAATAAGAAATCTAAACAAGATATAATACATAAGATAGGAACTCTTAGCAGTAAAACAGAACCCTATAAAAAGCATAATAAAAAAGATACATTGAGGTGAAGTCGGAGAAGAGAAAACCATGGCCCTGGGAGGGAGGCCAGAGAACTGTCACTTTTAATGAATCTTCTCTACTTTATGTGCACAGCCTTTAACTCTATCCTTAGTCAGCCCTTGTTGTCATTTTTGGAATCTTCCCTCATTTTTGTCTTGAGAGTATTAAATCTGAACAACAACTCCACAAGGGCTGATGGGTGAGGATTCAGAGACATTCAGACTTGAGGTAAAATCTTATTGAAAACTAGTCTAAGGTCAACACTCATAGTTATGCTTTCTTCCTCATTAAAGTCCCCAACCTGTATTTTACACACACACACACACACACACACACACACACACACACACACAAGAGATACATACACAGACACAAACACACATACACTTGATTCATCCCCATGCCTGGTCACCCTGAACTCACAGTGGTTCTCTTTGCTATGGATTTCAGTTTGTAGATGATGATGATGATGATGATTGTGATGTTCATGATGATGGTAAAGATAGTTTTTGGATTCCTGTACCTAGCAACTTAGGATGCTAAGAATGCATGTGGATTCATGCATGCAGAGACTATCAAGGCTTCAGCTGTTGTCTTCTTACCTGGTTCTTCTGTTGTGTTTTGGAGAAGAGAAAACACCCAATTCTGTCAATAGAGCACATCAGGTGCCTCACTATCAAATCTTTATTTCCTGACATTTGTCATAAGGCAGTCTCACTTTTTGTTACAGTATAATAGCACATGCTCAATTAATATGTTGCAAATGATGGAAGAGTACAAAATCAGAAGAGAAGGTCTTTTAACTGGAAGTTTAATTTTGTATTATTACCTGTAGACATATTTGGAGATGTCAGACCTACAATCATGCTGAGAAAACTGAGCTGAGAATCCTTAGTATATATGAATAAATCATCTTTATATTTGTGGACTTAAACTTCCTTGATTCAAACGTTATAAGAACTCAGTTAATACATCCTATAAAATAACCTTTATATAACTCTACGTATTCAGAAACATAATGTGTAATTCAGATTTGTATGTATAAAAGTTAACAATCAATAATTTGTCCCATTATGTGTCTACAAATATCTATTCTGAATGTAGGGACATACTTACAATTTACAACAATAAGATGATGGCAATCTGCCTCCACAACTGAATAGAATCCAAACAAATCATGTGTCCTTGAATGTGAATTATAAACGGAGACAAAGATGAAATACTCTAGGTACATATGTGACATTCCATTTACAAGGTATATTAACTAGAGTTTTAAGAGATAAGTAGAACATGAAAATATTGTAGTATTTCCAAAAGTCTAAATAGCTTTAATCATATACTAGAAGGCATTCATGAGGCTCATTTCATAACAAAATTCATGTTACCGAGTGGAAAAAATGTAGAAAAATGTTCTATATCTCTTCTCCAACAGCACAAGTTGTCATTAATTGCTGTAATCTAACTGTCCACCTGACAGATGTGTTTAAGCAAAAGCTTGTAAGCCTTTAATGACTCAGAAACGTCTCTGAGTTTGGGTTGATAGCCACTCATCTCCATGAATAATGAGACTCATCACATTGTCTGACTCCTCACCATTAGCAGTCCTAGTGAGTGAGTGTTTACATCATATCCTCTTCTTTAGAAATCTGTCCACAAGATTCTTTACAAGAATACACCATTATATATCCCTGTAGCTCCTTTTTGATAGGGAACAAAGTGGTATTGAGTTCATCAATGGTATAAATCTTGAGGAATTGATCTGGAGCCTAAAATCTGTGGGTTGAAATCTAGTCCTAGAGCCCTTAGCGTGAAGCAAGAATTGAGACTTTTCCTAGCAGGCAGATACAAGCTTGTCCATTTTATTACATATACATGATGAAATTCTGGAAACATCATGTTTCAGTTCCCTCATTTATGAAATTAATATTTTAACCCTTACCTCAGAGAGTATATAAAGATCTTGAGAAAGTAGAAAAATGCTATCTGTAAGGATCAGTAGCCACTGTCCCTGCTTCTAATATTTATTTGGTTTGTTTTTATTGCAGAGAACTACGTCACTGCTCTCAAATCAGAAATACAGTAGCACAGCAGAAAATCATAAAGGTATAAATAACACTCTGGCTTCCATTTTCAAAGCATTCTCCCTGGCAACTTCAGCAGAGGATGAACACAGGTGACATGAGGGAACAGCTCCTTTCACCGAGGTTTAGGACTCGCCAAAGGGGCCTGAAGAAGTCAAATGGACACAAAGAATTCCTCTTTTGTTTACACTTAACAGGAGAGGTACCTCTTTATTAATTTTGAAATGCATAATATGGTATTATTAACTATAGGTTTGCCAATGCATGCAAATGTGTATAACTTGCTCATTTTTTTCTAAAGTGAAAATTTTACCCATTGATTATTTATTGCTTCCTCTCTTACTCTATGATCCCATGTATTTATTTTGGGTGCCTTATATAAGTGGAATAATGCCACATTTGACTTTTATGAAGGATTATTTCACCTAGCAAGGCAACTTCAAGGTTCATTCATGTTATACATATTACAGAATTTCCTTCCTATGTGGGTGATTTGTATTTAATATAGGTGCACCATGTTCTGTTATCCACTTAAACACAAATTCTTGTACTTTTCATTTATTTTAGTGTCCATGGATATATGCAGGCACGTGCGTGTATGTGTGTGTGTGTGTGCAGGTGTGTGTGTGTGCCATGAACCACTTTCAAGTATATATAACTTACATATATATGTATATATAATACTTACATGTATATGTATATATAATACTTACATATATGTGTATATATATACATACATATATATTTATTTATTTTAAGAAACCTTTCATGAATTGGTCCTCTTCTCTAGCCAAGTAGGCTCTGGGTAATGAATTCAAATAATAAAGTTTGATAGTTGGTACCTTTATATGTTGAGTCATATTACCAGCCCTACAAAAGTAATTCTTAATGAATTTACTTGTTCTTCCTTGTGTGGCAACTTTCTGAAGCTTGACATACTTTCTACAAAAAGGCCATTTCCCCTAGTTCTTCTAACTCTGTCAGTGTTCCAATTATTGCTGACTATCACTAAATATAAATGAGCCTATAGGGTCCATTTTTATTCAAACCACCACACGCTCCATGTGCTTTTGGCAAGCAAATTCTTAACTATTTTATAGCTTTAATTGTCATATAAATGGGATCATTTGGAATATAAATATCATGTCGCATTTTAATTGTTCAGAAAATTTCTGAATAAAAATGCATAGCATTCCATTTTTGCTTGCTCATAAAATACTATAATTGTTCCCCTAAATTCAAATGCAACCACTGAATAAGGGCAATATAAACTCCATTCAAACACCATAAATATTTTATTAGGCATTCAATTTCTCATTTATACTTTTGTATTTTTTCAAAGATAGAGACATCAGAACTTGCTTTGAAAAGGAAAATTTTTCTCTGAAGTGAAAGTTACTCATGCAAGTTAATCACAGAAATTTACCCTCAATTGAACACTTTTCATTTCAAACATGAGATGTTTAAACACTGATAAAGACAAGGATACAATATTGCCATTGATATGAAGAATTTTAAAAACTACAAAGTATTTTGTTAGCCAATGCACATTGCCACTGATATGAAGGAGTTTAAAAGCTACAAAGTATTTTGCTAGCTAATGCACAGTAGGTTTCACTAATATTGAGAAAAGTGGGGGTGGGACCAACATATAAAAAAAGAAATGTTCTCCCCATCCACCCCTTCTCACTTTTCTCTCCCCATCTCCCCTTACCCCCACCCCACTCCCAACCCCAAGTTCCCAATTTTTTCCTGGCCATCTTGTCTACTTCCAATAACCAGGAAAATAACTATATGTTTTTCTTTGGGTTCACCTTCTTATGTAGCTTCTCTAGGTTCACGACTTATAGGATCAATGTTCTTTATTTATGGCTAGAATCCACTAATGAGTGAGTACATACCATATTCATCTTTTTGGGTCCGGGTTACCTTACTCAGGATCGTGTTTTCTATTTCCATCCATTTGCATGCAAAATTCAAGATATCATTGTTATTTACTGCTGAGTCGTACTCGGGAGAATGGGAGGGTTGGGATGGAGGAAGGGTAGAAGATATGGGAGCAGGGAAGTGTATATCTTAATTAAGGGAACCATTTTAGGCTTGGCAAGAGACTTGACTCTAGAGGGGTTCCCAGGTGTCCAAGGAGATGTCCCTAGCTAGTTCCTTGGGCTTCTGATGAGAGGGAGCCTGAAATGGCCCTATTCTATTGCCATACTGATGAATATCTTGCATATCACCATAGAAACTTCATCTGGCGATGGATGGAGATAGAGACAGAGACCCATATTGGAGCACTAAACTGAACTCCCAAGGTCCAAATGAGGAGCAGAAGGAGGGAGAACATGAGCAAGGAAGTCAGGACCGCGAGGGGTGCACCCACCCACTGAGACGGTGGGACTGATCTATTGGGAGCTCACCAAGGCCAGCTGAACTGGAACTGATGGAGCATGTGATCAAACCAGACTCCTTGAAAGTGGCAGATAATGAGTGCTGACTGAGAAGCCAAAAACAATGGCACTGGGTTTTGATCCTGCTGCATGTACTGGCTTTGTGGGAGCCTAGTCTGTTTGGATGCTCACCTTCCTAGACCTGGATGGACGGGGGAGGACCTTGGACTTCACACAGGGCAGGGAACCCTGACTGCTCTTTGGACTGGAGAGGGAGGGGAAGAGGAAGTGGGGGGATAGGGGAGGGGAATGGGAGGAGAGGAGGAAGTGGAAATTTTTAATAATAATAATAATAATAATAATAATAATAATAATAATAAAATAGATAAATAAAAGGGAGAAATGCTCTAAATTTCCTGGAAGCCAGAGCCAAATGGAACTACAGCAACCTGGAAGCCAGTAGTGTGTACATACGCATATTTTTTTTATTATTAACAACAAGGCGTGGCCACACATTTGCACATTTCTGTGAGTATTTTAGGGACTTGACTGACAGTCTTCCAATTCTACTTTCAAGATTTATTGCCAGGTGAATTCTGGCTGATCTTCTCTCAGTAAAAGGCTGCCAAGTGATCTGGAAGAAGGAACAGTGACTTAATCATTGCCACACCTGTAACAGCTGTGCCAGGTGTAGGACCGGCAGTTGTGCAGATAGGACTGGTGACAGCTCTCTGGACCCTTTCAAGGAATCTCTAGCTTTTGTTTAGAGTCTCTACAGGTTCACAGGATTCCTTGATTTCTGAAAGTCACTGTGTTTTCTGACCTCCCAGATGCTATCCCTTAGAAATAAATGTTCCAGTTCTTTCATAAAGTCTTTGAGTCTTTCTTACCCAACTCTGGTACAGTATTTGGTATTAGACTATGTTCAGTATCCATTAGTGCTTGAAACCTGAAAATAATTAGGTGATAGGCATGTGACTTCATTTCAATTACATGCTTATCTGTTTTAAACAATAGTAAAAGGAAGCCATTGACATCTCTACTGCTATAAAAACTAGGATAATAAGTAGTTACCGTATTGTGTTTTCTTCCAGAGGCCTATGTATTTTCCTACAGGCAAGTAGAATTACTTATAATATTCAAGCCCCTGGAATAATGTCCTGACTCACTGAAGTCATATTTCCATCTATGCCAAGAGTGATTTTTCTGAATATAGTTCATAAAATGTGAATACATACACATAATTCCATAGGTACTTGCAACTCAAAATAATGAAAATATAAAATAAAACTATAGAGTCAGCAAAACAATGAAGTTAGTATTCATTAGATGTCCATAGTTTTCTCTTTAAAATATACTTTCTGGTCACTATTTATTGTGCCTGCTGACAGGTTTCCCACAAACATTTCCATTCAAGTGTTTCTTGAACTTCGACTTTATTTACCTTCTTTATCCCCATTCCACTTGTTCCCTTTCTTCCCCAGGTAGTTTAATTTCTACTTTCATGTCTTAACAATTATAGTCTGTGTACATAAATGATTTTGTATGTCTAAATAAAACCTGAGATACCCAAAAGAGAAGAAACATGGGTAGTGTTTGAGTATTTCACTTAATATTATGTTCTCAAAGTTGCAACTATTTCTCATCAAATGGCTGAATCTAACTATCTTGTTTATACATATCCTCATTTTCTTAATTCATTCATCTTTTGACACACACCTAGGCAGATTCCTTAAAGTGGCTGCAACAAGCACTGCTGTAATATACATAAATGTGCTTATACCTCCAGAGTATATGAACTCTGCATAGAGTTCTTAGGTATGTACCCAAGTGTGACATGGATGCTTCACACTATTTTCTGTGTTTTAGGGATCTCAGTACTGTTTTTGTAACCAATACACACCTCAGATGGAAGCTAAGACATATATAGGTATATCATCTATTAAAAATATCTGTACTTATCACTTCATTCAGTGTTTGATTATTCAGATATTGCTCTGGGAGTGTAGAACTGAATACATCTGAAGCATCCATCACAGAATAACAGACTGAAAAGTTTTAACAAGAGAGACCTTTTCATCGTTCAAAAGGTAGAAAGTCAAGACCCATACAAAGGTCATGCTTATTCCATGTAGAGTGGTGCTCAGTGGCTAGCACCCTGTGCTGTGCCCCATGTGACTCCTCTGTGTGCTCATGGTGAAAAGTTTTAGTATCTTCGTTTGATTTTGAAGAGTCAATCATGTTCTGGTTTGGGGACCTTGACTAACATCGGTTATTTTCTCAAAGGATCTATAACCAACTGTCACCAGATTCAGTGTCTCACAGTCACATCTGAAGAGAGATCTCCCTTTTGCCTCTATCATTCAGTGCCTTTTCGTTTAGATCATTAATTCAGAGTCATTTCTTCACCTTCCTCTTCTGGTTCATTTTTCTCTGATCAGTTCTTCAGTAAATACTTGAATGAATACATTTGGCTGGTTTTCTTACCCACTTTACTGCTAATCATACCCATGAGCTTCAGCTGGTACAGCTGACTCAAGTCCTCCATTGCTCCTGAGTCATCTACATAGGCCCAACAGAACCCTAGTTCTAAGTAAAAGATGCTGCCTATGCCATCCTCCTGCATAAAACACAATTGGCCACCTTGATGCCAACAACATCATTCTTTATAATAGGGTGGGTTTTTTGTGCTATAATGAGAGTCATCTCAGACCAAGTGGTTAAGTCTATTCACACTTATTTTTTCATACTTTCCTTGAATCTAGGAACTAATCATAGCAGATATAGTCTTTGATGGGGCCCTCCTATGGATATAACCAAGACATGGAATGAGCAGTGTTTCATCTGTAAGCATGACAGCAGAAAATACATGTCCAAGGATTGTTTAGATTGTCAGAATCACCTCACTGTAGCTATAGCACTAAGATCGTCATTTCCTGGAAACCACTAAGTACTATCCAAGTGGCCTTCTCCATCAGCCTTCTGATGCCAGCAACAGTTTCTCTCTCCAATCTCACTTCAGTCCTTTTAAAGAGTCTCCTGCAGTAATATATAATTACTGTACAGAGTATAGTCTATCCAAGACAATGGCATTTCATCATGTTTGCCAAATCATTTTGGTTAACACAAGTGAAAGCAAATTTTAATACTAAAAAGGAGGCCACATCTGCTGTAGGACAATGGTCTTCTATCCTGTGAACATTTGTCACTTGTATTGCTTTAATAAAACACTGCATGGCCAGTATCATGGCAAGAAGTATAGGCAGGGCGACCAGGCAGGAAGTATAGACAGGGCAACCCGAACAGGAGAATTCTGGGAAGAGGAAAGTTCAGTCTGCAGATGCATATGCAGAGAAAACAAAATGAGAGTGCCTCCCTGATAAAAGGTACCAAGCCTTGTGGCTAACACAGACAAGAATTATGGGTTAATTTAAGATGTAAGAGTTAATAAGAAGCCTGTGCTAATAGAATGACCAGCTTACAAATAATGTAAGCCTCTGTGTGTTTATTTCAGACAGCTGTAGGACCGGGTGAAACAGAAACCTCTGGCAACAACTATTCAGATTGTCACACCAGAGAATAGACATCATAAAAGTTGCCATAGACTTTATCAAGCTCAATTAACTTCCTTCAAAGCACCTTTGTTATATTAAGCTTCTCTAAACGAATCCTTATTCTTCATAGCACCACTGGGTACTATTCTGGTTTCTGAACCACTTGCCAATTCAGGTATAAATTTGTCTAATTTCCATGCCCCAAATACTAGTCTAACATTAAATCTTTACATATGAATCCTAACTTTCTCACTGAACAATACTTCTGATGTTCTAGGAAAACATCAAAGTTAGCAAACTTAGCTTCTTATCTTGACTTGAAAACTACAAAGAGTATGAAAACTTAGAAGTTGCTTGATAATGTTGAAAGAAAAGCACTAGTTTGTTCTCCAGCTGCTCAGCCCCAAAATAATCATACAGAAACTATATTATTTAAATCACTGCTTGGCCCATTAGCTCTAGCTTCTTATTGGCTAACTCTTACATCTTAACCTAACCCATCTTTATTAATCTGTGCATCACCATGAGGCTGTGGCCTATGTTCTGGCACGATGAAAACTAAGAATGTTGACACAGATTGGGCATGGGTTAAAACCCGCAACAATTAGGCAGACAGATGTCACTGTGCATAAACCAAAAAATCTCCAGAAAATCACAGGTAATCTCACTAATGGTGAACCAAAAAAAAAAAAAAATGAGTATTATGGTTAGGACAATGGCTCTATGGCATTAAACCTCCTGGAACTTACCAGTAGAAGAATAAATGTTAAATTTCTAATATTAAGAGAAATTTTTAGGCTTTTATTTCATACCCTCTCTGATAAGCAACCAAATGAGATAATATTATTTACTTGCTACACATGTATAGGATAAGATAACTTCTTGTTCAAGTGTTATATATAGTTTCAACACACACAACCAGGATAAAAATACCCCAGTAGTAGGAAGGAAGAGATCAAAACCAGCATTGGATGGAAACTTCTTGTCCCATGGCTTTTGTGGTACTTGTGTGATCATTTTCTCTCTTTCACCCTTTGCTTTTCATTGTAAAATGAAGGATTTGGATTGATAACTTCAAAGAGTTCTTTTCATTCATACCTTCCCCAAAGCTAGATAATCTAATTACATTGTTTTCAGTTAATTTTAAAGATATGATCCCTCTGTGTTGTAATATTAATATTTTATACCTTGTGCAGTGAGAGTGCATTCCTGCGTGCATAAGAACAATCATAGGGCTAAACACCACCCTCAGGTATGAGCTGCCCCACAGACGCTTTTCTAGTTAATTAACTGTGACCCTACTGAAGTTGAAATAGCCTTGAGGGATAGAGTACCCCACAATGGAGAACCAGGGGTCAGTGTTTATAGGTAGAAAATAGTTTTGTGTTGGTTTTGCAGCTGCCCTCTTTTCCATATACATGTTGTCCATGACAATAAGCAATGTGCCTCTTGTACTCATAAGGAGACGATGAAGTTAGGGATGTTATTGATGCTTCCCTTTTGATTCAATTACTTACAAATTAATGTAGTTTCCTGACTCATGGTCTTTCCTCTTTTGCCACATAAGAACAGTCAGAAAGGAACTCCAGTCACAGTTCCAGACTAACAAATTTAGCCTCCCGCTTCTCATTTATCCAAGTACCAAGAAGTATATTGTGTCTCTTAATTTTTAAGAAGTTAGAGATGTAGGGACTTATTCTTCCATTAAAATTAGATAAAAATTAACATATCATGTGCCTTTTGAAGAAAAGTCATTCATTTTTCTCTTCTGATTTCAAACCAACATAATGAAGTAGGATGATGGAAAGAAAAATGGAGTTATCGAGACTTTTCAAGCTATTATTGAATTAAAAGTATGGGTAAACATATTGTTCTCATCTTCTGAGGTATCTTTAGTGTGATGATCAAGACTTAGCTAGAGTTCACTAGGAGAGCATGTTCATCTTCTGAGCTTTTCAGGTGAAAGTTCCACACACACTCAAAGGAATCCCAGACATAGGGAATTACATTGATCATGAACCAGCCATTCAGTAGAAAAAGATGTTGAGAAACATAATTAAGGAAATTGTTTTGTTTGTGGGCATTTGTTTCTATTACAGATACCTGGATTATCTTGGTTTCTGATTAATCATAAAAGTTTATCGAGAATTTGTATTTGTAGCACTTTCAAAATTATTTAAACATCTGGAATGTGAATTGAGATGATTCAAAGTACTTGAGTATGCATGTTTATTAAGAATGCCTTTTTGTTGATTGCAAGTAATAAAAAGAAGGTTAAGGAAACTTAAATATAGATTTGTTGGTCTTAAATTTAGTTTTGAAATCTACATTGTGTACTGTTATTTCAGTGACTTCTAGATACCCTAAGCTAAACTTACTAGCTTCCATTTGCTATGTTAAGACAACGCTGTCTTCTCTAGGGCATCGTGTTAACGCTGCAGAAAACAGAACTGTAGAAACCAAGATATTTCCTGGGTAATCTGTCATTTTGCTAGAAAAAATAAAATGTTTACTGAGTGATTTATTTTTAGACCACTTTGGCAATGGTCTTGAAGATGTTCTATAGCAGTTTCCTGGATATTGAAACATTCTATAATGTAAAAAAATAAAAACACATTAAGACGATAATAAAACTCAAAACAACTTCAAGGAGTCCCTGAAATTGACCAGATTCACTAGGTCCCTTTTCCCAAAGGTCCCTCTTTATGATACACTGTAAAGATTGCTATGAGTCACTCTCCAACATACAGAAGCTGCAAAGACCCTTAGAGACAAACACTGCTGCCTGGAAAAACAGAGACCAGGCAACCTGCCTGCAAGAGGCTCGAACTAACTAAGCCACAAGAAAAGGACACCCTCTAACTAGTTGAGCTGTCTGCAGGCTATGCAGTGTGTTCTAGATTTTTATCATTTTGATCTGTCACTTTTGCTCAGGTAGGCTTTGATGACAGCACTGTCTTGAGTTATTTCTGCTTCTGTAATTCTGCACCCATATTGCTGTAAGCAACCCCAACAGAACTCACTAGCTCAGCAAGTTGAACTTTGGTTGTATCTGTACTTTGGTCAGTCATGTGGTCCCTATCTAATGTGAGTAATGTATATGTTTGCATCTCCCCAAGAAAAGACAGTCACGCAGCACCTCCTATGGAAATGTATTTAGGTTGATGATGGTCACAGGTGGAGAGATAGCGGAAAGCATCCAATTGCCGAACTACACTTGTCTAAATGACAACTCTTACACTTGTAAGAGCTGATTAAGTAATATGAAGCACATTTGCAAAAGATCAGAAAGCACAGGTGTGCATCTGGGAAACCAAGGCTTCACCGCATGAAGTGCACACTTGGCAACCCGGAACATGGAAGGTTTTAAGGTTACATACAGGGACTGTCACCTCCCTTGGTAGAAAGCCTTTAGTCTGTGAATTTATCTCCATTTTATACCAGTCTCGAGTGATGTTGTCTGTGGAAACCTGTCTCAGAGAGTCGAAAAAGACAATTCCTTTTCATCTTTCTGCTTTTCTCATTACACAGTCTTTGGTCAAAGCCATTCTTACTCAATGGATGAGAACTCCTTTCCTAAGAAACACAATTACTCTATTTGCTAAAAGGTGCAAGTTATAATGCTGTCAGCTCCATTAGATGTGGCTACCTGCCTTTCTCTCCCTTCTCTTGGTAGGAAGTAGATTCCAGGCATTGTACTTTCACTTCTGTTCCCCAGAAAAGCATCAGACATGGAGACAATAACTTAATCATATTGACTGATATGAAAGTACAGTCAATTTTTCTTCAGCAGAAAAACTATTATAAAATAGCCACTCTGGACTCAATATGATATTTTTCAGTGACACTTATAGGAATGAAATGGGTGCTACCCAGGAGGGCCACATTTCTTGGTCTGTCTTGACTTATTGCTTGCAGTTTGCCAATTTCTTCCTGATATAAAAAGTAATATATTTTTTCTAGCAAGTCAGCTAAAGTTTTTTTTCATGTTTTCTCTTCCTTTGAAGGGTATTTACTTTGTTTACAAATGAAATGATTCGGGGCTGGAGAGATGGCTCAGAAGTTAAGAGCATTGCCTGCTCTTCCAAAGGTTCTGAGTCCAATTCCCAGCAACCACATGGTGGCTCACAACCATCTGTAACGAGGTCTGGTGCCCTCTTCTGGCATGCAGGCATACACACAGACAGAATATTGTATACATAATAAATAAATATTAAAAAAAGAAATGATTCTAGATGCTAAAATCATAGTACGTAAACCAAGAGATCCAGTTTTATACAATCACAATAGAGATCATAAAGCATAAGGAATCATAAAATCACATAATAATGAATTCCATTCAGATCTATAAGAAAAATGTGGCCTAACATATAACCCAGTGGAAGCATCCTCTTAAAATATGGTGACATAGCTCCTTAGGCAATATCTCATCTTGTCTTGTAGTAATGTGTAAGTCAGCTATAGTTATCCCATTTTGCAGATGAAGAATCAGGTGGTTAGTCACTTTCTGGCATAGTTGCTTAGGAGTTCAAGATAAGATTCAAACCCAGTCACACAGCTGAATTTAGAGCTCTCTCCAATTTCTCATGATATATCTGCTTAACTCCTTTTTCAGTAGGATCTTATACCTTAGGGATTTCAGAACCCAGTGGCCTTCAAATACTTTCTGGTACCACATGGGTGAAGTACTTAACATCTAAACACATATTTATGTTTAAAAAACTATTTCATGTTTGTGTGTATGCTATGATATGTGTGTGTTTTCATGTAAGTGCATGTATGCCATTGCACATTTGTAGAGGTCAAACACTTTAGATATTTGTCTTCAGCATATACTTTATTTGAGCCAGAGTGTCTCCATGTTTATCAATACTATACCAGAGTAGTTGGCCTAAAGCTTAGAATGTTTCAGCTATCTCTACCTCTTACCTCACTACAGAAGCAATTGGTTTACAGGTTTGTGTTATCATTCCTGGTGTATATGGGGTTTGGGTCCAAACTAAGTTCTCAGTGCTTGTACAGAATGCATTTCATTTACTGAGCCATCTCCCTCACCTCCAAAAAATAAATAAGCAAAGATAGATAGATGATAGATAGATAGATAGATAGATAGATATAGATATAGATAGATGATAGATTCAAACACATATGTAATGTGTATAATATATAAAATACATAAGCATGTATGAGAATTGTGTAGGCAGATGTATGAAGGTCAACATTCAGATAGGATTCTCTGCTTCCAGCGTTATGCTCTGAAGATGAAACTTAATTCACCACACTTAGTTATGAGTGCCTTTACCCGCTGAGACACCTTGGTAGTTGAAGCTGAAGGATTCTTGATGAAAAACTTTGAGGTTTTAAAATAGTAAAACTCACATAAATTTTTGGTTAAAATTGCTGTGAAATTTTGCCTTATTCAATAGTCTTTGAAGTGGTTGCAGTACCACAGTATTTTGCAAAATTTCCCCCGCCAACAGCATGTGAATGTAGTGAATGGAGGGAAGATTGGGTTTTCTTGTTGTGTGAAATGAATATAGATAGATTCTGTGAGACTCTTGTATGTCTATACACACGGAAGTTATTGAATTTCCATAATTAAAGATACTAATTTTAGAATATTTGAACCTAGTATAGAGTAATATTCTATGTAAATTTCACATATCTTTCTTTAAATACCCACTGAACAAGCATTTCATGATTTTATGACTCTTCTTTGCTATAGCGACCTTGCTATGAGAATACTAACCTATTTCTTCAAATAGACTTATATATGATGAAGCTATTCTCTGTTCGCTTTCTAGCATTTTGAAGAAAATGCTATTATTTTGGACCTGTTGGTAGAAGAAAGGCAAACTTCGTAGTTATTTGCTGGCTAAGTGATTTCCAATTTTAAAACAGTGCTTGATGTCTTTCTTGTAATTCTAAAACCTATTGGTATCACCTATGTTGAGGGCTATTCCATGACAATGTCTTTTGACTGTCCTTATTAATTATCTCCTGCCTTGAGCAACTAAGTTAGTGTCAAAGTATGCTTCTCATTTCTACATCATCAAGGTGATATTTGACATGAATCTGTGCTTGATTATTAAGTACTAATTGTTACATCACAACAAATTTTTTGATCACGCATCATTATTTTACATATGATGGTATCAGGGAGTTAAACCACCTTGTCAGAGAACTGAGCTCAGGCTATTGGACTTTTGTCAAGATGCTTTAGCCACTACATTTCAGTATCTGTTCACAGTATTAAGCTGTGATAACTCCCAATGTTTGGTTGGCCTTCACTACTGCGGTATCACACACACACACACACACACACACACACACACACACACACACACAGAGCATAAAGACTAACTACTGAAAAATTTCCTGTGTAAATATAAAGCAAGTATGTATTCATTTTATAGCTTTGGGGATTGTCTATTGATTTCACAGCTCTAGTCTGCACACCTTCCTTGGAAAGGTTGAAATAAAAGAATATATGGATGTAGGTTTTGCTTGGCAGAACTTCATAAACAATGTTCAGTCCTAATATTTCAGGGACTGAATTTCACTTACCAAAGGAGTATTTTACAGTCTCCAAATAATTCTACAGCCTTCAGTCTGAGCCACTGGGTACCACACTACACAGGATAACTTCAAACTGGTGCCTCAATCAGAGCTGACAAAAATATTTAGTATAAAGACTCTTTGTTTTGGTCTACATAGCAATCTGGTTGAACTGTTATTTGTACATGGTTGAAGATCTTGAGTAAGTTTATTTCTTTATGGAAAATTAAAAAAAATCCTTAGTTCACTAGCCAACTTAAGCAATTTCCTTGTTTAAGTTGAAAATGGATTGAAAAGCAGTAGAACCAATCCCCAACAGCAGCGTCTTTGACACAGAGACTGCAGATGAATGCAAAGCGCATTGAGTATGTGATGAAGTGCAAAGTGGCTGACTATCTTAAGTTGACAGTGATTAACTGAGAATAATTATTTTATCTGATCCACTTAAAACTAGAGAATTCACCAAAGAACCCAAAGTGCAGCATTCAATGGTAAGTCAGCTTTTGAAACAAATTGGAAAGATAAAAATCTTCAAAGTAGGTACTTTGTGAGATGACTTTTTGTCATTACATTCAACTATGACTTTTCTTATTCAACACTACCAACAACTTATTTCTTGACTGGATTGTGATGTTCCTCAAAAGTGAACCAAATGTAGCTGGCAACTGCATAAGTCAATGACATTGACTTCTTTGAGACCAAGAAGAGTCTCAGTAACAAAAAGGGCCTCTTGTCCCAGCCACCTCGCTAGCTTAGCCCCAAAATAACCACACAGAAACTGTATCAATTAAATCAGTGCTTGGCCCATTAGCTCTAGCTTCTTATTGGCTAACTTATACATATTAATTTAACTCATTTCCATTAATTTGTATATTGCCACATAGTAGTAGCTTACCGGCAGAGATTCTAACTGGCATCTGTCTCAGGCGAAGGATCCATGGCTTCTCCCAACTCTACCCTTCTTCCTCATAGTATTTAGTCCATCTTCCACACCTACCTAAGTTCTGTCCTATCAACAGGCCAAGGCAGTTTCTTTATTCATTAATGTTAATCACAGCACACAGAGGGGAATCCCACATCAAGTCTCAAAGCATTTCTCAGATCCACCCTTGAACCAAGAGACCATGCTTCTGATTGGTGGTCTGACTCACTACAACTTTTTGAATCCCAGTGAAACCATCCCACCTGAGAAGTGTGCTCAGCAAATCATGGAGATACACAAAAGGCTGTAATATCCAATATACAAACCCATATCACACAACCAACACTTCGAGGGTTGAAATAAACAGTCTAAGAAGATTGTCCTCACCCATCCTATGCAGTACATTACTCTTCTTCAAACTTCTTGAGAGAGTTTTGTAGGGAAAATACTTTCACAACCACAGGATACAGAAAATGCTTTCCCTGAGCTTGCTGAATCCCAGAATATTCTGCTGCAAGAAGAAACAAACATTTCCCATTGACAAATAAGATTCACTGGAACAATTCCTATCTTGCTTAATGTCCTAGTCAGCGACAGCTCTCAGCTTCTCACAGCACAGTGTACCTGAGGGAGTCTCCACTGTAGAATTGCCAGCATCAGATTATTCTGTTGCCACGTCTGTTGGAAATTGTCTTAATGATTCATTGAGCCGGGCGGTGGTGGCGCACGCCTTTAATCCCAGCACTTGGGAGGCAGAGGCAGGTGGATCTCTGTGAGTTCGAGACCAGCCTGGTCTACAAGAGCTAGTTCCAGGACAGGCTCCAAAACCACAGAGAAACCCTGTCTCGAAAAACCAAAAAAAAAAAAAAAAATGATTCATTGATGTGGGAAGGCCCAGAGCACTGTGGGAATTGCTGCCATTGGGCAGGTGGCTCTGGACTGTGTAAGGAACTAACTGATTATTATCCAGGGGAGGAGGCCAGTACGCAGCCCTCTTCCATCGTCTCTGCTCCAGGTTCTTGCCTTCAGCTCTTGCTCTGACTTCCTCTCTTGGTCTGTGATCAGAAAGTATAAAATAAAATAAATTGTGTTCTCTCCAAGTTATGTTTAGTCATAGTGTTTATCACGGGAAGAGAAAAGAAAACTAGAACAATTAAGAGAGATGTGTTTTAGTTTGGTGATAATGATTTAAAGTTCATGGTCCCAAACTATTGTTATTTTGTACTAACGTTCCTACAGAAAAGCCAGCATCTGCCTCTAAAGGCTTCCACTCCTCCTTTTAATATCCTTATCTATTTTTATTCCAGAGATTAGTGGAATGTTTAGAATAATTTCATGTATCCTCTAGGAAGTAAAAAGATTAATGGTATGAAAATATCTAGTAAATATTCTCTATTGTATATTTAGATAAAGAACCTCCTTCATGGAAAGTTATGACTATATTTATCTGTGATGATAGGTAATAGTGTGTTGAAAGTTTATATTTCTTTTCATCTAACCTAACCTAAACCATTCTAATTGCTTTGCTTCACCATCAGAAGCAAGTTTTGGGCCGGGCGGTGGTGGCGCACGCCTTTAATCCCAGCATTTGGGAGGCAGAGGCAGGCGGATCTCTGTGAGTTCGAGACCAGCCTGGTCTACAGAGCTAGTTCCAGGACAGGCTCCAAAACCACAGAGAAACCCTGTCTCGAAAAACCAAAAAAAAAAAAAAAAAGAAGCAAGTTTTGCCTCCCTGCTGATACTCCCTGCCCACTGTCCATCATGTTAACAAGGCTATTCACTTATTTAAAGAGGATGAGAATCTGGCTTGAGAATTGGCCTGGGTTAACAGAATGCAGAAAAAAATCTAAGAGTGCTAGGATTCTTGGGTACTCAACATTAAAAGAAAATAGAACTTTAAAAAAATGGCAATTGCCTCCTTTTTATACATATTCTTATTTTCAGGGACTTCAGCTATCAATCACTGAGGGTCCCAGCATGAGATTATTCTGTGCACAAATGAAACAAACAAAAACCCGGTCTCTTTGTCTAGAATACACACAGAGTAGCAGGAAATATGCACATGGTTTGATATCTCCAATCTTTCAATATCTGAGTTCTTAAAAAGGCTCAAATAGTTATCAAGTTTTATTTGTATGCATCATAAAGTAAAAATAAAATGTCTATTTCAACAAATTCATAAACAATGGAAATATTCCTGGTGGGTGCAATTACCGGGTTCCTTCCTTTCGCAGAATATTTACCCCTTTAAAAGGTCATCCTTTACCCATGAAGTGACCACTTTTGTTTAGCAGGGTTATGCAAAGTTAAGCTTTCATGGGATCTGACACAATATCCATGGGGTGATAAAGTACCCGAGTTTACCTGATCTGTGCCATATAATTTCCTTACAAAAGACAAACTTATTATGTGGTTGAGCTTTGCTTAGTGTCTATAGTATGGCTATCTTCTTCTACTGCTATACTATTATGCCATGCTTCCCTTTCTACTTCTGTTGGTAGAATATATCCTGTCTAGGTGGGTTATTGTTATGGCTTCTGCCTTTTCCTTCCAGTCTCTCAGAAGCAAGAGAAGAAAATCACGAAGGAAACTAAGATGGTCCCTCTGCATTCTGCCACCAGCCCTTTGCATCTTTTCTTGAGATCTTCATTCCATTCTTTAAGAGCCACTTAACTAAAAGCACCTCTTAAAAACTTTAAATCTCTACTTGGACCTAGTCCAAGACAGAAAGTAGGTTCTAAATCTTAAAGTTAAAGCTTTAATGCTTAAACTAACTATATATGAATGAAAATCTGATAATGTGTTCCCTTGTTTTTGTAGGCTGTTCAACTAACAGAAATCCTCAAAACCAAGTAGCACTTGGCTCTTTCTTTCCTAGTCATTCCTAAGCAGCTTCACCTACACACCTGCTTTGCTCTCCTTGACACTAACCCTCTCACTACATTTATGCTATTGCAAGAATGCTATTTTCTAAATATAGTTTCGTGTTTTATCTTTTAACACACTTGCATAGTTTCCATGTTTCTGATGAAAAATATCCTGTGCCTATCTTCTTACTGTGACCTGCGAGACTTGTAGCCCTTAGTCTTGCTTAGTCACTTATATTAGTGTGTATCTGAGAACTTTTGACACATTGCATTCTCACGGGTAATTGGATTGCCAAATCTTTGCAGTGAATACATAAGAAAATAAATACTATCTTTGGCATCAAGATCCACACCAATAAAATTGGTAAATGACTGAACAGAAATATCTAGAATCTTCACCTTTTTCCTGACACAAAAAAGGACAAAAATTAAGTTCATGGTGTTGTGGAGTATTAGCTTAATATGTGTTACATTAGTTTATGCTGAGGAATATTTATTTTAATGATGCAAAAGTGTTTTGTACTACTTTATGTTGCATTTTTTAACTCTGTGAAGCTGTGTTACATTGCCTATTGAAAATATCTGAATGGTCTAATAAAGAGCTTAATGGCCAATAGATAAGCAGGAGAGAGAAGGGGGTGGTGGTATTGGGCAGAGAGAATAAATAGGGAAGAAATCTAGAGAAGGGAATACAGAGAGAAAAGGAAGAGAGGAGTACACCAGGGAGGGGCCAGCCATTCCACCACCCAGCCACACAATCAGCAACAGAGTAAGAAGGAAAGAAAGGTATATAAAATAAAGAAAGATTAAAAAGCTCAGAGACAAAATGTAAAGAGAGAAGGGATAATTTGAAGTTAGAAAAGCTGGCTAGAAAGAAGGCAAGGTAAGTCCGGGCATTCATAAGGAAGAATAAATTGTTGTGTATTTGTTTAGAAGTTGGGTGACAGGCCCCCAAAGAGTAAAAGGGGAAAAAAAAACAACTACACATAGCTGTATGTTGATATAACTTATCATTAAAACACACTAGAAATTGACAATAGAAGAAACAAAACATTTGATTTAGACTTCTGGGATAAACAATATCCAGAGAATCACAATAATCCTAGCATCTACTAAATTGGCTTCACAACCCATAGAGAGGAAGTCCCCCTCTCTTCTGGAGGATTATGGGAGACAAAGAGTCCTGGCAAAATCTAAAGGCACAGATGCTGGTTGCTGGAAACATTCATAATCCTCACAGGCTTGCAGTATACTTAGATGAGTAACCTGAAATTTACACAGCAGTCTACCTATGGGAAAAGGATTTTATATTATCTGTGAGCAAACCCTCATGGCACTGTAATCAGGAATGGTCCTGAGAAGAGACCTATTGTCTGACTTTCAGCCACTCTAGCATACTATCATCTGTTCCATGCCATGGATATCCCACTGCACATGCTCAGTGTCTACCTGTCCCAGAAACTTAACTTCGCCAAGGAAAAGAATTCTGACTTGAATTCACCGAGTGCCCTGAACTGTAGTGATGTAGTCATACCACAGAGTGATATGAAAAATTTCTGCCCCCTCTCCCACATCCTCAAGCACCAGGTTCAAATCCTTGTCACTGATAGGATGGGGCTTTCCTTCTTAAGTTGATAGTTCTATGATTGCTTATAGGGGTAGATAAAAGTAGACTTGAATAACCAAGTACCTGGCTATTAGCCATGACCAGGACACAAGACCTAAGAAAGTGCCTCATTGTGCTCTTGCTCATTCACGGTTGTGCACTACAAGTGAAACAGTTGGGAACTGGGAGCAGCCAATAACATATACTTACAAGGACACAGGTTCAAGGAGCACCGGGAAAGGAATTTTGCCGGCTCTGTTATTTCTAGTTTGACTCATTTTGGGGCAGGTATCAGAGTTGAAGATGTCAGGATGTGAGGCACACATTGCTGAGAAATGACAATAAAGTTCTACTTCTGGGCAGCCACTCTATGATCACAGAGGAAGGGAACACCACAGCTCCTATACAGTAACCTATATAATTTCTCATAGTGGTTGTCTCCACATTCTTCCAGATCACACATTGTGCTGCAGACAGGGTAGATGCATCACAGAGTAGGTCCTCAGGTATTCTCATAAAGTATCTGGTCTATGGCACTGTCTATTCAGAAAACAAATGCTTCAGAACTCTAACTACTACTGGTGACTTTGGCAGCAGACACTTTTACAAGTGACAAAGCCCATATAAACATTATTTGGGGAGATGCCTGTCTTCTGATCAGTCCATAAATCCAAGTATGGTAGTAATAATAATGACACAGTATGTATGTCATATACTCTCATGCTTCTATAATACCTGACTAGATTACTAAAATAGAAATCCTACTCTCATGAAGGTCACAGAATGGAGATCTGATTTTGACAAGGTCAACACTTTGCCAAAATTCACCCATTCCGCTAAAATCTTTCAGAGAGATGACATGTTAGGAACTGACCCGGGTTAAGTGTCAGAGACCAGTTTCAACAAGGATATCACCAGGGTGGGGGATGGAGATTAGTAAAATAAATAAAGAGAACAAAAATATGAGTGAAAATAATAAAACAGAAATGTAGGATAGTATCAGAAGAAAGTTTCAGTGAATACTGAAAATTTCCCACATTTAACTCCATTTGCTTAAATACCGTGACCCCAAAAGGTAGGAGTAAGATAAAAAAAACTGCATTAACATGATACAAGCAATGAACAGATCAGTTGAAGCATTACTGCCTACATTCTTTGTTAAACATTCTGTTGCCCAAACAAAAGAAGCAAGGGTAACACCCCTGATCAGAACATTCTGCAGACAAACCACTCCCTGGGTAGAATCCATTGTTATCTCCCTAAGGGAGTAGGAACCTAATTGGATGCTAAGACTTTTGTTTGAGGTAGAAATAGATCTACTTCTTAATACCTGAAATACCAGGTGTGGTTGTCAGCCACACCTGTTGCCTGAACTGTTGATAATAACATTGAAGGCATAGAAGTAAGTTCCAACTCTCTGCCTTTAGTCAAGGTATCATTGATTCATTACTCTGGGTTCAGTTAGTTAAGAGAGAAATAAATACACCTGTGTCATAAGGAGAGGATCTTTTGGGTTACATCATATATGTTGTATGAAAAAAAAAAACTAAATGAGAATAAAATTGGGATTGAAGATGGAACTCATGCAACCAACTGCTGTAGTTTCCAGGAAATAGTTGAGGCCACTGGAGAGCTGCTATACTCTGAGGTAGAAGTCTTCATAATGGCACTGAAGTTTCCAGTCACACAAGAAGGGAGATTTTTAAGATACACACCATGAGGATAGAAAAATGTCTTTTTCTGAGTGCACAGTCACCAGTCAGGAAATGCTCATCATCAAGTGCAAAGTGGTCACAACATAGAGTGTGGAGCCGTGGCTTTAGACAAAGACATCCCAGAAAGCATGCCCTATATCTGATCATTTGGCTTCCTAGATCATCACCATCACACACACACACACACACCACAGACACACTTAGAGAAAGCATGATTACCAGGTAGGTAGGTAGGTAAATATTAAAGATAAAAGGAGATAGACATGAACAGATAAGCAGGTAGATACATGTGAAGATACTTAGAAACATGCAGAAAATTGAGACAGAGATAGAGATGAATAGAAACAGATGAAAGAGAGATGAAGATAGATCAAAAAGTGTGAGAAGGCAGAGAGAGGTATGAAAACGGGAGCACAGTGAGACTAAATTTCGCAATGATGGACTCTTTGGTAAGCAAACTATGTAGAACAAGGAAACAGGAATTTTGAGGTCTGTGTACAACAAAGATGTCAGGAAAATCCTCTCTCTCTGGCACTGATCTGCAGCAAGTACAAGAAGCCATTTGAAAGAGACCTCCGATAGGTTGGTATCTAGGCAACTTGGATGTCAAGGCTGCTGAAGTGACAATGACACTTAATTACAGAGATGACTCTAGAAATTTAAAGGCAAGTGTCAAGAAGCTATTCTCTGAGAACTGGTCTGTAGAAATCCTTGGGTTAGAAATGAAACATTAAATCATAACCACAGACTGTTGCATGGAAACCACATGTGAGTCCTAGACTTAGGTGGTAGTGAGTAATGTTCCAGTTCAAGATATACTGGTGAAAAGTTGACCCAGTAAATAGGGTAAAATATAAAAACAACATATAAAAACCCATATAAAAACGACAGCATCTAGGGACATGAAGCACATTCTTAGGTTGTAAAGAAAAACCACACAGGAATCAAAATCCTACAAAGGTTCTAGTTCTGTCCCATAAAGGTAAGTCAAAAACCACAAGATGACTGAAATGAATTGCTGTATCCCATCTAACCACAATGAAATGGAAGAAGGGGGAGGAAATGAGAAGAAGGAGGAGAAGAAAGAGGAGGAAGAGAAGAAGAAGAGAAAGAAGAGCTCAATACAGCAAGAGAAACTACAGGAAAATTTAAAAACTCATAGAATTAAACAGGATTTAATTTAAAAATCAAAATTGGTGTGTAAAATCAATATCTTTTCTATACCCATAATGATCATGTTGATAAAGAAATCAGAGAAAATGATTCTATTTACAATAGCATTAAAGTATAACAAGTAGAAATTATATAATCAAGAAATTATAAAATTTCTGGCTGGAAAATTCCAAAACACTGAAGAAAGAACCTGATAATGATGAAAAAACACCCATATCCTTGTACCAGCAAAATATGGTGAAGATGGCTATTTTGCAAAAACTGAACTACATATTCAGTACTCACTAAAAACCCCATTATATTAGTCACATGAACAAGTAAAACAACTCTAAAATTCATATTAAAAAAATGAATAACCCCAATTATCCAAAACAATATTGAGCAAAAATAAACTATGCTGGAAATTGAAGGTATCACTACCCCTCTTCAAATTATTCTACAGCCAGTACAAAACCACACTAGTTCTGATCCAGGAAGAAACATATTGATCAAAGAAAGAAAATAAAGGACCCAGAAATCACTTTATGAATCTATACTCACCTTACCTTTTTTTTAACACAAAATATCAATAACCTATTGAATAAAAATTAGCCTCTTTAACAATGAATGCTGAAGAAACTAGGTATCTGCATGTCGACAAGTGAAAGAACACACATGTCTTGCCATTTGTAAAATCAGTTCAAGATGAATCAATGACCCTGATATAAGTAATAAAATTCTGAGACTGATAGAGAAAAACACTTCAAATAAAATCATCAGCAAATATTTTCTGAAAATAACTCCAACATTTCAAGAAATAAAAAGCATCAAGAAATGCAACTCATAAAATTTAAGAGCTTCTAAACAGGAAAAAAATAACTATTGATAATCTGCACAGGGGAAGAGAATCTTTGTTATTCTTATGTATAACAGAGGATTAATACTTAGAATATATAAAAAACTCAAAGACAAATAAATACCAAAAAAGAACCAAAGAATTCATTCAATGGTGACTAAATCCAATAAAAACTCTGTGAAGAAATAAAAATGGCCAAGAAATAATGGTGCTTAACATCCTTGGCCTTTAGAAAAATGCAAATTGAAGTAGTGTAGTTTTCTTCTAATACCAGTCACAGCAAGCTATCATTAAAATAACAAATGTAGAGTTAGAGGAAAAATCATCGTGAGTGAAATAACCTAAAACCCAGAAAGAGAAATATGGTAAGCGTTCATATATATATATATATATATATATATATATATATATATGGATATTAGCTATTAAATAAATAATAACTAATCTGCAGTCTGTAGACTCAGAGTGGTTAAGTATAGAGGAAAGGGGATAAGAAGACATATGAATCTCCCTGGGAGGGGGATTTAGAATAGATTTTATGGGTGGACTGGGGAAAGGAGTAAAGGAATGAGGATCAGATTGGGAGGCAAAGGTGAGGTGGGGTTTAGGGAGGAAACATGGGAGAGATACCTAGAACTGAGAGACCTTAGAGGGATGGTATGGAAGTCAAGTGCAGTGGAAACATCCTAAAACTTATGAAGGCAATCTAATGAAGTCTCCAAATAATGAGGGAGACAGAGTCCTAGGGGGGCATCTCCCGGCACGGAACAAAGCTTTCATTACTGAGACTGGACTGCATCCAATTGAGTTGTTGGTGAAAGGGGTACTACAGAAATCCCCAAACTACCCAGGTTGTTGCCAAGACAATAGGTTTCTCACCACACACAGATAGCAAGGCCCCAATGCTGAAGAGAGCACCCACACAAACATTGAACATGGAGGGGATGAACTGGTGCCTATATAGAACCTTTACCCCTACATTCTACTGTCTTTCGTACAAGAAGGTACCTTGCATGCTACCAAAGAGAAAACTTAAATATCAGCCAAGACATAAAACCTTTCATCTGATCTGCCTGCAAAGCTGCTAGGGCAATGGAACAAAACTGTGGGAGTAACTAACCAGTGTCTGATTTGACTTAAGGTCCACTCCATTAAACAGAAATGATAGTGGTTGGGTGGCCAAGAACCAGAGACCAGTGATAAAGCAAAATATTATGGTTCAAATGATTCTTTAAAAAGTAGATGGTAACAATAAAATTACTACTAATGATATTCTGCTATACTTATCTATCGATAGATAGATAGATAGATAGATAGATAGATAGATAGATAGATAGATAGATAGATGATAGATAGATAGATGATAGATAGATAGATAGATAGATGATAGATAGATAGATAGATAGACAGACAGACAGACAGACAGACAGACAGATAGATAGATAGACAGACAGACTTATAGTGGCTTATTTACCCATCATCAGAGAATTGTCCTCCTTCAGCAGAAGGACACACATACAGAGATCTACAGACAGACATTATGTAGAGAGAGGTACTTGAAACACACATCTCTGAATGGGATGTCTCCATTCAATCCATTCCCTCAGAGCTCAGGAAATCCTTGGAAGAGGAAGTGGAAAAAGTGTATGAGCCAGAGGGGATGAAGGATATCGGAAGAATAAGACCTTTTAAATTTCCTGAGCAAAGCATAAATGAAGAGACTGATGTTGCAAGAACAGGGCCTTCATGGGTCTGTACCAGGGCCTCTGTGTATATATTACAACTTTAAATTTAGCATTTTTATGGGACTCTTGAGTTTGTAAACACTGGATCTTTGATTCTTGTGCTTGCTCTTAGGGCTTTTTTTCCTTCTCTTGGTTTTTCTTGTCCAACATTGTGATTTTTTTTATCTCATTATATATTTTTATAAAAAAAAGAAAACAAATGTCAACAACTGCTGGCAAGTATATGTGTATGGTGCAATCCCCATTCACTGCTGCTTAGAATATTACCTAATCCAGTTATTGTAGAAAATAGTATAGAGCTTTTTGTAAAAGGATTCATAAGATCTCATTATATCACTCGTGGGAATATTTGCAAGGGACTGAGCCAACTTAACCCAGAACTGTTTTACACCCAAGCTTGTGGAAACAGTATTCACAACATCCAAGCTATGAAATCAGCTTACATGGTTTTCAGCTGATGATGAAGGAAATGTGTCATTTTAACCAATTAAGTTTTATTTGGTTACAAAATACTACAAAATTGTGTGTTTGAAGGAAAAGGGACTGTACTGCAGACTGTATTGGTCTAAATAAAATATAGCCATAAAGATTAGTAATACGTGTTTTCTTCCATGTGTTGGTCCTAGACTCTCTCTCTCTCTCTCTCTCTCTCT
This sequence comes from Chionomys nivalis, assembly GCF_950005125.1. NCBI lineage: Eukaryota > Metazoa > Chordata > Mammalia > Rodentia > Cricetidae > Chionomys > Chionomys nivalis. The sequence goes on along the minus strand of NC_080090.1, from coordinate 37,438,417 downwards.
CTCTCTCTCTCTCTCTCTCTCTCTCTGTGTGTGTGTGTGTGTGTGTGTGCATGTGTGTACATGAGTGGCATGAAAGTAGAGGGACATTATCTGAGAAAAGAAAGACAGAAAGGGGAAGTAAGGGAGGAATTGAATGTGACCTAAATAGATGAAACCTACCCTCATAATTGATTACTACACCAATACAAATAACAAATGCTGTTTACGAAAAACGAGGGTGTAAATTAGTACAACCACTAAACAGAGCACTTAGGGAAGTCCTTAAAATACTAAAAGTAGAAATTACATAAAATCCAATTATTCTGCTCTTGCATAAGAATCCAAAGACATGAAATGCAAAGAAGATATCTGGCAGATACCTTATTCACTCTAATGAAGATATAGATATGTAATCTGCTTGTTAACCTGTCAATCGTTTCATGAATAAAGACAACAATCCCAGGAAGTTCATCAGGAATAAAAAAATACATCCTTTTGTTTTCAGAGGAATAGATGAAACTAGAGTTATAATTAATGGATTAAAATTAAAACAAAGAGGTTTTTCTCTCATATGTCGAAACTAAAAGAAAATTTCACCTGAGTCCTCTTGATTATTAGGGAATGGGAAGGATGAAGGAAGAGTGGAAAGGAGAGCATGGAAGAAGAAGAGTGGTTACATGTAATCAATGCATGTTGTATGCATGTTTGAAGATACCACACCAAAACCCACTGCTAGGTACAAGTAAATAAACTAGTAAACTAGTAAAGCAAATAAAATGAATGCTTTGGTTTCCAAAAATAATGCCAGATTAAACAGAATGTAATTCAAGGGTAGCAATTAGTAGACTGCACTAAGTGGTAGTATTATATGTCTTTAATTCCAGCATTTAGGAGGCAGAATGGCAAGTGGATCTCTATGAGTTCAAGGCCAGCCTGGTCCAGACACCCAAGGCTACACAGAGAAACCCAAAAAAATGAGTTAATAAACCTTTTAGTTCAAATGGGCTTCACAGGTGTGTACATCAGAGGAAGGGGGGAATGTCATTCTTCCTAAGGGTTAAAACAAACTTCTAGAGCTGGACTTTCTTCTATGCTCAGATAACATACCACATCACACAATTGACAATTCTGTTAGATGAAATAAATATTGAACTTCACTGGGAAATAAGATACTATTTGAAAAAAAAAGTCATATCCTTTGTATAGCCTTTGAAAGAGAATTCAAAGCAACTGGCTGGGGCCAAAGCCCAACCACAAGTGTTCCTGGAGTTACAGATTTATTTCTCCCAAACCAGATTTTCTTAAGTCCTAACTACATTCCATTTTTCTCTAACCTGTGTTTGAAAGAGTTCCCATATTCTGCAATAGAAATCCATTACGTAATAAGTTCTAGTCAGAAAGATATTCGTTAGGACATTTAAAATTGTTTTAGCCAAATGAAATGAAAAATATTAAACATTCATTTGACTTTAAAACCCAACCAGGAAGGCACAGATAACTGCTGTCAAAGTGGTGACTAGAAATTGAATTAAAGTGCTTTGCTTCCTTATAGAAAAATTAATAAGTGAGAGCACAGTAGGAATTTATATTTTATAGACCAAGGTTTGCTTTTAATGAAATAATTAAACACACTCATGTAATTATGGAAAGGCAGTCACCACTTATCTCAAGATGGATATAAAATCTTTTCCTTCTGTATAATTATCCCTGACATGTTAGAATTGAATAACAGCCCTAAGACTGCTAGGGCTAATTCTGACTAGTAAAAATGGCATTATAATGTTCATACATGTTGTCTTCCTTATATATGTCTCCATTGAATACTAACAGGACAGAAAGAGGCAATATGGGTTGATGTTCTCTTTATTTCGTGACTCCCATGACACCCCAAAGAGTCAAGCCCTGTTCATTTCCCAAGGAATTCTGGATTTCGAATGTTCATATTATTGCTAAGGCCATTTCCCATCTGCATTTCCCTAAATGATTATCTTCTCTCCTTGAGTCCTCCTTTATCCCACCTACAGACATCTTTTTAGGAAGCTGACACTCATTTATCCTCAGGAAAAGGTACCAATCAACAATCTTTGCCATGCAGTTCCATATGAGAGTAGAACCTCATAGTCCCTGTTTGTAGTGGGAGCTGCAGGCTGTGTTCCTGCTGCCCCAGCTCCTGGTTGCCTGGCTAGCTTATGCCCCAAAATAACAACACACAAACTGTATTCTTTTAAACACTGCTTGACCCATTATATCTAGCCTCTTCTCAGCTACCTCTCGCACCTGGACTAGCCCATTTTTAATAATGTGTGTAGCACACCAAGGTGTGCTTACCGGGAAGATTCTAGCCTACGTCCATCCTGGGTCGGAGCTTTATCGCATCTGCCCTGGGGAGCAGCTGCATGGCATCTCCGCTCACTTCCCTTCTTCCCAGCATTCTGTTCTGTTTACTCCACCCACCTAAAGGCTGGCCAATCAAATGGGCCAAGGCGATTTCTTTATTAGCCAATGACCTTCCTCCATCATTTCCCCTTTTTCTGTTTAAACAAAAAAAAAGGAAGGCTTTAACTTTAACAGCAAAATTACATATAACAAAACAGTTATCAAGAATTACAATATTTACATCTATTTTATCTTTATCATAGCTAAGGAAAACTATAACTAACTATATATTCCTCAACTCCATCAAAGACTCGAGAAGGATACAATATTTCCTAAGCAAACAAGAAATAAGCAACTTCCAAACTCTAGAAATGACAGAGACATTTTGCTGCCTAGACAGTCACCCAAAGTTCTTTTGTACCGCTGGGGTATCCATCTTCGGCCTTCAGGCCCATACTATCCAGAGACATTTCCATGAAGCAGGAAATTTCAAACACAGTTCAGTTACTATCTGTTGTGTCCTGCAGAATGTCTCGCAGACACTTTCATGAATCAGGAACCCCGAAAGATCATCTCACCTTTAGGCAAGTTCAGCAGTCCTCTCTCTGTGGGTTCTTTGTGTCCAGTTTATGCAACAGTCCAGGCAAGAGCGGTTTCTTGCCCATATGGCTATCAAACTCCATAAGGATCCTCTTCGATGCCCATCTTCCTCTTAAAGTAGATTGGTGTTGCCAGGAGCAGATGTGTCTCACTGTTATGAAAAGTCCTAAGTTATTAAAATATTTAAAATGCCATATTCTCTATCCTTTGAAAGATATGGTGAATGCCTATCTGAAATACATCCATTCACATCTAGAAAATCTAACTAACATGACTACAAACTTGACTATTATAGATGATTATCTATTAACAAGCTATATACATTACATTTTTACATGAACTACACAACCACAATACCTTAATCAATATCAGAAATACATATACATATAACAAAATTGACCTTAAATTTAAATCACTAAAGCAAAATCCATATCAATGCAAATTATTCATACCTATATCATATCCCCCTTTAAATGTAAAAGAACATTTATAAACAATATTTGGGAACATGGGCGCAGATTTTTCTCTCCAAACTGCTTCCTACTGATTGGGGGCGTTGTTAATTAGGTCTTTCATGGTATAACCTGTGTGCCAGGTTCATCTCAGTTGACAGTTGAATAAAGTAATTTTCCGAAGGTGTTCACAGCAAACTTTCAGGAGGGTGTGGTCTATCATACCATATTGGGATAGAACCAATCCACAGGGTTTCATCCTCTGTGAAAACAAAAGAAGAAACTCTTTTCCAAAGTATCATATCCTTAGATCCAAATTCTGAAGTCAAGGTATTTTCAAAATATCTATGTTGGATTAGTTCAGCAGCATTAATAAACAAATATCTTTTAGCAGTTGTTGCTCTTTCCTCAGCATTCAAACAATTCAAAGAAAGCATAATAGCATACAGTATCAAGATTCTCTGTGTATTTTCCATCTTTCTGCAGCTTTGTTTTAGCCTCTATTTCATTTATTTTTACTTTTAACTTTTTGCTTTTTGAGACAGGTTCTCTGTATATCTTTGACCTGGAATAACTCTGTAGACCAGGCTATCCTTGAACTCTCAGAGATCCTTCTGTCTCTGCCTCCCAGGCATTGGGATTAAAGGCCGCCTGTGCTACCACACCTTGAAGTCACAGAGGTCAATCCACCTCTGCCTCCCAAGTGTTGGGATTAAAGGTGTGTACTACCACACCCAACTACTCTCTTCCTTTTTTGTTTTTTACTTTAAGAACTTTAACTTTTAGCCTGCATATATTTTTAACATACTGTAAATCATTTAAACGTTTTCTTCAACTTTGAATCTTTCTTTTACTGAATATCTCTCTTTTTGTGACCACATGAGTCTTTAATTTACCAAGCAATATGGGTAGGATTAAAGCCGTGGCTTTGCCGGCTGGATCCAGCCCATTCCTTAGCTTTCTGCCATTCCAGCATTGTGGCTGAAGTACCCGCCAGAGCCCTGTTCATCGCCACAACTCTACAATGTTTCAAGGTCCTTGCCAGCAAGCAAGCTGCAACAGTATTAGGCAACACTCAAAAGCTCCGTAGTCGGGACCGTCAGGACCGCCTGCTTAAAAGTCAGAGTCTGGGCCAGACGTCCCAGAAAAACCAGCATTTTTAAATGCTGCAGCTTTTTTCCTGCTACAGCTGAAAACCGAAAAGCATGCGTTCAGCTTCTATCAATACCATTTAAGTGTTTCATGGCAGGACCTCTTAATGAGCTGCAGGGTTTTGCAGCTAAGCTGAGTCAAGAAACCTCTCTTAGATGAGAGCACTTGCTTGCCTCTAGCAAACAGAGCAGACCCAAGAAATTGCTGCTACCAAAAAAAAAATGCTTTATTCTATTCTTTCCCAAGTTTTCTCAGGCTTTCTGTGGACTCAGTTGCCCCATGTTGGGTGCCACCTGTTGAGGAGGTCAGTGTCATTGTTTGCTTTCTCATCAGAGGGGGCAGCTCCTGATCTTTTATCTGTAGTATGTGCCCCAACTGACCTGCCATCTTGCCCAATATAACATAAGCTCTTACATTTTATTTAGCTCCATCATTGGATCATGTGTTTTCATCTCAGATCTCAAAGATCCTCAGAAGAATCCTCAAAAATCACTTACCTGATGTGAACTCTTGTTTCCTCAAGGAGAACTTACATACTTATAAATTTATTTCATTGTTTCAGTAATTATTCAGAGTGGTGGTTGTTACTTATTTCTTTTTCATGAGGACCTTTAAGCAGAGAGAAATGACTTATCTGTTCAACAGCAAAACTGAGAATAATTGGTTAAATTTTTGCAGTCTTTGTTGAAGTCTATATACTTAACTCTTGAATTTCGTGTTTTCAATAGACTTTGGTAACTAGTAACTTAGGAAGGCTCAACTGAAGGACCAGATGCCCCTAAATGCATAATGGGAGCTCATCAAGATATCTTCTAATGTAAACACAGTGAGATTCCGCTTGCTCTAAAGGTGCTCTGTTTCTTTAAAATACTATATTCCAGTTTCACCACCGGGACTTTTGTATTCATTTGTAGTGAGGGAAGAAACACAAAGAGCCAAAATAAGGGCATCTTTATGAGTCAGCCATTATCCCACATTTCCCAGTTAGCTCTTGATAATTTGGCCATACCTAACTACAGAAGGCATGGGAAACATAAATGTGAACCCAGGAAGGAAAAATGAAAGCTAGCTTTGTCTATGCCAGTGAACACTTCTGAAAGTTTTGTTTCATGCACACACACAATATTTTTATTTGTTTAATATATATACAAACATATATATGTATACACATTATATCTATATCTATATCCATATATATATATATATATATATATATATATATATATATATATATATAGAGAGAGAGAGAGAGAGAGAGAGATAAAACCACCTAAGGAGGCAGGACATAGAACTTTATAGCAAATGTAAGTCACATAGGGTGCCTATTGTTTGAGTGAATACATATTTCAAACTACAAAATCACACAAAAACACACACTTGTTACTCAAAGTTTTATTCTAGGTTTTCTTTTAACTTCTATGCAATATGTTAACATGTGCAGTTAAATAATGTGTACTCAGAAAATGCAAATTCATTATATTTCAATAACCCACTTCCTCCTGTATGACCAATTACAACTACTAAAATAATTTCCTCATTTTTACTTCATATACTCAAAAAATAAAAGCATGCATTTGTGAATATTATTGACTTCTTCATTAGTGATATGTGCACACTGTAATAATAATGTGATTTATATGTTGCAGGACTACACAATTGAAGCACACAATAGGCAACATTTTTCCTGGGGAAGTGGCCTCTCTCTTTAAGTAGCTCTTAGTTTGTTATAAAGGCGTGTTATGATTTCTCCCTAAAAGAGAAATGTAATTAATGAGTCATTTAGAAACAAATTTAAAAGCTTGCATTGAAATATTTTATAGATTGATAAAGTAAGATACTATTGATTGACTAGTCAAATTCCCCAATTACTGACTGATAAGATGTCATCTCTCAAATAATAGATATTCTCCATACACAATTTTAATTTTCTGGGCTGAATCTCTTAGCATTTATCACATATGCTTTTATGGATTGAAGTACTTTTTGCATACCAGCCTTTCATTTCTCTCCATGTGTTCAACTGTTAAGTTTTGCTCACATTCACATAACCCTGGATCACATTGCTGTTGGTGTGTGTCTAACATTTGTCAGAGTATCATTGATAATATCAGGTACTCAGGCTTGTTCCAACGTGGTAGTTGGTTTTCTATATGTTTTCCAATCCTATGTTCATGAAATGATGAGAGAAAAGTCAGATGCAGCTAATCTCTACATTATGAAACCCCGGGCTAACAGACAACTTGGAATAGTGTTGGCAATGAATAAATTTGTAAACTTACTCTTTTTATGCCAACTTTTCATGTAATCTAAAGTTGCAATGCCTTTGCTTTGAAGCTGGCCAAAATTAGAATTAATAAGAAAGAGGAAAACAAAGAGGCAGCATCAAAAATTGGGGAAAACTCAAGGAGCAATAATTTACAACTCTGTTTTAGAAGTTGAAGTGGAAATTTAAAAAACTAAAAGATTTTAGTGTTTTTCTGTGCAAACTCTGGAGTTGTTGAAAAATTAAGATGTGAAACCATGAGTACATTGCAATTTAATAGTGAGATAACAAGCCTAATGAAAATTAAATAAGCAATGTTAATAAAAAGCCGCACATCATCTGTTACTGTAGGAGATGGCAGGTTTTCTGAGAATAGGACAAGAGAACCAGGTTTGGAGGAATCCAATGACACCTTTCTACATAAATGACACTTCATATATCTACTGAAGAATACATGGAGGGAACTTTCTAGGTCAGGATTTATTTCTAAATCTTTATTTATATGCCTACCAAACTCATGAAGCTTATCGTGTTACTTCCAGTAATAACCACTGAATATATATTTTTTACATTGGTTCTTACCCAAATTTTTTAAAACTTTAATGAAATTAAAATTATATACACAAGCAGAAGGAATATCTCAAAATAAACACAGCAACATGTCCTCATAATTAAATCCTAGCTAAATACCAAAGCTGTGAGCCTAAAACCTTTGTCCCAATTCGAGGGAAATGTTTATCATTTATTGAATCATGATTTCCTCACTGATATAATCTAGATTAATCTATGATAATTGCAATCATATTAGAGGAAAACTATCTTATATAATTATTCTTCTATACTGCTACAGTGGTGTTTGGACAGAAATTTAAAGTTGTTCTTCATAGTGTGTGGATTGTGACTCACAGTGATGGAAGCATAGACATTAGCTCACCAGAGAGCAGAATTGGGATTCAGATACAGGACAGAAGGAATAACCAAGGACTTTGGAGTAATAACACAATTTCTAGGGAACAAAGTTCCAAAATTGGAAATTATTTTGTGATAATATTATTTGGGAGACACACACACAAATCTACTCATCCCAAGTAAAGAAAGAGTAATAGACCGAGTAAGGATACTAGCAAATCCAACATGAATTTTACTGGAGTCACATCTAGGAGTGTGGATAGAGTTCCTTACAAGAGCAGAAATGACTCAAAGATTACTTTGTCATAACAACCTCACCCCAGCATGGATAACTCATGAAAGTTGGAGCCCAGGAGAACACTGATCGATCCATAGGGCATTCAACAAGTTAGAAACTCTCCTATGACTAACTCAGCTTATTACTGCTTTTTCCAGGTGGCCCAGCTGATCTTAGCCTCTTGCAGGTAGTGAAACTCATGTTAGAGTGTCTTGAGCAGCCCTTACAGTTTATATATGCTTAGGGAGGTAGGGGCCTAGTGAATGCAAGTGGTTTCAGAAACTTCCTGTGGCTTTCATGTTGTTTACCTCCTGATTTTTTTTAAAAAAAAACCTTTCCTGTAGGATGGCATATTTCACCTTGATTTAGAATACTCTACATCCTAATAAGCTACACTTCAAGACAGATTTTTTTTTCCTTGAAGAAGTTGCTATAGAACAAAACTGTAAAGCTGGCTTGATGGTATATGGCTTCTGAAGCTGCATTCAGAGACTTATTTCCCATTCGCTGGTACAAAGAGCAGAAAATTTCCGGTTAAGATAGAAAGCATTTTCTCAAGGTTTTACAATGTGTCAATCTTCATTATCCTTGCTTTGGTCATGTCATAGGCCTTTGATTAATGAGTATGACTTTTGTAATTCATTTATCAGATGGTGCATATTCACACAAAGTAAGCAGAATTAATATACTTGAAACTTGATCTCATGCAAAGAATCATTATTAAACATCAGATCATTGAAAAATGAATGGGCTCATTTAAATCCAAATTAAGACTATCTATAGGAAGGCATCCTTCTCAAGGGCAAGATGCTCACAGCCGTCACTCTTAAATCAATTGATTAGGTATTTGAAAATACGGTATTTACAAGGAATATGAGTTAATGTCTAAGAATTATTTTCTTAAAATATAATATTTATTATTATAATATATTAAAATACCTGGAGAAAAATGAAGTATCTGCTCTTTTATCCTTTTTTGATGTATGAATTTTCCTCCTGGAAAAATATAAAAGCCCAGGACTTCAGTAAAGAGATTTCTGGTACTATGTATCTTGTCACTGGACTATGTGCTAACTGATCGGACAGTGAAAGTAGGAGTTATATGTCAACTTGTTTTGATAACATTGAGCAGTTAGATACTAACAACATAGAAGGCTTTCCTTATAAGCTTTATTAAACTTAAAGCTGAAGTCAATAAGTAGACATTATTTAATTGCAGGAAAAGCCAACATATCTGAAGTGTTTAAACCTGTATTAAAAAGCATATTTTCAGGAGCTAGAGAGTTGGCTCAGTGGTTAAGTGTGTTTGCTTACTCCTCTCCCAGGGGTTATGAGTTGTGTTCCTAGCACCAATGTTGGGTGACTTACAAGTATGTGTAATTCCAATTCCAGAGAATATGATATCTTTCTGGATTCCACAGACAATTGCACTCACAGACATATACCTACACACACACACACAAAAAAAAAAAAATTAATATTAATAAACATTTTAAAAGGAAGTCAATGTTTTATTTACAAACCAAATCTTTACCTAATCCTTTTATAAGAAGCATATAAATGTATTTGTGTAGTGACTATATATGTATAGCTTGTTCCTGGATGCCTAGACCCAAAATAATAACACAGAAACTGCTTGGCCAATTGCATAAGCATATTGCTAGCTGACTCTTATATCTTAAATTAACCCATTTCTATAATTTTATATGTTACCACAAGACTCATGGTTTACTGATACCGTTGCATAGGGATCTTTCTCCTCCTGTGGTTACATGGTGTCTCCCTGGCTCTGCATTTTTTCCTCCTCTATCTTCTTGGAATTCCTGCCTTGTTCTATTCTGCTAAGCCTCTTGGCAAAACAGCTTTATTCTTTAATCAATAAAAGCAACACATATACAGAAGGACTTCCCACACCATTTCCCCTTTTCTGCTACAGATTGGCATGCCAAAGTGGGCTAACTACATCCACATAAATCCCCAGAAAGCTGGGGAAAGTAGTCTAGACAAACACACACAAACATACACACACACACACCAAAAAAACATGGCTTCTAGGTAACAGCATTTTCTTGGGTGAAATCTGTTTGCTAGAAGTGTGCAGAGGAATAGCTCCTTTAAGAAGGTTTCCTGGTTCATTCTATTGGCAGAAACAGCACTGGCTTTTTTAGGAGGTTGAGCATTTAAACTAGGTTTGTGAACAGAGTGCTACAACTTGTTTAATGGTAACATAGACCCACTGTGACCCTGGAGCTGGAGCAATGTGCATGATTCACAGAGGTGGTGAACATGCCTCTGCCATGTTGGACTAGCAAAAGGCAAAGTAACCTTACTGCTAGTCACTCTGCTTTAGCATTTTTTTTGTGTGTGTGTTCTTTCTTTTTTTTTTTAATTGAAAAAAAAAATTTTCTGCCTCCTCCCCGCCTCCCATTTCCCTCCCCCTCCAAGAAGTGATCCTGGTCAGAAAAGGATTACAGATGAAAGATTGAGATTAAAAAGACCTTTAAATGGGTCACAGTGTTAAATAAATGTATGTAGGCTTGGGAGAGAGAAGAAAAAGAATAAAGAGACAGTAAAACTAATATAAAAGAGTACAGACCATCATAGATTGAAGGAGAAAAGATTAAAAACAATGAATATTAAACTTGTAGAAAAAGTAATAGAGTAAAAAATAAGCCACATAAAATGGAATATACGCAGAGTCTGGATTATGTATATTGTGCTTTCTTTAAAATTTTTGACTACAGAGAGATGTTTGATTCTGGAGACTGCTAAGCAAGACCAACACATATATTTCAAAGGTATTTTGACTCCAAAATTTGGGTCTAAGGATATGTTGCTTTGGAAGAAAAAGTTCTTCTTTTGTTTCCACAGAATATGTGAACTGTGGATTGCTTCTAGGCTAATGTCATCTGATGGACCAAGACTACCTGAAAGGTCTCCACAAACCCCAAAATTACTTTGCCCAACAAAAAGCACAAAGCAATTTGAGGAAAACTATGCCCAAATTCCCAATATTGTTTACAAACATTGTTAAGATCTAAAAAGGGATATGCTATAGAGTTGAATATGTTGCTTTGGTATGGATCTTGGTTTATTTATACAAATTTAAGGTCAGTTTTGTTAATGCATAATGTATTGTGTTTGTTCAGCTCATTTAAGAATGTAATGTATAATTAAGAAATATAGGTTAATAGATAATCATATATAATAGCCAAGCTTATAGTCATGTTAGTTAGGTCTTATAGATGTACAGAAATATAATTCAGATGGATAGGTATTCTTCAAACCTTTTATAAACTAACAGACTATGGCCTTTAAAATGATTAATGTCAGGCTTTTCATGACAATGAGCACCAATTGGCAGCACCAATCTACTTCAACAAGATAAAGTGCTTTGAAGAGGCTCCTATTGGACTTGGTTAACTATTTGGGCAAGAAACCGCTCTTGCTTGGACTGCTTGATATTATACTGTATGAAGTGGACATGCAGGACCCACAGGAAAATGACTGCCGAACTGGCCTAAAGGTGAAACGGTCCTTCAGGGTTCCTGCTTCATGAAAGAGTCTGCTAGACATTCAGCAGGACACAGAAGAAAGTGACTGACAAATTGCCAATATAGGCAGAACTGTTTTTTAAATTCCTGCTTCAAGAAATAAATGTCTTCCAGATACTATGGGCCTGTAGGATGGATGCCCAAATGTTACAGAATAACTCTGGATCACTGTCCAGGCAGTAAGATATCTCTGTCAATTCTAGAGTTTTGGAAGTTGTTTACAATGCACTTCCTGTTAACTTAGGAAAAACTGTTTCAGCGAGTGGCTTAGCAGAATAGAGTAAGGTGGGAATTCAAAGGAAATAGAGGAGAAAAGAAGGTAGAGTCAGGGAGATACCATGTAGTCACTGGAGGATAAAGACACTTGTGTGTGGGTACCAGTAAACCATGAGCTTTGTGGTAAAATATAAAATAATATAAATAGGTTAATTTAAGATATAAGAGCTAGCAAGCAATGCACCTCAGTGATTGACCAAGCAGTGTTGTAATTAATATAGTTTCTTTGTGATTATTTCACGTTTGGAAGGCCAGGAATGATTAAGCAGTCTTCTATACTTGTATACGTGTGTGTGTGTGTATAAATTTAATTGGAGCTCACTTACAATTTCAAAGGTTTAGTTCATTGTAATTATGATGGGAAGTTACACCTCATTATACTTCTAAAGTAATGCCACTCCCTGATATCTAAGCATTCAAATATATGAGCCTATGGGAATATTCTTATTCAGTTAACTGCACAGATGGTCTATGAAAAACTTTCAAATATTTTGGCCATAATTCACAATGTATGTACAGTTTAAAGAAGATAATCTGTCCTGTTCTCTTCTGCATGGTTGTTCTTCATACTTTAAAGAATCTCCACATACAGTTCAAGGGAAAGGAAACACATTGGCAATGTAGGGTTTTAGGTGAAAAGTACTGGTATCCAAGAATAGAGACATCTGTGTATCTTATTTCCCAAGTGAATGTGCAAATACATGTTTATTTAAAGGCTACGAATTAACTGTATATCTTATTGTTTTTCTCTGTGTGTCACATTCTGTTAATTGTTATGTTTTTATCTATGTTTACTGGCTTAATTAACAATGCTATTAAGATAACTGGCTATATTTTGGCAAAAATTATTAAGCAATTTCACAACTTATTCTGAAATGGAAATAATAACAATGATATAATTTTATTTTTACTTTTTTTCACTAGCACCTGGTCTCTACTGGAGCTATTTTAACATATACAAACAATGTGCAGAGTAGTTTGATAATAAATATCGAAGACTATAACTATATGTATAAACAATGAACCAAAATTCAATTACTAGAAATTTATCCTAAGGAAATAATTAAACATATGGTCAAAGTTTTCACTTAATTAACTTCAAGGCTATTCAGTTTACAGCTGTTTGTGGTTGTAAAAAATTTGGAAAACACCAAAATTTGCAATAACATTGAACTAATTAGAAGTAATAGTAAACACAAGAGAGATAATAAGAGGATGAAATCTGCTTAATAAGATGGACACTGTTACATGTGTACAAGTTTAAAATGAAAGATTTACATAATGGAAACAGATGATATAGGGGAGACCTGTGGGAACTGGGAACAGAAATATGAGGAAATAGAAGGAAACAGGTTGGGTACTACACTGGGGATTCTGTTAAGTCCCAGTGCATTAGATCAGCATTGATGAAGGTGACGTAAACAAAAGGTATGGGAAAGGCATCTCTCAAAGTAGAATTGTTCTTTTAATCAGAACAATTGAAGGGCTGCAGTCTCTTTGAGGAAATGGAGACTGCTCTGTTGCAACAGGAGCTTGAGGTTGTGGATGGCTTGAAGTGGAGAAGGGCATAACAGGGTTTGGGTCCAGTAGATAGTTTTCCGGCTTTAGTTCTCTATCTGAATTTGGAGGGCCAAATCCTACATTTCAAACCTAGTTTCCTAGCTGAAACAGCAGAAGACATTTTGTCTGTAGAGCATGCTCTATTTTAGTTGGAATGGTGCTAATAAACCAAATTAGGATATGAGAGTTTTCAGAATTAAGTTTATAAGTTTGAGCTGGTAAAACCTAAAATGGAAAAATGGAGGAACAGAGCAAATAACTTGAGTGAAGAGAGAAAAGTCTTGAAGCTGGGGAACACTTTTGATCTTTTTGTCATTTCATATGTGTAGTTGCCTGAGTTAGTGAGACTTTGAAAGTCAAAAGTAGTATCTAATTTGTGTTGGGCTCAGACCTCAGTCAACATGTAAACTAAACTCTTGAGGTTTTTTTTTTTTTTTTAAAGCAACCAAAGGCTGTTTATGATTGAGATCTTAGATCCCATTTTAGGAAAGGTAAGTGTGAGGTTAGTTTCTGATAATAAGTTGTCACCTATAATCAGAAAGTAGACAGAATGAATGACCAGGGGCTATACCCAATTTCAGTGACCTGGCGGGCAAAGCCAGGGTAGAAAGCCAAAGGACCTTTGGTGTGGTGGTTTGAATAAGAATGCCCGCAAAGGCTCATATATTTGAATTCTTAGTCATCAGGGAGTGACACTACTTGAGAAAGATTAGGAGATGTGGCCTTGAAGTAGGCACAGTTTTGTTGGAGGAAGTGTGTCACTGGGATAGGTTGTGAGGTTTCAGAAGCCCAAACCAGGCCCAGTACCTTTCTCTTCCTGCTGCCTGAGGATCTGGATATAGAACTCTCAACTACTTCACCAGCACCATGTCTGCCTATGTACCGTCAAGCTCCCTACCATGATTACAGTGGACCAAACCTCTGAGATTGCAGTGGACTCAAAAAAATATCAAGACACCCAGGGTCCAGACAGAGAGTGCCAATCTAGGGCATAGATTAAACCCAGGTGTTAGATGCACTGTGGTTGAATTATATAAATCCTCTGCTTAGGAGGTCAAAGGGGACAACAGAATAAGAGCAACAACAATAGTGGAAAAGAAGGAAAAGAGCTCAAACTGAATTTAGCCCTCAAAACACTTCAGTTAACATGACTTGCACAACCCACAAAGATGGAAGCCAAATAGATCTCCCTATTGACTGTTTAGCCCATAGTAAATTTGGAGTTTAGCCCATAGTAAAAAAGGGCCTCTTAATTGGGTGTTATGAAAAATCCATGTGCATCTGTTTAAGGGGTATCAAGAATTTATTAAGATATGAAAGGAGGAAAATACACTCATGGATAAAGAATATGGTAAATCCACTTGCAGAGTCCACTTGAAAAGCTGGGGACTGATCACATGTTGCTCCACATCATTTTACCTAGTCCTCACCACACAAATAGGAGCAACCTCCTCCTATTTTCTTTTAAGAGGTCCTGAGAAGCACCACCTCCATTGACTCTATTGGGCAAGATAGAATACCGACTACAATGTCGTTTGACAGGTGACAGGAAATGGGAGACAATGAAGGAGGGAAGGAGGGAAAGAGAAAGAGAGAGGGTGAGGGAGAGAGAGAGAGAGAGAGAGAGAGAGAGAGAGAGAGAGAGAGAGAGAAAGAGAGAGAGAGAAGAGTCATCTAGGGAGGAAACCTGAGTCTCAGCCCTAGTGAACAACATCAGGTTTTAACACCAACATGCTAAACTGTGACTGAGGGAAGTGACATGAAATTAAAGAGAGAAGAACGTCATGTCTGAAAGCAGAATTGGTTATTTTTAATCATAACTACTGAAAGACCACGGTCTCTTTAAGGGAATGGAGACTGTGTTGTGGTTTAGACAAGACTTGAAGTATAGGTTTTGAAGCGGGGAGAGCATATGATGGTTGGAGTTCAACAGATGATTTTCTGTTCTAAATTATGCCTTTGACATTTCAGGTAGGAATTTCCTGTGCTGAAAGTTATTCTTGAGCAAGGAAGGTTTCTAGGAAAGCCAAGCTGATAAATTTTTACCATTTACAGGGATCTAACAAATTTCAACAAGGAGAAAAGAGAAGATGGTGAAGAATAAACAGGGAATGGGGGGATAGGACAAAGACGTAGTTAAAGATATTCTTCCTCCTATTTTGATCCCTAATGCCCCTAAAGATACATTATCTTAGAGAATACAGGGAGACTAGCACTTTTGACAAGAGCTTTAGGAATAGGATTTTTTGTCAACCCAGCTAGACCTCTGGATGAAGCCTGATTCAACAAATTATCTATCTTATTTTACTACTTTAAAAATGATGAAAGTGGGATGGGCGAGAGGGCCCAACAGCTAAAATATTTGCTCTGTAAACCAGATATGCTGAACTTAATCCCTGGAGCCCAGCAAAGGGTAGAAGGAGAGAACTAAGTACAGAGCTGTCCTCTGATCTCTATACATGTGCCATGACACATGCACACCCTCACTCACTGCTCACTATCTCAGATATATTAAATGTGGGACTAAGGAGATGTCTCAATTGAAAGTATTTGTCACACAGGCATGTGGCGACAGTTTAGATCCCAGAAATTAAATGAATGCTTTGCAGGTATGAGATCTCACATATAACCCAGCCCTGGGAGGCAGAAGTAAAGTATCCTGGAAGCAGTATGACTATATAGATTAGTTGTACCTGTGTGCTTCCTATTCCATGTGAGAGCTTCCTTCTGAAATACAAGTGAGAATCAAATAAGTCACCTAGTGTCAAACTCTGCCTCCACAAATAAGCACACATATACATGTGTCCACCCCCACATATATGTAGACATATAGACCTGTACAAATATGTACCTATATATATGTGACCATGCATGCTCACACACATGAACCTCCATTTACAAAATGTTAAATATTTTGAGGCTTTCTTAACACATCATATCTACTATTTCAAATTTAAAACATTTTTTTTATCTTTTATGACATTGCTATTAAAAAGTTATACAATGCCAACGGCCCTTTTCCGTTTAATTTTCCTTAAAATGAGACAAAGTCAACTCATATACATTATTCCCAAGAAATTATTACTAGGCAGTATTGTTATTGTGTAAAGATTATTGAGGGAACTTAAAACATAGATGGTCAGCCTCTACATACTGTGGTTATCTGGTACAACCCTCACCTGGACAGTGTTTACCTAATTAAGACTCATTGGATAGCATATGACTCTATTTGTCTCATGTGCTTATTAAAAAATGTCTAAGATGTTTCACAAGTACAATATCCATTGTACTTTAAATGTTTTTCAATAGAAACATAGTATTGAAAAACATTTACCAATGCTTCCAGTACCTTACTTTTTATATAACTTTATATTTAATATCTTGTAATTATTTACACATGACCATTATCCCCAATTTATCTTTATTGCTCTTTTTTCTCAGATTTTATTTATTTAATTTTTTAAATATTAGTTTGAATTTCAAGAGTACTTTTAAGTTTGATCATCACTATTGTGATTAGTTTTGAGATTGATAATAATAATAACAAGATAATAATAAGACATGTTAAACTTCAACTTGTACCCACCACTAGATGAGCAGCCACATTGATCACATGTTCCTTACTTACTGGTGACTTACTGCATGATTGTGAACAGATGCCTCACAATAATCTTTTTCTCTTAATATACTGATTGTTACAGGAGAAACAATGAAAAATAGGCTATTGTAGCACAGGTGCAGATACTTACCATATTTTATATTTATCATTTCAGGAAGAGAGAAGTGGAGGATGCCAAGTATCACCTGTATATGAAACACAGGGACCCTTCTGGTCTAGAATATTTATCTTTTAAAGAGGCATTTGTTTTTTTTGCTCGGCTTTAAAGTATTGTTTCTTGTAAAGCATTTTGGGTTCTGAAAGAGGGTCTTAATTCATAGCTCAGGCTGGCTAGGAACCTGTGATATTTTTGGTTATGCTTGACTTGCTCTTGGGTTGTCATCATGAACCACCTTGCAAAGGCCCTTACAATTCAAGTAAGAGAAAATGGGTGGAGGGAGACAGGTCAGTGGGTAAAGTGTTTGCTGTGTAGGTATCAAGACCTGTGTTTAGATGTGTATCACCTACATAAAAGACAGACTTTGCAGAGCTTATCTGTAGCCTCAACATTGGAGGGAAGGGGAAAAAGATGGGTATGTTACAGGGTTTCTAGTCTAGGAAACTATGAAAGCATTGGATTCAATGAGATGTCTTGTCTCAAAAAAAAAATGCAAAAGAGAGAAGAGTTAACAACATTTCAATCCAGCTGTAAGCATAGTAACCGTTACAACTGGACTGGTATAATAATAGCAATAAAACAAACAGGAGTCTGATTGGACAGAAAACCCACACAATTGGCAGAATTTGTTGTGGGATGTTTGATCACATGGTGAACTCCAAGACTGTGTTAATTAAATAAAATCAACCTTCAGTGAGAAGGTGGGGCCAGCAAGTAGTCGACAGAAAGTAGTCATAGAGAGTCACAGGAAATCCAGAAGACAGATGCACAGGAAGTAGTAGGGAGGGACTTTGAGTCTGGCAGTCTTTTTTGGTTTGAAGCATTAAAAGGACACTCTTGCTGGGTTGTTGTCTAAATAGGACGATCAGCTGGTTACTTCTCAGCCTCTCTGAGCTAGCAGATTTTCACCCCAGCATCTGACTCCCAACTCTTTACTGCTAAACAGGACAATAGAGATTTAGTTTTAAAGTACATTTGGTGGCAAGACAAAAGCCAATTCTGACAGAATGGAAAAGTCCCACTGGGCCTCAGCCTGAAGAGCAGGGCAGTGATTGTGGAGCCACTGTTAGTAGCTGATACAGCAGTAGATTCAGGGGCAGCCTCAGGAACAGTGATCAAAGAACAGGAAATCATGCCTGGTACTATAACCCCGGAGGAGAACCTACTACTGCCATGTTACTAAACTTAATGTAGTCACTAAATGCCTTCTAAACATACGCTCATCCTTAGATCTGTACAGTAGAGCAGCTCTCAAAACTTATTGTAGATTGTTTTGAAGCAGATTGGATGCTGTTACGGAGATTCATAATTGATCAAAATGCAGAAAATAAGGGACTTTGGTGTCCCTAGCCCCAAATCTGACTTACATATAAGAAAATACCTACTCCAAGGCTCAGGGACCATTCTTGGAAGAGCAGAAAGCAATATTGAAAGATCTGGAGAGCAGAGATGTTATTGCTACATAGTGTTTTCTGGACGAGACATAAATATTGCACCCATGACCTCACAACAATATGGCTGGCTGAACAAGAACTGCAAAGACTCCACCAATCAACAAGCCAGCATGGGTAGAAGAAAACATCACAGGGCCTAGTCCTAGGTGAGATCTATTGGTAGTAAATGGCTTCTGAGGGAGAACCAATTTCGTTAAGGTTGAGCTCCAAATCCCAAATGGTTAGTTCTAAACATGTGTACAGACAGATCACACTAAACGAATTTAAAAGAAGTCATGAATTGGAGAAGGGCTGTGGTGGAAATGAGAAGATTTTGAAGGGTTAGAAATGATCCAAATACAATGAACTCAAATGTAAAATTATTTTTGAAAAATCGGAAGGTGGAAACATTCCTATGCCTTCCACATGCATACACACAGACAGGTACACCTACACACAGATGCATACAATCACACACACACACACATACACAAACATACACATACATAGAGAATAAAATCAGGGATAACTGAAATAACCCAACTTGTGAAAGACAAATCTTAAAACATTAGAAAAATCACAAAAGAAATATTTACCTTTATAGAAAACTTAAATTACCAGAATAAATTGGAAGGATATAAACCTCTTGACACAAAAATACAAAACGGTTTGATATATCATATGTTTGTGTCAATATTTTGATGTAACAAACAGTGAGTGCTTTGAAAAACAGGAATAATTATAGCTATAATCTATTGAATAGTACACTAAGAACTATACAGAAATCTGCATGCTTCCAAGAAAGAATTACTTCAATT
The DNA here is from genome assembly GCF_950005125.1 of Chionomys nivalis. NCBI lineage: Eukaryota > Metazoa > Chordata > Mammalia > Rodentia > Cricetidae > Chionomys > Chionomys nivalis. Next base: position 37,418,992 of record NC_080090.1, on the reverse strand, counting down.
TTAATCAACATCCCAGTAGAACACTTTAGAAATTTGAATGATTAAAGATACCCTCTGTGGGAAATGCGCAGATGCTGTCATAATACAGAAAAGATGACAGAGCACTTCCATTGTGGGATCATGTTAAGAGCACGAGGAGCCGTAATTTTGCGCATTAGCACAGAAATGTATAATATAAGGGACTCTGAGCACAAAATGGAGAGAAAAATCTACTGTCACAAAGGAAATAACTCCAATAGCTCAATTCTATGGGGAAAGACTGTTACAGTGAATAAATTAATGGGTGATTCTTTCAACCATGTTACTTTCACTTGACAGCAAACTTAAGAAAGATTAATTAGGAAATATTCAGTGTGTGGGGGGGAGAGAACTGGGGATATGTTCAGGGGATAAGAACTATGCCAGGCAAGCACAAGACCCAGAGATTAAATTCCAAGCACTCAGATAAAAAGCCGTGAGTGGTCACCCATGCACCTACTACCCTATCGCTGCAGTAAGTAGAGACAGGAGGATTTCTTTGTCATGCTGGCAGCCATTCTAGCATCAGGTACAATGATGAATGCTGTTTTAAGATATTAAGAGCAGAGCACTCAACATCCTCCCAGGGCATCTAATTATATGTGACCACCCAACACACGCACGTACACCAAACATTCACCTACACAACAAAATAAAGAATTTGCCAATAGACATTTACCAACAATAACATCTTCTGGATGTAACAACAACAAAATGTCCAGGGGATTCTTTGGTTAGTTGCATTAGATACTAAGTAAAGGGGGTGGGATGCATATTTTCCCACCAATTGATTAGCGGGGCTGATTACTACAAATGAACACTTCAGTCACAGCTGGTAAGGATGCAATTTAGTTTTTAACACTTATATAAAAATAAACTACACACAATAATCTATATCCATGGGCAATCATGAATACAAATGTGAAAGAAATGTATGAATTGTATAGAAACATTCACTAGACTACATGGTTCCTGCTGAGAGATAGCTAGTACAATATTCTATAAATACCATGAATTGTGTAGTCCAAGGAACAATACACCTAGTCTTGCCAGTGCTGACCAAAGATCCAGGGTCTGGCTTAGGAAACCTGCCTGAGATTCTCTCTATACATTAGTAAGGATTTAGATGGACATCTAGTGAAATGATAGGTCACAATTATAGTTCCCTCTGGCTTAACAAAATTATGCATTTCTAGAGCTCATTGATGCAAACAGCTCCTTCTTCAGTGGAGGAGGTAGCTAGCTGTCCAAGGCATGCTGTGTTCACCATACACACTGAAGATGAAGGAAGCAAACCTCCATGGTACCTAGCTCTGCTTCTACTCACAGGACACTAATAGTAGTGTTTGTTTCTGGAGAAAGGTGAGGGACACTGTCAGACATGCTATAAGGGCTTCTGCGAGGTGCAGGATGGGAAGTGCGTGAAAATGAGCCCTAACTTCATTCATTTCATAGCCTGTCCTTATCTGAGGTTAAATTTGATGGAAAAAGTAAATCAACTAACCACATGTCATTCAAAGTTAATTTAAAATAAGATATCGCAGTTGCCTTAATGTGGAAGAGATAAAAGATCGTTGTACTTTCCACTGACAAAGGACACAAGTTCAAACATAGCCGAATGCTAGGACAAAGACTGCTCAAACACAAAGAAATTCATAAAAATTAAGCTTTCCTCTTGGTACTTCACTTGGTTAGATTCTTTTAGTCCTCTTAACTAAAATTATTAATGAAAAATCATATAATACCCAGACCTTGTCCTTAACGAAGCAATTAGTCACTGTGTAAATAGTCTAAGCCTATGTAAATGACTTGTAAATTCATGTTAAATATTTGGATTCATGCCAGTGGAGAGTCCACAGCTGAGAGGAGATAAGAGGGAAGAATGAGCGCCCAAGCAGATATGCAAGTTGCGCCTGTTTGCATCTGAGCATAAATAGTAGCAGGGGTATTTATTAAATCTGGAAGGTTATAAAGCTTCTGTGAGGTTGCTCTGAAAGTTACATGTAAGGCCAAATATTTGCAGCACAGATCCACTGCTCAGACCTGTGGCTCAACAATCTAGGCAGCTCCTGTTGTGTTTCTGCCACATCAGTCCCCAGGTACATGAATTACAGTGTTTCTTTTGATGTTTATCATCTGAAAGGGAATCTAATTAATCTGAAGTCACTGCATTCATTTTGAGATGGAATATCTGTTTTGCTTCATGAACTCAGCGATTGTGACAATGGGGTTGTCACCTTGTTCAGAAAATGAGAAAGCTCACAAACACCGTGTAAGAAAACCAATTTAAAACACATACACACACACACACACAGAGAGAGAGAGAGAGAGAGAGAGAGAGAGAGAGAGAGAGAGAGAGAGAGAGAGAGAGAGAGAGAGAGAGAGAATGCTCATTTGCTGCTGGCAAGGCCCACATACATAGTTCTCAATCTTTTCCCTGCATCTTTGATAGCTGCGCTTTTTTCACCATTATAATCAAATTTGTCCTTTCTTTTCTTCCTCTAGATGTTGGCTTGTAAGTCGTTTATTGAATGGAGGAGTTAGAATAAATATATACTGAAGCATAAACACAAGAGTTTTATAATGGGTCCAATTTTGAAGGCTCAAGCTTTGAAAATCACATAACAGATAAGACGTGCTATATTGTGATAAACTGACACCAACCTATCTCATCAATAAGTACTCAGCAATACAAAAATAGCAATGATGTGGTATGGTAAATGCCACTGCTGATTGCTTCCCTCCAATTACCCACAGAGAGGTCTAACAAGTAATTTTGCTTTTTCCTGTGCCATTCCCTGACAATCTTTCTTAGCAACATGTCTGTTCCTTAAGTCTTGATTATAAAACTCTGGCGGATCTCCCTGAAATGCATTTCGGGTTTTCTTGTGCCTTTAATCCTCCCACTCTTAAGGACAGCTGGCCTGAAATCTTCCTTCTGCCCCATCAGAACTATTCTAATTCTCCAGAATACATTCTCTTTCAGAAGATAAATGTGTGTAGACTAAAACAAGCATGAGATTTTGAGAAAGCATTGCCAATTTAGAAGTTTTGCAAGAAACCAGAGAATATTGAAGTCAATGGATTTTATCGATCCATTGAATCCATAATCTATGGATCACTTGCTTTCGAGGCTCAGCACTTTGGGTTTTTTGTTTCCACTTCCAGAACCTTCTTTCCCTTTTCATGACAACAGCAAGTGTTGGAAGCAGAGTAGTGTTATTAGCTTGATAGATTGTTGTAGGCTGTGAGGTCTTGTGAAAACCTCCTAATGTTTTCTGTTCTTTCTGAACCCTGAGTCCAAGCTAGCAATATTTCTCCTAGAAAAAGATATTTCCAACATCATTGGGGTGAAGAGTGTCTCTAATGTATGTGGCAGGTTCTCATCCTACAAGACAAAAAAAATCTAAAATTCCAAATCTCCTAAATTTCAGACAATTTAGCCATACTTCTTTAGCCATATCATCATTGTGTCTATATTTTTCCCAATTATATTTTTATATAATAAAGAGCTTTGGACTGAGTAGAGAATGATCCACAGGGGTATGTAATCTAAGCAACAGATAATGGGTCTAGCCATTACATATCTCTCCTATGCAAATTAAAATACCCCAAATCAGACTTCTTCCATAGAGTTTCCTCCTGTCCTCCAGAAGACCTGGGCACAAATTCGAGGCATGAAAAGTCCCCTGGTAGTACCAAGTCCACCAAGGTAGTTCAAACTAATCAGTCCAAAGTAGACCGATGTGCCACATTTTGCCTTTCCCATAAGGACCACAGTGAAAGATCAAACACAGGCTTTCTGACCATGCCTCCTCGATCACCTGACCAGTGCATTTCAAGCTACATGGCCCCAATGCAATGTGGCAATCCACAGGTCAGAATGTAAGGCAAACTGTATCTCCCTAAGTGGCTCTGTCTCCTTTGTGACTGACCTCGATCCAGAGCAGTTCTTTAGTCACCATTTTTCTTATGCTCCATTTATAGCATAAAACATCAAAACAAAACAAAACAAAAGACTTTGATAGTTTTACTATCTAAAAAGGCTGAAAACCAGACAACAGGATGTTTGACTTAGGGCATGGTGACCAGGTGTTTTAAGATGTAAAGAGGTAAATATACTTGTTTGTTCCTTGTATCATGGAAAGGAAATCTTTTGTCCTCCTCGATTGGGGTATATAAGGACTATGAGTAATAAACATTCACCGGAGGCCCTCCTGACTCTGTCTTCTGTCTCTTTTCTATTCCTTTCCTCAGTCCTCACTCCCCTTTTCAGAAATGTGCACATAAGTTGGGCCGGACATGACAGATTGCACTACACTACTTCACTATTCTTGTTTTTCTCCTCATGGCCATTCTATACGTGGTCCCTTATATCATAACCTCCACAATTTCAATTCTTCACAGTTTCTTTTCTGTTGCTAATAACCTCATTCAGCTTTCTCTGTCTTTGATATTGCAACTAGTTTATCCCCTAACTACAAATTGATAGAGAATAATGCTACTGTTAGATCTTTTATTAAAGTTCATCTCAACAAAATTTACTGAGTAACTGAAAGAAGCATCTAAAAATATTCCAGAAATGGTTACATTCAGTGTAAGCAGAAAAATTAATGCAGAGGCCTGAAAGCTTATCATCCACGTCTCTGTGCAGCACTCATAGTGACCCAAGAGCCTATCTCCTTGTATAGTCAGTCTTTCTCCATATTCCTCCTCAATAATTGCCAGACATGTTATCTAAGATTCAGCAAAATTTACAAATTCCAGCAGGAGTGTTTTATATTTGAAACTATGCAAAACCTCCATCATTTAAAAAATCCCAAATAATAAAGTGAAATATTCCTATCTTTGCAATGCTATGGGGCTCTGTATCCTCCTGTAGAGATCTAATGATATAACCTTTGTTTTCAAACTAAAACTTTGGAAGTGGGAACAGTGTGCCCATCCAAGGCTGTTAAAAGCAAAGAGATTGGTATGAGGATAGAGATTATCAGTTAATAATTTTTGGATGTTTCAGCCACTGCCAGGATTAACATTTTTCATATATTTTTAGAATTTATCATTGTAAAGAACACATTTTATTCAAAGCAACACTGGGGGAAAATAATCTCAGCATGTTGAAGAACAGTTCATGGTGGTTTTTTGTTTTGTTTTGTTTTGTTTTTTTCTAGGATACTTGTTCAAAGACATTTTGAAACTTTATCTGTTTGGTGCTGCTGTAATCTGAAATCAGTACCTCCAGGATACTAAGCAGGTTCTTTGCCACAGAGCAAAGTAGGCTCTATTCCTCTAAAGAAATTTCTTTGATTATTCAGTCTTTTTTAAAAAATAATTTTTCAAAGGAACAACAGGGTGGAGAAGAGTTGACCTTCTTTTCTCATGATGGCATGTGTTTTTTTATACATATATTCTTCTCTTACACATTGCATCCTTACTAAAGTTTTCCCTCCCTCCACTCCTTCCAGTAGCTCCACAAATATTTTTTCTCCTCAAATCTAATTCTCCCTCATTTTTTCCAGAAAAGATCATACCTCCCAGGAATATCAACCAAACTCACCATGACAAGTAACAGAAAGACGAGGCACAAACCCTCATATCAAGACTAGACAAAGCAATCTAGTAGGAAGAAAAGGGTCCCATGAGCAGGAAAAAGAGTCAAAGACACCCAAACTCCCACAAGAATACCATTCTATACATCATGACATATATGCAGATTATCTAGGTCAGACCCATACAGGCTCCCTGACTGATACTTTAGTCTCTGTGTGCCCCTATAAGCCTTGTTTAGTTGATTCTGCGAGCCATATTTTCCTGGGGTTCTCTACCTCTCTGACTCCTAAAATCCTTCCTCTTCCTCTTCTGTGTGGTTCCCCAAGCTCTGCCTCATGTTTTGTTGTAGATATCTGTATCTGTCCTCATCAGCTGCCAACAGAACCCTGCCTGATGATGAAGGGGCTAGGCACTAATCTGAGTATAACACAATATCATTAGAAATCATTTCATTCACTTTATTTATTTATTTATTTACTTACTTACTTACTTACTTACTTACCAGTTCTGTTATTCTAGATCTTTGGGCTGTTTTGCCTCTAGTTGCTGTCCATCTAGGAAGTGTCATGTATGGGCTTCCTCTCTTAGCCCATGTCTCAAGTTGGACCCTCAATGGCTGCCTACACCTGCAAGGTTCTACCATCGTCTTGGCTTACTCTGGAAAGGAATACAATCTGACAAAAAAAGGTCACTCTCTTATCTGTGTTCAAGGCTCTCATTTGCACAGATATTGAGGATGTCATTCATACCAGCTTGTACAAAACAACAGCCAGCACTACACCATTAGTGAATTAACAGGTCATCAGGACAATGTTGAGTGATGAGAAACTAGTAGTGCTCTACTTCAAATTCCCAGAGTTCAAGATAATGGGATCAGCCATTCCAGGCAGGGTGCCTTTGGAAATGTGTGTCAGGAAGGCAGTATGCTTGCACTAACTAAAACCTGGCATGATTGACAACACAGAATGACTACCATCCATAAGTAATATGTCATCTGTTCTGCCCTGTCTGCCTTGAACTTACTATCTTGGGTTGTGTCTGAAGATTATTATATGGAGAGACTCCCTGTACTTCCTTTGGTGGTTAAAGATAAGGTTGATGGTTACAAGAAAACCAAGGATGTCATATTGCTGCTTATAAAACTTAAAGTCTAGGATGACATCAAGAATATCTGACAATACCTCAACAAATGATCTGATAATGACAGAATGCAAAAATATGTGGAGTTTAGTTTAGGAGATGCTAAATTATTTATAATGAACATAGTAGTCTCATCAAAGCCTTCAGAAACATCCTTAATATCACTGTATGTAATATAAGCCAACTAAATATTACAAAACTGCTCTTAGTGGACATGTAGGGTATTTCTACATTTGGATTAAAAGTACTTCCTAGAATGTTGTAATAAGAACAGTGGAGCTGCGTCCCCGGCACCCGGCCGCCCGCATGGCTTATGCCCCGAAATAATTACATGGAAACTGTATTCTTTTAATCACTGCCTGGCCCATTAGTTCCGGCCTCTTATTGGCTAGCTCTTACATATTGATCTAACCCATTTCTAATATTCTGTGTAGTACCACGAGCTGGCTTACCAGGGAGGATCTTAACCTGCGTCTGTCTGGAGTGGGAGAATCATGGAGACTCCTGACTCGGCTTCTTTCTCCCAGCATTCTGTTCTGTTTACTCCACCCACCTAAGGGCTGGCCTATAAATGGGCCAAGGCAGTTTCTTTATTATTTAACCAATGACCTTCCTCCATCATTTCCCCTTTTTCTGTTTAAACAAAAAGGGCTTTCATTTTAACATAGTAAGATTACATATAGCAAAACAGTTATCAAGCAAGAATTACAGTTACAATATTTATATCTATTTTATCTTTTATCATAACTAAGGAAAACTATAACTATAACTAACCATTCTTCAACTCCATCAAAGACTCCAGAAGGATATAATATTACCTAAGTAAACAAGAAATAAGAAAACTCTAGAAATGACAGAGACATCTTCCTGCCTGGACAGTCACCCAAAGTTCCTCTGTACCATTGGGGCATCCATCTTCAGCCTACAGGCCCATAGTTTTCAGCAGACATTTCCATGAAGCAGGAAAATTCCAAAGACAGTTCAGTCACTTTCTGCTGTGTCCTGCAGAATGTCTCGCAGACTCTTTCATGAATCAGGAACCCCGAAAGACCATCTCACCTTTAGGCAAGTTCAGCAGTCCTTTTTCTGCGGGTTCTCTGTGTCCAGTTTATGCAACAGTCCAGGCAAGAGCAGTTTCTTGCTCAAATGGCTATCAAACTCCATAAGGATCCTCTTCGATGCCCATCTTTAAAGTAGATTGGTACTGCCAGGAGCAGACGTGTCTCATTGTCATGAAAAGCCCTAAGTTATTAAAATATTTTAAATGCCATGTTCTGTAGTCTTTGAAAGATATGAAGAATGCCTATCTAATTGAAATATATCTCTATATATCTAGAAAATCTAACTAACATGACTACAAATTTGACTATTATTGATGATTATTCATTAGCAACCTATATTTCCTAATTATACATTACATTTTTAAATGAACTACACAATCACAATACCTTAATCAAGATCAGAAATATGCATATACATATAACAAAATTGACCTTCAAATCCATACCAAAGCAAATTATTCATATCTATATCATATCCCCCTTTAAATGTAAAAGAACATTTATAAACAATATTTGGGAACATGGGCGCAGTTTTTTCTCTCCAAACTGCTTCCTGCTGTATGGGGGCGCTGTTATTCAGATCTTTCATGGTGTAACCTGTGTGTCAGGGTCATCTCAGTCGGCAGTTGAATGAAGTAATTTTCTGAAGGTGTTCACAGCAACCTTTCAGGAGGGCGTGGTCTATCATACCATACTGGGATAGAAGAAATCCACAAGGTCGCATCCTCTGTGAAAACAAAAGAAACTCCTTTCCAAAGCATCATATCCTTAGACCCGTATTCTGAAATCATAATACCCTTATATCCATTCTGGTTTAGCTTGGCAGCCCATATAATGAAATGTCTCTCTGCACTTAGCTCCTTTACAGTCAAAAATTTTAAAGAAAACACAATAATACAAAGAATCCAGACTCTCTGTGAATTTTCCATTTTTACATGGCTTATTTTTCTTTATTTCTCTTAATCTATAACTATCTGTACTCTGTCTCTTTAAAGACTTTACCCTTTTTTTTAAGACATTAACTTTATTCTTTATATATATATTTTTTTCTCTCTCAAGCCTACGTACATTCATCCAACAGTGTCTGAATCAGTTCTATTGTGAATCTGTAATTTTTTTTTACTATCCAGGAGCATTTTTTAAAGTGTTAAGCACTTAAGAATCTAAGCTGTGACATTCCTAGGTCAAAAACAGGTACTGCCTGCTTGCCCCGCCCAGTCCAACATGGCGGAGCCGCTCGTGCCTCTGATCCTTGCACATTGCACCAGTAGCATGGTGGAGCTGTTTGTGCCTCTGAGCCGCAGCACAAAATGACTTCCTTTTAGGCACACAGTGAGTCTAGTTGCCATCAAACAAATCGTAGCACTTTACTCCAAACGCTCCATTCAAAAGCTCTGTCTCCTGCAGGAGCCAGACAGAGATCGTAATGGCGGCACAGCCCAGAAAGCCGGCATTTTAAAACAGCCAGTTTTTTTCTGTTGCTGAGTCAGGACAATTTCTTTGCCGTACGCAACCCACAAACAGCAAAAATCTGTCTTAAATTCTCTCTGTGTCCTTTTAAAGCCCTCTCAGGTTTTACGTGGAGTTCATTACCACGCTGGGCGCCACTCTGTTGTAATATGGGCGGCAGGGCTAAGTTCCTAGCACCCGACCGCCCACATGGCTAGCTTTATACCCGAAATAATTACACGGAAACTGTATTCTTTTAATCACTGCCTGGCCCATTAGTTCCGACCTCTTATTGGCTAGCTCTTACATATTGATCTAACCCATTTCTAATATTCTGTGTAGTACCACGAGCTGGCTTACCAGGGAGGATCTTAACCTGCGTCTGTCTGGAGTGGGAGAATCATGGCGACTCCTGACTCGGCTTCTTTCTCCCAGCATTCTGTTCTGTTTACTCCACCCACCTAAGGGCTGGCCTATAAATGGGCCAAGGCAGTTTCTTTATTATTTAACCAATGACCTTCCTCCATCACTAGAAGTTCGATAAGATGTATAGCACTTGACCTAAAGCTACTTCCCTTCAGAATTAACTATCAACTCATATCAACTCACATCTGTACCGTGCACAAGATGGCAAGTGCAGAGGCAACAGGACCTCAAAGAACCCGGAGATCCAATGAGCACTTCAAGAAGCAAGCATGAAAGTCATCACAGGAATCCTGAAGAAGAGAGTAAATTTTGAACTTGAAGTCACATGCAAAGATTATGCCCAGTGCACAAACCTCCTATAGGTCAGAAATCACAGGTTCTGGGTACAGAAAGCAGCAATGGCCCTGAAAGACAAGTCAAAGAAGGAGGTGTAGAGAAGAGGGGAAGCCCACAGATTATGAAAAGAAAGAGCTCATAGAAAAGAAACCTGTGGAAGATAAATGAAGCACAGAGGAAAAGAAGATTACTGCATAAGTGACTGGATTCTCTATTTCAGAAAGAGCAAACAGAGAACCTATTTGAATAAAGACCTGGTCAAAGATATAATGGATGAAAAATGTTCTGGTTTTTTTTTTCCTATGGGCTTCTGACTTTGAGAAAAGATGATTCTTCACCCTTATTCTTGACATAAGATACACAATCTGTGCTGCCTATATTCTGCTGTAAGATAAAATAGTTCGAATTCTGGATACCGACAGTTCCAGATGATGGGGAGATGCAGAACCATGGAAACTATTGTTCATTTCTGTGGGAAATAAGATGACCCTCGGAGTTCTGTAGACAAGGAAGGGAAATGAGAAATAGCAAGTAAGATGTGTTTCTCCTGAGAAACATGAAATAGTGGAAGAGGGTGAGCCTGAAATTCTGAGTACCAAGATGGGCTGGAAAGACCTGATGCATCCCTGCCAGGAAAAGATGGGGTGAGTATGAAACACAGCTGGTGTTGTTTTCATGAACACATGAAAAGTGAAAGAGCCTTATCTTAAGACAGACTTCAGAATGGGAAGATGTTCAGCAAAGTGTTGTGAGAGAGGGCGGACCCCAGATATTTTAATCATTTGAGCCAAAATGTAGGACTTCCATGTCTCTTTCTGGTGGGAATGCACAGAGGAGTAATTTTTGCCCTCTCTTCCTTTTTAATATGCTTTTGATTATATTGACACCCTCACAAGATTTTTAAGTAAATATTTCCCACAAGTATCTGCAATCCCGTATTGACTATAGCACTATTTCTGATAGTCAAATTATGGAGCCAAATTAGATGTCCATTTACTGTTGACTGTGGTTGATGTCCTGCCTGGTTCCCACAGTCTCTAAGCCCCAAAGAAATCACACAGAGGTCTACATTAATTATAAACTGATTGGCCTAGTACCTCAGGCTTCTTATTAATTAATTCTTATAACTTATGTTAGCCCATAATACTTGTCTGTGTTAGCCACGTGATTTGGTATCTTTTTTGGTGAGATAGTCACATCTTGCTTGCTCTGTGTCTGACTTCCCCTCTGTCTGGGTGATAACTGCAAACTGACTCTTTCCTCTTACCAGAATTCTCATTGCCCTGCCTCTCCTTCCTACCTGGTCATCCCAAATATATTTCCTGCCTGGCTACTGGCCAATCAGCATTTATTTAAAATACAAGTGACAGGATACAGACCATTGTCCCACAGCAATTAACATATGAATTCATAAAGAAAATACAAGTTACTTCAGTCATAAAGAAGAATAAAATTATATCATTTTCAAGAAATGACTATAACTGAAGGTCATATTAAGGGAAATCTATCAGATGAATACAATATTTTCTCTAATTTGGGAGTCTTATAATTCATTGTACATAAGTAAACATAACTATGGCTGTGCATTTGTTCACATGTATGTATGTCATGTATATGTGTGTGTATATACATACACACATATACACATACATGTGGAAGCATGAGAGAGACTGGGTGATTGATGGGGACAAGCAGAAGGAAATAGGAGAAAAGAGTAAATATGGTTAAAGCACCTAACATATTTGAAAGAATTATCATTTTGATTCTATACTATGCACAATGAATATGTACTGATTTTCTTAAAAAGTGATTTAAAATCTATTCTGTAACTTGTTTTGACAATATTCTGCTTTTAAACTTATATCACCTTCCATAAGCATTTCATTTACCTAATGAAAAACATATTTAAAGTAATGAGTACACAGCATTTCAATTTGCATATGTAAATAAATTTAATCAGTAGGAAATTCTGGCAGAGGAAAGTGTATGAATGTAATTATTTTTCTGGCTGGCCACTCCTTCAAGTTTACAGTAATATTTTATAGTCGGAACTAGAGATTAACTTTTTGGGGAAAAAAAACATCTTCAATATGGGAAGGTCCATAATGACAATTGCTAGCAATTATCAAACCCTAATGCATGTGAAGTATATACTTTTTTCATTCCATAGAAACCTAACAAAGTAAGTATTATCTTTCCTTCAAAGATGGAGAAATTCATGTTCAGTGAGATGAGATCATTTTCTAAAGCACTGATTCTCAAACTTCCTAATGCTGATACCCTTTAATACAATTCCTCATATTGTGATGGACCCATCCATAAAATTATTTTGTTATGACTTTATAACTGTAAAATTGCAACTGTTATGAATCATAATGTAAATATCTGATATGTAACCCTCAAGTGGGTTATGCCCCCCATGTTGTGAACCACTGAGCTGAAGACTGACCATTAAATATATAAATAAATAATATATAAACATATATCCAATTTGACTCTGAAGACTGAATAGGTGAAGAAAATCTTCAATTATCAATTCTTCCTTCCTCACTCAAAAAAGCTCTGATTGTCTAAAAATTTCTATTCCATCTGAGAATTCCATTACCAGTAGAAACTGGTATTTCAAAGTTTAAATGAATATAAACAGTGCTCCATCTTTTTCATATTTATCTGCATATGAAATTCCAGATAGAATTTGCAATTAACTGTTAGTAGAATCATAAAGATGTTATTTTGGTTTTAGACATTATCTCTCCCAGATTGTCCGTTCAATGAAGATGATGAAAATCCTTGTTAATCAATATACCACTATTCTCCCAAGACAAGACAGCATGCACTAAGGGTTACAGTATGTTCTAGTGAGCTCCCTTTCCACTGAAAGACCGGCAGAGGAAAAAGGAAGAGAGCACTGAAGTCACGACATCTGTACTCAGCAACAACTCTCCTGATGTTTTATGTCTTTTAACAGTGGATGGATACTAATAAAAATATCAGAATCCTCGTGTGTACCATTCTGCAATGGTTTCATCCATCACTGTCACTTTTTCATTCTGTATAACACAACAATTTTTCCCATCATCCCTAGTCACAAAGATTACATCAAGACTATCACTATATTGTTTGAACAATGATGCACAGTTAATTTCTCTATTTGAAAATCATACCCTAACCCTCAGGGAGCTACAGTGCTTTAAGATGTATTGTACTTGAGAATTACATGCCTGATGCCCAATTATTGTTAAAAATCTCAACTCTGTTTATGATTCTAAAGCACACACACCCTGTACAACCACATAAGCTTTTGGATAAAGTACAAAATCAGAGCTGTTCTTTGAGTAAAGAATGCAGTACACTACACACCAAAGCTGCTCTGTTATCAGTATTGTAGCTACATGTCTATTGCCTCTTCCAGTGTTAGCAACATGCATTGCTCCTTCTGAGGAAATACAATCTTATGTGCATTCTGAGAATTCATAAGAATTCTTATGTGCAACTGAGAAGTTTGTAGTTCCAGTCCAATAGAATTTGGAATATTATCTCACATCAAAACTCATTATTCTAAGAAAAAAAATAATACCATCTGGCTACATAGGAATATCATGAGGTATAAATGCAGTTGGTTTTTTAATAATTAGTGTGAGCTCTTAAGAAATATCTCCACGGTTAAAAGCAGCTGATACTGTTGCAGAAGACTGATGTTTGGGTTCTAGTACCCACATGACAGCTCACAGGTGTATGTAATTTCAATTCCAGAGAATCAAATGTCCTCTTTTGACTTTTCATGCCTCTATACTTACTTACTTGCATGTAATCAAAACACTCATACACACAAAATAAATGCTTTTTCATAATAAAACAAAAAGGAATTAATACTAACTCTAAGAAAAATGTGATCACATTTAAGTATCCTGCTTCAATTCACCCAAAGGGTGTCCTTAAGGAAGACAGGTATCTATGAATGATGCTTGAGAGAAAGTAAGTAAATAAAATAAAATATGATAATAAATAAATATTTTAAAATGTGTTTAGCTAATTAGCAATCTACTCAGAGATAATGTTAAGTAATCACCAGATATATAAGCCTTAAACTTCATCTTTCCATTAATCATCAGACTCTCTGACAGGAACTGCTCCAGTCAAGGCATCATGCAACATCGTCCTTATGACACATACTATGATGTTACAATTTCCCACCTTATCTTATGTATCAGAGCAGTTTTCAAAAATAAATGGTGATCAGTGACGTGATTTCCAGCATTCACAGACTACACACTCGATTCTTCAGGAGCATGTTTCACTGGACAGTTATAGGAGGGAATTCCCCTTTCTTCCGACATTCCCTTTGATTATCTCATATCTGTGGCCCTATGGCCCCAATGCACATTCAGATACACTGTCATCTGTAGATTCATTTATCTCTAATAGCAGCCTAAGACTTCTTCCAGCCAAGAGCCTCTGGTGATCAGCTAGAGTGATGCCATGGCTGCCTGCCTCATTAATTACTGTCTCATGTAAAACTTTAAAAAACTGAAGTAAATTCATTACCCTTTCAAGATAGCTTTATAACCACTGCAATCTTAAAAAATAGATTGAGAATATTATACATAGATGTATAAGCTCATATATAGGAGCATGCTAGTATGTACAAATCTTTATAGAATACGATTTCCTTTAAAATTGAAGAAAAGCATGTTTCTGTAGCCATGCCTAAAAACTGGCAATTTAAAAAGGAAAAGTAATATTGCAGGTGTGAGTTGCTCACCTGTCCTCTGCAGTATTACAGTCATACCTACAACTGCACAAACTCGTGCAAGTGGACTGGATGCTCAGAAATTGGAAATTTGATCAGTTTTTGCCAGTTGATTCCTTTACTATCTTTATAATCTTAGGAGATACATGAATCAACTATACCTATTATGAAAATGGGTTATTGATGGCATCAAAACTATGAATATAATTGTGAAGATTTAATCTTTGACTTTATTATAGTTTCCACAATAGATTTGCAACCAAGAGAACTAGGGCTGCTTGAAGATAACAAATGAGTATTTCCAACATAACTGCTATTTATTTCATCAAAAATGTTTCTCACTCATAAGCAGCACCATCATTAGGTTAAAAATACATTCAGCTCAAGGGTACCTTAATCAAGCAAGCTTAACATCCACATGATCAGGCTTATATTATAGACAAGGCTCTGAAATGTGTGGATCAAACCAGAGCTTCAAATGTCTATTGCATTTGGTATGCTTTGGAAATGAATCAGCACCTATCGTATTAAAGTGGCAACACAGTGAGTCTCCTCTAACATCAACCTTGGAAGTCGTAGAATTGTAGCACGAGTCTCTCACTAATTAAATTCTACTTATTTAATGTGTGATTACTACTTCAGTTATATTAGCATATTTATTGCATTTGAATGCGTCGACACAAATTTATTCCTTAAACCCTCTAGCCAAAAAGAGCATGCAAACACTTAACATGAAACATCTTGAAAAAAAGAATAAAAGTTATTTTCTCTTAATCACCAATAAGTGTATATATATATATATATACACACATATATGTATATATGCACATTATTTTATATTGGAGTCATAGCAATTCTTATTATATATCTTATATTCACTACCATGCATGCAAATGTTAATGATTCCTGAGTTATGACGACTTCAAAAGCACAAAAAGGGTCAGCTAATAATGGTGCTTGTGGTATCTAATGAAAAAGCATGCACGTTAAAATTGTGTACTTCTACTTAATGAATATATCAGTTTATAGTCATATCATAGTAAGTAACTGGTAATGGGAATGTCCTTCTGCCACAAACACCACTAAACTGGACAAGACATTGGACAGTTGATTTGAAACACCAAAAAAAAAAAAAACAGTCAGGGAAAGGAATTTTAGAATCAAACTCTGATTCTCTGGTTTGCAGATACCTCCACGTCCTGATGGACAGTGAAGTTTCAAGGTCAGGAAAGCTGTTCTTAAGAGTAAGAGGCAAAGGAACCTCATAACTCTAACAAAGATCTGAAGTCTTCAGAGACCAAAGGAAATATCAATTAGGGTGTCAACCACTTTCCAGAGAACAACAAATGTTCCTTAAAGAACAGGATACAAAAGTTATACAAATCACTTTAAAAATTTCATACGAAGAATTACCATACGTCAGAACATAGTCCAAGAATGGAATCATTTGAGGACAATTCTGAGTACTCATGAGAAAACTCTAAGAAAAGAAATAAGACTTAGGACTTCAGCTTCTTTAAAAACACAAATTGTCCTTGAAATGTGTTTTTGTGCCCCTCCCAGGTATAGTGGATATGAGTGCGTTTACTTCAGATTATTCATTACAACTGATTATTGTTATTTGTTTATATGTTTTTATGGAAAAACATGTTTTTGCCATGTGTGACTTATCCACCATATGCAGCTTGTCCTTGAGATAGTACACTTTACCCACGTGACTTGTTGTAATTTTCAGAATGACATGGTCTGATACTATGAAGGTTGGCTATCGCATAAGAATTTAGTCCTCATATATTGGCTCCATTCGCCCAGGTCCCACAGTCTCTACAAAGGTAAACAAATATACATATAGAAACTGAATATGTCGAAGTACTATCCTCAATTTATATATTAAAAATCAGGAGATAGAAAACGATCCCTACAGGACTCAGAATTGAATTTAACAGAAATAAATCAAACAACTATTCAGATATTTATAGAACTTGAAATTGGCATAAAAACTGAGGTGAAGAATCAGAGCAGGAACAAAAACCCAGGGTAAAACTTGAAAAGGAGAAGTGGAGCCTCCAGGATGGAGATTTCACCACATGACAAGAGACCGATACAACAACATCAGGATGAGTCAGTGTAATTTATTGAGCTTGAAAGGTCAAAATAAAATTTTTAGAAGGACCATAAATTAAGAGCGGAGCAACATCAATCAGTCTGTAATTGGAGTCCCAGAAGCAAGAAATGTCATATTGAAATTTTGGACATATTCTGGCTGCAGTAGAATCAAGTCAAAACAATGACAGGCAGAAAAACTAATATAGCTTTTTAAGAATATTTCTTTTTAAAATCAAAATATGATTACATTATTTCTGCCTTTCTATTCCTCCTTTCAACAAATCCCATGTTCTCTGCCTTTTCTTTCAAATCATAGCCACTTTCTCTTTAATTATTGCTGTGCAGCATTGCACAAAGATAGTATTATATATACCTTGACCCTAGACAAAGAGCTACAAGCAAGTAAGGAATGCTGAAAGTCAGGAAAATGCATACCCAATACCAAGTGGTCAGTTCAAAAACAGCTTTTAAAGTGTATCAATCATTTCAGCACTCTGGAAGCAGGGCCAGGAGGACAACCAGCTACCGTAAGACAGTCTGGGCTGTATAGTGAGATTGTGTTTCAATAATTCAAGAACTGGGAAAGTGACAAAGTGCACAAGCCCTGAATTCAACCCTTAGCACTAAGAAAACAAAAGATGCCAAGGAACTCCTGTGGTAATAAATAAGGATAACTTTGAAATAAATACACAGAATACTCAAGCTTAATATGTAGAAGTTAACAACTTCAGAAAGTTCCTACAGCTCTAATTGTTGCCTCAACAGATGGAGGCACTCAGACAAATGAAGTTTAAATGAATTTAAATAGCAATTTAGACACTTAAAATTTGTAATTTATTTTATATATTATTGAAAAGTAGACGTTTCAAGCAGTCAAATAATGTTTATTTAACAGTAGAGGTGTGTGAAATAGAGTGAGGGCAAGGACCGAGAGGGCAGGAGGGTGAGGATGGAAAGTACGAGGCGGCAAATGCCCTACGTTCTCCATGAGTTACTACAGGCCTTTTGAAGGGACATCATGAAGATTAATGATGTGCACCGTATAAACAAAAGGCAGCTGAAGACATAAAAAGAGATTAAAATATGCAAACAAAGCAAACTTGATTCACCCAAACAATACTCGCTAGAGCAGCCATTGAACAAATGCCAGGTAAATACCGAGTTGGCAGATCTAAAAGCAAATATAGGAGAAAACCCACACATGAAAATAAATTAACTTCGACAAGGTCTGACAAAACTGAATAAAAAGCAAAAATCGGGCACCTTGGTTAACTACTGTTTCTGAAACAATTTGCAACAGACTGTGGGTGTGGTGGTAGCCACTTGGAATTCCCATACCCAGAAAGAGGTTAGAATATACGTCAGCCTGGCCAAGAGAGAAACCTGGGCTATTTTGTGTGTTTGAGGCAGGGTCCTATCCTGTAGCTCAAGAAAGCCTGGAGCTTCCCATGTACCCCACTCTGGCCTTAACTGTGTGGTAATCCTCTTCTTTCATCCTCCCAAATATAGGAATTACAGTCTGAGCCACCATATAAGGTATTGGAGATAACTGTCTTAAAACACCAAAAGCAAACAGGCAACACACTCCCTAAGAAGCCAATAAAAATTCTCCGGTTGCACGCAGAATTTGCTAGAAACTTAAACAATATATAAATATTACATAGTATACTTCTCTGACAAACAGCAGTGTGTGTGTGTGTGTTGTGTTGTGTATGTGTCCCTTTTGGAGCATACATGTAGTAGTTCTCAGCCTGTAGGTCACAACCCCTTTGCAGTGGAACAACCCTTTCACTGGAGTCCCACATCAGATATTTACATTACAATTTGTAACAGCAGCAAAATTTAGAGTTGTGAAGTATCAATGAAAACAACTTTATAGATGGGAGGTCACCACAACACAAAACTCTATTAAAGAGTTACAGCTTTAGGAAGATTGAGAACCACTGCTTAAATAACCTGTTTGCCAGACATGGGCAGTTTCTGCAGGAAGCCTGCACTCTTTAGCCTCACCCTTCTGCCAACTGAGGCCCTGTTTCTGTCCTGTTCTTGATGTGGGAAGGTCATTGGTTAATTAATAAAGAAACTGCTTGGCCCTGATAGGTTAGAACATAGGTGGGTGGAGTAAACAGAACAGAATGTTGGGAGGAAGAGGAAGTGAGGTAAGACGCCTCAGACAGACGCCATGCTGTTCCTCTCCAGGGCAGATGCGATAAAGCAAGCCGCCAGGTCAGACATGCTGAATCTTTCCCGGTAAGACTGGTGCTACACAGATTATTAGAGATGGGTTGATCGGGATATGAGAATTAGCCAGTAAGGACTAGAGCTAATGGGCCAAGCAGTGTTTAAAAGAATACAGTTTGTGTGCTGTTATTTTGGGGCATAAGCTAGCCAGGCGGCCAGGAGCTGGGTGACAGGAATGCATCCCGCAGCTCCTTCAACATGTTTTGCTTTTCTTTACATTGTCTTGCTTTTCTTTACTGAGACACTGCTTCGCATAATTTTTCTAGGGACTTTCCCCTTTGATACAAGAAAGATATCAGCATTTCAATGCAGAATCTTTCAGGGTGCTTATAATTGAAATGAAATTGAAATTGGAAGTATAACGTTTATGAAAAAGGCACATGATAAAATATCAAAAGACTTTGAAAAATCACTAAGAAAGCCATGCCTATTAGCACCACCTTTAGGCAACATTGTTCTAGAGGTAGCAACTAACAGAATAAAAAGAAAGGCTATACTAAAGAAATTCAATTCTTGAAGGAAAAGGTGAAAAATCCTACTGTATTTGTAAAATTTCCCAAGAATCTAAATGAGAAAGCAAATACTAGTAAAACTAATAAAAGTAGTTATTAGTATTAAAAGGAAACAAAAATACAGAAAAATTAAATTGTGCTGTCATAGAACATGAATAAATAGGTTTTTCAGAAATTTAGAATGGTCACAACATTCTAAAACTTAACAGATAAACCTAAAAAAATATCTAAAAGACTCTGGATGTTATAAAACATTACTAAGAGGAATTAAGAAAAACTTAACTCAAAATAGAGGACTTCATATTGTTAAGAGAAATACCCCTACAAATTTCTATTTTTTTAAAAAAAAATGATCTTTAAATTAAATAAAACATTAATTTAAAAATCCCAGTAGAATATTTTCTGCAGTAATTGCCCAACTGCTTCTAAAATTTATATGGAAATGTAAATCATTAAAGAATCATTGAAGAAAAACAAAGCCACATAGTGCTTGATTTAAGACTTAAGTTTTACAGGCTTAACAACCAAAGTCAGATGTGGAACACAGCTACTGAGGAAGATTTGTCTATGCATTTCACAATTATGCAGAATAACCAGCCTCAATCAGAAAGAGTTCAAAACTTACATTAAAGTAAAATACAAAAAGTATAAAAGGACTCTGCTTCTTGTTTAATCTATGTTCTCAGCATTGCCTAAATTTCCCAAAGTTTGCTTTTTAATCAGGGATGAAAATTGATATTCGAAGCCAATGATAATGGCACTGGGTTTTGATTTTACTGCATGTACTGGCTTTTTGGGAGCCTAGTCTGTTTGAATGCACACCTTCCTAGACCTGGATAGAGGGGGGAGGGCCTTGAACTTCCCACAAGGCAGGGCACCCTGACTTCTCTTAGGACTGGAGAGGAAGGGGAGGGGGGAGGAAAATGGGAAGAGGTGGACATTTTTAATAAATAAGTAAATAAAAAGAAAATTGGTATTCACCAAAACTTGTTAAAATTTATCCTCAGAATTTAAAATACAAATCTTCTTCCAGTCCTTACTCAACTGGTGTACTATATTAAATAATATTTGCTGTGAGTAGGGCCCAGCGCATGCAATCATGAGTGTAACCTCCAAACTCCCAAAATGTGCCTTCTGTGAAATTGATTCAAAGATGGATCTTTTAGGTCTACAGTTTTGAGTTTTAGGTGTCTCTTTGGGGTGGACCTTTAAGACTGTGAGATTCTAATTTGGCTGCTGGCTTAGAGAGGCATAAATAGGATATAGTGAGACAAATCAAATATGAAAAATAATAATGTATGTGGAAAATTTATTGGAGTTTGATACCCATGGGGATTAATATGTAGGTCAGATTTTAGTTTCTAGTCAGAGTGGCCATGAGGAAAGCAGAAGTGGGGTGGAGAGAAGCATGTGACAGACCAATCTTTGGCAGTTTACCAAATTTGGTGGTTTCTGGGCAGAAGTCTACATGGAATGCACAAACTGCCCTTTGGAAAGATTGCCCTGACCAGGGCATGACTCACAGACTAGAAGGATCCAGGGAAAAAGTCTAACCTGGTGGGTGACAATTGCACATGTACAGGGAATACATAAGTCTTAACTAAATTAGAAGCATCAGAATAGGGGTGAAGCTACCCATGGTAACTTTTAGGGAGACAATATTGATTTGAAAAAGCAGCAGGAGCTGATTTGACAGTGATAGAGAGAGAAAGACAAAATTTCAGATTTTTGCCCAGTAGGTTTCAGGACTTTGCCAGTTTAAGTACGTCTGATAGTCATTTTCACTGTGTGCCATTTTAATTTTACTTCAATTCAACCTGAAAGGCTCAGGAACTCTTTAGATGAAAAATATCCAGGAAACAACGTTTAGTAGGCAAAGAGCTCATGACTGAGGTTTTGCAATAAATGCCACAACCAAAATCGACTTGGGGAAGAAAGGGTTTATTTCTTCTTATTCTTCCAAGTCACACTCCATCACTAAGATAAGTGTTATCAGGAATTCAAATAAAAAAAAAAATGAAGTAGAAGCCATGGGGAGATACTGCTTACTGACCTGCTCTCTGGTTCTTGTTCAGTTAGCTTAGACCTTGACCACCTGCCCAGAGGTGGCACTACCCACTGTGGGGCTGGTCCTTCCCTCACATACCAGTGAACAGTCAAGACAGTCCCTCACAGATAAAGCCAGAGGCTAACCTCTCTTTCCTCAGGTGACTCTTGGTTGCATCAAATGACAATAAAACTAACCAAGACAGTTATAATTGATTTTTTTCCCTATCTTCCTATCTAATTTCTTTTAGTCATTAGGTCGTTTAGGTAATTATCATACACCTTTTAAAAGGCACATCATCTATTAGCTGGCTTCCATTCCATTATTCTTCCAAATGTTTCCTTATATTCTAAAATGCAGTTTTGGCTGATGAGACACACCTCTTCCTGTCATTGTTTTCTCTCTCACACCTATTGCTTTCCCCTAATTCTTCTTTCTGAAAAAAAAATCTTTTCTCTTACATTGTTTTTATAAAGTGTGCACCTATTAAAACTGCTGATGATCTTATTCTTGCACTTCTTCTTCCAGCCCATATGCAGTTTCATTCATATGTAGTTTCTTTCATTTCTCTATGACAAAATCATATACTTAACTATGGACTTAAGAGAAGATCCAAACTGTTATCTGACTGCTAAGTGTTCTTTTTTATTTTTTATGATACTGGAACCTATCATATTTCTCATATAGAAAACTAAGCTCATAATTATCTTCTAACCATCAGTGGTTCCTGGTTCCTTAATACAAAGGCACTGTCAATGTTTGCTTAGCACTTCAAATATATCTTAAAATTCACCATTTATCCCTTTCTTGTTGCTTCCATGAGTCATTAAGTTCCTATCATTTTTTTTAAACTATTGGCTTAATTTTTGACATCAAAACATTTGAAATGGCTTATTAACTATGCTCTTTAATGCATTGTTCATTTTAGCAATTCCCAAAATATAGTTTCTGTGCAAGCAATATCAGTTTCGTTTGAAAATTTACTAGAGACCTATTGACTTAGAAACTCACTAGGTCAAGTCCACTAATCCTGGATTTTATAGGCACGCTAGCTGATTCCAACTACCATTGTTCCCAAGAACTTGACACCCAAGTATTTTTGGTTAAAATTCAGGATACCTAGCTCTGGGTAAATTTTTACAAGAGATTTTATTTACCCATACCTGTCAGTTAGATGAACTTAATTAAATGATCTTTAGTATAACTATATGTGTGTTTCTGAATGTTTGCTATGTAATTTTTTTTGCTAAGTGTTTGCATTGTCTTGATCCATTAGATACTAAACAATAAATACTTCAGAGCAGTTTTTAATGATCCCAACAATATATATGAATAAACTCAAGTATATAGAGATGATTCTTCCCTGAATCACAAGGTTGTGAGCAGATGCATGGTGCCAGTGAAAGCTAATCCCAGTGAGAGTTTAGTAAGATCAAAGGGCTGCAAGGTCCAGATTTGATGCCTAGACAACAAGACTCTGATAGGGATCTCTGACATGGGTCAATATGGCCAATACTGGACAGCTGGGTAGTGGGATGTCTGCCGTTTTGTACTGAGGCTTATCTAGGGACTCTGATTCAACACAAAATGGCTGACACCAAGTGTCCAAGGAACCTAATGGTAATCAGTGATATAATCTGTTCTATAGTCTGTTTCTTTAACTCAAAATGCCACTTTTATGTGGACCTTGCATAAATATGGTCTTGAGGTCAGAGGCCTGAGCCCTTTCCTTCACCTTCACCAGCCTGCCTGAGTGTCTGTCGGTCTGTAGACGTGTGCATTTATTTTTGTGTAGCTGTTGTGCTGGTCTATGTGTGTCTGCTCCTGCTACTTATTTGTGCTCTCTGCATGGCAGCATTTCCCAGAGTGAATAAAATATATCTTACCTACCTTCGGCAACTTACATTTTCTGCAACCTCCCAGCCTCTGGCAACTTGACCCCTTTCCTGGCATCAAAGCTTGGACCTTGCATCATCCTATTAACCCAAGCACTCTCCTGTCTCCATAGCGTTTTGCTCAGTGGGAACAGAGGAAGAATCCACCCAAGCTTCTCGGGGCCAGCCAGGCACTTTATAAAACATAGGCTTCACACTTATATAGAGCATTAGAATTCAAACCAAGTCAAATACTTCCTGTTTTGATAGCGCACTCAACTGTTCAACTCAGAAAATTGGAGCATGGATGCTGAGCAGCACCAGGAGGTTGATTTCCATTGCATTTCCCACAGGTAAAGGTGCTTGAGGGAATTTCTTTGAATAAATATGCAATCCTGCATATTTAAAAAGAGCATTTAATCTCCTCTTGTAATTAGCCTGCAGATGTGTATTTCAGGATTGAGCGAGTAAATGGGTTTAAAGAGTTTGCTAATTTTTGTGGAGAGCCAAGGACAAGTATGTTATTTTCAGAGGTTAAAATATAACACAGGCATGGGAACAGTTTTCAGTCAAAATAAAGAGGACACGGTGAAGTGTCCAGGAATGTATCTGCAAAGATAAATATAATTCCCCCTGTAAGGTTCTTTTTTTTTTTTAAATTGAAAACAGTCTTCCTATCATAAGACCATGAACTTGCTATGCTTTCTTTCCTTCAGTAGCTAACCCATTACCCACAAGAATCTTTCTAGCCCTTCTGTCTTTCTGCATTCCCCAACTTTATTCTAAGCCAAAGCTTATACAGGTTGGTATGGATTCGGTAGCTTTCCAGATGTATCCCATGGAGAATCACCTTATCTGGCAAATGCTCAAATAAGTTTTAGCCTCTAAAAAAATGTGCTTTAATTCTCTTCTGGTTTTCTAACACATTCAAGGGTGGTGGCTGAAAACTATGAAAATGTATTGTCACACAAATCTTTCTGGTTTGAAGTCCAGCAGATTCCATGTGGCTGAACTTTCATAGTACACTGAGGTAAAAATCCAGTTAATGGTAAAACTAGCTGCTTACAATTATCAAAGGCAAAATTTTACTGACCTAAGCTAATATAAGAATGGTAAATAAAGGAAAGTTGAGGATTATTTTATACAACAATCTAGAACTCCTTGGAATTTGGAGCAATTTATTCACTATAGATAAGCTCAGCAGTCATGTGGTATTCTCAGTTTCTAAAAAAGTCTGATTTGAACAGATTCAGGAGTAATTTTGCTTCCTTTGTGTAATAAGACAAACTCTTTACCCATGGGAAATGTCCCGTGAAATATTTTAATTTCTCTAAACACTCTGTGCAACCTGGTAGTTCTGAATCTACTGTTTCTACTGTGCCTACCGTTTCCATTTCTCTATATAGAAAAGTTATAAAAAGATTCAGCCCAAATGCCATTTCCCCCATGAATATCTCTGTATTATGCAACACATGCATGTCTTTCGTACCATCCTAAGGCACTCTGATCATATTGATATCACATGAATCACAGAAAACTGATGATAGAGAGTTGGGATTATGTTTATGTTTCTGACAATTTTATAATCTCCATACAGTTAGAATCAATAAGGGTGAGTAGCAAGGCAGATAGAGAGAGAGAGAGAGAGAGAGAGAGAGAGAGAGAGAGAGAGAGAGAGAGAGACCATACATACAAACATACATACATACATAGAACTGGCTCACATAAACATAGAGTCTCATTCACCAATATCAAAAAGGGAACATTGTAGGCTAAAAACCCATTTACAGTCAAAACTCAAGAAACTATGCATCCAGTTTAAAGACAGGAAGCTCTATTTGCTAGTTTGAAGACTGCAAATGTTTCTATGATATATCACAGCTGAAAATGTTAGAGGAGAACCTAAAAACAAGCTACAACCTTTAACAATATGTATTTGTAGAATTAAGAAGTGAAACCCGCTTAAGCAAAGATTGTTTACATGCATTAACTTTATTTATTTGCATAAACTTTACCCCTTTCAACAGTTGAACTTATTGCCTTGTTTTCTCTTGATTCAATCAAACCACTTCAAAGGAATCTGGGATCCTTCTGACATCATTATTTCTCATTCATTCTCTCCCTATCTCCCTCTCTTTCTCTCTTTCTCTCTCTCCCTCTCTGCATCTCTCTATCTCTCCCCTCCCTTTCAGTATGATAGCAAGTACTTAAATCAGAGAAGAAAAATTTAAAGACTTTTAAAACCAGCCATTACTGTTGTGCCTTATGCAGCCTAGAAACTCTCCGAAAAGTGTTTTCAAGCTACAATAACTCTCTTTAAATAAAACTGGCTTTTGTAGATTTGATTTACAGTGAGGCAATTGGCATGCATTATGAACCTGAGATTTAGGGACATAATTATAACCTGGAGTAGACATTTGGGAATATAAATAAAATGGATAGAGAGGTAAAATCTATGAACTGAACATTAATATGCTAAGTTAGTACCCTATTATATAAAGGGAACTGCCAGCCCAGACTACAAAGCTCTAAACAATGAGCCCTTGAATCTTCCTCTAGATTTGTGGAACAAAAATACTGTAATATCCCCACAAGGCCATATTGGAATATTGTAGCAACTAAATAGTCCTTGTTTGAACATTATAAAGCTCTTGAGTTCATTATACAAAGCCAATCATAACAATTAATTTTAAAAATGAATTGTTTCTTGTAAAACTGGTAGTTTTCCCTGAGTATTTATTGGATAGTGTTGAAAGATACAAAAACAATTGTAACTTCCTTGCAATGTAAATTTACAGGAAAATTTCTTTCTTTCTGTCAAATGAACAAAAATATTATGTGTTATTGAACCAGTTATTTATCTTGATAGTCATGTAAGACATATCAATTAAGTTCGTTCTTTCCTACAGATCTGCCGTAGAATATTATTTTAACGAGGCAAAAGATAACATTTCTTTATGCTGCAGAATATTACCTAAACTGTGTAAAAGTATGCTACTTTTATTTATGCTGCATTTGTTTAATTATGTAAAGATATGTTACATTTGTTTCACCTTGCCTGCTTAAGGCACCTGATTTGATTAGTCTAATAAAGGGCTGAATGGCCAACAGCTAGGCAGGAGAAAGTGTGGTTGAGACTTGAATGCGGCGGAAATAAATAGGAGAAATCCAGGCTTGAAGAGAAAAAGAGGAAAGAGAGAAGAATGAGGAGGAGAGAACAAGAGAGGTGCCCAGCGGGACGGGAGAAGCGCTGAAAGTAAGAGATATAGAAGGAAAGAAAAAGCAAAAAGCCCCCAAGGCAAAAGGTAGCCAAAGAGAAGCAGGTTAAGTTAAATGAGTCCCCAGGACACTGTCTCTGCCCAGCATCTGTTTCGATTGTCAGTAGCTCTAACAATTGAGTTGGAATAAATATCAAGCAAAATTTCTCCATAAGGAAGACAAAGTGTGTGGTTCTTCGGAGAAGTTCTGTGATGAAAGGTTTAGCTTAAGCCTCAATGAACTCTCCTCTCAGTTTCTCAGCCTATTCCCAAAGGTAAGCGCTCTGAGAGAAGCAGACCTGCTCTTAAAGAGCCTTGTCTGTGCATTTCTACCACTGCCGAGCGTTTGCAGTTCAGTGAGTGGGGTGCTGATACCAGTTCTCGAACAACTCCCTCCAGATCATCCCGTCCCAGAAGAGTGGATCCCTATGTGGGCCCCTTGCTTCAGTCTCAGGATGCAGAGGAGGAACTGGGGAAACAAGGTCTGAAACGACCCAGGAAACTATATCGGGGGGGGCAAGTTCGTTTATTGAAGTGTTAGGAATATTTCCTAACCGAGCCTCTCCGGATGCAAAATAATCCCAATCAAGCCAAATCAGACTAGATTTAAAGATATTCGGGTTTAATTAGACACCTGTGCTCCCAGGTGGCCCCGAGGGACGGGAAGCCGCAAACTTAACCACCAGACAGGAGGAGGAAAGACCACCTGTTTATTTTCTGGGTAGCAGTTCAAATAGCTCGTGGAAGTGGTCTTGACCTTTCCTGGGGAGGGTTCAAGGTTAGGGGGACATAGGGGAGGGGCCTCCAAAGATGGAGGCGACGGGCTGGGATTACAATAAGGAACTAATTTATATAGCTCAAGTGGGGCTGGGAAAGAAGTAACAAAAGAACAAGGAAATGTACCTAATTTGCATATGTGGACCTGACTGAATACAGGTGAATGCTAGTGAATGGTGAATCACCAATTTCAATGCAAAGGCATACAGGAGGGAGTGAAGGAAGAAAGTGTTGTGGTGGCAACCAGACTGCTGTTTGCACGATTTCTGAGGAACCAGTTCTCTGAGAGGAAATCAGAAGGTTAACTGGCTCTATCACAGCGGGACCTTTGTCTTTCTGGAGTTGAGTGAGCTGGAGCCTGAGAAGTCCCCTCCTGCAAGGGTCTGAGAGCTGTCTGGGGTATGGTCAATACTTTAAAATCCTTCATCTGGCTTGTCCTCCAACCCCCCAAAGCCCATCAACCGCCTACAAGTTAACCCTCCAGCCCTAGCCCCCACAGCTAAGACTGACAATAAGGACTCCTGAGTGAATCGCCATGATTTTATACATCCAAAGTTGGTGGAAATCTGCTAGCTTAGACTACATAGTTTTATAGTCAAGACCAAATTTTATGACAGAAGATTGTTGTGCTAACAGAAAGAGATTGCATTTATTTTGTGCTTAAGAGTATCATTACTGAACAGAATTTCCCATTTCTAGTGTGCATTAAGTCAGATAACGAGTAAAGGACTAATGGAAGTTGCACATTCTGACCTCTGAAGCTCCATATTTTTTTTCTCAGCATTCTTAAAACATGTTCACCTAGTTTCATGAAGTATGAAGAAATAGTAATCTTTATAGAGTTCTGCACATTGAAAGGGCTCCTTTTGTTTACATAATGCACTGTAATCCATCCAATACTCTCCCACACATTATCTCCTTGTCTCATCATTACCATAATGTGAAACAGGATTATAATTTAGAATGTCTACTCTTATTTACAGAATGTGAGAAGTGAAAAATGTAAGCAATTAAGAGAAGCAAGTCTGACCTCCTAAGAATCCAAAGAACCTAAAAAGAAGTTTCCATAATTTTCTTTCCCAAGTTTCTCACATTTTAATGTAAATAAAACAAAGAACATTTAAAAAAAAAAAAAAAGGAAACTTTATTCCATACCACCAAAAATCCACTCAATTGAAAGTCCAATTAAGATTTCTATCAGTTACTATCAGTGTATGCCGCCTTGGTTTGTGTAATCCTACTATTATTCATTATTTAGACATTGCTAAGCACGAGAGAGATATTTGTCACTCTAACATGCATGTCTGTCATGTGAAAACACATCGACATTCACCTCTCTATTTTGTCAAACTGTTTGAAAACTATTTCAGGTAGATTGTGGGAGACAAGGGATACTCAAGCCATTTCTAGAGGTCTTTAAAACTAAACTGAGCATGTTCAATTTCACTCATTAGAAACTAGGAAATTATTCCATCATTTTTTCTCTCTTGATTACACCCAGACTGTATTTAAACTTTTAATTGACTTAGATCCCTGCTTCATAAATTAGTTTTAAGTGCAAACATTTCCAAAAAAAAATGTTCTTTTCTTCTATAATTTTAATGCTTTCAGTCTTTACGTGGCATTTAAAAAGAAATTTAGTCAAAATAAACAGTACTAAGAGGAGCCTACAGCTCCCAAAAGAAGCTGTATTAACTAAGGAAATATGTTGGCCCTAATCACAATTACAAATCACAAATATGTTGGCCCTAAAAACAATTGATTTTTTTGTTTATTTCTTTGCAAACAGTCTTTTAAATTATTGCAGTTATAGACGGTTAAATTGTTACTATCAAATGGCTGTAATGACTGATATTACAGAAAAGGGGAGACTTTGGCTCTTTAAAAATTGATAGAAAATCTCAAGCATAGCTTTTGATATGCCTCACTGTTGGTGTTAATAGCAATGTAAGTTAGTATAGTATAAAGCCTTGGAAGGTATGGGTTGAGTATGAAGATTGCTGTATCACATCTGCATATTGTATAATATGAAGCTCATCTCCTGTAAGTTCTTTTAGCATACCTGGCCTGGCATATGTTTTGAGCCTCTAGGTACTGTGTAAAGAAGCTAAATATGCAGAAAATGCAGCTGAGTATCAGACTTACCCAACTTTGACTATTTCGACCAAACAGCCCAATTTGCTCAAGACTTCTCTGTGGACACTTGATGCCAGAACTTAGCAGAACATTTTATGAGAGCAAAATGAAGGAATTCCAGAAATGCATGCAGGCTATTATTCATGCATCAGTAATTGTGAGCATCAGTGAAATCTTTCAGATCTAAGCTATGTGGGGCTGAGGTGAACGCAGAGGTTTTTAGTTTACAATGAGGGTCACTGGATGTGTGCAGGAATGGCATGTGTGAACACTCTTTAGATTAAAGTACCATCTCAGAAATGATTCCATGTATTAACAGAAAGTCCTTGACAATTTACTGCACTAATATAAGAAGACTTTAGAATTGCAAACAAAGTAATTGTAACAAAAAACTCAAATTTTATTCTGAATTCAAGTCAGTGTAATTCACTGAGATTCAGACATGCAGTACTGAGTCAGACACAGGTTTTTTTTCAATGAATTTTAGACATGCAACAGATTCCATTTTTCTTTCTTTTTTTGTCTTTCATATCATACATCTCCATCCCATTCTTTTCCTCATCCCTTCAGATCTATCCTCTGCCCTTGCAGCCTCCACACCCAAAACAAAATAAAATAAACATTAAAGGGGAAAAGGAAAAAGCAAAGAGAAGAAAATAACAATCTCATCATGGACATTGTAACATGACACAGTGGGGTAGTTAACCCTTTTATCCATATATTTTTACTTGTGAGTGCTTATTTCAGCGTCATTGGTCTGGTTTGAGGACTCTGGTTTCTGCTACACTATCAATGCTTGGCCTTCACTGGAATTCCTTTAGGTTATTCTACTCTTGCCCTATGTTATTAAAATCCTGCAGTTTTGGGTGTGCAGGACTGGCCCATTCATGCATTCCAGCAGATCACAGATAGGTGGATGTTTGGTGGATCACCTCATAATCCTGGTTCTGGGCCTGGGTAGTTGCTGTGTTTGTCAGTCCTCTGTTAGCTTTCCCTTGTCCTCATTACCAGGGTGAGCTCTTCTGTATTCCCCTAGTGAACTCACCCCTTGCAGTGATGAGCAAGGGGTGGGGCCATTTTCTCCTGCTTTCTTAACCTCAGGGTCAGGTCTCCAGTACCTACATCTTCAGGGCAAGCTCCACTGTGTTGCTCAGGTAGGGTGTAGGGGCCACTTGCCTGAGGGGGGGCAGCACATAGACCTACAACAGATTCTTGTTTATAGTTGATCTCTGCCTCCAGAGTGCCCAGATTAAAGGCATGCACCACCACTACCTGCCTTTGTTTCTGCATTGATCTTATGTAGCCCAGGGTGGCCTTAAATTTACAGAGATCCATCTAATTTCATCTCCCAAACCCCAAATCCAATCAACATTGCCTGACCTCCAATGGCTTTAGCTTTGCCCTCTTGTCCTTAGGCAAGATTTATTTATCAAAATGCAAATAATATACCACTATACTTGTTAGGTTTTCTCCGTTTTAAATTCTGTTGGTATTATTATTAGAAAAGATAGTTACAATGGTTTCTGGAATCCTGAAGATTCTAAACTTAAAATAAATATGTAGCTGTGATGAACTGAGTAGAAGGAGCCAACCACGTAACTATAGATACAGTTGTAGATGTGGGCAATAGGGATGATGGGGAAGAAATGGATGTCTTGGTATGGTTTCTTTTGTGAAGAAGAACTATGACCAAAGCAACTTATAACTAAAAGCATTTAGATGAGAGATTCCAGCTCCAGATGTTAATGACCATCATGGGAAGGAGCATAACACGTGGCAACAGTCTGGCAGGCATCTGGAACAGAGCTGAGAGCTTACATCCTGACTCGAAAGCTCAAGATAGAGAGCACTAACTGGGAATGCTTTGGGCTTTTGAAATCTCAAAGCCTATCTCCAGTGAGACACGTTCCTCCAACAAGACCGCACCTCCCAATCCTTCTCAAAGAATTCTGTTACCTGGGGAACAAGTTCTGTCACCTGGGGATCAATGTCCTCATGATGGAAGGCTTTCTGAAGAAAATCTGCTGCATAGGTAATACATTCATGAATTTGGAATTATTATGTCTGGACAATAAATTCATAAACTAAGAGGGAAGTAAGTATCTTCCAAGTTTCAGTCTTAGGAATTTATTTGATGATTTGACCTGTCCTAGAGATGCAGGCAGCTCAGTGTGAAAAGATAATGAAGTCAGGTTGCCAAAGTTGCTGTATTGTAGCTAATCATAACTATTTATATAAAAAAATAAAATATGTAGGTTTAAAGTTTGCCCTAAGAAGTGATGAGCTCTATGCATTTGAAAAATAAAGTTTATTCTTTGAACAGATAATATGGCTAAAGAAAATCGAAATGCTCATGTGCCTAGCTGTGGTCCTTACTCAATCTAAGAAAGGGGCCCTCTCATATATGTAATCTATACTTATATAAAATTATCAAATGAATATGACTCAGAAAAGGAAGCTAGCATGATTTGTGCTGCAATCTTAAATTTTTAATATTTAGAGATCTGTATACTAACTAACATTTTTTTTTGCATGCAGGGATGTCCTTAAATATGGATTAGAGCTTTACCCATCTATAGAATCAGTACAATGAATAAAAAAAACTGAAAACAACAAAACAATCCATGTCTCTGGATTCAATCTAGAGTAGATTACCTAAAGGGGAGAGTATGTCTGGATATTGATAAGTAAAAGGTGGTAGTCTGTGTTAATTACCTAACCTTGCAGATGAAGTACAGAGAAGACACCCATTGATATTTATTTAGTCAACAAATAAAAGACAAATATTTCACTATGTTTTGCATGGTGCTTACCTTTTTGTGTACCCAACTCTGTAATTATTTCAGAAGAAAAAAAAATCCAGCAAGCATAGGACATACAAGATGAGATGAAACACAGGCAATTATCATTACTATGTGGACTTGATTCTATGGTAATTAGATTGTCCCCATGAAATTGCTTCTCCCATTTTTCTGTTTGAATCTTTGTTCGGTATTGAGAACCTCTATCACTCTTCATAGTGATAACTGCCATATTTTTGTCTCAGTTTTTTTACACATGGATGCATTGTTCTCTTCCATTTTGTTAGCTGGTAATTATGAAATCTTTAGGTAGTAACGGGATTTGAACATGGTTTATGTTGACCATTTTACCTTGTCTCAGCTAGATACTGTGTAAAATGTGGGGATGTCTGCAGGGTCAGGCTCCAGAGCTTTTATGAGCCTCTGGTCTGAACCGGCAGCTTCTCAGTGCCTTTCTTTTCAGTGTTATTCCCTTTGGAAAGAAGATGCCATCTGTATTTCAAACCTCACAAGTGCACTGTGTGAAATAACATGGAGACATGATTCAATGCCTGTGGTTTTATCACCAAGACTGATTGTAAGAGTAATAAAAATTCTATAATATATATGTACAATGCTGTTCAGAGGCTTTTGGCCACTCAGCCCTTGGAGTTTCCATGTCACAAACTGTAAACACCATTAAACAGGTAATAGCCTTGGACGAAACAAATGGGAAATGTAATGTAATTTTTTTTCTATACTTCATTCATGTTTATGACTCAAAGTGGTTGTAACTTTCTCTCTCTCTCTCTCTCTCTCTCTCTCTCTCTCTCTCTCTCTCACACACACACACACACACACACCATTTTATTTGTCTAATGTAATTTATGAGCTATCCTGTGGCACTGGAATGCTAAAAATAATTCACTGCTCTGAGAAGCCAGGCTTTGGTGTAAGATGTATTACTATGTATTATTTAGGGAGTTCTTTCACTCCTTAATCACCAGAGAGGGTTAAAGTCCTAGTTTTTGAAGGTTAATGAGGGAATAAGAATGAACACATAAAACCACCTATTCTGTAATGGGACCCTCAAGTGATTTTATTTAATATTCACAGTGACATTACAGGGAAACATTGTTGACAGGCTTGAGTGTTAAAGTAATAGTGGTATATTTGCTATATGTTGCACATGTAGGATCTGGAATCTTCTCAATAGTGCCATTAAAGTAAGTCACCCTCTCTGTTTTAAAAACAAAACATTCATTTATATGAGCAAGTAATGTTCCTATCATATCTATCATATTGCGGATGAGAAAAATAAAACTTGAAGTTTAGGTTATTTTATAAAAATCTTTTTAAGAAAATCCAAACCAAAACAATACTAAAAAAAAAATACAAACAATACCAACAACAGACCCCCCCACAGGAACAGACATTCACACAAATGAAAACCAAAATATACAGAATTTGTGTTGATCAACTATCCCTGAGTATGTTGTCCGCCCTGGAGTATAGTTAACATACTCAGTGACAGTCTGTGGAAGAAACTGATTTCTTCTTTCTTCAAAGGTATCAATAACAAACAATTTCTTAATTAGGGCTGAGACCTTGTTTACACTTCTCCTTCTATATGCTGGAAATTTGTTTGATTTGAACCTATACTGATCTTGAGCCTGTTGCCACAGTCTTTGTGAGTTCTTATGTGTATTTGCCCTGTTTCATCTGGAATATCCTGTTTCTATGGAATCATTAACCACCTCTGGTAAATATAATCTTTCCACCTCCTTTTCTACTTTGTTCCAGGAGCATTGAGGAGAGGAATGTGATAAAAAATTCCATTTTAGTGTGAGGGCAAAAAGTCTCATACCCTCTGAACAGTGTGTTACATGGTCGATCTCTGTTAATTATTATATATTTCAAGACAAATCTGCTCTGACAGGGGTTAAATGATTTATTCATATATGATCTTAACTAGAGCCCAAATTTTAATCGATCTTAATAATAAAAATCCAGGGTCAGATATCCAGGAGTGAAAGCTGAAAGATCTGAGAAGTTGAGTAGCCAATCACTAGAGATCTTACCTCTATAATATTCTCAAACCAAAAGGAACAATATCCCCTCTCTCTACTTGCCTTATATTCCTGTCTCCACCTCCCTACTGATGGAATTAAAGGCACGTACCTCCCACTTACTACACTCAAAATCATGAGATCCCAAGTGTTGGGATAAAGGGTGTGTGACCACTGTTTTGCCTCTATAGTTTACTAGTGGCTATCTTCACCCTCCGATCTTCAGGTAAGGTTTATTTGTTAAATCACAAACAAAATACCACAGTCTGAGGAATTGTTGAGGCAAGATGGCCCATTTCAGTCTGAGGTAGAGGTAAGAGCTAGTGATTGGCTGGTTTGCTTTTCTGATTCCAATATTTGCCTCTGGGTTTTTAATATTCATTCTACATATGGGCACTTTCATTATGTTTCACTATAAGCTGAAGATATGTCTGCAGCAGATATGTTTATGGGCATCACATTGCACTAATTCCATGTGATAACTGACAGTTTTTCCAGGCGACAGGAGAGAGGTCAAAGTCTTCTCTTTTTTTTTAGAATTTAAAATGAAATTCATCACACATGATCAAATAACATCTTGCATATTATTTTAGGTGTTTGAAATATGAGTCACAGAAACTGCTACCAGCAATGCTATAATATTTTCTCCATTTGTTATACAAATTTCATCATATTTTCATGTTGCAGTCATAGTGGTAGATTTTCTTTAATTTGTAGGTTAAAACATTTATGAGTTTCACATACATATGTTTTTAAGCATATCAATTGTAGATTCACATTATTCAACACATGAGTTTGAAAAATAATGAAAAGTGTCCTAGCGGGATAGGCATGGGTATTTATTGATAAATCTTAACAAAAACCAGTCCACAAAAATAGCATTGGGACAATTTCAGCAGGTTACAATATGGTGATTGATCTGCACAGACAACAGACTTCAGACCTTCAAGAATGAAAGGGCTCCAGTCCTATAGCTTAGGAGTTAGATCACCAGTGACATCATTCAGCTGGTAAAGATACTGGCTACCACAGCTGGTGACTTAATTGCTGGGACCAAAATGGTGGACACAGAAAATATGTCTCCTACAAGTTGCCCTTTGATCTCCACACATTAGCCACGGCACATACAGACATGTGTATGAACACACATGCATGCATACAAAATAAATTAAAAATTTATATTGAAAACATCTTGAAAGTATGGTGAAAATAAATAAAAATATATAAGGAAAAAAATAAATTTAAGAATTAGAAAAGACTGGAATCACACAATTGTGTTTTGCATGTGTACATATCAACTACTCTAAATGATACCAGTTGCCTGCCAATTGCTATAGACTGGGAAATGATACAGATATGAGAAAATAACACAATGACTAAATCATGGAAAAATGTAATATTATGGTATTATAATGCTCATTTTTAGTTTTCCAATTCAGTTCAATTTTAAAAAGAAAATGAAAGGTTGATTGATTAGAATGAAACAAAATAGTTTCTATCAATATATAATTATCTACCTGAAAACAAATGCAGGAATTATACTGAGCTGAATGAGTATGTTGAATCTATAGTCTATATATGTGCATGCCAATAGACTTCCTTTAAATTTGGGGAGGGATTGGTATAATTTGAATAATCTATATAATTTGTAAAGTGGAAAGTCTTCACTAATCAAAATATATTATGCATATAAATCACTAAAGGATTATTATGGTAAGAAGTTAATCAAAGAAGATATTTAAAATATATGATATAGAACTTCTGACTTTAAGAATATATATGTGTCACATAATTTTATTTATACATGATAAATGCAATAAAACCACAATCATTTAAAAAATAAACTATGAACCAAATTATTAAGGTTAAGAAGGAAGTCCAGGTAAAGACCTCGGAATCTGCAAGGAGAGTGCCACCCCTGAAGTGTCAGTGGACTCTGTATTTAGACCCTTCACTTTTCTTCCATTAAGTAATAATTAGTTGGTATGTTTCTTTTCTCTACTTGATGTATAGCACGCTGTTGAAGGTAAGCTTCACTTGTTGGTTCCTGGCCACTTAACCCTGAAATAATCACACAGAAACTGTATTAATTAAATCATTGCTTGGCCCATTAGCTCTAGCTTCTTATTGGCTAACTCTTATATATTAATTTAATCCATTTCTATTAATCTGTGTATCACCACGAGGCTGTGGCGTACCAGGTAAAGTTCCCAGAGTCTGTCTCTGGTGGAAGCTCCATGGCTTCTCTCTGACTCTGCCCTTCTTTCTTCCAGCATTCAGTCCAGTCTTCCCCAACTAACTCTGCTCCATCCTGTCCTGCTCTGCTATAGGCTCAAAGCAGTTCTTTATTTATTAATGGTAATCACAGCATACAGAGGGAAATCCCACATTAGCATGCCACCAAAAAAATAGCAAAATATAGAGAAAATCCTGCTAGAATGGCATTAGAATAGATTTCAGAAGCTCATATCTAAACAAAGCTTTCATTGGAAGAAAACAACTGTTATGTGTAGGACCAGGAAGGTGTCAAACTGAATGTAAACCACAATCAATATATGGCGACAGCAAGAGGAACAATATTAGGTGAAGTTTGAAATAAGTGAGAGTAGAAATAAGTCAGTGGGAAACATGAGCCTGTTTGAGACAAATGAAACAAAACCACTTCTCAGCAAATAGTGAAAGCAAATGGATAAAAAATGAAAGTGGTAACCAAAAGACAGTTTAGGACTAAGAAATGCTAGAAACAAAAAAGAAAGAAAAAGAGTAGATGGATTGGATGAACTCAACATCAGATAGAGGACAATAGGGACAGATCAGTGAACCTGGTCAGAGAACAGTGGGATTGACCAAATCTGACCTGCTGTGTAAAACCAAACTGAAAAGCAATGCAGGAAAACAAGAAACCTGTGAAATTATAGAAGACAATTTGTAATTCTCATTTGAATCCTGTCACAGGTGAAAAAATGCTGGAACAAAGTATGATTTTATAACCCCTCCCAATTTAGACAAGAAATAAACATGTATGCAAAGCTGAACAAGACATAAGCATAGTAAGGCCCAGACAAAACATATCTGTAACAACTGTAACCAAAATGTAAAATAATGAACACAAACAAACAGATCTTTAAAACAGCCCAAGAAAACGGTATCTTACCATTGCACTTCACTCACAGAGGCCAATCAAACCAAACGAAGAAAACTCCACGAACACCACATGATCTTCAGAAATGGGAAAAGTACTTTTTAGATCCAGAACAAAATAAAACACGTCAACCCAAACACTTACACCCAACAAAAGAACCTTTCAAAAATCAAAGGGAAATCAAGACATCCTCATATGAAAAGGAAATGAACAAGAAAGAGACTTTGTTATCATCATATCTACATAAAACAGCAAAATGAGGGCTTTTCAACTAGAAAGTAGAATGAAAAAAAAAACTCTAATCTTGTGGGAGCATGAGGAGGAAAACCAAGAGAAGTCTAGCATTCTTTCTCTGACTTTCTAAATTATGTGTGATTGGTAAAGGAAAAAGAATATTAAGAATCTGTTTGTGTATCTCCCCATATGCAAGCGTGTGTATGTCTGTGTACGCACAAGTTCATGCTGATGTTTGTTGAGTTCAGAGGAGGGTATAATACCCTCTGGAGTGGGGGTTACAGGTTGTTGTGAGCTGCCTAGTGTAGGGACTGAGAACTCATAAAGAAGCAAGTAAATCTGTAATGATAGGGTGCTTGTCCAGCCCCCACAAGTTCATTTACTATACTTAATTTCTGTTGATAAAATGATGATGTTCATGCACCACATAATACACTGTGGACCGTCACAAAGAGTCCAGGAGAGAAAAACAAAGATAGGGCTGAGTATGCTTCCAAAAATTGGCAGAATTATCTCCAGTCCTAATACACTGGTAGTACTTTAAATATAAAATGTCTAAATATATCAGTTAAAAGACAGACACTTGTCTCCACAATATAGAACAATTTGAATTTAAAAAAGCAGTAAATATTAAGGTAAAATTATTTACACTTTAAATTGAAATTGTCTAATTAAAATTAATTAAATACTGATAAATACTCACAAAACTAGCTTTTTGTTAAGGGGACGACAAGGAGTGTTATAAGAAAGACTAAATAAATTCTAAGAACAAACCTTGGCTGACTTAAAAAAACCCAAATCATGAGAGGCATGTGGTCTGAACACGGCATAGCAGAGTTGGGAATAAGTAACAGAAGTCACTTATTTGAGTTCTCCTCTCAGAAACAAATATGGAGGATGGATTTTGAATAACTGCCCCCAAAATATGATATATAAGAATAAACAAAATATGCATGTACTTTTTCCATTTCCTAGCAAGACTGTTGACAGTTTCTCCTCCACATAACAAATTTGTCTCAAGAATGACAATTGCCAACACAGCACTGACCCGGATGTCAGGTCTGGACCAAGCACTAGCTTTTCTTGCAGAAGACCAGAGTTCAGTTCGTGGCCCCCTCTTGGGGCAGTTCACACCTGTCTGACACTCCAACTCCAGGGAATACAACACCCTCACCTGCTCTCTACAAACAGTTAGTCATGCAACCCTCACAGTAATACTAGGGGACACAAAATTGCCACCTTCATTTTTGTAAAATAAAAATGATACACACAGAGAGTATGTTCCTCTCATTTTATGTCCTGTAATAAAATTCAAGTTTTTAAGAAGGATGTCTTACTACAAATCTGTGTTACTACTTAGAAGTCTGTGTCTTTTCCTATGGCCACATAGCTTGGTTGTGTATAGGCAGGTGTACTGTGCTTTCTGAAGCTGGTTGCCCATTTATATTATATGCTCCTTTATTAGAATGATATCATGCATATAATAAATACACTACTAGTATTTCTCTTTGTACCTGTTTAAAATTCAGAGTAACTTTGCCAGAAATAGAATGTCTATGAGAAAGCTATGTTTTCTGTAATTTAGACAGGTATTTGCCAAATTGCTTCCATTTTGGATTTATCAATATATACATCAGCAATGGAAAAGAAATAAAAAAAGTTAAAGGATATTTTTTTTCAGAAATACATTGTTTTATTTTGTTTTCCTTCAAGGCAGCATACGTTGTAATTTAAAAAAACAGTGTGTGAGAGAAAGACCCCATGCGACAATGCTCACATGGAGGGGTTTTTATTCAAGGAAAGGGAATGGGAGAAGTGGGGGCGGGGTGAGAGGGGAGACTAGTCTTTTCAAAGTTGAGTAGTGAATGTGCACAGGAGGTGCTCTTAGTGGTTGCCCCTGAGGACACATCCTGTCAGGACCCCAAGGACAGGCCAGTACAGATGCCTGAATACTAACAGCATATAAAAAATATTATTTTTGTCTTCCCTGAGTATTTTCCTTACTCACTCTAGTTCTGCCCCTATTGCCTATTCATTCCCATATTTTCAAAGCAGAATTTTCTTTTAAATTATTCTCAAGTTTGTCTTTTGATTTCAAGACAAAAGAGCTCTTTGAAATCAATACACATTCCGACCTTCTGATCTGCATAGTATGGAAAGAGACGAGGTGAGGAAGAGAGAAAAGCAAAACTAGTTTCTGTGTCGGTAAAGGAATAGTAATAGAAACGGGTCATCGGAAAGTGCTCAGCGTCATACCTAAGAAGCTATCTCATCCCATCAAGGTGAATTCACATTAAAGACAGACTCTGCAGCCCCTCCTTTTTCCCCTCTGGTGAGTGGATGTTGCCATTTTCTACAAACAAAAGGTTGCACATGTCTCCTTAACGAAGACAACTGGCCCTGGTGTCCATTAACTGTTAGATTGGGGTGAAAAGAGACTTAAAGGAATCAAGTTCAAAACCTGCTAATTTGAATGAATATCGCCTGCGGATCCTGCTTCCAAATTCTGAGATTGTTCCCAGTCCTCAGCGCCATTCGAGCGATCCTTGCACGGAGAGCATGAGCTCTGTCCTGTGGGGACAGTGACAAAAGTCAGATGTGTCTCTGCTTCTGGATATTGCCCCTTTATTACCAAAGAAGGTATTCATCAAGCTTGGAACAATGTTCTTGAAAATGTGTGTGTGGGGGTCTGCAGTGTGTGGATATTGAACCATTTCTCTAAACCTCCCAAGAGTTAACATGATTATGAAACTCCAGGACAGGCCTCGGGGAAATCCAAATGAATTTTGTTTTTATCAGCTAGTGGGCATCTAAGGAAGACCATTCATCTCCGCTTAGTGTAGAGCCCCAGGTCTGTCTTTATGAAGGCATACATACCACCTAGTGAAATTGGAATTGTTTT
Source organism: Chionomys nivalis (assembly GCF_950005125.1). Taxonomy (NCBI): domain Eukaryota; kingdom Metazoa; phylum Chordata; class Mammalia; order Rodentia; family Cricetidae; genus Chionomys; species Chionomys nivalis. The sequence continues at coordinate 37,378,185 of NC_080090.1, read as the reverse complement.
TGTCCTATTCCATCTTGTTTCAATTTTACCAGTAACTGCTTTGAGATATCTGGTGAAAACACAGTGATTCATTTCTTTAAGACTGTTGTGGATGGGTTATTTCTTCTTGGTTGTCAGTCAATGCCCAATATGTCTACCATTTACAGAAAAGCAACATTTGATTAAGTCACAGATGTTAATTGAGAAAGTGAGTATTCTTCTACAACAAACAAGAATTGCTCATCTGTGGAAAATGAATCTCAACTTCCAACTAGTCATCAGTAACTGTTTTCAGAAACCTTTATGTGACTGTCAGAAGAAAGAAAACTACTCCAAGGCTGACTGTTGCTCTTTTCTCCCTCTGCACTGACTTTGTCCTCATATGTGCTTCTCACAGCACTGAAGAGGTGATAAGGAGCAGCAAACTTGGGTAGTTAGTGTTCTATCCAGTGACCTAGGCCTGGTTTACTCCACTATTTTCCAGTTCCTCTAAGTGCTCTGAGCCCATTGTTTTCCCCTTCGAATGGAAATTTTCCTCAGTCTGAGTACTCTGCCTTGCTTGGGAGTAATAGAGACATCCCATAACCTCAAATAGAGAAGTTAAAGCACATCTCCTGAACCGTGTCTTGACAACAAACTCATGAGTGTCCAGACCACTTGAAACTGCACCTTCATTTAGATCTTTCCTCTGCTCGCATCTTTCATCTCCTTATACAAGAGTACTCCATGAATAAACACTTTGAAATCTATTGTTTTTGTCTTTCTTTAGCACTGACTCCAAGGACTCAGAATTGACACCCATGTTCCCAATGAGTAGCTCTTTTGCAGAAAATAAAGTGGTGAAACACATTTTGAAGGAGGTACCATAAATGCATGCATCAATTTGGAAGCACAACAAAAACAAACACACAATCTTCACGTGGAGCCTTAATCAGGGAGAGGAAGGAAAATGAATTTTTCACAGGGAGTGGTAAGGCTGTGGGTTCCCTCTGGCTTCTGTGGGGGCCATCCACACCTTGGTCTCCTTATGTATAGAGACTTCCACTGGGACCTAGGGTGGGAGTGAATGCAGTTCCTCTGAATCAAGGCCCTTTGTATGTGTGCTTCTACCACTGATGCGTGTTTTGTTGTAAGTACTAAGAAACAAAGCCATCCTTTGCTTTCCTTGCTTTGCATAACTCAAAAAAATCTGCGCCCCCCCCCCCCTTTTGCCATTTTCCCAGATTGCTTTTCAGGCTGTTGGTCTATGAAACCAGTCCATGGCGCCTGGTGCTATTATAAGGCAGAGGCTTTTGTCCAGAATGTGAACGGTAAGCTTTGCATAGTACTGAATATCTCCTAAAATGTCTTAAACTTCCATGTTCCAGCATTATACCAGACTTCTGAAATTTCCTTGGTGTCACCTGCATCCCCTGTTGAAATATCTTCTTCCTAGGGATGCTCTGTGGAAGCTGAATAAACAACTTTAGGAACAGCTGACTTGTATTCTTGTCTGAGCAATGGCTACCTGTCTTTCTTGGGAGTTGGCATGCAAATTCTATGAATCATAAGTTAGAGTGAACTGAAAAGGTTATATTTAAACTACTTGTAAACATTGGGAATTGAGCGTAACAAGTGCTCTCCCGTGTACCAGTTTACTCACCACGAATTCTTTATAATCCTCTTGTACCAAAGGCAACCACAGAGATATTTAAGGCAAGCAGGGCCCAGTCTGACCCCAGTTTATAAAACAAGTCATCCTTTGGAGTATTGGTAGGAAGGAGGTGCAGAGGGCAATGCTAAGCTATTACCGCTCCCCTGTATTTCTAAACGTGAGCTTTACAATCTGACATTTTTATTGTAGTTTATTTTTGTGATTACAATAACACACAGTGAAGGCAGAAAAGTCACAAAACACAGTACATCAAGAGGAGGGAAAATCCATAATGATGATAATGGCAAGAGCAGAAATAGTGACTGTTTTTATTGACAAATCAGGGCATTTAAATGGATATGATTCAATGTGGCCATTTGACTTTGCAGAGGAGCACTCTTGATTGTCAATATTTTGCTACAGATTCACAAAGTGACCGACACCATCCCTTACTTGAGGGAAGAGCCAAAGAAAGCAAAAGAACGGAGAACATGAGCAAGAAATTCAGGACCACGAGGGGTGCGTCCACCCACTGAGACAATGGGACTGATCTAATGGGAGCTCACCAAGGCCAGCTGGACTGGGACTGATGGAGTATGTAATCAAATTGGACTCTCTGAATGTGGCTGATAATGAGGGCTGACTGAGAAGCCAAGGACAATGGTGCTGAGATTTGATTCTACTGCATGGACTGGCCTTGGGGGAGACTAATCTGTTTGGATGCTCACCTTCCTAGACCTGGATGGAAGGGGGAGGGGACCTTGGACTTCCCTCAGGGCAGGAATCCCTGACTGACTGCTCTTAGGACTGAAGAGGGAGGAGGAGAGAGAGTGGGGGGAGTGGGAGGGAAATGGGAGGAGGGGAGGAGGTGGAAATTTTTAATAAATAAATTAATTAATTAATAAAAAAGAAGGCAAAAGAAATAGAGTTATTAAGCTGGGAATGGGGGCACATGCCTCTAATACAGGAAACTAAAACAGGAAGATAGGAATTTGAGGTCAGGAATACAGTGCAAGACCTGGCCCCTGAAGACAACAAGCAAGAAGGACTAGCAGTGTTTCAAAGAGGACAATCACTGGTGAGGTTGTAGAGAAAGGTAAGTACTACTGGTGGGAAAGTAATTTAGTGCAAGAACTGTGAAAAATAGTGGGCAATTCTCTAGAAATAGAAAACAGTACCAAAATATGGCCCAGGCAACCCTCTCCTGCGTATAACGCAAGAGGAAGTCATCACTATGTGAAAAGGATGCCTTCAAGGCTTTGTTCATTGTCCCACTGTAGCTTCACGGAGGCTGAGATTTGGAATCAGCTCACATGCCCACAAAAGGAAGAATATACAATGAAAACACAAACACACGATGGAATATTATTTAGCAGAAAAGTAAACAAAATCCTGTCATTTGCAGAAAAATCAATGAAAACTAAATTTAAAAAAAAGAAATCAAACCTGGAAAGCTAAAAATCATGCTTGTTGTCACATATGGAAGCAATAAAGAACAAATGGCCTGAAAACATAGAAAGAACATTCTTAGAAGGCAAATTGGAAGCTGGTTAAATGCACTGGCTGCTCTTCCAGCAGCTACCGATTCAATTCATAGAACCCACATGGTAACTCCCAACCATCTGAAACTCCAGTCCCAGAGGACTGGCCACCCTCTTCTGATCACCACAGGTACCAGGAATGCACATGACAAAGTATCTGCAGGCAAATAAATACCCATGGAATAAAACAAAAAGAAAAAAATCATATGGAAGGGGAGAGGAGAAAGCTAGGAGAAGGCACAAAGAAAGCTGACCAGATCAAAGCCTGAAGATATGAATGTTGCAGCAAAGCACATAAATTTGCATAATTAGTATGTATTACTAGCTATATTAATAAAAATAGAATTAAACTAATGTTATTAAAATTGAAACTGCATAAACCAATTCTGCAGTGTTTTGGAGGGAAGGTGAAGCTAGGAAATAATATTCAAAATGATATAAATTTGAAATGGGCATCCAGAGAAGCAATACTTTTTTGTGGAATGAAATTGTCACTTTGAATCACTGTGTGTGCAGCATGAACATAAAGCACATATTCAAACATTCATATCTGCAAACATTTCTCTCTGGCTGCTTTTGTAATAACAAAACAGTGAAAACAACAAAAATGACAATTAACTGTGGAATTAAGTCAGCCTATTTACATGATACAATATAAAAGGATTATATTTAAGAAATGATGAAATACATGTGTATGTGTTTGATTGAGTGGAGGGCAGAAAAATTAAAGATTTAAAAAATTAAATGTGGAACTCCAGTATGTACTCCCTATGAAAAAACTGGTCAGTCCTGCTGGGAAGTAGTGACCATACCTATTAGGACCTCAGAAGATTTTTCTACAAGCAACATATGCCACCAAACTCTTTTAAGAACCAAAGAGGAAACAGAAACCAAGGAACAAAACACCTACCTAACAAAGATAAGAATAGACATTAGCACCTATAATTACCATCTTCCCAATCCCAGTGTAAAATAAAAGCACAATCAACAACAGTCAAGACAATAACAATATGTCTCTATGAGAGTCAAGCAACCTTACCACAGTCCTAAATATTTCATCATATTCGAAGCATAAGCAAAAGACCTTTATGAATATGAGATGTAGAAATCTATGAAAATAACAACAAATAGTGGAAGGAAATGAATAAAACTGATCAAAACCCAAAACTGAGCGAAATTTAAGCTTCACCAAGAGAAAACAAGATATGGAAGTAACCAACTGATAACTGATCTGACTTAAGGCCACTCCATGAGAAGATGTAACTTATACCCTACAGAACTTAGCAGGCCTAGAATTTGAGACTTGATAGCCCAGGGACATAGAACAAAACCAAATAGTACTAATCTACAAAGGAATAAAAAAGGAAAATGTAGTGATAAAATGATTCCTACTGATATTCCTCTAGACTCATAGATCACTGCCTTATTCAGTAGCAGATGGGAAAAACACAGAGACTCACAGCCAGACTTTATACACAGAGAGTGACCTTGGAACTTCCCTAAATGGGAAGTCCCCATCAAATCCCTCCCCTGAGAGCTCAGGGAACTCCGGAGGACTCCAAGGAAACAAGACCTTCTAAATAAACAGGAGCAAAGCTTTAATGAACTCACAGACACTGAAACAGAACACACAGGATCTTCTCAGGTCTGCACCGGATCCTCTTATTTTATGTTATGGCTTCCAGTTTAGTGTTTTTATGGGACTCCTGAGTGTGTGAACGAGATGGTCTCTGACTCTTATGCCTTCTCTTGGACTGTTTTCCTTCTGTTGGTTTGTCTCGTCCAAAATCAATGTGGTAGTTTATGTTTACAAAGTGAACGAATGAACGAATGAACAAATGAATGAATGAATGAATGAATGAATGAATACCTAGTAACGAGGGTAAAGGTTAACAACTAAACTGACATTTATACCTTTAGGAAGAGGGAATGGCACTGAGTATATCAATCAGCCACTGCAGGAGGTGACCAACAAATAATGGACTCTACAGTTTTATTTAATGCGTGTGTTTTTATTTGGTTATAATTTAGTGAGTTGGTTTTTTGTTTGTTTGTTTTGGTATTGTATTTTATTTTCTACATTTGGGGAATTTTGTTGTAATATTGGGCTTTTAGGTTGTATTTTGAGAAAGAATTTAAAGTTGGGTGGGTAGGGAAGAAGACAGGGGAGAAGTGTGTTCAAAATAGATTTAAACTTAAAAATTCTTTTAAATAATAAAAAATAGAAAAGTCAAGCTTTGTGGTTGATATGATCAAGGTACATTATGTACATTTGTAGAATTTTCAAACAATAAATAAATTAAATAATTTTAAAAATGAAAATTTTGGTGAATATCCTAACCAATCTTGCAATTCTCTACCATATAATCTCTCAAACACTAATCATGCATGTGATTTTGGAAGTAAGCAAAGTAATTTGAAATTTCCCTTTTGAATCATAAAATGATATCTTTTTAATATTGTTCTAGAGAGCAGTGACTGAACCCTTTAATGAAATGCAAACAGGATATTCATAATATCTTCAAATTCTAAGCCACAGGCAAAGCCTCAGTGAAGTAGTGCTGACAGAAATATCTAATAATGATTTGGGACAGGAATGAAATAAAAAGCGTAAACTGTTAAAATATCCCATGTAGAAAACTATTTTTAAAAACTTTTCTGAATAATTTAAGGGGAAAAAGTCTAAACTCATTGTATAATCAGTAAATTATCAGTCGTGGTAGCTAGCTGTTCATGTTAGAAGCCATGGGATAAAGATCTGTAGCTTTAACTGAAGACAGGAAAATGGAAACAACTAACAACCCAGGGGACGCAGAAGGATGGATTTAATAATGATAATGGCCAAATGCAATCAATTACAAACAACAAAAAAATGGCTGAACTAATAAATAAACCAAACACTGACTCTTTGAGTAAACTAATAAATGACTCAGTGCAGAAGCAGAAATTGGAAACAGATAATAAAGGGTGAGAGGTAATGAAAAGATTAATAAGAGACAATGTGTCTGAGTATCTGACGCCTCAAGAAGAATGAACTTTCTAAGAGCTCCTGCCAAGCTTTATAGGTTCTGATGAAAGCAGACCATCTATGAATGCTCACTGTGGTAAACAAACAAACAAAGACTGTGAGCTCGCTGCATTGCCTCCTAGCTCATCACACTGAGGAATTTTGTAATTCCACTTCCACTAAGTAAAGTAAGTTAGAGCTCTGACAAAGAGAATAAAGTCGCTAGTTGTTCCTGTGGACAGTAGTGTGGATTCATACTCAGAAAGTCAAAGGGTCAGCTGAGTAAAGGACAAAGAGAATTCTACAGGAGTCCAACTATAAAAGTTATCATATGTAATTGATTATTGATTGATTTTTATGGTATTGATAATGGAACACAGGGCCTTGTACATTCTAGCAGACTTCCCTGCTACTGATCTACACTGTCAACACAGAGGCCTAAAAAGAGAAATTAACAGCTCTCAACAAAAAGCAAAACACGATATGGAAATCTTATTTGAGCTAATCCAAAAAGCATAAAATACTTCTTAATAATACTGATAAAACACACTGTCTAAATATGAAAAACGATGTTAAAAGTTTTGAATTATTTGCTTTAAAAACCTTTGCACTTACATAGAATGACACTATAATCAGGAATAAAAGGAACATGAAGAATCCACATGGCAGCTACCCCTTGCATTAAGCTGCGAAGATTTCAGTAATGATACCCAATTTCTTAATTAAAGAGACTAAGCTAAATTTCATATGCAATGATAATTAGGAAGATAACTGGTAAATATTTATTAAAGAGAGGGATAGCTTATTAGATATTAAGGTCCTCACAAATCTGTGTAAGAGTGGCGTAAGTCACAAACAGACATATTTATGAGAAAATTACAACCAGGTACATGCAATAAGGCAAGCACAGAAATTTAAATTCATGGCTAAACAATCAGTTATACAGGAAATGCAGTTTTAAAAGTGTAAGACAGTTATAAGAAAAAGTTTATAAATGTATGCCTTTCCCACTGGAAGAAACTCTCAATGAATCAAAGATAAAGTTATTTTTTATAGTACACAATGTGGGGTGTATTTCTCAGTGAAAAGATTTTTAAATTGTTAAAAGTTTACAATGACATTGTTTTCATAATTAAAAATCATGAATGGAAAAGGCATATGGATATCAAGATATAAATGATCAACTACAGAACACCTCACGAATCATATTGCAAAGAAACTGTTGCCTGTTTATGAAAAATACCCCCATGCCTAGCATGATGGCATACACCTGACTTGTTGCACTTGGGTTTTGTACACTGAAGCAGGAGAGTCTAAACTGCCAGGTCAGTCTGTGATAAACCATGGGGTCCTTTTTCAAATATTTATATCAAATAAAACAAAACAGTAGCAAAACAAAGACACTTTCATTCATCAATAAGAGAAATAAATGACCATATGTTACAGCAAAATTTAAGATCCTCCTCTGACAGAAAACTACCAGAGACTCGATTTTACTGAGTATATAAAATAAAATACGTTCCCAAATGCTCTGCTAAAAGTGCACAGACACTAGGAAACCAGTAAGAAGTCTCCAAATGCCAAATATGAGACTATTTGAAGAATATGAGTAATAGGAAGAGTCATTTATCAAGCATATTTAATGTAAGAATAAAATTTTCATGGGAGTCACTTATCAGATATCCCGCATATAAAATATTTACATTAGATTCATAATAGTAGTGAAATAATAGTTATGAAGTAGTAACAAAATAATTTTATGGTTTGGGGGCACCACAACATTAAACTGCATTAAAGGATCGTAGCATTAGGAAGGTTCAGAGCCTCTGCTCTAAATAGAAAGAATTTATGGAGAAGCAGGAGGCATGCCGTAAAATAGTGACAATAAGCAAAAATGACTTACTCAGCCTTCTTTAAGGTGTCAAGGTAATAAAAGGGCGAATTAGTTTATAGAGCTCTTACAGATTAAAATAAACTACATCATGACAATTCAATAAAATAGTCTTGAATCTAATCTTAAATCAAAGGACATTGTAATTAATAAAATGCAAATGAGTGTAGAATTACAGTTTTATACCCATGTTAGTTTCATGACTGATATTGGTAAATTCCCCCATGTCTTTGTATAATAGTCATATTTCAGGGAAACCAATATATGAGAATACCAAGTCAATTTTTGAAACATGTTTCTGCACATCTTTAATTTTTTCAAAGCAAAACATTAAAGTTTAATCATAAAAAATATCAGTGAAGGTATCTTCTCTTCTAGTATTGGCAAAGCATCATTTATTTTCTGTGATAGTGCTATTTAATGTATGAGAAGAACAGAAACCTTGAAGCATTATTATTGGTTGGGAATAAAACTTATGCAATATTCATGGAGCATCTCAAAATTTATATCTTTTAAAACCACTTTTATTTACTTTCTGTTTGTTGATATTTGTATATTACATGTGTATGTGCCACTGTGCATATATGACTCCCAGAATACAGTTCTGCTAGTCCCCTTGTGGTTTCTGGAAAGTCAAATAGGTTGTCAACCTTGGCAGGAAATTAATTCACTGCAGAACTATCTTGCCTGTCCCAATTTTAAATCTTAAATCATTATTTTAAGCCACATGACTGTCTTTGAAGAAAGAATTTCATTCATAATATACACTTACATGTGACCAAATGAGAAAAGAACAAAGACAGACTTTGAGCCAGTATGCTCAATGGAAGACTAAAGCTGATGTTCATTTTTTTTCTCCACAGATGTGCTGATTTAAAACAAAGTTCATTGCAGCCTTATTCATAATACCCATAACCCAGAAACAAGCTCTCTCATCTGAAGAATGGATAAAGAAAACATTGTACATTTTTTGTACAATGTTCAGGTGTTAAAAACAATTACATCATGAGATTAGAAGGCAAATGGGTAGAACTAGAAAGAAACCATTCTGAGTGAGGTAATCAGAATTAGAAAGAAAGACACGGTAAGTAGATATTAGCTGTAATGTAAAGGACCGACACAGAGAGGCTAGGTAAGAAGGAGGGCCCTAGAGGGATATTCAGAGCTCCCTGAACAGGGAAAATAGAAGAGATCTTGGGGTGAACTAGGGGAAGATGGAGATGGAAACATGAGGGGTCTGGTGGGAGTGGGTGAGGGTGATGAGTACTAAAAGTGCCAACAGGAAAAGGGGAGCATTTTGGGATCAAATAGAAACATGGTGCCAGGGAAACTCCCAGGAATCTACAAGGAGAACCCCAGATAAACACATAGCAAATGGGGATCCGTAGCCTGAACTGGTCATTTCCTGTGGCCAGGGAAGATTCCCAATGGAGAGATGAGAACGCCCATGCAGCCACACAACCTTTGTCTTCCAGTCTGTCCTGCCTATGGGATGTGCTGGGATAAGAGTTGGGCAACGATTTGGGAGTATGCAACCAATGACTGGTTCAGTCTAAAAATCCATGCCACAGGAGGGAACCCACCCCTGAAACTGCCTGAAGCACCAGGACCCAGAGGCTGGATGGCCCAGAGATGAAGGATAGAACCAAACATGACTTGGAGAAAAATAATCAATGTAACGATGCCTAACAATATTCTTCAATACTCAGAGATTGGTGCCTAGCCCAACTGTCATCAGAGAGGCTTCATCCAGCTACTGGTGGAAACAGAGGCAGAGACAAAGATTAGGATGAGCTTGAGAAATCCTGCTAGAGAAAGGGAAGAAGGATTCTGGGACCCAGAGAGGACAAGGGCATCACAGAATCAACTAACGAGGACTCATAGGAGCTCAGAGACTGGGCCAACAACCAGGAAGCCTGCATGATACTGGGCTAGGCCCTCTGCACATATGTGACAGTTGTGTAGCTTGGTCTTTTTGTGCAGCTCCTAACAGTGGGAACGTGAATGTCTCTCATATCTTTACTGGTTTTGGGGACTCGAATTTTCATACTGGGTTGCCTTGCCTGGCCTTAATACAAGGTGAGGCGCTTAGTCTTATTACAATTTGGTAAGCCGTGTTATATAAATATCCACAGAGGCCTGCCCCTTTCTGAAGAGAAATGGAGAAAGAGTGGATGGTGGCAGGAGAGGGCAGAGGGAAGGAGAAGAGGGAGGACAACCGGTAGTCTGTCGAGATGTAAAATAAATAACATTTTCCAAACTAAATAAATAATAGATACAATAAAAACCAGAACGACAGTCAGCTGAACACATGACACATGGAAATGCTTCCCTCAACGCTACTCTAAATGTGCAAAAAGATGTGGTGAAATGGAACAGGCAAAATTCATATAAATTTATAATTTCTAATTCCTTATCCATCCAATGGAAAGAAAATGTTAAGCAGCCACACGGCTTGTACCACCTTAGTAGTTAGCAGCCAAGGTTTTGGATTCAGATCTTCAGAGCTGACCCCTATGGCATCACCAGTGTTTCTGCCGGCCTTGCAGAGCCTCAGTTTTCTCTTCTGTGACTCAGAAAAAGAGCAGTTGCTACCTAAGGAGCTGTGATGTGATGAGGATGAATCAGTGTTCGCTTCAGCCTTTAGAAAGGTGCATAACACAAACAGTTTCACAAAGGTTGTTTTATTCCATCTTTATCAAGAGGAATAATGTTGAGTGTGTCTCCAGGGGAGGACCAAATACACATCCCTTGCATTTTAAAATTTGACTTTCATTATAGCTATGAAATGAAGAAAATATAAAACATTTTCTCAAATAAAAAAGATTGAATAATATTGTGTCAATTATAATAAATGTAAATATTTCAAAAATCTTTACTTACTAGCCATATATGCCCTGATGAAAACCCCAGCAAAGTTTATATTCTCTGAGCTAGGACTCCTTTTGTTCTTGTTGATTTTCTTTTTGAGACAAGGTCTTAAGCAACCCAAGCTGGCCTCAAACCAGCTATATAGTTGAGGGTGGCTTAGAACTTCCTATCCTCCAGCCTCTTTCTCCAAGAACTGGCATTACATGTGTGTGCCTCCAAATCGGCTTATGTGGTGCTGCAGATTGTGTGGTCTTTGTGCATGCTAGGCAAGTGCTTTACCATTCTAGCCACAGCCCAAGTTATGACATAATAAAAATAAACTGTGTGTGTACTTATTTTAATTATTGGCTTTATGTTGCCATTGTATTTATTCCAACGAGATGTCTCCCTTGAAGTGTTCTATACTTTGAACACTTGTCAATTGTATTGATGTAAAACAAAATGATTTTTTTGCAGTAAATTCTTCATTTCAAAACAGTTGTATTAGGTGCGATAAATTCAAACTGTTTTTATTAACCTAAAAATAAGATTTTGATTTATTATTTGTGCTGACTTAACCATGGGGATTTGATAGGCACATTCATTGGTGCAAGTACAAGAAAACTTATCAAAACTGTGCAAGAGAACCATAATTGTAGATGATCAGCACAAACAAATATCACCCAGTTATTATCTTGTGAGCAATTATCTAAATTGGTGAAGGTTTGCCAAGAATGACCTTTGATAAAGTAGGGTTTGATGTGATAAAATGCATTTAACTAATTTAGCTAAGTTTTAAAAGCTTTATTGCCCTTAATCTTTGATTCTGGAAATGGAAAATGAAGAAGGAATTTCAATTTGCATGAAAAGCTGTAATAGGATGTTCATATACTCTCAGGGCTTTCATCTCACGAATTCTGTGCTCTCTGCCAAGACCAACATCATCAATGAAAATCAATTTCATATAAAAGTTCTAATTGCATTGCAATTAAAATCTATCATTACCTCACTTTTTAGTAAGGGAAAGTATTCATACTCTCCTTGCCAAAGGGTGACTTCTACAAGATTTTGCATTAGATTCTTTCAAATACCTGATAGAATGGTAAGACTTGACCCCCTCACAACATACTATATTGTTTAGTTGTATTTTAATATCTCCTCACAGAGATGTAGAGGGCTTATGAAACCAGCAAGCATATCACTCAATTTTTATAATGAAAATGACACTAGTGAATTTATCTTCTACATATCCTCTACCTTGCTACATGGCTAATGCATATATTACTTAATTTTCAAATTATTAATGCAATGCAGGTGCAATTAGTTCTACTAACAAATAGGGACTGCCAATAAAGTTAGAGGTTTAGAAAGGTACAAATATAACACAAACCCTGTACCATGCCTCTTACACTCAACACTGTCTGCATTTACATGGCTTTCTCCCTTATTTCTTATGCCTCTCAAACCTAACTCACTGGGTGCAGTTAGAAGTTGTGCCCCTGTCTGGAGTGGGGAGTATTAAATGCTAACCTGCTCAGGAATCACCTAGAGAGCTTGTTTAAATAAATATTCTGATTTTTATATTCATTCTGCCTTTAGATATTCACTTTCTTCTTAAACCTCCTTGGTAATGGCCTTCTGCTACCCCAGGGATTGCCTTGTGTTGAGAGGCATTATTTTCTTCTTGCCGACCTTTGGAACATTCCAGCTCTCAGCAAAAGCTTTAGAGACCATCATCATGTAACTAGCTTTGTCAATGTTCACCCTATAGCCTCATCGAGTAGCAATCCAATTTGTTCTGAGTTTTGCCAGTTTTGGTGGAACAAAGGATAGCAGTCTCCAAATATATATTTTTCTCCTTTAACTACATAGGTAAAACATATTTACTACATTGGAAATAATGGCAAATAATGAAAAATTTCCTGAAGCTGTTTTAAATTTACCTCCTGTCCTACTGAGTTTCCCTGCAAAGTGGAATGTTCTATTTTTACCCTTAAGACATCCCACAATTATTTTACTTATTTGCAAAACATCCTGTCCTAAAATATACTGTTTCACCTCTCTATGACCTTTCTATATCCTATGTTTTAAGAATTGTCCTATCAGAAAAAAATTATTCTATGTAGAAAATACACCTCTCTCTGTCTCTCTTTCTCTCTGTCTCTCTGTCTCTCTGTCTCTCTGTCTCTCTCTCTCTCTCTCTCTCTCGCTCACTTCTGTCTTTCTGTCTTTCTCCTTCTGTGTCTGTCTGTCTCTCTCTGTGTCTCTCTGTCTGTCTGTCTGTCTGTCTGTCGGTCTCTCTGTCTGTCTGTCTCTCTCTGTGTGTGTGTGTGTGTGTGTTTGTGGGGATAAGTATATGCCATGGTGCACATGTGGAACTCAGAGGATAACATATGGGAAATGCTTCTCTCCTACTCTATGTGTTCTAGGTATAGACCCGTGAGCTTACGTCCTTGCCCTCTGAGGCATCTTGTGGGCCCTTAAGTTTAGTTTTTTCCTGGTAATTATCCATGTAAATCATCATAAAACTGCCAGATATAGCTTCTATTAGCTATATAAATCTTTAACTTTAACTTGCCTTGCAACTGTGTGCTTTAGTTTTTCCATTCTTGGGGGAAAAAAAATCAAAAGCGATAGACTGATAGGTCTTTCTTAGACTGATAGTAGAAGTAATCCATTTTCACTTCTTTATTTCAGGGTTCTGAATTCTGTACATCAACATCTCTATGCCCAGCTCTCAGGAGCTTACTAAAGAGTAAGATAAACGAAACAGCAGGTGTGTAAACTTCTACTCTCTCAAATAGGTTAGCCTTAAAGAACTCTTCAGACTGTAACTGTGTTTACAGATGCCTCTGGAGGGTTTTCTTCCACTTCATCCCATTGCTGTTTCAGGACTGAAGGTCAAGCTTGCCTTCACTAAGGAGAATTTCTCTCTTTGGCTTCGGTTTTGTAGAAGGGAATATAAAACGCACAGCAAACCATGGCAATCCATTTTCTTTGCGAAAGCAATGTCCCTGTGTACTCATGCTCACCTTTTGTTTTATTTAAATAGCAATTTGTGTATAAATAAAATACCTTCCTTTTTTGTTTTCTGCCAGCAGATATTTTTATTAAGTACCATGAGTCTCTTTATATTAAAAGTGTCACGTTCATATGTGCACTTGTGCCATATGTGCACAATCAACAGGAACATGCAAAGGCTCTCTTGGGAAGAAGACTGGGGACATTTGCTGCACGGATCTTACCTGTCTGTGATATGGAATGTCTATGTGCTTAAGAAGTCACACTAAAGGGAATGCAGTTTTCCAGAGTCTCATTTGAGAAACTTTTTACCTACCTTTCTTTTCTCTGCCTTTTCTTTTTCCTCCATCTCTCTCTCTCTTAGACCCTCTTTCTCCCCATCCCCCCTTCACTTTCTCCTCTTCTTTCTAATCCTTATGAATGATTTGCAGATTACTATTCAGGATTCTTGCCTCCATATTGAACAAGTGATCCTTTAGTATTGAGAATCTTCCTACTCCGGGAGGACTGTTGCTGATAAGCGGCCCTTTCACAGCAGTGAGCTCCTCTACAGATGCACTGCTAATAGCTGTTTTCAGAACACAACAGACACATCCCCACTGCCACACAGAAGCACACACTTCTCTCTCCATCTGACAGCTTCAGTATTGAAACATTGGAAAATTTTCAGTAACTCTTACATTTTTAGAAGATTTGACCTCTTGTTATGTCCTATGACCTCAGTATTAGCAGGACAGTGCATATGTCACAGCAAGATCTGTGTGTTCAAGTTCCTAAGGAGTTCTCTGTCCTTTTGGTTCTACCTTGTAAGGATCCAGAGGGACCTGTAAGCCCTGACCTTTCTCTCACTGTTTTCTTCATGCTCAATTACTAGCATCTACTGTTCTGCAAAAGGTGATATCAATCACATATTTCTGAGAATGACCACATCATAAAATTATGGAGCAATAATAAATAATAAGCCTGGCTTATTATCTCAAAATAACATCTTGCAAGAAGAGAGTACCAACTATCACTCCGAAGTCAGGCTGTCAGTGTTCAGCTCATACCTGTGATCTTCACTGCATGGCATTGTATGACTCTTGACAAACTACTTCATTTCACTCTGCCTAGAATTCCTGTCTTCAAAAATGACATCAATGTTAAGTGGTTCAGGTGAGTGTCGCATAAGTTAATGTATGTAACTATGAGACTAGGCCCTTACTTATAATTCTGTAGTATTTGTCATTTTATAAGAAAAAGAAATAAACTTCCAACTCATGTTATGAGTTGAGGTGGGTTTTTTTTCTTTTCTGTCTTAAACAGCCAACTTCGATTAGAACCCAGTTGCCTCACAGGCTCAGCCAAGTGCTTGGTTCATTTTCAGTTCGCTCTCTCTGTAGGAACTTGCTGCAGCAGAGATCTCACCAGCGCAGCAGATAACACCAAAGAATATTTTCACAATTTCCCCCATTTTCATTGTTTACCTTCCCTAAAAGACAACGGTTGTAGCCAGGATGCTCACTCACCCAGGACCACCGAGAATGGTCTCTCACAACACTCACTTGTGTTCTGTTCATGCCCAAAAGGCAGGTTTGTGAGACTTCAGTATGCTAAGAAGTTACTTAAGCTGGGATTTTCCATATTTTGTCTGACTTTCTTAGTGGTGTTTCTAATTAGCTGCTCACCCTGCCAAAGACATCAAGGACTTAAGCTCTCCAAAACCAGAAATCCCTCACTGTCTGAGTACTAGGAGAGACCTTGAGATATTCCCTGAGGGGTTATATCTCACTGCTGGTGCCAATGGCCTTTGGAGATCTTGATTCTGAAATTACATGGGTACTGGAGATAAAATGCACAAGAAATTGTTACTTCATTTTTCAAGATGAAGATATTCTTTTCAGAAAGTGCAGCTGGTGGCACTTTTAAGATATAATTTTTACTTCATTCACTTTTTTTTGTCTCTCCTACTGAGAGGGATTTGGCCCCTGAGTCATGGGATTTTATTATTTTCCTTCCTTACTAACAAGCCAAGAGCATAAACTCTCCAGTCTGTAGAAGATAATGCACCTGAGTTTAGATTCTGCTGTTCTCCAAAATCTATAAATAAACATCTAAATGGCAAAATAGCAGGCTTTCAGTCTTAAATATGCGTGTCCTAGAAAACAAGGCCTATGGGTCACCTTAGCATGATCCAGGAGAGATGGCGCTGCTACTCTTATCGCACCTACCCTTGAAATCTGAGAATTCACGGGTGCAGGAGCTGGGTTTCAGTTTTGCAAACTTCTGCTCTTTAGTTTTATTTTGCTTTAATTTGGCTTTCAAACTCACAACTGTAGAGTTATAGCAAATGACTACAACAATGTTTCCCTGAGAGGAGGTGAGTGGCTGTCACTCACACGAACTGGGCGCAGGGTGGGCAAAGATGCTGACTGCAAATGTTTGCGTTCACATGCTGAGAGCCACCTTTTCTCCCAGACTATTTCGAGTTCCTGATCTGCTATTAGTAATATGGAAAGTACAATATTTATTGTTCATCCCATTTCTAATGATAGCGACTCTACGGTCAGTTTCATTGTTACAAGCTCATTTTTAATAGCTTCCTGAGACTTGTGGCAATAAGAGTCTCTGAACTTCTATACAATGACAATTGGTACTTTTTTTAAAATTGAAAGTCATGTTTTATGCATACTGTCATTTTACTTTCTGATTTGTCACAAAACCTTTTTGAAAATTCTATTGACTAGCTAGTTTTATTTCACTAACCTCACAAATGTTTTCTATTTCACCATCAAAAACAATTTTGTTTTAACTTTCAGTAATCCTATTATAAGAAATCTCTCTTTTAGCGGTAATGGACACGGATTTTTGAGAACTGTTTCAATATGAGATCTTATACAGATCACAGACTATTTTTCTCAAAACAAGATGATATATCCTACAATACAGCTAAGTCACATGATACAGCCTAATGTACAGCTAGACTACAAGGTACAACCAACTTCACAGCACCACATGGTGCATGTTTTAGCCTAGTGAATTGTAACAGGAATGTAGTGGCTTATTGACATTATGAACTATTACTCAGTGTTCACAATTACGTGTGAGCTATACAATGTCAAAACCAGCAATGGTTTTGCTTGTACCAGATTGAAACTGAAGAATTCATTGTGATGCTACAGTATAATGTCTGTCAAGAGACAATCTGGAGTTTGTGGCTATCATATAATTTCATGAGATTATCCTCATATGTGCACCTGTCATACAATACATGGCTGTATATCCTGACAGGATGCATTTGTAGGTATTTATTTTCAAAGTTTGTTGAAATTGCAGTACTTCATCTTGAGAACATTTTTCTTCACTGCAATGGTAGACATAGCTAAACTCAGAATTAAATTTTCTGGAGGTCTGATCTGGATGGTCATTGATAGATTGATCAAACAGCTCATGCATGGCTTAGGAGTTTGTAGTTTTTACTAATTGTCAGTTAGTATTTGAAACTTCTTTTTTTAAAAAACTAATTTTTAATTTTTATTTTGGTGAATATATGTGTGCATATGTGTGAATTTCTGTTTTGTTGTTGTTGTTTTTGTTGTTGTTGTTGTTGTTGTTGTTGTTTTTTGAGACATGGTTTCTCTGTGGTTTTGGAGCCTGTCCTGGAACTAGCTCTTGTAGACCAGGCTGGTCTCGAACTCACAGAGATCCGCCTGCCTCTGCCTCCCAAGTGCTGGGATTAAAGGCGTGCGCCACCACCGCCCGGCCATATGTGTGAATTTCTGCAGAGGTCAAGATCTCCCTGCAGGTGGAATGGAATTACTGGGAACCACCTGTTGTATGTGCTGGAATTCACACTTTAGTCCTCGGAGAGCAGCCAGCACTCATCACTTCAGGCCATTTTTTTCAGCCCCTGGTATCTGAACTTTAACTCCTACTGAAGACTACAGTGAGTTAGTCTTACAGATAAGGAAATTGAGTTTCAAAATTTGTGTAAGCCTCCCTCCAGTCTCATGATTCCATATGTTTTACTGCTTGCATTCCACCTTCTGTATAGATTGTTATTTTGTAGGTAGTACTGGAAATTCATCTCCATAGCCTCTGGCTTAAGAGAGGTGGATGTAGACATCATATGCATAAATGTATTTTTTTTCTGTTTGTGTCTTATATGCTTCTTTCATCAGCTTTAATTATTCTTTAATAAATATAATATCCTAGAAACATATTATGTTGACTGAGGTTTTCTGTCCCACCTGGTCCCATAGCCATTCGGTTCCAAAGAAATACACCGAGGTCTACACTAATTATACACTGATTAGCCCAATAGCTCAGGCTTCTTATTAATTAATTCTTATAACTTGTTATCAGCCCATAATTCTTTTTGCCATGCCTCCACTTCCTGCCTGGTCATTGTCACACCACCTATACTTCCTGCCTGGCTAGTGGCCAATCAGCATTTTATTAAAAATAATACAAATGACAGGACAAAAGACCATTGTCGCACAGTAATATTACAACACCTTTCCCACATAGTAACATCCTATTTGACGCAGATGGCAAGTCACCTGACAAGTACTAAGTACTATACTAGTCTTTAGCAGACTGTTTCTCCAATAGCCACACCAATTGTTAACATTGATTAGTTTTTAAATTCACACTTTCTACCTTCATAGCTTAAAGATGTAAAATTGCTTTACTATGGTCACGCAATTTAGAGAAACCCCATATATAAAATCAGGCCTGAGATCAAAGCAATGCAATTATGAAATATTGACCTTGTTCCATGGTTTGGGATGCAACTGACAAGACTTGAGACATTCTGCATACATCCTACATCTTCCTATTCAAAGACTTTTCTTTTTTGGTTTGTCTCTTTTATAATTTCTGTGGATGCATTTTTATCAAATAAAATTTTGTAAGTACCAACATCTTTGCACAATGGTAGAAGCTTTTCTCATCATGTGTGCTACATAGAACACTTAACTGTAGTAAGCAGTCAAATGTTTGATTTTGTAATTACAATGTTCCCCTTGACAATGATTTAAAGCTCTTGTTTCAAGACTATGAGTGGTGCATATTTATATTCTAGAAAGCTCTGAATCATTACTGGAGAACACAGAGAACCAATAATTTGTGGAGAAATTTTACAAAATAGTGGGTATTTTGGAGGGTGGTGAAACAAATGAATGGATGACTTAGCATTTGAGCGTCAGAAGAGGCCCTACCAGAATGTGAAAAATGATAGAGAAATGATGCAGAAAAGAATTGGAGGAGATACCTGTAACCCAGGGAGGGGAAGGGAACAATTTTATTAATTACTTTAATTTCTCAGTATATACATTGTTTTCTCATGTGAAATATATCTATAGAGATAGATAGATGATAGATAGATAGATGATAGATAGATAGATAGATAGATAGATAGATAGATAGATAGATAGATAGATGGATAGATACCTCAATATTATAGATTAGCAAGTACAATGTGAAAACCAAAAAACGGTCATGTGAAAATGATCTGATTAAGTGATATCAAGGATTTCAATATGTGTACATGGGTTATATGTGTTCAAAATTAGATATGAGTGCAACTCAACTCAAAGGTGTAAAATGTTGAAATTTTGTGATCTTTGTTCTTATATCTTTGTATTGTGTAAGCTTGAATTTTGTACATAATCAATATTAAGTTGCAATGTCAGAACATTGAACAGATCTTAACAAAATACTTCAATCAGTTAATTTTGACGCTTCCATTTATGTAAAGTTTTCCTAAAAGGAGAATAAAGAGTGAGGCTAAAGAGACCCTAAGTGCTCTTTGGCAAAGTGGGAAAACAAAGGCATATTCAGACAAAGGAGATATGACTCTTCCCCTCAAACTGCTCAGTAGAAACCACTATCTCGATCTTTCCAAGTAAGTAATAAAAAAAATGGCACTTGACCTGGGTCTGGCTGGCAAACTACCTGTAGTGAGATGCGCTGATGTTTGTGAAAGTTTCTCATTAGAGAACAAAACTAGTTCTGTACTTTCTGCTGAGTTTTCTGTGGATGGGTAGGGACATATCAAGAGAATTAAAAATGTACATCATTGTCTTTAGAGTGAGCAACTGCTGACAATACACAGACCTCACTTGAGAAGACAATGCAATAGGGTAAATTGGAATTTTTGTGTCTTTAGCATAATTCTTTACTTAAACAGCTTTGCTTTACTACAAATTAACTTAATTTGATTAATGTATGTGAACTTGTGGAAGATTAAGAAGCATTATAGATAATTCAGTGCTGAACTATGGGCTTTTAACCCAAATCAAGTCTAACCTAGGACTCACTGTAATCAAGGTAGGATCCAAAGTAGGAGAGCATGGTTTGGGGTCTCAGAGTCTCTTGGGGAAAGGAGAGTCTATCCCTGGGCTGACATCATCAGCAGTAGCTTTGATAGGGACTGTTGGATCTGTAAAGCGTTGAAGGGGCATGTGTTGCAATGAAGTGGTGCTGGGGGAGGGAAACTGAAGATGAGTATAAAATACTGGAGTCTGTGGAAAGTATTCTGTGTAATCCTTAAAGATTGCAGTGGCAGTGCACGTCTGTAATCTCAGCACCCACAGCATCTCCCTGTGATTTCAAGTCCAGCCTGGTCTATGAGAGCTACTTTCAGGACATGCTCCAAAACTACAGAGAAACCCTGTCTCAAAAAACAAACAAACAAAAATATTTGGTGAAGAACAGAATACTAACTGGACATTACACATGCATTTTTTGGGTGTTACTGGATGTTGTGTTTTCAAAGCTTTTGATAATTTATGTTTTTCATATCATCCATCTTAATATAAAACTCTAAAAACTCAAGTCCTTGAATCTAGTTTCTATTCTATGACTATCCAAAGTGAACTATCTCTTATTACATGTGGGATAGGAAGAATATCTAGGTGGATAAATGTTAATCCATTTTATGAAGGAGAGGGAGCTAGGTAGCTTGGGAATGTATTTTGTGTCTGACCTTTGTGGAAAGACTTTCAAACTATTCTCATAATTTTGGAAAATTGCTGTGTTGAAACCACTAAAACTTATGAATACTTTAATATTCAATAAGTTGTGATACAAACCTATATCCATATTTCTAGCATAGTATGATCAATATAAAAATGATCCAATAATAAAAGTTTGGTTATAACTTGAATTATTTGGGGATTCCTATAAGACCCTTTTGACTAACAACTCAATTAGATGCAACCCAATCGCAGTAATGAAAGCTTTATTTAGTAACAAGAGATGGCCAGTTGGGAATCTGTGTACCTCATTATGTTGATATTTCATTTAGATCACTTTCAGATATATGAATATTTTAGAAAGTGTCTACTGTATTAGACTTCCATTTTATCCCTCAAAAGACCCTGAATTTTACCTGTCTCTCCCCCATATTCCCTCCCTCATCCTCCCCTACCCATTTGATCCTTCTATTCCATTCAGGCCCAAATCCATCCATAACTAGATATTCTATTTCTCTTTTTTAGGGAGGGCAAAGTTCTTCACCAAAGTAAAATATAAAGGTTAATACTGTGTAAAATATAATAATTTCTCTGGATAGCCACACTCTATTGAGAATGTTTATACAATTAGAATTAGAAGGACATGACTATCCATTCTTGGAAAACTACAAGGTTGTGTGCAAGCACATTGTAGGACCATCTAATTCAGCATCTAAGGATGGGCAGAGATGAAGAAAGGAAATATCAGGATGGTGTGCAGTGTCCCTGTGTTCTGTGAGAAGGCAGGAGAGAGACAGCAGGTGTGTGGAAGATCCATTCTAAAGGCACTAAAGGGAGTTCTATAGGGAAATTGAAGTTAGAAAAGACTTGCAACCAGAGCGCTTAAAAGTGATGGGTGAAATATTTGTAGGAGAAAAAAAATTGAAACATGATGAGTCTGATATACTTGGAGAGAATCTCTAAATCATTGAACTAGGACAGAAATGAGTTATATATCAGCTAATTCTTAAATTTGTAAGGAAATTTGTTCTTCCTGATGTAATGTGGACTGCCACTAGTCTAGCTGACGTCATCCATGACCTGCTCACACACACTCTGCCTCTGAGGGAGTTAAATTCTCTTGCTAGTCAGTCATGTGGCAAATCTAGAGAAGTGATTATAAACTGTAAAACCTAAATGTTTCTTCGCAAGTTGCTCTGAGACTTGACATTCTGACCCATCACTAACTAATCTTTAAAAGTTAATCTTTCTAGATACTAATGAGGGCAATGGGTGAGGATGGAAAATTCAGGAAAGAATTGAAGAAGATTTATACACATTTACTTTAAAAGAGGATAGTTAGTATAAAGATTTCACTTCATTTTCCAACAAGCTAGATTCCTACACCAATGTTCTTATACTTTCTTTTGCATTTTTAAAAATTCTTTTACAGAAGTTAATAGCATCTCTTGGGAATCTATTATGTGACACCCAAGGTGTTAAGCATTGAACCTACAAATGTCAATCAACCACAGTTCTCTGCCCTTATAGAACTTACAGTCTAATGGGAGAGATATATAAATGAATGATATTAATATAATATGTATTAAATATAAATTATTTCTGTAAGAACAAAGTCATACAACTGTCTACTCATGTGCCATGACTATCAATATATACATATTTTATTATTTATTTATTTATTAATTTTTCATGATGGTGATTTTTGGACCCAGGACACAATATGTGTGCCTCTAATATGACAAAGTTAATGTATAACCAAGAGAGTCATGAGTCTTGTAATTTTAGCAGGTTTTATCTCTGCTACAGACTGTCCATCAGAAGCAGCCTTCATATTAGAAGGTACACACTGGGGATAGGGAGATGCTTCATGTGATAAAATTTTATACTGTAAGTCAGAAGATATTATTTTGATCCCCAGGAAACCAGATGAGGTGGCATGTGTTCGGGGTCTCAGCACTAGTGACACAGAGACAGTTTCATCACTGCCAGCACAGTCACCTGATGGGACGATGAACGTGTGCTTTGTCTTAGTTTTAAAATCGAACTCCACGTATGGCATCACACAGTCTACTGCAGTGAGTACCTTATGCCAATGTATTATTGTCTATGTACATTTGTGAACTATTTCATAATTGCTCACCCCTTAGAATTGAAAATTAAAATTTCAATTTGTAGGCATAGCAATTCATAAGTAATACTTCTAATACATTCATTCAGGTACTCAAGATTTTATGCACATAATCTAATTTTAAACTGCAGTATCAACATACAAATATATTATTTCATTTTTGTATATACCCTATTTTTTCAAGAACTGTAACCTCCTTCCTAGCTGTGGAAGGGTTGATCATATTTTCAAAAAGTATACTTCAAGAGAAGGGTGAAAAGGATATAATTATGTTTTAAAGAAAATGTGTATTTAAAAAGTAATCACCACTTACTGTTTTCAGATTTTTGCTATAATAAAATCTGATTGGAATTATTTCTAGAAAGTATATTTTATTATCAATTCTGAAATGATTTTGCAAGAAAATTAAGTCAATCATATTATGGAAATAAGATACTCTTTAATAATCTAAATTTCCATTCCTCCATGCCAGTATTAAAAGCTGAATTCTAAAAGCATTTTGATATTCTTAATTTTCTGTTTGCTTATTTCAGTTTGGACCCTAAGATCTAAAATAAAGAACATGAGGTGAAATCTCGGGACAGCCCTGCCTGCAGCCTGCTTAAGCCACATAGCTGTACTCATTCACCCATGTCATTTGCAGGGTGACATTTTCCAACAAGGGCAAAGTTCTCATAGAAACTGTAAGACTCAGATCAACTTGCAGTATTCACTATCTGGCCCTTCAGAGAAAATACTTTTCCAACCCTCCCTAAAGCCTTAGCCAATTTTATATCTTGCTTTTAGGAAATGCCTATACAGTGTACCGAACAGTCGAGACAACCTGAGATGTTTTTCTGTGATTTTTTTTTTAACCGTGTTTCAGACAGAAACTAAAACATGATTAGAACAAGTTGTCAATAGCAATGCTTCCTTCCATCTCTCCAAAAAAAGCCTAAACTGCAGGTGGCCTTAAAAATGTCTCAAACACAACAGGAGCAAGCCAAATAGAAAAAAGGTTTAAGGTCTGCTTTTAGAATTTGTGGGCAATCACAGATGATTGACATGGGCAATAAACTGTCAGGGTTTAAATGTGCACGTATGCATAAGGCAGGAACCACATCTCCTCCTTCATGTGAGCCAGATGACTTTCTGTCATAGGAGATAGCCCCTTGGAATATCACTGGGGCATCTTGTCTGATGTTAATATACATCAGCACATGCTTTATTTTAATCTTAAATTTCAGTCCATAATCTTATCTAATTAATCTCTTTTGAGCAACTGTCTTAAATTAAATCTGAATGAAGAAAGTCATTTTTATAATCAGTTATACATAGCCAGGTATACACAGTCATGGAAAACTACATATAACTATCAGCCATGACTGTAGTGATGTATATAAAATCTTACTCATTATTTATCTCTCCCTCCTAATAAATATGCACCTTTGTGGGCATTATTTCCTTTATCTACATTATTACTTGAAATGAGCAGATTATCTCATTTCCACTCAGATTAGCCTATGTGTTATCTTATTGGATGGACTAATTTTCGTTCTTCTCATAGTATTCATTGAATAGACCTTGTCAGTGAGAATTTATACTGAGGACTTCAAAATACAGAAATTATGTGCATAGAAAGAAGTCTCTGTGAAGTGCTGAAAGGGGACATCGGCCTCTACTCTAACTTGTCTTTTGAATATGTCTAAGTGAAGAGCATATTTCAGACTTCTGTGATTGAGCAAATAAAAGTGTCACTGTTAGGGATCTGCTACCACAGCTTCCATGGGGAATCGTGTCCTGGGATTCTTCTCGCAGGTGGAAGCATCATCAACAATGGGCTGCCCTAGGAAATGGTCACTGTTGAAACCTAAGTCTTGTCCTAAGAGAAAATTTTGGTAAATCTTTTTCCATTTGATCTCTCCTTTAGCACTTCTCTTTCTATATTAAAAACTGTACAGATTCTTCTACAATCTTCCCTATTTATTCTCTTGCATGGCACAACTATATAACACAGGGTGTGTAGTTATTCCTTCATTGAGAAGATGGACCCATTCTTTGTTTACACATAAAAAGTATTTGGCATTTTAACACACACAATCTATATAGTTATCATATAAAAGTCTATTTAATTCTTAGTGGAAGATGGGCATCTGATTAGGTGTTGTGTTTATTTCATCCTACTATAGAGAATTTTAAATAAGAAATTTTCTTCTGTTCCTGCTACATAGGACAAATGATTTTTAAAGTGTCATCTTAGATGGAAATACAAAATATAACCCTAAAAATTACATTCTGCTTAAAGAAGGACAATAATTTAAGGAAAAGAACAAAATGGACCTGCAGAGATATTCTGTAATTTTCATTGATAATATATATTGCACTCTTCTAAAAATTAATTAGTAGGATAATATCTCAAAAATATGTGGGCAACATAATAGAAAATATGTTTTCTTGGCATTCAGTATAAATAGCAAGATCTCTTATTTTTTAATCATGTTTCAGATCCATTATTCACACTTTCACATTGATTTTTATTAATCTATAAATAATATACTTATATCATAAACATTTTATAGTTTCAATATCAAGACTTGTGTTTTCCTTAGATATCCTCTTTATTTTTCATTTATGATTGTAAGTATCTGCATGCATTCATTGACACACTTAGCTAGCAATTCTATTAGTCCTCTCAGACAAATGCATTAAAACTATGTGAATATATCTTTCCTGATATTCAAGTAAAATTTATTGATAATAACAATGATAAATATCTGGATTCTAATTTTTAAATATTTACTCAGAACCAGCAAAATGCCAGATGTTTTATATACTGGAAGGTTCTTTGACCTGTGATGAAGCAGGAAAGTTCATGCATTAAAGTATATTACAAACACATTTCCTACTGGACAGCACAGCTTATTGCCACACTGTACAGTAGATTATATGTTGCTCCCCCCCTTGAAATCCAGTGGCTAACTTACAAATTTAGCTTGCTACTGCTTCCTGGCATCTCGTAAAATGGTTGTGCCACCAATAACCAGACTGGTTAAAGATCCAAACAGAATAAAAGTATCTTCTAGATGTGCCTATTATTTGGATTATCTTGAAGTTGAAAAGTGTGAGTTGAACCATGGTAAGTCAAGGACCTTCTATATTTTTCTTTTTATTTAACTGTAATGCCTAGGTTTTTTTTTTTAACTTACTGTATCCTTGTGTGACACAGCTAAAACTGACAGACCTTGTACCTTTTGTCCAAAATCATTTATCTGGAAAATGGCATTAAGATTTCAATTAAGGTCTGTCATACTCTTAACTACTACAGTGCATTGTACTACTCAATTAAAACACATGTAAAGTCACCATACAGTTTTTCATCTGTTTTTTCAGATACCACCTCTTCCATAAGGGCCAAAAAGCTCATAGTTCCTCTCAGTCACAATCACCACAATCCATTGTTATTTTCTAGTCCTGGTCAATGATAAATGTTCTTTTTTCACCTTTTGTCTGAACTTTCTCGTATTCACATTAACAGGTCACTATTTCTAGTATCCATTGGATGTTTAGAACATATGGAGGTGCAGAAACACCTCAGTTTAAGGAGTGGCCATCACCTAGTAAACTTATGCCATACTCTCTAAAGACAAAATTCTGAAATCCACAATTCTAATGGTTGGAATTTCAGTAGACCAATAATCCCTTAAATGGTGCCTGTAAAGACGACTCACGAAGAGAACTCAGGTTTAATTTACAGCATCGACATGGCAGATCACAGCTGTCTGTTTGTGACTCCAGTTCCAAGGAATCCATTTGTTGGAAGAGGCTGCTTGTTTGGCTACTCAACGCCAAAATAATCACACAGAAACTATATTAATTAAATCACTGCCTAGCCCATTAGCTCTAATTCTTATTGGCTAACTCTTACATATTAATTAAACCCATTTCTATTAATCTGTGTATTGCCACATGGCTGGGGCTTACTGGCTAAAGTTCCGGAGGTCAACTCTTGCAGGGATACATGGCTTCTCTCCAACTCCGCCCTTCTTTCTCCCAGCATTAAGTTTAGTTTTCCCTACCTACCTCTATTCTTTTGCCCTATCAGGCCAAGCTAGTTTTCTTTATTAATTAACCAACCATATTCACAGCATACAAAGGGGAATCCCACATCACCTCCCTTTTTCTGCTTAAACAAAAAGGAAGGTTTTAACTTTAACATAGTAAAATTACACATATCAAAATAGGTATTAAGCAATAATTATTATAATATTTATATCTACTTTATCTTTTATCATAAATAGGGAAAACTATAACTATAAATTCTTCAACTCTATAAAAGACTCCAGAAGGATATAATATTTCATAATTAAACAATAAGTTCATTGTAAGTACTTCCAAAACTCTAGAACTGACAAAGATATCTTGCTGCCTGGAACCCAAAGTTCTTCTGTACCATTTGGGCATCCATCTTCAGCCTACAGGCCCATAGAATCCAGCATACTTTTCCACAAAGCAGGAAATTTCGAAGACAGTTCAGCCTATATTGGCAACTTTATTCTGTGTCCTGCAGAATGCCTAGCAGACTCTTGCATGAAGCAGGGACCCTGAAGAATCATCACCTACCTTTTGGCAAGTTCAGCAGTCATTTTTTTTGTGGGTCCTGCATGTCCAGCTCATACAGCATAATATCAAACAGTCCAGGCAAGAGCAGCTTCTTGCACAAATGGGTAACAGATTCAATGAAGAGCCTCTTCAATGCCCATCTTCCTCTTGAAGTAATTGGTGCTACCAAGAGCTGATGTGTCTCATTGTCATGAAAAGTTCTAAGTTCTTAAAACATTTTAAATGCCATATTATATAGTCTTTGAAAGAAGCCTAACTGATATATAGCTTTATATATATATAAAACCTAACTAACATGATTATGAGCTTGACTATTACAGATGATTATCTGTTAACCTATATTTTTAATTATACATTACATTTTTAAATGAGCTGCACAGACACAATACTTTAGTCAAGAGCAGAAATATACATATAACAAAGTTGTCCTTAAATTGCATCAATAAACCAAGATCCATACTAATGCAAGTCCCTATATTTCCCCTTTAAATATAAAAGAATATTTATAAACAATATTTGGGAATGTGGGTGTAGTCATTCTCCAAACTGCCTCCTGCTCTTCATTGGGTGAAGTAATTTTTTGAGGAGCGGTCAAGAGAACTGCTCAGAGGGTTTTGGTCCATCAAACCATATTGGTCTGGAAGCGATCCACAGGTTTTATTCCACTGTGGAAACAAAAGAAGAACCTCTTTTCCAAAGACTCAAATTTTGAATTCAATATACCTTTGAAATAAATATGTGGCTTAGCTTAGCAGTCCCCAGAATCAAATGTCTCTCTGCAGTAAAAAATAAACAACCAAAAAAAAAAAACCCAACACCCCAACACAATAATATATATATAATCCAGACTGTCTGTGAATTTTCCGTCTTTACGTGGCTTGTTTTTACTCTATTACTTGTGATGGGATTAAAGGTGTACATCACTACCACCTAGTTTCTATGGCAAACTAGTGTGGCTACTGGGATAGAAGGTACATGTCACCACTGCCTGCTCTATAAGGCTGACAAGGGTGGCTGTTTTATGCTATGATGTTCAGGCAAAATTTATTTATTAAAATACAAATAAAATATCACTACATTTCTCCTTTTGGTCTGAAATAAAATATAAGGCTATAACTATATAAGGAATACTATATACACTAAATAAAATGACTATATACAATATATACTGATAATAACTATATCAACAATGTCTAGTCCATTTGCATTTGACAGATTCAGAGGAACTACTCCATATTTATCCTATATTGGTGAATCCAAAGTCTTGTATCTATTTTCTTTCTTTCATAACTTGATTTCTGCATCAGGTAAACAAGAAAAGACTATAATTATCTAGTGTTCAATCTGCCCAGAGACCTGAGAAGAAACTATCAACTAGGTGAGCAGGAACTATGAGCAAGTGACTTCCAAAATATTTGAGAAATGACAGAAATAGCTGATAGGCTGGAAAGTCACCCAAAGGTCCTTTAAAACTTTGGAACATCTATCTTCAGCCTACAGTCCCAGCCTATCTGACAGACTTTTCTGAGGAGCATGATATTTTAAGGGCTGTCCTTCCTTGTCTTGACAATGATTGGCAGTCACTTTCTTTTGTGTCTTGCTTTTCCAGTTAGGGCAGCATATTGTCAGAAGTCAAGGCGAGGACACTTTCTTGCCACAAAAAAGTAAGATTTCCATGTGAAATCTCTTCGATGCCCATTATCTTTTCTGAAGTAGAATGATGCTAATGGAGCAGATATGCTTTATTGTCATAAAAAGCTGTCTATGCTATTGAAACATCTTAAATGCCATATTTTCTAGATCTCTGAAGCATTTCAAGATGACCTATCTAAATTATATCTTTGTTTGATCTTGAAAACATACTTAATGTGACTACAAGTTTGATTATAATAGGTGATTAATTACTAATCTGTATTTTCTTATTATCCTAAATAATTGGTAATAATAACTTTCATGAACTAGAAATTTGTATTACATTGTTAAATGAATTGTATAGTGCAGTGTATATATAATATTCCTAAAACATTAATCTCAAATTTTTATCAATATATAAAATTTGTGTATGATATACAAAACTCCAATCAAATGTAAAACATTTAAAACTAATAGTTGCTTTCTAAAAATAGATTCAATCATCTATCTAAACTCTCCCCTTTTTTTCTTTTAAGAATAAATTTAATAATCTACCCTTTTATCTTATCATGTATATATCCACCCCCCTTTTTTTCAATCCAAGAATCTTAAATCTAAGTTCACTTGCTAGTTTTTTTTCCTGACCATTATCAATAATAACTTGAAACCCACCATCTTATACAGTGACAAATATCCATATTCCATTGAAAAACTGAAAACCACCTATCCCTCCTCTTGGGAATGTGGGCATCATATTCTTAAATTTACATCCTACTGTCTGGGGCAATGATATTTTCAGAGGATCCTGAAAATGTGGGTTAATTGTCAAGTCCTGGGAGAGATATCTCTATCATTTTTTGTCTAGTCTCTGAGTAATAGGAAAGTACAGGGCTTGTATCAAGTCCTGGTTAGAGTAGTCTATTAGACTGGACTATCTCAACTAGTCACCTTGAAATTATTCTGAGCAGCCTGTAGTCCAAAGTCGATCTTTAGGTGGTGCTATCAGCTGAATGACATCATATGAACCAGGTGGAATCATTGTTATGGGGTCCCATTTTCTTCCTGGAGACTTCAGAGATTACCATCAGAAAATGTATCGTTCACTGTGGAAAACTTAAACATTATTCATATCAAAATAGAAAGTTTGAATTTCTATAGACACATTCAAAGAAATGTACTATAGATACAAAAATAGATATGGGGAACTTTTAAAAGCAGAATTTTGATAACTTTAGTCTTAGATTTTTAATTTCCTTCTGTCTCACATCAGGAGAGCCACCTGATGTGAGACAGAATCTCTGAGATTTTCTTATAACAATATGCTTGGAATTTGAGGAGAGAGCCACAGTCCAATTCCAAAGCCAGATTTAATTTTTAAGTAAGTCAGAACTGCCATTATTTTAAGAAGAAAGGAGGTATGTACATTTGGGTAATGAAATCTTACCCTGCAGGGATTATTGGTATCACAAGTCAGATACTTTTTCTTTGCTTGGTTATTCTTTCTGGATATCCATATTTTCTTCTTTAGGTGTCTAGACATCTAATATCTCTAGACTTTTTTTTAATTTTTATTTTAGCATCATTTTTATTGAGCTATACATTTTTATCCAGTCCCCTACTTTCCTCCCCTCTCTCCTTCTGTTCTCTCCCATGACCTCCACACTCCCACTTTTATTCAAAAGATCTTGTCTTTTTCTCCTTCCTATGAAACTCCATGTATGTCTCTTCTAGGGTTTTCTTCTAGGGTTTTCTAGGGTTGCTTAGGTTCTCTAGGGTTTGGATTGTAGACTGGTTTGTCTTTGTTTTATATCTAAAAGCCACTTATAAGTGAGTACATATTATATTTGTTTTTCTGGATCTGAGTTACCTTACTTAATATGATTTTTAAGACCTATCCATTTGCCTGCAAATTTCAAGATGTCATTATTTTTTAACCATTGGGCAGAATTCCATTGTGTAAATGTAGCACATTTTCTTTATCCATTGCTTAGTTGAGGGGCATGTAGGATGATTCCAGGTTCTGGCTATTATAAATAATGCTGCTATGAACATAGTTGAGCACATGTCCTTGTGACATGATTGAGCATTATTTGGGTATACACCCAAAAGTGGTGTTGCTGGGTCTTGAGGTAGATAGTTTCCTAATTTTCTGAGAAATTGGAAGTTATTAGGATTCTGCAATCAGTCTCTCCTAATTTGTACCCTTTCTCATCTAATTTTCTGTAAATTTATTTTATAACTTAGATAATTAATATAATCTCCTTTTTGTATTTTAAGGAATAATTTGTTATACCCAACAAGACAAATTTTTTTTTTACTTCTTCAAACATTCTTTCTAAAGTATCTACATTTGAATCAGATAGCAAAATGTCACTCATGTTGTGGTAAACTATAGATTCAGAGAATTGTGAATTATTTCCAATTGTTGGCTTACAAAGTATTGGAACAGGGTAGTACTATTTCATATTCCTTATGGGAAAACATTCCATTGATATCTTTTAGCTATAAGTAGGCACTGTGAAGGCAAATTTTTTTTCTTGTAAAGATGTAGTGAAGAAACAATCTTTTAAATCAATAACTATAAGAGGCCATCCTTTAGACAATAGGGAAGGCAAAGAATTTCAAATTGTAGAGAGCCTATTGTCTGAATCACCTTATTAATAGCTCTTAGATCTGTTACCATTCTTCATTTTCCAGATTTCTTTTTAACAATTAAATATAGAAGAATTCCAAGGGCTGGTTGATTTTTTAATATGTTGAGCATCTAGTTGCTCTTGTACCAGTTGTTCTAAAGTCTGAAGTCTCTCTTTTGTTAAAGGCCATTCATTGCTTAATACATATAGGTTTCTTAGTTAACCATTTAAAATGTAGGGGTGTTGGTACCTCTGAGATTTTGCCAGTTGTTATTCTGTGTTTTTGTACAGCCCAAATGATTGGTGACTATTTTTATATGACCTTATAATATCCTTCCCAGAAAAATAGTTTGTTTATCATCCATTTTTGAGACTAAAGGAATGTTAATTTGTGTATTTCATTGCTACAGCAAATCATGACCTGTAGAGAGCTACATTGTGCAGTGCCATGAGGATGGCGCTGGTTTCTGCCCATCACCCCCTCTTGGGAATGTGCTCTAAGTCACGTACTATTCCTATATATGGCTAAGACTGAGAAGGTGGTCTCAGTCACATACCATCCCATATATGGCCTAAGCTGAGAATGTGGCTTGCTTTCATGTACCTAGACCTATCCGCTTTTCCCACGTAGCTTGCTGGGGCTGGCTGACCAGGGGCTACTTTAGCTATGGGTTGGCTTTCCCCATTATTCGAAGAATTGTTCAAGGTTCCTGAATAAACTGCTGAAAGAAGAGTCCAGTGTTGCGTCTTCTTTGCTGGTCTGAGGCAGACGCTACAATGACCCCATAAATTCACTGTAATATTATCCACAAATCGCCTCAGTCTTCTTCTCTGTCTTTCCGTTCCTGTGCAGTCAACCCATCTCTTGCTTTTTTTTTAATTTTTTAATTATTAAAGATTTCTGCCTCTTCCCCGCCACCACCTCCCATTTCCCCCCTCCCCCAATCAAGTCTTCCTCCCTCCTCAGCCCAAAGAGCAATCAGGTTTCCCTGCCAGAATGGCTAAAATCAAAAACACCAATGATAGCCTCTGCTGGAGAGGTTGTGGAGAAAAGGGCACACTCATCCGTTGCTGGTGGGAATGCAAACTTGTGCAACCACTTTGTGCACAATGTGGCGGTTTCTCAGGAAAGTCGGATTCAACCTACCTCTCGACCCAGCAATACCACTATTGGGAATATACCCAAGAGATGCCCTAACACACAACAAAAGTATATGCTCATCTATGTTCATAGCAACATTGTTTGTAATAGCCAGAACCTGGAAACAACCTAGATGCCCTTCAATGGAAGAATGGATGAAGAAAGTATGGAATATATACATATTAGAGTACTACTCAGCAGTAAAAAAACAATGACTTCTTGAATTTTGCATACAAATGGATGGAAATTGAAAACACTATCCTGAGTGAATTAAGCCAGACCCAAAAAGAGGAACAAGGGATGTACTCACTCATATTTGGTTTCTAGCCATAAATAAAGGACATTGAGACTATAATTCGTGATTCTAGAGAAGCATCTCTTGCTTTTTTTATGCCTAAGTTAAGGTTACAATTCTTAGGAATTGAATATTTACTTCCCTAAGAGGTCAATCTGGATGTCAAGATTCTA
The DNA here is from genome assembly GCF_950005125.1 of Chionomys nivalis. NCBI lineage: Eukaryota > Metazoa > Chordata > Mammalia > Rodentia > Cricetidae > Chionomys > Chionomys nivalis. The sequence goes on along the minus strand of NC_080090.1, from coordinate 37,344,700 downwards.
GAGTAATAATAGTAACATATGTACCTGTGTCTAATAATCCTCCAATTCTATGTTATTTATTCATACTCTCAGCTTTGGTCTTTGATAATTTATAGAAGTCTGCCAAAATATATGTTTTCTATTTCCTACTGGAATTTTTGATTCATCCTCCATGGTTATTCTATCATCCAGAGCAGTATGGTTTTTTATAATAGGCACTGGGTTTTCTAATTTTCCTGGGGAAGCAAGTCCTTGACAGTGACTGGGAATGACTGGACCATGTTTAACCTAAGGGTCTCTATGAGCCACCCCCCAGGAATTTCCTGATGGTAATGGTTGATTTGTTTGTCTCTTTTTCATCTATATTCATTAGTTCAACATCAACATTTGCTGCATCTTCTGCATAATCTAGAAGTTTGGTGCCTTTTATTTGGGCATTCCCTGAAGAAACATCATTTCTAGGAATGCCCTATCTACAATCCCTTCTCAGAATGCCTATTCTACCACAATTTAAAAAAATTGGAATTTTGAGGTCTCTTTATACCGTTGGAAATTGCTTCTCCTAACGAATTCTCAGTGTTATAGTCAAAGGACTCAACATTGTCTGTGTATATGATCCATTCCTCCACTGGCGCTGACCTGACCTTTGAGGGCACAAGTGGATTTTTTTTTTTTTGCATTTTAAATTGGCATTTTTAAAAGCCAGAGATTCAATGGGTACTCATCTAGCTTCTGGATCTGCTACCCCTACTTGTATAGCTTAGTTAATCTTTGCAAAAATTCACTAAATTATTACCTTGGGCCTTGTATAACTTTAGGATATGATTCAATTCTTTTTTCTGGTTCTTGAATCTTGTTCTAAGCATTCAAGGTTGCTGTATGGCATAGGGGCAAGGTGTTTTTATTGTATATAACTTGACTATGTGGATTAGCATAATGGCCCTCACAAAAAAATTTGATCTTGGGAGGCCTCAGAACCTCTGACCCTAGCTTGATGCTGATAAACTTTAGCTCTCATTCTCTAATAACTCTTCCACTGTATCTGTGGACCATTGTTTAATACAGCTGAGACTAACTAACGCCAAACCTGTGTAGTAACCTTATTTTTTGAAGCCCACGTCTTTACCAAATGCCTCAAATATGGTGAATGCATGCCATAGAAACTACTTTTTACTAAATACCTTTTAGATTTTTCATATGTATGGGCTCCCATTCACTTTTTGTATATCCTTTTGGGTATTTACTATTTGCTGGTTTTCCAGAAGTAGTAACAGTTATATGTTGTTAAAGCTCTTGGTAAGTCATCTCTGACACTAAGGGGTAATGACCAAATTAATTCTTTACTATTTGTCTTTTGTCTATATCTCATCTTGCTTATCAGTTCTGACAAGTTCTTCAATGGTTTCAAGTCATGTATCTCTGTTTTTCATAGAGTCTTAATTTCTTGACCTGTGAATATTTCTAACAATTTCATATAATCAGTTAATTTCTTTTCTAAGCAGAACTCAGAACCAAACAGAATGGACTTTTATTAAAGACATACCAGTCAGGGCAGATGCTTTTGGGCCATGGAAGCCATGATAAGGCACAGTAGCTGTGTGGGAGCCTCATGCAGGGTGGAAGCTATGGGGCAGATGGGCATAGGAAGCTGTGTGGGTGCCACTTGAGGTGGCAACAAGCCTCTGGTGTCTCAGGAAGCCGTGAGTGGATGGGTGGGGCAGGAGAGGATGTTAAGCTAGGTCAGATGGGAGTTGGAAGAGCTACTTTTTCTCTCGAATCCAGGTTGGCATTCCCTGGCATGTGCCAATTGCTAGTTGCTAAAATGTCCCAGTTAAATGGTTTTTCTTTGTGAATTCATAGCCCAAATGTTGAGTGCTAAATGTAGCACGATTGATAAAAACCTACAGACAGACATTGGGGTTCTCCCTGAAGGTCAGAAGAGCAAAACAGTCAGCCACTGGCTTTTACCTCTACCTTAATTTAAAATGGTGATCCTGCCACTGGGAATCCTCAGAATGAGACTAAGAGCTGTCTCCTGTTTTATAATCCTTTCTAGTGCTGGGATTAAAAGCATGCACCACTATCACTCAGTTTCTATGGCAAGCCAGTATGGCTACTGGGATTAAATGTGTGTGCCACAATTGCCTGGTATATAAGGCTGACCAGCATGGCTGTTTTACTCTCTGATTTTCAGTCAAGCTGTATTTATTAAAATACAAATGAAATATCACTACATCTGCCAGCTCTATGTTGTTTGTGTGACTAGAAACCTGTTTCCTCAGTTCTGTGTGCAGACAAGGAATCTAGCAGAAACAATGTTAGTATGAGAACTGCATCAGTACCCTCTTCTCCATGCTGAGTTTAAACATTCTAGAACTAGCTTTTTCAGGCAGTTGTTTTAACTCACTAAAATTCCCTGAAATTTTAGCAGCTGTGTCTAGCATCAGGCTAGAATAATAAATGTTTAATGGAAGTTTTTTCACTACTACTGTTCAGTCAGCCACGTCCCTCGATTTAGGATTTCACTTCCTCTTATATGGCCGTTATTAAGGTGCTGGGGCTGAAAGCCAGGGCTTTGCATATGTACAGTAACTGCTCTGTCTCTCATCACACAGCGACACCTCCTGCCTCTATAGAACTCCTGCTTTGGAGGACTGAAGGGATTAACTGAGGCATTCATGATTTTGACTCTCAGAGTATGAAATGGGTAAGAGTTAAGAATTTAAACTAGACTGCCTTGGGGACTGTGTTATAGGATTCTAAGAAATGTATTAAATATTGAGGCTATTATTAAATTCAAACAATTATTCACTTCTTTCATTTAATCTTTACAGTGTTAGAATTTATATTTTAGAAAGCAAAAAGTGCTCTTTTATGTGCTCTCAAGACTAGGAAAGGGTGGAAGGGAATGATTTTGAAAAGCAACCAGAAACAAAGGGCAATAAAAAGTGGGCTTCACATCTTTTCTAGTTGCCATGTGCTAAAAGTTCATGTGGTAAACCCATTTTTTGCTCAAGACTCAAAAATTATCCTCAAAAATGTATTTTCTGTCCTATGTGGCCTTACATATTAAACAATGACTTTGGAGTTCACTCTTTGATGAGATGAACAGCAAGATATAAGATGAACTTGTGACTGGACCATAGTATCTGTATATCATAAGAAACTGTTTTATAGAGTTTTCATCCCACTATTAAAAAGATCCAAACAAAAAATGAATAATTTCCCTGAATTTTACTCCTGTGACCAGAAACTTAATTTTTTAGATTATTTTTAGATCTTTTTTTTGAAAAATTTGACTGGTAGATAAGAATGAATGCTATTAAATACTGATGACTAATCTCCAACTTTAGTTGTATCACTTTGAAATATTATTTAAATCAGTTCTGAGGAAAACTCGTTAAGTACCCATATAATCTGAACAGCTTCATTTTAATTGTATTATTTTTTTAGATTCCAAGATATTGTATCAAGAAGAATTGAATTGCTAGGCAGAAATTTCTGAAATAAACAACAAATCTCCAAAGTAAAATCACAGTGAATTTACGTCTTACAATATTCTGCCCCCAGCAATATTCTGCTCATATTAATCTAAGGTATAGAGGTAAATGTTGATAAAATTCTTTTTCAAACCTCAGAAAATAAAAACCGAATACCCTTATTTAAAGTAAAAATGAAGAAAATCCTTTTAATGCCTGAAATTGAGAAGTTTTAGTGGCTTCGTTTTAATTGTTCCATAGTTTCCTGTATTCACATAATGAATTTTAGTCATTTTCAGGCTAGCCCCATTTCTTGATGGGCACTTTCTCTACATGTCACCTACCACATATTTTCAAGTGTCTCTTTTGAGTGTGACCCACTGAGTTTGATTAGAGTTGCTTTCGTGGGTGCTTTGGAAGTTATTTCCTGCAATAAGAAGAACCTATCTGTTGCTATACCATTGAAGAAAATGGCACATCCCCTTCCCAAATTGTTTCCTGACAACAGACTCGCAAGGAAGGGTGCCACATAACGAACTCCTGCCTTTCCAGGATGAGACATTTAGGGGACCAGTCTTGTCCAGGTCTTATGAAGATGACCAACAGCTGCAGTGGGGTCGGGAATGCTATGTCATGTCTGGGTGGTGTCTTTTTATTACATATCTTCTAGTCCGTAGGTGATCTAGGCTAAATGCTGGCTTCAAACACCATTGATTACATTATTGCTGATAACAAACCGACCAAATTTAATAGCTTAACATCAAAAGCATTTACTATTTCCTCATAGCTCTGAGTATCACAGATTCATCACTGACTATATTAGATAGATGTTCTCCTTATTGCTTTAATGAAATACCTTGCATAAATTAAGAATATTTTCTAACATGAGCTCTCTGCCAACACAAATAATCTCAATCAAGTCAAATCAGACCAGATTAAAAGATACTCAGGTTTAATTGAACTCCTGTGCTCACGGGTAGGCCTGAGGGGAACAGGAAGGTGCCAACTCGACCACTGGAGAGGAAAATGGAAAACCACGAGTTTATTTTCTGGGGAGCAGTTTAAATAGCCCAGGGGAGTGGTCTTGACTTTTACTGGAGAGGGGTCAAGGTTTGGTGGGCCAGGGGTCAAGGTTCGAGGGGCACAAGGGAAGGGGCTCCAAAGATAGAGGTCTGAGGCTGAGATTTACATAAAAACCTTAAGGTGAAGAGAAATTTATGTTGCCTCGATTTTCAAACATTTTAGTGAATTGGTCTTTCCTCCATTCGTTCTGGACTTGTGATAACAGAAGACATAATGACACGAGAGAGTATGGAGACAGAGGTTGTTCATCTGAAGGAATAATAAGTAGAAAGTGCATAAGTCATCAGAGAGCAAATATAACCTTCAAAAGTAATATGGTTGGTAACTACTTCCTCCAACAATGCCATGCTTCTAATGACAGGGTTGCCAGCTGCACATCAAGATTTTGTGATAAGGGCCAAAGGGGATTTTCCATATTTCCACAACTACAATGTCTCCAATAGATGATTTTAATTTGAATTATTTTACAGGGCTATCATTTGTCTGTGAGTTGCAGTAGAAGTTTCTAAGAAGTCTCATAATCTGCATGTGAACAAATGTGGGGTTTCTTCTCTATGAGGACATTACTCAGGGTTGCCTGAGGGTCCTCAGATGATGTCACTCAGATTTGCCCAGAACAAATATCCTAAGAGAAAGAAAGCAAGAAACAACAGAGACCTGAAACACAACCATGGAAGTATTATATTATTCCCATTGCTTATCCCTATTAGTCACAGCGAACAGTCTTTTTTTATTGATTTTTATTGAGCTCTACATTTTTCTCTGCTCCCCTCCCTGTCTCTTCCCTCCCATTCAACCCTCCCCCCCCCGCATGCTCCCAATTTACTCAGGACATCTTGTCTTTTTCTACTTCCCATGTAGATTAGATTCATGTATGTCTTCCTTAGCGTCCTCACTGTTGTCTAGGTTCTCTGGGATTGTGATTTGTGGGCTGGTTTTCTTTGCTTTATGTTTAAAAACCACTTATAAGAGAGTACATATGATAATTGTCCTTCTGGGTCTGGGTTACCTCACCCAGAATGATGTTTTCTAGCTCCATCCATTTGCCTACAAAATTCAAGATGTCATTATTTTTTTCTGTTGTGTAGTATTCCATTGTGTAAATGCACCACATTTTTCTTATCCATTCTTTGGGTTGAAGGGCAAACAGTCTAAGACACTGAGAAGGCCAAGCTAATATGCAGGTTTGGAGGAAGTGATCAGGCCCCGGTGTAGATAAGGCTCTTTAAGTTGCATTTCTTTAAGTGCCTTCCCTTGGGTACAATTCTCTGTTTGTGGAGACCCGAAAGTAATCTATCCTATCCACTGGGCAAAAGGCATAGCTCAAATCTTCCTTGAGATAAGGATTTCTATTTTGATCTCTGTTGATCCAGTTGAGAAATATGACTCTATCTTTAATTAAGGAAGCCTGGAAACTGCATGTTATGCTCTTCAGTGGACCCGCTGTCCATATGGGTATTGTGCTCTAACACTTTCAATTTTTCTGATATTTTTATTGCTACAATTTAAACTTTATATTCAGTTCATATGTTTACTAGAAATGCTCAGCTCTGGCCATTGTTTAGAAGTTCTTTTTTTAATAGCCACATCTTTGTTTCATTGATTTCCAACACCATTAACTACCAGCTCCTTCATATGAATAGTCCTTCCCATAGTATGTTTTCTCATTTCAGATTTGACAATAGGTAGAAAGGATAAACGAGTGGCAACTCTAAAATTCTAGGTGGGAATCTTCTTAGCCACATGGTCAGACAATTTGTTAGGTACGTTTTGTATTTTGATTATTAATGTAAGTAAAATATGGCAATAATTGAAGGAATTTCTGTCACAAGTGAAAACATTTCCGGTACTCCATTTTGCAAAATGATTTTTCTTCCTTTTCTTTTTCTCTGATGTTCATATTTATGTGTATTAGTTTGTGTGTGTGTGTGTGTGTGTGTGCGCATTTGCCCATGCACATGTGTTCAGGTCCACATACAAGACAAAGGCTGGCATCAAGTGTTTGCTCAGTCATTTTCTACCTTGTTTTTTCAGACAAGACCTCTCACTGAACCTGGAGCTAGCTGATTTGCTAGACTGACTGATTTCAAACATCAGTGATACTCCTGTCTTTACATCTTTAGCTTTGAGGTTACAAGTATGTGCCACCATTCTCTTGCCAAAGAAATTTTATTTATTTTTATTAATTCATTTCAAGATCATAATATTCCTAAAAAGTTTCCTCGAAGTTCTTCAAGTTCTTTCTGACAGTTCCATCAGTGTTCTTCTAGTAAAAGCTATGGAATATCTCAATAGTACAGTGCTTACCTAACATCTTCAAGTCCTGGCACAGTCTCCAGCAACACATAGTGCACAAAATCCTCCTAATTTCTTGCCATCACATTCTACTAAAGTCACCCTCACCCTCTTAAAGTGTTTCTTATGTATTCCAGTGTTAGAGATTGAATTCAGGACCTAGCCGGCCAGACCAGATCAAACACAGGCCCAAGAATGGAAAACATGGCACCCATCAGCTTTGCCTTTCACCCTTCTCCCCCTTGATAAACCATCAGATTACATTCCTAAAGCTAGCCACCAATGTACATTCCCTTATTGGTTACTGACTCATTCCTGAGATTGATCATCAAAGTACATCAAAACACCAAGGTCTAGTAAAGAAAATTCATTATTTTGACTACCCTAATTAAAATACCTAATCAGAACTTACCAATGTGTCCTAGCACCTTCTAACACAGACTTGACCCTTTTAACTCTTAAAATTAACACTTTCAAAGCTATTTTCTGCTGTTTCTGCCCAATTCAGATTCAGTCACCTTATCTGCTTGCCTCACTGAACAAAGTGTTTCTGCATTTTGTTTGTGCTTGGAAATTGGTGTTTGGGTGTAGTCTTTGACTATTCTGGCATACAGAGAGGACCACTTCACAGTATGCAGTTTCCCTCACAATGGCCCTCTAAGCACTACACCGAATTATATCTGGAACCCATGCATTTTGTATCACAGCACCCTACCACTGCCATCAAAACCTATACTGATAACTGACTATCAATGAATTATCCTTAAACCTAGCAGCTTAAATATCATGAACATTTGCTACATTGTATGCTTTCTGAGAATTAGGAACCCAGGAGTCACTTTTCTCGAAGGATTGACTGCTCTGAAGGATTGGCTTTGAAGATGCTTCAATGATATGTCTGAGGACTTAATTATTCATTACATATACTTCTCCATACGTTTTTCAAAGGGTTCACATAATTTGGTTGCATATTTCTACCAAGTGAGTAAGACAAGGGACAGGAAGAAGAAAGAAAAGGACACAGTGTCTTTTATAACAGTCCTTAATAATCTTATGGATCAACTTGGCTTGACCAGGTGGTCAGATACTTGGTGAGCTGCTTTTTATGTAAGGTTTTTGGATAAGATCAAAATGTAAATTAGTTGACTCTGAGTGGACCCCAATCCCTTACAATCCCTCTGAATGAGGCTTGAATTGCTGTCTACCATAAAAGTATGAACCAATTCCTTAAAAGAAATATCTTCACCTCACTTTCTAATACATATCTTGGGGATTCATCCTATAGATACAATTTCTTCAGATTCTGACTAATACAGTAAGCTAATATTAGAAGTGGCATAACATGCAGTTAATCATATTCTACTAATCACGCATGCCAAACTTACCAAAATGAGGAAGAGGAAGCAGGAAACTTGTGAGACAGTCTTGAAATAAAATACAGCAACAACCTGATGTTGCCTGAATTTATATTTCTGATGTCAACTCTCTCTTAAAATACAGACGTGTAACCTCAATTTCATAGTTCATATCTATACATTTGATATCTCAGCTTTTCAAACTTAACAGTATTCTTGATTTACTGCCACGACTACCATCTGCTCTGTTAATCTGCCGGTGTCCTCAGTGACAGCTAACAGTAGTCCTGATTGTTTCACTACTCGGGACAAATCTTAGTTCTTGTATCTTATGCCCCAGCTTTGATCCATGAGTCTGTCAAACTCTACTTTTTAAAACACTCTGATACAAATCATTTTTACATTGTGCAGTCAGAGTATATATCATTAAACTTCAAGTCTACTATTATTTCATGCAAATAGAAGCAGAGGAATTTATCCTGTCTCTTCATTTTTGCTACCAGAAACAATGTGGTACATTTGCTAGCAAAATTTGGAAAGTGATGCTGTTAATATTTTAAAAGGCGTTCCTTTTATAGGCACCTCTTCAAAGTGAGTAGTGGCTGGCATGTGGTTTTAGGAGGGATACTGGTTTTGGTACCTTAGTATGAGGTTCTGAATGTGACTCTACCACTCTCCAGCGAAGAAATCCACTTGTTAAAATAGAATTTTTTCCTTTCACTTAGTTTCAGTCCCTCTTGAACTCTTTGTCAAGCACTGTTTGGCAGTTTGAATGGGGAGGTGCTGGCATTCATCAAATTAAAATGCACATACAAATGCATTTTAATGTGCAATGTACACTAAAAAGCCTCCCTCTGAAATTATATGGCCTGGCTTTACAATGCAATTTTAACATTAAGACATTTTATCACAATAGAATTACCAACACTAATTTGTTTATTTCTTTATTTCAACTATCAATTAGTCTTAGGACTACAGACCAGCAACTACATATTTTTTTGCTTTATTAATGGTGCAATGGGAAAATAATTATTGAAATGAGTATGGCTTGGGCCGATGAGTTTTCAACAAATAGAATAAACAGGATGGAAAATGTTTATGTGCCTACTTCAAGCTCAGCATGGGGTTTGGGATTTCGGCCTCATAAGGGGCTCTTAATGTAATTGTACTCTGATAAGGTCCCTTAGAAGAAGTAAACATTTATACTTCAGGACATAGACTAAACCTATCAAGGATATTACAGAATCAATATGAGAACGAATATTGCCTTATTTCAATTTCTTTTATAGTTTTCCCTCTAGATAACTTAGGTCAGCACATTTGTTATCTACAGATACATAAAATTTTCTCTAAAACAGGGATTCTTGGAATAGCACTTATCATCTCACTGTTACTGGGGACCAGGATAAGAAAGCAACTAGATGTGTGACTCTAGTTCAGCATTCTTTGTGGCATTATCTGATATAGGATGTCCCTCTGTGTGCTGTAAATATGTTTTCTTACCATTGGTCAATAAAGAAGCTGCTTTGACCTATGGCAGGACAGAATGTAGCTAGGCAGGAAATCCAAACAAAGATAGAAAGAAGGCAGAGTCAGGGAGATGCCAGCAATTGCCAGAGAAGCAAGATGTGAGATAACAAACCACAATCCTTGTAGTAAAATAGATAATAATAGATATAGGTTAAATTTAAGTTAAAAGTGCTAGGTAGTAATAAGCCTTAGCTAATAGGCTAAGCAGTTTGTAATTAATAGTAAACCTCAGAGTGGTTATTCAGGAACTGGCAGACAGGACAGAAATCTCCAGTTACAATTATCATCCAGATGACAGTGTGGACTACAGACATCAGATTTCAAGTTCATTATTATGGTTAAGGTTCTTCACTCGCTGTGGGTAGAATGTCTTTCCCATTAGGACACAGACTTCTTTATAAGGCTATTTTTAATGCAGCAGCTTGCTTCTTGCAGAGAAAGTATGTGGATCTAGGGTGGGAATGGATGGATGGGGATTACTGTTTTTATTGAAATCACAATCATAATTATATGACTATAATATATAGGGCCAGTCATAATCTGTACAATAGGCAATTTATTCCATAGGAGTGAATTTAGTTGATTTCTGTGGTAGGTGCTGTATCCTTAATAATGGGCAAAGTTGGTTTTGAGACACTACTCATCATTTACAGTCATCTCCATTGCTTCACTAAGCAGGGCTAAGTGGTGCTAAAAGCTGTGGTTGCAACTGGGCACTTGCCTGACATGCATGAGACTCTGGGTTTGATTTCTAACATTGGAAAAAGAAGAAAGGCAAGAACAGAGAGTTCCTGGGAGTGACTCTGGGGAGGCAGAGCACCTCCTGCTGGAGTATCTCCGGCAACAGCAGATCTTTCTGTGGTCTTACTCCATATGGTCCTAAAGTGTAGCAAGTTTTGGCTTTAATAAGTAGTATCATAAATCTAGCCTTACGTTCTTTTCAGAAACTGAAGAAGCAAAAGAGAGGAAGTATTCAGTTACTGACTGAAGGTCATTAAGTGCTCAAGTGATTTCACTGAGATCTCAAAATGTTACTTTTATCTTTTGAGGTTTATTAATCATTTTTCATCCCTTTGACAAAATACCTCCCCAAACAATTTAAAGATGAAAAGATAAGTTAGGCTAGGTTCAGAGGTTTCAGTCCATGTGTACTTGGCTTCAATACTTCTTGACCTATTCATTGTATGTTAGAACATTATGACACTAAGCATGTGTTGGACTAAAATGTCTCACCTCACGATGGACAGGATGAGGAGATAGAGATAGGAAGATGTCAGGGACAAGAATCTCCTTCAGTGACTTGTTCTAAGGACCTGCTTTTTTCACCAAGTCCATAACTCCGAATTTACACCGCATCCCATTAGAGCTATTGAATTATGAATCCATCAGTACATTAATCCACTGCATAGGAGAAAGTTTGAATGATACAATCACCTCCCAATGATCACAATCACCAGATCCAGTTGGGGACCAAGATCATATTACACTATAATCATTGCTAACATCTCTTGTTAAGACAACCACTCCAATTCATCACATTTAACTCACCTTTTTTTAAATTAAAGACAAACTTCCAAGTGACAAATTTGATGATCAAATTACAATATAAATAACTTCCCAAGATACATATATTATAATTTTCCATAATTCCAAACCACATTGTACAAATATCTTTCAGGTTTTGTTCTAACAACCATGTGTAAAACAAACTTGCTTCTTTGTTTAAGGGGCAAGCTTCCTCTCTCCATTTACATGCGGTACTTACTAGAGTGAGTTACGTCTGCTCCTCTTGCATCCAATCTGTCCTGCTTACTGATGTATCACATGAATTGTAACCCAAAATGACATTTCTAAAAACAGACACATACTGCATCACTTTCCTGGGTAATATCTGTAGTAGGTCAGTCATTCTCCATCTGTATCCCTCAATGTTACATTTAAAACTCATTACAGTATAGTTCCATTAAATATTTATTTTAAAAATCTTTCCCTTGTCATCCACTTGTTTTTAAAAATTTATTCACTTTTCCCGAGTTTCTAAGCTCAACTTCCAGTACCAATGTCCAGTGACTCATGAGCAAGTGTAGCTTCAGCCTCATGGCATCTGACACCCTCTTTTTGACCCCAAGAACAGCTGCACATGTTTGATATAAATGTGCACAAGCATACACACAAATACACATAGTTTAAAAGTTAAAATAAAATTTAAAAAGCAACAGCAAGGCCTTTATATCCAACTCTAACTGTTCCTTTATTATTCTTTGATGCCCAGACTAGGGTCAGCCTGCAATGGCATATATGTCCAGAAATGCTTGTTGAAGAAAACAGTCTTGTTGATGAACTCGAGTCCATGGTTAAAACTAAAAACCAATTCCTAGACTTCAAATACATTAAACTGAAGTGAAAATCACAGTATTTTATAATGCTGAAGCAAGTCTCAGCCAGTGGCCTCAAACCACTTTAGAATTTTGTTTCATTGATAGATAATATGTAAATATTCACTAAATGTATGGCAAATATTACCCAGTCTGAGATCAAAGCTGTGAATTAATGACTCAAAATCTGAGAGAAGTGGCTGCCTAAGTGGTAAATGCCACATTTCTGTGTTCTGCAGCTTGATCAACTGATGGTTGAACAGCACAATTAATAGCTACTATTTTTGCAATGCATGTGAAAAGCAGTGTTTTGTCTAGCTCAGTGGGTGGCATTAAGCTGGAAAAACACTACTTACTTGGCATTATCCTGACACTAGTCAATGAAGCCATCCGGCAAATGAAACTGCCTTTGTGATAAAGCAGCACAGTAATTGAAAATTGTCATTATTTTTTTTCTCTCCCCTAGGAAAACCCGAATCTTTCATTTCGATCTTTTTATATCACTAGAAAATAAATGAATATTTATAAAACAAGAAAGAAGGGTACAGCCAACCTGGGTGTTATTATTCTCAGATAACCATATATAATGAAGAGGAATAGTAAAGCAACAAATCAAATATAAACCCCAGTTGCTGCAGGAGCATAGCTGGTTAGGCATTTTTATCAATTCTAAAACAAATACATTGCAAGGGTGTCAGAGAGAAATGCATGCTTGTACACAGGGCATTAACCTGCACAGACATGTGCTCATTTACATTAGAACTCTTTAGTTACTGACAGGAGATGAAGACTTTCTGAACCAGCCTGAAGTCTAGATAAATGGTCTCAAGTTATCGATCAATTGTGCATAACCCTGGCCCACATAATAGGATCAATGCTGTTTTAAAGGATTTGGAAACAAAATTATGACTCAAGACAGTGAAGGGAGAGGTCATATGTTCCTTTATTTTCCCCTAAAATCACAATGGATTATTAAAAATATAGAATAAGAATGAACTCATATTTGTAAAAATAAAAATGGTTCTATAATTAGAGGAGCAAAAATAAAAATGCTGAAGATACCTTAGATAGAATACAAATCTAATAATGTCTAACTACTAAAAAAATTAAAGTTTCATCAAAAGTTGAGAAAAACATAAATAAAAGACAAGAATAGATATGAATAAAGGGACAGCTGACTTCAGAGTCCACAAAAGTGCCTCCTGGGAAAGAAGGGGATTGTAGGGGATCTCTGCTTAACATTCTCAGCGAAAAAGGGAAGGGAGTTACACTTCGGAAGTTTAAATAAACTTTTTAAAGGCAATTATTTAAAAGACTAAAATTTTAGCATGAGAAATTTACAAAAAAAATGACACCAACTTTAAAATGTATATTTTACTTGTTTCAAAATTTTAAAGTTGGTGCCATTTTTTTTGTAAATTTCTCATTCTAAAATTTTAGTCTTTTAAATAATTGCCTTTAAATGTCTTCTCTCTGTGATTTCACAAGATACTTTAGTTCACAGAAAGAAAGAGAGAAAAAAATCCTCTTCTTATAAAGCCACTAATTCTAACTATATATTATTATCTTATTATAAAATATAGAATCAGCTATATCTTTTCATACATTGACATTGGCCCCACATTTATGAACTCATTTCACTTTACCTCCTTGATGGTCCTACATGAATATTTAAATGTCTGATGCTGCCAATGAAACATGTTCTCTAATTTTAATTGTTTTTAAATAATTTGAGAACTTGATTTTTTTCGTAGTCAATATTATCACAAAACTAGCAAAAGTCCATTATGGATTTTATTAACTTGTTTTTCTTTCTTGATCATATATTTAAATCTTTTTAATTAAATATTTCTGAGACTTTCATATATAAAAACTGTATTTATATCATTTATACTCCTCCCAGTTGTCTATCCAACTACTACTGTACCCTTCCATCTGTTTCTTGAACTCAAAATCACTTCTTTAAATATCATTGCTACACACACACACACACCACACACTGAGTCCTTTTAACCTTGCTCATGTGCACATGTGTTTAGAACTGACTACTTGAGATTGATAACCTATCATTGAAATCATTCCTGGAGAAAACTGATTATCCCTTTCTCAACAGCCATTGAGCACCTGTAGTTCTTCATCTGGGTTGGGGGTCTTGTGAAATTCCCCCCATCCATGTTGACATGTCAACAGGTGATGTCATTACTTAGGTCTTTTTATGCAACCAACAACCATAATGTTGAGATCTCATGGGTAGCCATGTCTATAAGACATCAACTTGCAGATGAATTTTTAAAGATTAAATCTCACCTTCCTTGGAAGAAAGCCCAACATTCTAGCATCATCATTTTGTTTATTTTTCATTGTTTCCCAAAGCTCTGTCACTGTAGGAAGACTTCACAACTTTGGATGTTTTCACATCTGGTTTAGTTTCAATAGCATTTCAGGCTGTAAATGCAAACAGATTATTTTGTACTTCAGTAAAACATCTCAGATCACATTCTAAAAGAGGCTGACCACTATATAACAATTATTAAATGACATGGCTTTGAAATTACTATTATTATCATCATTATTTTTATTATAAATATAAAGAAGCCAGATATAGTGACTTGGGAAGTAAAGGCAGGATAATCAGGAATTTAAATCCAGTCTGAATTACATAATAAGTTCAAAGGCAACCTGAGCTACCTTAGTCTCTGTCTGAAAGAGGGAGAGAGCTAGAGAAACGAAGAAAGAAGGAGAGATAGAAAGGATTAAAGGACATTGAATGACCATTAAGGGTCCAGAGTGGAGTCCTATACATTTCAGCTAGGCAGGTAAATCACCTGACTGAGGGTCCACCTCTCACCACTCAGGATGGCAAACACATCTAAAGCCCTGCTGAAGTTATAGAAGGGACAATAATTGAATTAAAATCACTTTTCCTTGTTACATTTTCTACTATAATCAGTTTCTTGAGTCTACTAGCTGTTCTGAATTACTCAGAAAAGTGCATATTTTCCTGCTCTTTTCATCTCTGTTCTAAACATGCTTCCTCCTAACACTGAGCTTCTGTCTTTCTCTAAAGGCCCCCTCTCCACCATGTGGATGCTTTTCCACAATGTCGCTAACTGCCATGACTGCTTACCATAAGTGCCATGGCCTTTTCTGTTTTACATCTCCCTCCTCAAGGCAGTTGCTCTGATTGACAGTCACACTGGGGTTTATATTTTAAATTCAAACAAAATTACACTTGAGATTTTTTTTTAGTCCCTTCTTAAATTATTCTATTAATGAGACAGAATTCTAACGATACCCCAGCTTTTTTAAGTAACATGTGCCAAACTTATGCACACTCCCCAACATCTCTGGTAATAGAAGAAAATGATACAGACATGTACTCTAATGATGTTAGTACAAGCTAATCTATAATTCACCTTTTCTTTCACTTATCCGATTTTGTGGTCTAGGCGATGGGAAAAGTCTTTCTCCATCCTACATGCATTTGCACATGTAGTGAATTTTGTGATATATCATTCATTTCCCAGTATCATACAACAATATAAATACTTCTCACTAGCCTGTGGGACTCGAAATTGAATTTAGCTGCCACTCTGTGGTAGAACTGAGCTACTTTAGAGTGGCTTCTTCCATTGGAAAATCTATGCTAAAGTTCAATACAGCTCTTTTTGTGGCATCAAAACTCATTTCCCTTTATTGTTGAAAATATTTTATCATTCAGATGTATAAAAGTCTATTTCTTCATTTCCTGCATAAGCAGTATCTTGGTTGTTTTGAGTGTATGATTATATTAGTATAGCCATTAACAGAAACACTCATCTACAGTTTTGTATGTGTTCATTCTTTCTTGGAAGTGCCCTAAGAGTACAAATGGTGGTTCCTAGATCAGCAGTGCTATGGCATGGTGGTTTGAATGAAAATGACTCCCATAGGCTGATAGGGCATGGCACTATTAGGAGGTATGACATTGTTGAATAGGTGTTGCCTTGCTGAAGGACGTGTGTAACTGGGGGTGGACTTTAAGGTTTCAATTGCTTATGTCAGACCCTATGTTATTCCCTCTTCATGTTATCAGTAGATCTGGAGGTAGAACTCTTCTAAGCTGCTTCTCCAGTACCCTGTCTGTTTGCATGTAGCCAGACTTCCTGCCACAACAATCATGGACCAAACCTCTAAACTGTAAGCCAGTCACAATTCAATGCTTTCCTTTATAGGATGATGAAGGCGTAAATCACAAACAATCCCACACCAGTTTGGAATTATGATTAATAGGGTGGTATTTATTTAAAGGGGAAAAAACTTACAGATCACCGTCCCAGACAAGAGCCCTCTGCGCAATCAGGAAGGGGTCTAGAAGCTGGAAGTGGAGCAGGAAATAAGAGAGAGAGGAGAGGGAAGTGGCCGCTTTTTTAAAGGGAGAGAGAAAACACCCCAAGGGGCTGGTATCTCAGCAGTTATTAGCTGAAGGAGTGGAAGGAGCTCCCGCAACACCTTCCCCTTTTGTTTAAGTAAGAGAGTTCTAAACCTATTATGAAATTATATACAATAAGTACAAATATCCTATTCTAACTAGCTTAAGTCTTATATAATAAATAGCTTGGCCAAGTCATAAGTGGAAAGTAACTACATTTATATAGTCTTCAACCCCATCGAAGATCTGAGAAGGGAAATAATGTTACCTGAGTAATTAGGAAGTGCAATCAAACAACTTCCAAAATATGCAACAAATCACAGAGACAACTAGCTACCTGGGCAATCACCCAAGGTCACATTTGCAGCATTGAAGCAATCAGCTTTGGCTAAGGCCTAACATAACTGACATACCATTTTCAAAGGCAAGCAACTTTTCAAAACTATCTTACCCTGTCTTGGCAGGATATGACAGTCCTGTTTTTTCCATTCACAGATACTCTGTATCTCTGTCAGTGGTTGAGGTATGGGCATTTCTTTGCCCAAAGGCCAGTTCAGCCAAGAAGAAAGGCTCCAGGTGGAGTGTCTTTGGTGCTCAACATTCTCTCAGGAATAGAGTGGTGTTGCCAGGAGCAATTGTGTTTCACTACCACAAAACTCTGAGTTAGATTAAAGGCCATTTTCTACAGCTCTTTGAAGAGGTTGAAGACTATCTATCTATACTGAGTATAATCTCTATGTATCTAAAGAACCTGATTAGTCTAATTATAAATGACAAACTCAGAATACTATTGATTTATATAATTCTCAATACCTATCTAACTTAAAGACTAAGACAATAAACGACTGTGAAACAAATGAGGACAATGACCTCCAAATATAAACAATGTACAAATATACAATGCAGTATGGTAAATATATATCAATACACAAACAATATATAAGTATCTTAATCAGAGGTAGAAATGTACACTGCAATATGGTAAATATACAATATCAATACAATGTATATATCAATACATAAAAAATGTTTTAAACAGAGGTAGAAGCATGCATGCATACAATAGTCAATATAATTTAACTTTGTATCAATATATAAGAATCGATACCAATATATTTGTCTCAAAACAATAACTCACAAGTACCAACAAGTACCAATCTATTATCCCATCATTCCATTATCCCTCTTTTTTTTTCAAATGATCCCTGAGCTTATAAAATTCCTTCCCCAACCCTTAACCGTATACTAATTATAATCAGTTCCTAAATGATGTCCCTAAACCCAAGGGCAAAACTTTACTGGGGGAGGGGACGTCATCCTTTAGAATTAGTTCCAGCTGTCATGGGGGCAACGTTCTTTCTGGGGGATCCTGTGAAAGTAAAATGATGGTTAAATTTCAAGATCAATGTCTTTTAAAATTGCAAATAGTCTCTGAGTATTTTGTGGAGGTCTGGCCAGAATGTTGTACAAGATGTGCACCATTTCAGCTAACCAAGTTGGAACCGTCTTGTGCAGATGGTACCCAAAACAGGTGCTGGTACTCACTCCCTCCATGAGGAGACACACACACCAAAGCCCCAGAGCAGGCAGTTGCCCAGTCTTGAACTTAAGCCTATAGAACCATGAAGCAGCTGAACCTTTCTTTTCCTTACAGAGAGCCAGGGCTAGGGACTTCATTACCTTGATCTAAAGTTAATATGAGGAACTTTTCAAATGGGGTGACTTGTTTTCTTTTGTTGAGTTTTAAGAATGTTTTGTGTATTTCAGGCACATATCTGTTATTTCGATACATATTCCAGAAATATCTTTCTGCATCTGTTCATGTCTTTTCATTCTCTTAAGAGTGAATTTCTCAGTGCAGAACTATTGAATTTTAATAAATTCCAACTCATTGATGTTTTATTTCATGAAGCATGTATTTGATTTTAATCTGAAAACTAATTCTCACACCCAAGCTCACACATTTTCTCTGATAACTTTGTATGTAGTGATTTGCACTTAGATCTTTATTTTAGTTCATTTCTGCAAAAGATATTATGTCAAAATTAGAAGTTCATTGTTGTTGATTCCTCCCAGGAACATTATAGTCTTTATGAACAATAGTTAAACACACTATTCTTTCTCTACTGAATTACTCTTGCTCTTCCAATGAAGATTTGATGTCTGTATGTCAGTACATCCCTTAGAGATCTCTGCATTCTTCTGTCATATGTGTCTATACTTTCAATAAAAAGCTGTGTCTCATTTATGATAGCTTCTGAGGAAGTTCTGAAATTCTCAAACTTTGTTATTTGACTCATTAAGTTGATTGGTTGAAATGACTGAAGGGGTAAAATTACTTGCGCTGCAATTCTGATGATCTGAGTTTAATCCCTGTGACCACTGTGGAAGAACCAGCTTCTAAAGATTATCTTCTTACATCATACCAACATTTACACATCATGGATACACATGACAGTACTCCAACATACACATCACATATGCGTGTGATAATAACAAAGAACTTCTTAAAAGTCTAAATCCTTGTGAAACTTAACTTATAAAGAAATAACTATGGTGTTACCTCAGTGGTTAACAATTGGAGATAGCTTCTGGTTTAGTGATTCCCATCCTAACTGTTACCTTTTCATTTCAGTTCTTGGGCCCTATCTAGCACAGACCCACGCAGACCCTGTAGCCTTAGTTTCTGTGAGTTCACACGTGCATCAGTTCAGTTGATTTAGAAGGCCTTGTTTCCTTGATGTCCTTCATCCTCTCTAACTTCGAGCTTCTTTCTGCCTCCTCTTCCTGATGGTACCCTGAGCACTAAGGGAGAGATTTGATGGAGATATCAAATTTAAACCTCTCAGTCTCTGCCTATTATCTGGCTGTAGATCTCTGTACTTGTTCCCATCTCCTTCAAGAGGAAACTTTTCTGATGATGACTGAGCAAGGCACTGATCTATGGGCATAGCAGAATATTGTTAGTAGCAATTTTATTGTTACTTTTTAATTTAAAAAGAACAGCATTACCCTAGGTTCCTGGTCTTTCTAGTCTCTGGTTCTTAGTCACCCAGGCAGTGCTGAGTGTGGGTTCCATCTCATGGAGTAAGCCTTAAGTCAAATTAGATATTGGCTGATTAATACCACAAGCTTTGTGCCACCAGGGCACTAGTGTATCTTGCAAGCAGGATATTATTGTCTATCAGCACTTCTCAAGCCACGACTTTTGATCCCTTTCGGGGGTCAACAATCCTTTCACAGGAGTCTCTGAAGACCATTTGAAAACACAGATATTTGTATTACAATTCACCATAGCAGCAAAATTACAGTTATAAAGTAGCAATGAAAGTCATTTTATGCTTGGGGGTCACCACAACATGAGGAACTGTATTAAAGAGTTGAAGCTTTAGGAAGGTTGAGAACCACTGTTGTAGATTAAAAGCTTTGTACCTGGCTTGTTATTTACTTTTCTCCTTTGGCAGCATGCTGAGTACCTTTCTTGTACCAAAGACAAGGAAGCTTATGTAAACACCAGATCAAAATCTCCGTGATCAATGAGCTGTATATAGAAGATATGCCTCTTAAAGTTTCCACCATGTCACAATGTAGATGACTGAGGTGAAAGAAAACCTTCCACACATATGCCTTTGGTGAAAATCCTAAATCTCAGTTGTAGCAGAATCTCAACTTTAAAACTATGGACATACTCTCTTGCTATTCATGTTGTTTTTCTTTGACTTTTTGTTTAAGAGTAATATATTTAATTTATATATCATTTTATATATAGCATCCATTGTACATGCTAATGGGCTTCATTAAAACATCTTTGTACAATAGATGATGTACTTTGATAGTATCCCCCAGTATAGCCTCTAATAGTTTCTACTCTATTGCTGTGATAAACACCAAAACTAAAGGTGACTTATAGAAAAAAGAACTTATTTTAGCTCATAGCTCCAAAGGGCGAGTTCATAATGGCAAGGCAGGCCTGAGAGCTGAGAGCTGACAGCCCTAGCTGGAAGCTGAGCGAGCACGTCTTCAAACAACACAAGGCAGAGAGCGAATTGGAGGTACAGTAAGGTCAAAAACTCCAGTGGCATGATAACTCTAGTAAAGCTCAATCACTTAATCATTCAATAAATTCTCAAAACAGCACCACCGACTGGGGACCAAATATTCAAATACATAGAGTCCTGGCTTTAGCAGCTTTACATGTATGTCTAGAGAAGACCAGTGTTTCTCTGCGTGGTCCTATGTCTCTACATTATAGGTTACTGACTTCTCTGAGACATATATTCTTTGATGGGTCTCTGATACCATCACTGGTTTTTGTAGAGTTTTTTCTCTTATTTTTTTCATAGAAATATGGGAGTGTCTTACATGTCATAACTGATTCCAGAAGTCACCAAACATAGCATTTTCAATAACCTGTATTATGAAGTCTAGTAGTCAAAAAAATGACACATCCATGCATTAAATATTTGATATTCTGCCCTTTGAAATCAGCTGTGATATCTTAGCAAAATGGTAGCACAACCTACAAATGCTACGTGAGTATGACCATCACTCACAAGGGATTCAAATCTGTCCTAATATCACGTGAAAAGGTCTGAGTATTGTTAGTTCCATCTAGTCTGTTACAAAAGTGACTGTTGTTTCCACACATTTTTCTGGCTTTGAATCTTGTTTTCTCTGGTATAGTTACAGTGATTGAAAGACTTGAGGTAGATTTGGGTTATGGCTTCCCCATCTATTTTTTTTTTAATTTTGCTTCACAAACTTTGGTATACATTTCAAAATTAACAGTTAATCTCTCAGTATTATCTTTTTTTAATTAATTAATTTATTTATTAAAGATTTCTGTCTCTTCCCCGCCACCGCCTCCCATATCCCTCCCCAATCAACTCTCCCTCTCTCATCAGCCCTAAGAGCAGTCAGGGTTCCCTGCCCTGTGGGGAGTCCAAGGACCTCCCACCTCCTTCCAGGTCTATTAAGGTGAACATCCAAACAGCCTAGGCTCCCACAAAGCCAGTATGTGCAGTAGGATCAAAACCCAGTGCCATTGTTCTTGACTTCTCAGCAGTCCTCATTGTCTGCTATGTTCAGTGAGTCGGGTATTATCCCATGCTTTTTCAGACCCAGTCCAGCTGGCCTTGGTGAGTTCCTGAAAGGACATCCCCATTGTCTCAGTCTGTGGGTGCACCCCTCATGGCCCTGAGTTCCTTCCTCGTGCTCTCTCTCCTTCTGCTCCTGGTTTGGACCTTGGGGTTGTAGTCTGGTACTCCAATGTGGGACTCTGTCTCTGTCTCCTTTCATCGCGTGATGAAGGTTAATATCCAGGAGGATGTCTATATGTTTTTCTTTGGATTCACCTTCTTATTTAACTTCTCTAGGATCACGAATTATAGGCTCAATGTCCTTTATTTATGGCGAGAAACCAAATATGAGT
The DNA here is from genome assembly GCF_950005125.1 of Chionomys nivalis. Classification (NCBI taxonomy): domain Eukaryota; kingdom Metazoa; phylum Chordata; class Mammalia; order Rodentia; family Cricetidae; genus Chionomys; species Chionomys nivalis. Next base: position 37,322,762 of record NC_080090.1, on the reverse strand, counting down.
GAGTACATCCCATGTTCCTCTTTTTGGGTCTGGCTTACCTCACTCAGGATAGTGTTTTCTATTTCTGTCCATTTGCATGCAAAATTCAAGAAGTCATTGGTTTTTACTGCTGAGTAGTACTCTAATATGTATATATTCCATACTTTCTTCATCCATTCTTCCATTGAAGGGCATCTCGGTTGTTTCCAGGTTCTGGCTATTACAAACAATGCTGCTATGAACATAGTTGAGCATATACTTTTGTTGTATGATAGGGCATCTCTTGGGTATATTCCCAAGAGTGGTATTGCTGGGTCTAAAGGCTCATCTGTATTACCATCCATGATTTAAATTAAAAAAATAAAAATCTAAAATCACATTAGAAAAAGTTAGTGTTATAATTTAGATAGAGTCTGAGTCACTTTGAGATTTGGGGAAATGTTGGTATATGATTAATACTCAGAAAAGGCAATCTTTATTTAAACAGGAGAGCTCCACTTATGTGTATCCTTGACATAAGATTCTACAATTAAACTCTGGCCTAATTATTCTTCTGTTTTTATTGAATGAAATATGTCAATGTTTTGTCTTTTTATCACCTAGAATCTCAGAATCTCAAAGAGGTCTACAATGTTCTTCTTCTGGCCTCTCTATTCCCAACAGCTGCAGAATGATGCAAGAGACTCTCCCACCATGTGCTTTTCTCGTCTCCAAATGCTAGTTCTCAAATAACTTGTGCCCCTAGAGCTGAGGGATTGGCATTCTGTTAGAAAAAGAGCCCTAATAACATTCTTTCTAAAACGAATCTGTGAGGATTTAAGTCATACTTTCTTCAATGTAGGATTCTTATTCTAAGAGCAAGGTCCTTTGCCCATGAGGGAAGAAATCAATTACCCTATTGCCACTGGTGGGATAACTTTAAGAGAGATAAAGCTAGCATTTTAAGCCACACGATTCCAGGCATATCCTTATGGGTTCTTGGCAGGATGTTACCTTCAGATTTTGTCAATAAGGTATAAACTCTCCACTGAGCTGTTTGCTTTCTCATTTCTTTCTGGCCTGTAATTATGCACCTAGAAATTATATCTTCCCAGCAATAAATTTACATTATGAACCAGACTGCATTTTGGAAGCATAATTCATATAGTGTCGTCTCCTGTTTGACTCCATGAACCATTTACTTGACCTGCAAACGACAGGGAGGACACCTTCAATTACATTTTACCTGCTGTGTCTCGCTAATTATGTGCCCGGATGGGTCCTCATTGACGCATGCGAGTCTACAGTAGAGAGGCCATAAGAGAAGATGAATCTCATAATAGAGGAACCCTTATTTTACTTCAATGGAATTGAAAAAAAAATCTTAAAGATGAAAAAAATCTCCCTATTATGTACAACCTAAATTCTAAGAATTTTTATCTTCCATTTAAATTAACTTCATGCATTGCAACAATTTTCTCCTCATATTCCATATATAAAAAGACACAGAATGAGATGAGAGAAAGTGTTCAGTATATCAGTGATGAGACCAAGTTTAATTATGGATCTTGCCCTAATAGCTATGTAAAGGATTCTGTAGAGGGGCCAGAAAAGTAAAATACACGCAGAACATTTCTAAATACTGTTGTGCTAAGAGAGCACCCTGTGTGACTCCCATCTTCACTTTCACGAGAGACATTCCTTCCAGTATCACAAGAAGAGAGTGTGTGAAAGTCCCCACCTCAACTTCTGTTCCCCATAGGCGTGTGTATCCACACACTGGGGTTTTCCTTTTTTATTGAAAGGACACACCACCTTCCCAAAGCTAGATCTTTGAAATTGGACCCGAGGTGCCATTTTTGTAGATTTTCCCCTTTCGCATTACCCAATTCCATTGATTTTTCTCTCTGCCTTTCGGTTGTGCTGATTGACATTTTTTTTTTCAAAATTTTAAAAACTGAAACACTTTTGAGCACCCTTACCTACTTCCCCAGTTTGTCTCCACCCCTCTAAAGCAAAATTCCAGGAACTTGTCTGCTGTTTACAAAAGTATCAGCTCTTTCTATTCCCTATGCCCTAAAATCTGTGTAGCTAAGTATTCACTTTCACACTTAGCCTCCTTGGAAATATTTCAGATCAAAGTTATCAATGATTTCCACTTTGATTATATATACATAAAAATATGTTATATTATATGTTTATATATTAGAGTATATTAAAATATATGAATATTATATATAGTTCTATATAATTCATTAAATGTGTATTTAGTTTTTATTCATGTGAAGAGGTGAGGTGTTCAATCCATGGAACCTGTGTACAAGAGAGAGAACAACTTTGACAAGAATGTTCTCTTTTTTAATTCTGTAGGTTCTAGGTATAGAACTCAGAATGCAGGTTTGGCAGCAAGAATCTTTACCAACTAACCCATATTTCTAATTTAAGTAAACTTAATTGAACTATTAAAACCTAAGTAATTCTAAGAATTCACAGTTTCTACTTCTTGTTGTTGGAGTCATCCATTAGATAGTGATTTTCATTTTGGTACCTGTTTCAAATTTATGCAGTGTTGTTTAATTATAGTTTGGCAGTCTAGGTACCATAACAATGGAATTATTCTTTTATAGAAAAACAAATTAAAAATTAGGAAATTGAAACATTAAAATAGTTGAACTTTGAACCATGTACTTATAAAATGGTCAACATTTTTACTACATTGTCAAACCAAGTAATATTCTATTCAAAAGTTATCTTTAATGAGATAAGGGGACCAAACAATGTATTTCCTACATTGGCGAGTCCCCCACAAGATGAGTCTGAGGCCAACTTGTGCTATATACTTAGACACTGTTTCAAATAACCCAACAAATTAATAACTATCATTTAGACTTCTATATCTTTTGGAATAAGACTATTAATAATTATCACATAGAATTTAAAATTCTATATCTTAATGGAATATTCTTAAAAGCATTTTATATTGATTACAGGAAGCTTAAGAATTGCAGGTGATCAGGACGGTTGTGGAACACTTTAATCCCAGCATTTTGAAGGTAGAGGCAGGTGGATATCTGAGTTCCAGGCCAGTCTCATCTACAAAGTGAGTTCCAGGACAGCAAGAACTACACAGAAAAATCCTGTCTTGAAAAACAAACAAATGAAGATTGACAGGTGGTACTGTTTTTTGTAATTAACACCATGGAATTTCAGTATTTGTTTGATATACCTATATTTAACATTAAGGAAATATTTTCTTAAATATTTCCAACATGTAGTGTGTTCTTAAAATATTTCTGAGAAATACTTTTATTATGGCTACAATGGTTAAATTATGATTCTTGTGAAGTCTTCTTAATGTCTTCTTGTTTATTTCTATCTATCCATCTGCCTGTCTATCTATTTATCTGTGTATCTATTAAATTTGCAGGACATTGCCTGAACGTTTATCTGAGGATCATAATACTTTTAAGGGAGAAGATATTCTGCATAGGTGCCTAGGTGTTATTAGTTGAATTTAAACCCAGTGAAAATATTTTTAATTTTAATTATATTGTTAAGTGTAAAATATTCCTTTGTTTCAAAAAGTGATTACTTCCTTGCCTCCAGTTGGGTTTGCATTCTTCAACAAATTCAATATTACTTTTGTGAATATTTTATCAAATTATAATGCATATAAATTATCAGTATTTTCAACTCAATCCTCTTTAATACAGCATAAAAATTAATTCAATAAACATTACAATGACATCAAATGTTCTTTCTAAGCAAGAATATTGGCTAACACCTATAATTTCGGGACGGTGTAAGGAGAGAACAAGAGGAGTTTTTTAAATTTTAGAGCAGCCTGGGCAGTTTACATTGCAAAGTTAAACTTTGTCTCAAAACAAAGAAGATGAGGAAGACAAAGATAATGTATAAGGGGAAGGAGAAGAGAAAGCAATCAAACAAGAAAGTATCTTCAACATCTGAATTAAACCATTATATAATTATAGAATTCCAAATTATTATTACAGCATCATAAAAGTTTTACAGTTATTCTAAGTTTCTGTATACATAACATATGCAGTCCTCTGTTGTTAAAACTTCAATATGGATTGCTCCAAGTTTTCGGCTAATTTGTGTGCAATTATGAGTTATATGTGGCCTGTGCCAGCTCCAAATATTGCTTTATTTCAAAAGTTTCTTAATTAGGTCTGAACTGGTTTCTGTGTCTCATAATACTGCATCTCACCCAACCAATTATCTATACTCAAATGTAGGACATTTTAACCTGCATTTGCAATAGTATAAATAAAAATGTCAGCTGTTGTCTGTTCAACAGAAATTCATTCCAGACTTGCTTTGATGTCATATACTAAATCAGGATCATTAGCATTTAAGTAACTAATGTCCTGTTTACAGCATCTACCAACCCTTGGGAAAAAAATGACACCAATACTGTTAAATTCTCTTTTGTTGCCAGAGCCAATGCCCAAGACCTTCCTCTGATTTTGGAATGTTGCTAGTAACTGATCCTTTGGGGAATCTACATCACATGCTAATCAAACTGGCAGTGGAAGCAATCTGTGTAAATTGTGGTCCATTAGCACTTCAGATGGAGTTAGGAAAGACACTATTATCCTGTCCATTTATACCCTGGGAATGGTGAAGGTCTTTCTTATCTCAAATAAGTTCTAATGGGAATTCATGAATTATTTTATCCTAAAACAGGATTTTCATGATATATATGCCTTAAGGATTCTTTTTCCTTCCTGGCTTATAAGACTTTTTGTTTGTTTGTTGTTTTTTGTTTCACAGGAATGCTGAATTTCTTCAAGATTTCATGACTATGATACAAGAGTTTTTCTTACAACACTTCTGTTAAATAGCGACTCCTTTCTATCCAAATACCTCTTTCATTAAAATTTTATTGTATTTTATGTACCTGTATGCTTTGGTTTCATGTAGTTTATGTGTGCACCATAGGTGTGCTTGATACCCTCTGAGTCCACATGTGATTGTTAAACACTATGTGGGTGCTGGAATTCAAACTGAGGTTCTATGGAAGAGTGACGAGCTAAGTCTGAATGTTATTGGATTTGGGGACAGTACCTTCATCAACACCAGATGATTTAGGGGAAATTGGCATCCCTTCTTGGGGTTTTTAGTTTCATTAATAAAAATAATTTAAGGATAAACTAAAAATCTCACTGAAACTTTTGTTAGAGTTTAAAAGATATTTTTAAAAATAGGACAGAAGAAGCACAAATCTTAGCAGCTGTCCAGAGGCAAATATAGGAGAGACAGAGACACAGACAGAGAAAAGGAGGGGAAAGAGAGAGAACCTAACCTGTGTTACTTAAGTTGTGATGGAGGGCAGCAACATGACAGATAAGCAGCCACATGACAAAGGAGGCATCATATAAGCAGTAAAGCTCAAAATGTTGGTGAAACACAGAAAGCTAAGTAAAACATGTTTAGATAAAAAAGAAGAAGATGAAAGAGGATAGTTAAGCCTTCCTTAGTAATTCAGAAAAGTGAATAGATGTAGGAAGTCTCATGGCAGTGATCCTGTAAACTACTCTGCAAAGGTTGGGAGTTCTGGAAACGTAAATTACAGAATATCATTGAAGGACTAGTTGCTTTGCCTGTCACTTCACTAGAGCTTGAGAAAAGTTTGCTACCTCAACGATAATCCTTGAGCAGGTAATTTACCTAACCCAACTGGAGTATTAAGTCCCCACCCACACTAGAGATTGTATTCTCTTAACTGAGAATTTTTCTCTAAGTGGCGTTTATTTCGGCGCATCTTGCCCTTCTGTGCTCTATGCACCGCCATACCATTCGTGAACCGGGCAAGGGGCTAGAGATCGAAACACACAAAGACACACAGACAGAGACATGGGTCATCCTTGAAACAGGAATGTCCCAAGAATGCCCCCCTTTATTGTGTTCAGGAGCAGCTTACTTATATAGGGCCACGCCCCAGCCAAAAGCACCAGAAACCATTCCCTGCCATCAGGAACTCCTGAGGGTCTTGTGCTCAGAGCAGCTGTAGGCACTCAGATCAGATCAAGTTGTTTACAAGAAATTCAGGATCGGGGCATTCACAGCTCCCAAGACTTTATTACTCTTCTAACTTCTTAACATATTTAAAGGATTTTATTTTCTATTGTGAAACTTACTTCCTTCTTGATAGTGCCACATATTTAGCTTTCTAAACCCAAAACTATGAAGGAAGTATATTAATAGAACAGCCAAGTATCAAAGTGTATGTGCAGTTTTGAATAAACTATACTTGTTATTTTTCATTATGTAAAATGCTCAACAACATTTGATATTATATAATTTAGAATTTTATATTTTGATACCAAAGATCATTAATCTTGATTTTCTTATTTTGTCCTCTTTTCACCTCACTTAGAAATTTAGCCATGATTGAAAAATTCTCCTTTCTTATTACCATGGAGAATTTGTGATGTTTTTGTTTCTTTCTCTGTTGTTGTTTGTTTCTAAATGACTTACATAGAGCCCATTTATTCACTTTTGCAAATGAATAGCAATTATATTTGCTTATAACTACTGCACATGTAAAGACATCCTTCATTTAAAGTGTGTTACTGAATTCCATCCATTGTACTGAGTCCAATCTTCTGTTTTAGCATTCTACATAGCATGAGTTACAGCTTTGAGCCCAGAGAGAAGGTAAAAATAAAAACAGCTAAATTTGGAACAAAATAAACTATTTAATATCTTTACTAACATAAGAGGGTAAAATATCCAGGGTAAAATATAATGAGAACAATTTTCATCCGAGCAGGTACTAATACGTAAAAGTGAAATTAGAGGGTCATGAATGGGTACCTTGAGGATGACAGGGTTTTCTCATTTCAGGTAAATATAATACAGGAGATTAACAAATGAGAAATTCAACCAGTACTAATGCCACTCCAGACCAGTGAATTCCAGATCCTTTGTTTTGTAAACTTGACAAGTAACTTGACATCTAAGTTTCAAAAAGGAATTTTGTCTTTAAGGGTCTCCATCATCTTCATAAAGTTATTGTTAAGATCAATTTCTTCTACTTCATCTGCATTAGGATGTTCAGGTCTTGCTGGCGTAGACCCATTGGTTTCTGTTGGTGCCATATTGTTCTTTATGTTGTTCAATGTGTTTTTACACTACCATCTGACCATCTCTTTCTTCAGTGGGTGAAGGTGGGTTCTGTGCTTTAGGGGGTTCCTCTTCCTCCAACTGGTGTAAGTTGAGCCTGTGACTTAGGTGGTTGCTCTTCCTCCATGTGTAGCCAAGCCTATGCCTATGGTGAACACTGGTATGGGTTAGAAGCCCCTAGAGGTATAGGCAGGATCATGGTTACTGTAGTTGCAGATGTGGTGGAAAGTGGCTGAGGTGTGGTGAGGCTGCTCCCTGGTCTTCTGGGCTCTCGTACATGGGGTTGGAGCAAGGGATGTGCCTACAGAGTCTATAGTCTAGAGAGTCCATATCATGTTCTTCCAAGAGTGTGGCTTCTAACACTCGTATCCCATGACTCACAACTGCCTGTATTTCCAGCTTCAGAGCTCTGAGGCTTTATTTTGACCACAGAACTCATGGGAACAGCCCTGCTTAGTTAGTTGGTTAGTTTTTTATGTCACCTTTACTAGATTCTATAATGCCCAAATAACTGGTAAAACATTATCCCTTTGTCTGTAAAAGGATTTTCCAAAAAGATTGGAATTTGATGCAGGAGAGTCAATAGAAAGATCAGCCCTTTTCAAGGTAGATGGGCACCCTTAAATTCTTAATAGAACAAAAAGGAGGAGATGGAAACTTTCATTCTTTCTGAACTGGAGCATCCATCTTCCTAATCCTGAGACATGAGCAAACTTGGTTCTCAGGCCTTTAGACTCAATCGTAGATCTACACTATCAGCATACCCTGTCACTATTCTCAAGTTATACCACCAGCATCAAGGAAACAGATCATGGGTGTATTGATTTCCATAATCCTGTGAACAAATCCTATGGTAAATCATCATACATATATGTATAGATATTTGTATATATAATATAATCCAAAAGTAATTGTCTGGGTACAAATATTTATATCTGAATATATAAAATTCATGTTTCTGTATCTATACATGAATATTACTCTTAAGAATTTGTTTGTGAAATTATTAAGATGATTAGATATTGTTATATAGTTATCTTTACATATTCACATATATAATGTTTATATATATGCCAATCTCATTACATATATATGAGGAAATGCACTTCTTACCAGTTGTACTCCTCTGAAAACCCTTAAGACAGAGGAGATTAAGCATGGCCCAGTATCTGAATCCCCTATACATGGCTTTCCCTGAGTTCTTGGCTTGCTCATTGGAGTTCAGCCTGCTGAATTTTGCTTGCCCAGCAGAAACTGTACCGCCATCATCTCGGTTTGAAGTGTGGTAACATATCTTTACAGAGTACCAACAGTGGCTGAACTAGGCAAATTCAAAAAGCTCTTAGAGGAAGGCTAAAAGAAGTATCTAGTGAGTTTAGAATATGCCTCATAGGGATAAAGAACTAATATACATTGATTCATGTTATATGCTAGATGCTGTGTATATATTATCCTGAATAAACTATATACCCATATCCTTTCTGCAGGTAAGCAAACTGTACCTCAGAGAGGCTGAGTGATGTGTCATTTAGTTGCTGACAGAACACTGATTTAAACTGAGGTCGATCTACCTTCTAATTTTCCCCATGCCTTATGTTACCCTGCCAGGAGTCAAGGAGAATTTACTTAGTCAGGAGATTGCTTCCAGAATGAGCTGGTGTGGTTCAGCAGGCCCCAAGGACCTAAAGGCATATGTAATGGAAGATTCTTTGTGAACCACTGCAAATTTTCCAAACAGCTCCCTAAGCTCTGCAAAAGTCATCATTCAACTACTTTCTGGGCAATTGTGTGTGTGTGTGTGTGTGTGTGTTTATGTGTGCAGGAGGGGAGGCTGTTTTCATTGACAGTTTCTTAAAGATTTAAAACCAAAATAAAAAAAAAAACAGGTTATTACCAGCTTCCTGGGGCAAAAATGAATCGTTACTGTTCAAATACTTCAAGAATTTCAATGTGTCCTATGCCCTGATTTCCTCAGCAGGAACCCTCAGGGTGACCCTCATACATATTTCTACATGGTTTCAGTTTTACAAAATGCTTTAACCAGTCAGTATGGATTTCATTGGGAATATAGTTAAGCTGAAGACAAATAGTGATGGGCTATTTAAGAGACAAATGAAGAGGTAGATTGGCAAGATGCTCACAAGGTGGACCAGGAAAATGGTGGTGACTCTCATGCCTTATCGAGTTGACTGTCTGTAAGAGTTCTGGTTATTAAAAAAATGGGGAGTGAGTAGAGAGAGAACAAAGGAAGAAAAACACTGGAGTGGCAAGGTCAGTGGGAAATAGAACAGAAAAAATAGTAAGATATATAGAGACAGGTTTTAAAGTAGTAGGCAGTGTGTCAGTCAGACTTTTAATCACTGTGACAATTATTGAAGACGATTAATTGAACGATGCGAAAGTTTGTTTGGTCTCAGAGTCTCAGTCCATGCTTCCATTGTTTTCAGACCTGTGACAGGCCTATGGAAGGGTGTGACCAAGGTGCTTCATGGTACTCAGGAATCAAAGGGAAGAGGCTAATTAGGAAGAGCTGAACCAAGAAATGCTCAAAAGGCTGTCGCTGTTGGCCTGTAGCTAACATCAACCTATAAGATTTTTCAATATCTTCACCAAACAGAGCCAGCCAGTCAGCCACCAGCTATGGAGCAAATACGTCACCCTTGAGCCTCTGGGGTAAATTTCATATTCAGATCAGATCACTAATATTATAAAACTTTTGTTAAGCTCTTAGAATTTCTGTCAGCAATAGGATAATGCCACTTATTGTTTTTGTCAGTTAGGATTATTTGAGGAACAGTGCTACACTTTGACAGGCACTCTCAAATCTGTCACATTCTCTAGTCTTCCTCAGTGTCCTTGAAGCTGTTTTGGTACCTGCATGGTAATGAACACCATTACAATTGGTCTAAGACTTAACCTTGACGCTATTGAAATTTATTCTTTTGCTAGCTTGCTTTCTGAGACACGCTTGCATCTGACGCAAAGAAGCTTATTTCCACTTCTAAAACCTGACTCTCTTCCCACACTGGGAGTTGATAACTTAAAAGAAAGGTAAGCCAATGCATAAGAGTCCAATTGGTTGATCTCACTGTTCCCAACATGAGTAATGAATCAGTTAAATCCTTCACTGTCTCAAGAAACCACCATCTGTTCTTGCCTTTAACGGATGTAAGAGATGTTTCAAGAATCTCCAATGGGAAATCATCCTGGTGTTCATGGAAACCAGCTGGTAGATTAGTGGGTCAGCCAAGCAGATGGCATCAGGGCAATTCGGCATCTTGGGCAGCTGCTGTCCAACCTGGAAAACTGACCATATCCTCTACCACCCAAATAGCATATCTGCCAGCACAACTCAAACTCCCAGTGTTTTCAGATCAAATAGAATTTATTCTGGAAATGGGATGTAGCAACTGAGAAATGAAAGAGCCAAAAGGTGCAAATCATTCTTCAAATTCCAGCCTTACTACAGAGGGTAAATTATGCAGCAGGACACAAGAGGACACAGTCAACTCTGGGAAAAGCAAACCAAACTTCTTCAACTAACTACTTTCTTCAGATGGCAAGTTTGCGCCATGCTAGAGTTATTTTGAGGCAGAAAAAGAAAGTCTGCATTTGGCTAACATGTGTAAGGAAAGTCCACTTTTAGAGGCATTTTTAGTATTTGGAAAGCATCTTATGTGTGTTACCCATGTGTATATGTGTGTGGTGTTTATATATATATGAGTGTGTGTGTGTTCATGTGTGTGAATAAGGGCACATGTGTGCTACTTTGCCTATGTCACAATCAAAGGACAATTTTGAGTTTGATCCCTACTTTGCACATTGTTTGAGAAAAGGGTTCTTTCCTCTTCATTTCCATGTTCATCAGGCTAGCTGTCCTAAGAGCTTATGAGCATTCTCATGTCTCTGTGGTTCATCTTGCCATTTAAGTACTGGGATTATGCATGAGTGCTACCACAGGTTCTCATATCATTTACAGAGGCCCTACACATCTAAACTCAGATGTTCATGCTTGCACAGTACCTGTTTTACCCACCAAGCTGTCCGCATAACTGAGACGCTTTAATATTTGAAGACGAGACCTAAGCTGTATTTACTTTGTGTCATTTTTTGACTCTGCAGGATAAGTAGCACAATTATAAATCATAGATTAAGAAAATCTATACCTAATACCCAACGATATCTTTAGCAAGTTTTTGGCAGTTTTGATACCAAGGACAATTACAAAATAAATCTTGGGTTCATTACACCTGTGTTATATTTTCTCATTTTTAATGTCTATATGACTCTTGGATATCATGATTATAGCATGGCATCTTGCTTCTCCCTTTCCTGCTTCCTTCATGGAACTGCATGAGAAACTATACATAATATAGGAGAATAATTTTTTTCTAGATTATGGGATTCAATATGGAGAAAACCCAAACAGTGTCCTTATTCTTATTACCATCTAGAATGAGAATTGTTACTAAATAATTGATCCCATAATAAATGGATCATTCAATGGAGATATTATGGGAAGGAAGCCTTGGGAGCCCAATATTGGTGAAAATATGGTTACCTAGAAAACTCGAGATTTCTTCTTCAGGTTCTTAGTTTCATCAAAGAAGAATTTACAAGTGGGCTTAAAAGAAGCTCAAGGACAATCTTATTAGCATATGAGAGAAAACAACAGGGTAGACAAACTATCAAATTTGATGCCTACCCAGACAAAGAGGATGAAAGAGGAGAGAGAAAACCATGCCGTTTGTAAGTAGCCACACAGCAGAAGATGAGTGCTGAGTGGTGGAAGCTTCAGAGAGAGAAATCCCAGTGTGTCAGAAAAGCATGCCAAAGCTTCCATAAGTCTCTCTCTCTCTCTCTCTCTCTCTCTCTCTCTCTCTCTCTCTCTCTCTCTCTCTCTCATACATACATGCATACACACACACACACAGAGAGAGAGAGAGAGAGAGAGAGAGAGAGATACAGAAATAAGATAAAAGAAAAGTTATGCTTTTCTGAATTATGATGCAGAAAGTAGGCAGGGTACAAGGCAAAAGTTCTGCAGTACTGTCTGATAAAAGTTTTGTATAGAGGAAAGGGTTGCTAGGAAAGATAAGTGCACCATATAATTAAAGGAATAATTATTCCACCCATCTCCATATCATGGACTAGGTGAATCGGTCTTCTTGAAAGGTAGTCTCTGTTCTCCATGGCTGGTGACTGGCAGGCCCACGTGAATGGCCTCTTATGGGGGAGGCAATAGTATATAATTTCTTAATTTTGGAATGCATCAGAATGCTCTGTCTTCACCTAAAGCCAGAGATAAGTTTTTTCTTTACAGATAAAAATAACTTTCCTTTAATGGGTCTCAGAAGAAGCCTAATAGCCATTCTCAATGACATTCAATACTACAGTAATAGCAAGGTAAAAGGATAGGGTGAATCTACCTAAAGAAATGGGAAAGAACCAATGTAATCAAAGATATATAGTAAAAAATAACTACACAGAGAATACCACTTTAAAGGTTTCTCATGAAAGAAGATAGTGTCAAAAAAAAAAATCCAAGGGCCTGGACTATGTCAAGTAAGAGGGCTACAAACTCATTCATTCTTTGGACTTCAGAACATAGCACATAATTAAGGCGGAGAGCAGGTAATTAATAAAATACCAGGAAATGGAATTATACTGTTAAGAAGTTTTGTAAGCAGTGTCCACAACCCCCAGACTGCTACCCTACTAATTTTGTTTCCTGGCATGAAAGAGTCACTACAGTCATCCTGTGACTCAAACCTTTAATCTGGAGCAGACTTTATCAGGATCAACCAGGGCATCCTTCTTGTTTGTTGTTTTTGTGTCAGTTTGCATGACAGGGATTTCTCAGATAGAAATGGCAGGCACAGTATCTCATGCTAACTTCTCAGAATTACATACCAGACCAGTCTTTACGTGGTGTGCATTACATTTTAGGACATTACACAAAACGAAACATACCCTAACTATATAGGCTCCTTTTCCAAATGGAATTTTTTTTAAAAGTCCCAACAAATATCAACTTATAAAAGTATTTGTTCTCTCTCATAACGTCCATAATGTGGAAAGTCAGTGTGTCAGGAACGTTGGGGAGTTGGTCATAACCACAGTCGATATCAGAGAGGATGCCTCAGATTAGATTTTCCACTCATAAAATCACTGCTACCTACTTGGGGAATGGTGCTACCTAGAGTGGATGACTCCTGCTTCGGCAATCTGGGAAATCAAGAGATCTCCACAGGCCCAGTCCAGTGACGACTCCTTCCAACTCATGTCAAGTTCACACTTACTTATTACAGACGACACAAGGGCAGTCCCAGTACCCAGTTCTGAGATTTGACTATCCTAAGTAGGTAGATCTCATAGGCAATTCGGGAGCATAGTGGGTGGCTTGTGCTACAAAGGGAGGCTGTTTTACCTGCCTGCTTCAGGAAATGAAAAAGACAGCTACATTTTAAATTCAGGTAGATATATTCTGATCTTTTATTTAAAGAGTAAAGGTGTTTAAGTAAAGTGTTTGTACTCTCATGTGTGTATCATATCTCATATTATATATATATATATGTATATATCACACACACACATATATATATATATTCACATTCTAGAATTTTCAAATAACAGGGCCTATTAATAGTTTATGTATTTGGAGGTTCTTATATTCAGACTGAGACACCTCTGCCAAGGTGGAAAAGAAAAGCTCAGCTGGAGCAGTGTGGAATAAACGGCAAGGCCTCAGCAGACTGTCGGGAGGAAAGATCAGGTCATCTTCCTGTCTTGGGCCAGCCAAAGACCATACTGTGGATGGTGGCTTTTCAGGAAGAGAAAAAGGTGGAGTGTTTATTGAGCATAGTAGAGAGAAGGGCTGCAGGCTGCATCCAGGCCTCGGGCTGGCCAGATGGTTCTGCAGCGCTAGAGTCAGCAAGACTCTGTGGGCAGCCAGAGAGCAATGCCACAGTCTGCACAAGGGCCAAGGCACTTGGGAGCCATGGTTTCGGAAGTACCCGGAGGTATACAGACTCAGGGGATGGGAAGTTTTAAAACTCTTGGGCTATGATTTTTCTGGCATGAGTTTTCCAATAGCGCTGGCTTTGTCAACAAGCATATTAGATGAGATTTGCCTCGGTGACAAAACACTCTTCCTTAAAATGTACAGCCAGCATCTGCTTGCTTCTTTGTAGTATACAGATGTCATAGAAGTGGCTTCCTTTTAACCAGCTAGCAGCTCTGGGATCCTGTATAGATTTTTACATTTGTGTTTTGGTTACTTTTGTTTGTTTTGTTCAGTGTATTACAAACTTGGTCAAAAATATTGCCCTTCATTGGAGCTGTGATAAAGCACTTACTTAATTAGGCTAGGAGCAAATCGAATAATGACAATTTTCCCTCTCTGGTAGACATGCTCATTTTTCTCTTTGCCTCAAATATATTCATTTTGTAAGAATATTTCCATGACCTCTCCATTCTGGAACCCCCACCAAAGCTGCAGCTGCAACTACTTAAGGCAAATTGATTGGTCCAGGCACGGGCATCTGACCCAAGCTGAATCAATCAGATGGAACTGATAATTTAGGTTAATTGACTGCTTATCCAGTCCAGTTTCCCTCTCCTGTGGGGTTGAGCAAAACTGTGTTGGCACTGCTTGAGAAAGTCGTCTTATTTAAAATGCTAAGAGAAATTCGTGGAGTTAAGATCTCAGGAAAATAAAGCTGAGCTGTGCGTGGTTGTGAATACCTGCCATCCCATATACTTGGGAGGATGAGGCTGGAGGATTGAGAATTATAGCTCTACCTGGGTAGCAGTGTGAGAGCCTACCTGCTGCAAGACAGGAATGAAGTTCTATTCATTCAAGCAACATGTAGAATTTTCATCATAGGTTATGGGTGGGACTTTTTTTTCTGTGAACTTCAAATCATACATGAAAGAGTAATTTTTCTAAGCCACATGCTACTCCCGAGGGATGGAGCATGGAATTTAGTTTGAATGTGTTTGACTCCAAAGTCAACAGTCTTCCCTTAATGAGGACATTCTCTTCTCTCTTAGTCCCGGGGCAGCAATTACAGAAGCCTCATCTATGAACTCCACATGCTAACAATTCTTGTCTATGAAGAAACCAAGACATACAAAAAGGAAATGGTCAGCCTCACTGTGGCAGTTTAAATGAGAAAGTTCCCCAAAGGCTCCTGTATTTGAATACTTAGTCTGGTGGTAAAGTATAAGAGAGGTTTAGGAGATTTGATCTTGTTGGAGGCAATACTTCACTTTAGAATTTTAAAGACTCACACTATGTCCAGTTGCTTCCTTTGCTTTGTGATTGAGGCTGAAGATAGTGAGTTTTAACTTCCCTGTTTCCACAACTGCTCTTCGCTACTACTGCTGCTCTGCCGTCATGGTCTTCCATCACCCTGAAACTGTAAGTCCAAATAAAGGTTCCCTTCTTGACATTGCTTTGGTCACAGCGGTTTTATAGCAGTGACAGAAAACTAGCTAATACATATGCTGTGCCTGCTTTTCTCCTTTCAGGATAGTAAGTGATCCTGAAACACTACAGGAACAAACTACATTTCAATCAACGAAAACCTAGCTCATTTTAAAGCTACCATCAATGATTGCCCATGACTTAGTGAGTAGAAAATTATCTTGAATACTGTGCTACTGTCTTAACTGGGATCACCAACACTGCTTCTGCTTCAGGCTGGCTCTCTCTCTCTCTCTCTCTCTCTCTCTCTCTCTCTCTCTCTCTCTCACACACACACACACACACACACTGCTAAAACTGAATAATTGAACTTATTTTCTCTGACAAGTTATTCCAAATGATAAAGGCTATGACTTTGAAGATAATTGAGTTTGAATCTACATGTAGGAAAACTTCCATTAAATAGAAAGAATTTAGACAAAAATGTAAAGACATGGGAGGGAACAGCTAATCCTATTCTGCCCATGAGGTTCATGAGGTCGAATGTGCTGGGATTAAACTTGTCTACCCAGGCTTGGTTTAGGGAGTTGCTGAGCACCCTGGGGTTCTAGATCTCCCTTTCTCTCACCATGATCAGGATTCCTGAACTGCAGAGGCTGTGTGGTGTTAGAGGAGCCAATTAAATCTGCATGGCAAAGAGAGCATAATGGGACAAGCTTCAAATCACTTAGTGCAACAGTACAAGCAAGGAGCTGAGGGTAGGAAAGCACCAACTTCCCGCTGTTTCTTTGTGCCAGCTCATGTAGGGGTTGTCACATGTAGACTTAGCTCCAGACACAAGCTTTTCCAGTTTCAAAGACAAGGGGCCACGGAAAACAGAAAGGTGTAAAGACTAGGAGAAGTAGCAGACACCAGGCAGAATGGGGACAACAGTCTACAAGGTTCCTCTACCGTATTAGAACTGTACGCAGTGGATTCATGGGCTGCTGAGTGAAGCCAAAGTGAACACAAGGAACACCCATTAAAGCAGACAAAAAGAATTGGAGTTATGTCCAATCTGATATGCTCCTCCAGTCAAGAAATCTTGGGGGTTTTAATCAGAATCAGTTCCTTTGCATGCTAAGTTAGGGAGAGTGTTCCTGAACATGACGAATTAGAGGTAAAAGTTTAAGAAGAAAAGAGAGCTGACACATTTTGAGGCATTTTTAACTTCAAATCACAACACAAGTATTTAAATAATACTTCCTGATGCTACAACTCTTTAATGCAGTTCCTCTTGTGGCAACCTCCAAACAATGCTTTTGTTGCTACTTCATAACTTTAATTTTGCTAGTGCTATGAATCATAATATAAACATTTTGGAGATGGAGATTTGCCAAAGGGGTTGCAACCCACAGGTTGAGAACCATTGATTTAAAAGATGGAAAGAATAAATAGGATTACCTCCAGACATGCTCAGCTTGCGTCGTTAAGATTTAGCTGAAAGCCGGGCAGTGGTGGCGCACGCCTTTAATCCCAGCACTCGGGAGGCAGAGGCAGGCAGATCTCTGTGAGTTCGAGACCAGCCTGGTCTACAAGAGCTAGTTCCAGGACAGGCTCCAAAACCACAGAGAAACCCTGTCTCGAAAAAAAAACAAAAAAACAACAACAACAACAAAAAGATTTAGCTGAAAATAAGGGGCAGACACTGTGAAAGTGGATTAATACAGCAGTTTGCTGCTAGACATTAGCCTTGGAGGATAATAATGACATCCACAGGACTCCGTAAGGCTACCTGAAGACCTCTGCAAAAGTCTCAGATAAAGAGACCCAGGAATAAAACATACAGAGAAATCAAGGCTCAGAATTCAGATATACTAAAGCCATAAATAGCCCAAAGAACCTGATAGCATCACTTGCCTCCCTGCGCACCAAGTCTATCACAAAAAGTACCTTTCTTTCACAGTATGGCCCCACTATAATTGCCCTGGAAGAGGAATGGTTTTAACCAGGAGCCAAACTCCTCAAAACAGACAGTGCCCTGTCTAATTAGAACAGGCACAAAACAAACAAACCCATAATTGATATGCTTTCCTCTCCTACATGAACTTTATAACCGAGGGAACTTATATTATTCACAGCCCCTATATATTGTCTCTTTTTATCTCCATTTTAGTGTGCCCTCACCAAATTACTCCTTCCCCATGGGCCATTTGGTCATGGTTTCAAATTTACTTAAGTATTAGGTATGAACTAAATAAAATTTAAAATTAATCATCCACATTGCTTATATAAGGTTCCTGGCATTTTAGTTACTGAATGTTGAAAGGAAAGAATATGTGTATAACTTAGGTGATTTAGTTCAAGGTGACTGGATTTTTATGAAGTCCAATCACACGGTGACAATGTGTGATACAGTGTGGGGACAGGAGTAGGTTATGGAACTGTTTATGCAGTGACAGAGATTACTCACCAACAAACCCACATTCTCCCTCTCTGTGTTCATTGCATCTCTGGAATGTTAGATCACTGGAATGTTAGAGTTTTGGCTTGAACCTAGAATAATGTCCGAGCCACATTAGTTTTTCAGTTCACATGTAGGGAATGAATTAATGAAGGAAATTACTGTGATGTGAAATACCTCTTTGTAAAGTAAATATTTAAACTGCTTCTGTGATGAACTGATCAGTATGTAGCTTATATTCAAACAAACAGTATGTTCAAACACTGCATGCTTGAACACAGGGAAAACAAAAGCAATTGCTCTCCTATGGCTCGGGATTCTCTAACCAAGGTCAGGAAAGACAGAGCATCACCTTCAATCATGTCTCTGATGCACAGTTGGCTTGGGAACTCTGACTGCAACCGCAGTAGTTACTACAAACCTCGCATCTTAACCACAAAGATTTCTTTCCTCATCTGAAATTCCCTCTGGTTCCCCTGAACTTTTTAACTTGGAATTCTACTTTTGGACTTATGTACTCTTGTCAGCACCCACCCTGCTACATCAGTTTAAGAAGGACCTCCACACTGATATTTGTTTGATTTCCTTGCCTTCTAAGAGCTTCCTTACGATGCCTGGTCACTTTTGCTTGTCTGCAGCAAGGATCCTGGTGGGCCATTTCAACCAGCATCTACTGATTCTGTTAGCAGTTTTTTTACCAACTGACCCCACATTGTCCCTCTACTGTGAATGCCAAATTAACCCTGTGTACTCAGAACATAGAGTCATTCTCATACTGAGTTCCCCCAACTCAATATTCCTGAATAAATCTGTTTTAACCAGATTAACTTTTGCTCAATTCTGGCTTTTCTCTGATGCTGTTAAAAGTAAGAAGGAAGACATGGTATTTTCTTTTCCATGAAGTTTATTGCTTAAAAAGTTCATTTTATTATAAAAAATAATAGTTGAAGGTGATGAATTATGTAACAATTGTTTTTTATTGAACTGGCCTGAAGCTAAGATGTGTCCTACAGACTTACTCAAATATTCCAGTGTTCCTTTTTATATTTTGATTAAATAATGTTTCATTCCTTTAGAATCTATTCTGCCTTATCTCATGTTGTTCTAGACTCTCTAAGTTCTTGTGCTAAACTCTGTTATTGGTCTTTCATCCATGGAATTCCCAGTGGGTGGCCTGAAACTTAGTGTTTCAAAATTAAGTCTATAATTTCACCAAGAGATTTTGAGGCTATTTTGAAAAGCATGCTAAGTGTTATTGTGACAAGCTTTTAACAGCCATGATTATATCTCTTCAATTTAGTTTAGAAAGTTAAAGGGAAAATGAACTGCAGCCTGTAGTTAAAAGTATTTCTCTGTCACTATTGTGTAGTTTTCATTACTTACAAACTAACATGGTTACCGAAAGCTGAATTTTAAACTCCACTTACTTTAACAAAGCTCCTGTTGGATTTGTAAGGTCACTGCTCATTAAGAAGTGACATAACCTATTTCTGAGTCTTTTTAGGTCCAAAATGGATGCTGTGCTTACTGAGCCTTGAGGACATACACCTAACACTATTAACTAAAAACAAACAGAATCCATAATTTTAATAAGAGCAGATTTTAATAACATTAAAAAGCATTTTTAAATTGTTTTCTAAACTTATGCTGTTACTGTAGCTGTAAAACTGCATTTAGGCTTACCAACAATTATGAATTTATTGGTTTACTTATTTTTTGTTTGTTTATTAAGGCAGGGTCTCACTCTATAGCCCTGGCTGGCCTGGAACTCACTATGTAGACCAGACTCTCCTTGAACTCACAGGGTTCCTCCTACCTCTGCCTCCCAAGCCCTGGGATTAAAGGTGTGTACTGTCATGCCTAGGTGACTAAGTTATTTTTATAAGATTTTTAGCCAGTTTATAAATAAATGTATGTGTGGGTGTTTGTACATCTATGAATGAAAAAAAAAATGATCCCCCATAGGCTCATAGATTTGAATGTCTGGTTAAGGCATTACTTGGCAGGGATTCGAAGGTTTGACTTTCTTGAAGGAAGTGTGTCACTGGTTGTTTCAGATGCTTAAGCCAGGCCCAGTGATTCTCTCTCTCTCTCTTCTTGCTGCCTGTAGATCCAGATGTCAAGCTATTAGATACCTCTCCAGAAAAAAGTCTGCCTGCATGCTACCATGTGGATATTGGACTTAATCTCTGAACTGTAAGCGTGATTCAATTAAATACTTTCTTTATTGCCTCAGTCATGATATCTCTTCACAGCAATAGGACACTGATTAACACATACACACAAGTGTGTGTGTGTGTGTGAACAATTATGAAAAGGCTATGAATTTGAAAAAAAGCAAGAGTTTGCATGATATGATTTAGAGAAAGTGAAAGGAGAGGGGAAATAATGGAATTATAATCTCAAAAAATGCTTAAAATATCTTTACTAGAGGAAAAGTGCGCTAACATTTGCTCTCAAATATTATACATTAAAATTTTCCACAGCATCCACTTTTGCATTATTTAAATATTTCCATATTTGGGTTTGTACACGACACTACTGATTGATCAGAATCCTCAGTACAAACATCAAACTTTAAATTATTAATTTTATGTCATTGCTAAAGCAATCTTCTAACTCTTAAAATCCAGGAAATATATATTTTCACTGTTCTGGTACTTATTCTGTTACATTTCTTGCCTTCCCCAGAGCTATGTTTTGAAATTATTTCCCTTAAGATTTTTTATACCCTAACATATGATCTTGCTACCTTAAATTATCTTTTGCAGAATATTAAGGGATGATGGTGATTGTTTTAGGGGGATTTAGGCAACATATACTTTTACTCTTAATGATATTGCTAAAGTTCCAAAGGCAATGAGTCTGTAGCAGCAAACTAGGTATCAAGTTTATAATAAATTTTGGTTGATGTGTCATGATGCTAAAAGAAATTCTGCTCTGTTTCTAATTAAGGTAGGATTGGGAAGTTTTCATTTTTATTTTGTAATGCTAGGAATCTTACTTATTCCCTCATTTGTGCTGGATAAGTGCCTTAGCACTGAGATACAGCCACAGACACTTTGTTAACTGCAGACAGAGTAATAATAACTTACTCTGGCTAGTCTTGAACTCATTCTAAATCCCAGACAGACATTAAATTTGCGATTCTCTTTCCTCAGCATCCTGAGTAACTGGGATTAATGACAGTCATGCACCCCAGCCCTAAGTACAAATTTGATTTTTATTGAATGTTGTTCCTGTACATATTGATAGATTTATTAAAAGATTCAATTATTTTTAATTCTATTATTATCTTAATAATGGGAAGAATTTTATTAATTCATTTATAATTTTAAATAATATTTTCATAACTCAAATCAGTTCAGCTTGGTAATAAGTCAGGACCACAAGCCTTCTGTGTGCCTGATTATTTGTTTTATTTTATTGGTCATAAAATTTCTACATGCTGGGGCTCTCATCTGCTGGCTAGGATATTCATGCATTTTTATGTTGTGTTTCATAACAGAAACAAATTCCTATTAAGACACACAAACTTATTTCAGTTTGATTACATATAAGATATTTTTGGATAACATGGTTCTTGTTTTGAAATATCTACTTTTCTCATTGTACATGTCCAGTTCTTTAGCTGTCTTTCTTTACTTATTGATTTTAGTGTGTATTCCCAAGTTACATGTATTGTTTGCATAATCACTGTGGCCTTTGGCTTTGTGTCCAAATGAAACATATATACAGCATATTATTTTCCTGAAATAAAGTAGTGTTTTCATTGAACACTAGAGATTTTCATGACAATATTCTGAATGGCATTTGTGCAGCATTCTCATCATACTGAAAGACCAGCTGAAGCCACTACAACCTTTGACACAGTGCCACCCTTAACGCCACTCTGTATCCAAGGCCAGTCACTCAGTGATGTGAGTTGATCTGAATGATGCAATCCCAAAGTGCTAAGGGTATCATCATCGGGACATTGGACATCAGTGATCCAGAAACTGCAAATAAGAGAAGGGACAATCCTTAAGCAAAATTTATGGAACCCAGGCTTCTGCCTGGTGGGAGTCAACCTCCCTGCAATTAGTTCCCTGCTGTCCCCATCTATGACGATTTGGGTGGAAGAAAGATGAGCAGATGTTTCATGTGGATTTAGAAGATCTGTTAAAATGCATTTGTTTGGTGGAAATAATTTCGTAGTAAGGCAGGAACCGGAGACTCTGATGAAAGAGTAGTAATAGGAGGAACAGTGGACTTGAGAAGAGCAGTCTCAAATGAAAGCAATAAAATTGATCAGATTAGGGCTAGAGAGATGGCCCATGGGCTAAAAATAGTCACTGCTTTTGCTAAAACTCTTATATTTGTTTCTCAGAACCTATACGGTGCCTAGAAATTATCTGTAACTCTGGTTTCAAGAATTCTGGCATCCTCTTCTGGCCTTCAAGAGACTGGACTTGCATGTGTCATACTTAAATACATGCATGCAAGTAAAATATCCATGCACATAAAATTTAAAAACAAGTCTTTAACAATAAAAGATAAGAACTGTTTTCCAAGTGTGTGAATATCCCTCGTATGGTTTCTACAGCATAAAATTGGAGTGCAGAGGTGAGAATTACAGGATTGATAGCAATAAACCATTCTAAAAATAGTAGAGTATTCGACATTATTATATATATACTCTTCATAGAACCATTGTTATTAATGGACAAAAGGTAGAAACAATTTAAATGACCATCAACACATGTGAAAAAATAATTTCTGGTATTTCCAATCTATGGAGTTGGTATTGAATACTGAATAAATATGACAGCCTGATAGATGCTCCAATTTAGATAAACCTTAAAATTATTGTTGTTATTAAACAAAAGCTAGATGAAAATGAGTAAATTTTCTATGATTTTATATATATATATATATATATATATATATATATGAAAGTTACAGGATAGGAAAATCTATAGAGATTGATCTATCATACATTAACTGTCTTATAGTATCCAAAGAGGGTTAGAACCAAAACATCAAAATATGTGGCTGTTAATGTCCATTTTTTAAGTCGCTATAGTATTTTTTAACAAAATGTTTCTATAAATTCTTTTAGAATGTCATTCAATATATTTTAATCAGATGCAAGACCCACTCTTCAACCTAACTCTTTCCAGGCACACCCCTACCCACCAACCAGGAATTTTCAGCGTATGCCAAGTTTCAATACATGTTTGACAAAAGTGAAGGGAGAATGATGAGAAAAAGAAATGAGCATGAAGAATTAAAGACTTTGGCGTATTTTAAGGCAGTGTTGGCCAGATCAATGTAGGGTCTGTCAGCCTCATGAGAGTGGACTTGAAATCCTTAGAAACACAGTGGTGCTAGTGTCTATGTAATGGTCTGAATGAAGGGTGCAGTGGTAACAAAGGGTAACATCTGGAAGTTGTGGCAATGGATCAGCAGCATGGCTGGGGCTCTTTCAGTCTAACTTCTCTCCTTAAGGCAGATTCCTTTGAAGAAGATGGGAAAGATGGGAGTGGCACATTTACTTAGCTGCAATGAAGACTACTTTGAGAGCTAGGCTAACCCTGAGACCTAGAAAGTGTGTCCTCCCACGGAGACAGCAAATTTAATAGCATTGACAAATAATGGACTTAACTACAGGAAATGTGTTTTATGCAAATCCATCCTTCCTCCCAGCTGTATGTGGTAGTGCATGTCTGCAATGCCAGCAACTGAGAAATGGAAGCAGGAAGATCAGGACTTCAAGTCCTCCTTGGGCTCCATGACATATTTCAGGCCAGTATGGGCTTCCTGGCACCCTGTCTCATAGAAGCTAAAAATAGATCTTTTTGATTTAATTTGTCATCAGTATTCTCTCTAGCATTACTCACAGAGCACACCGGCACACCCCTGCCACGGGAACATTGCTCCTTGAGATCCATGCTACCTTTTTGTCTTTATACATTAAAAAAAAAAAAAAAAAAAAAGATGCTCAGGTGTCTCCTCGCTTCCTTGTGATATTTACGGAAAGCCAACCTGTCGACAGGATTTCCTTGATCACCTTTTCTGAAATCACAATCTCTGTCAGCACAAAGCATGCTCCATAAATTCCTTTCAGAGTGGAACCAGCTTCCTTTCCCAACTATGGGCTACATTAGTTCAGGAGGAAAAAACTGCATACAAAACATTGTAAAGCCTTAACTGTTGGTGCTACAGTCTCCCAGCTTATGTAGGCAGCGGGTAATCTAATTATTCGTAGAAAGCAGCACTGTGAATAATTTAACAAGTGTTTGCCTTCAAGAAAATATTGAATTCAGAGCATTTTGCAAATAATTCAATAAACAAGAACAAATACTACAATACTTACTTTTTAGGAGAAATGCTCAGACCTAAAGGAAAGCTCCATGCTTTTCTACACTCCTAAGCCTCTCACTCCCCCTGGAGCTAATCAAAGGAATGCACAACACTGGGTCTTTGATTAACAGATAGGATGAAAAGATTCAGCCGATTTTCTGCTGCTGTGTGGAGCAGCATGTCGGTGCTGTGCCTGACAGTCATATGCAATATTTGACTGTACTGTGGAACTCAGCTATCTGATCGCACATTAATCTAGGTGTTGCTGAGACAGTATTCTGTAGCTATGGTTTACAGTTACACTCAGTCATTCTTAAATGAAGATTAGCCTTGCCCAGTGCCATTCCAGTTAGCTGTGAGGCCTCAGTAGAGAAAAGTGAGGGTTCCCCGAGGAAGAAAGCCTGTCCAGACAGCAGCTTCAGCTCCTGCTGAGAGTTTCGAGCTTCCACCATGGAGTCTCCATTTACCGGTTCCTGCAAACAGTAGCTTTGCTGAAAATAAATAGTCTCTCTGTTTCTCTCTGTGTGTGCATATTCTATGTGTCTCTTACACACATGTATATGTAAACATACACACAAACACACACACATTTATGTATAAATTGAAGGTCTACCAGAAAATAATCAGATTGGCATGCATACCAAATTAAATCTTCAGATAATAAAAGAAGGAATGTGGGGGAGCATTTTTAAAGATTTGTCTTTACTTATGTGGGTTTTGTGAATACATGCCAGTTGTGTTCATTCAGATACAGCACAGAGGACCTCAAATGGCCCTAGACCATGGTTACAGGAGGATGGGAGGAACTGATGTAGATGCTGGGAACCTAAAGGTTCTTCAGGAGAGCAGGAGGCCTCCTAGTCTCTGTACCATCTGGTCAGCCCCTGTAGTCATACATTTTCATGTGTGAATACATGCATATAAAAAAAATCTATGAATATGTGGTGGTGGTGGTGGTGGTGGTGTGTGTGTGTGTGATATGGTGTTTAAAAGTCACACTTTCTTCCCAGGACAAAAAGATAATTGAAGGTCTGTGATAAGGGCACTTGCCACAGAGCCCCATGTCAATCTCTGTCACCTATATGATTGAAGGAAGACACTAACTATCACAAATTGTCCTCTGGCTTCCACATGTGCACTGTGCCACACACATATGCTTGCACACATAGTTATGTACACAACAAACAAACACATACACACAAAATAGCAATTAAAATGCTTTTTAAAGGTTTTTAAAAGAACATTTAAATTTAAAAAAGATCATTAGCAATTATTCTCAGCTTCCTGATCAGATAGTCCTGCAAGAAAAAAAATGCCTCCTGGGAAAGGAAAAATTTTGTTTATATATGTGCATTCATGGTGATATTACCAGGCATGAGAATGGACTGCAAGATATAGAACAAAACCCACTTTAAGAGTTTCATTAACAGAGGGAAGTGGGAGGAAGAGAGAGGTGCACAGGCCTGTTTGAAAGCAATGTGGTGGGAGAGTGGAGCTCTGGATGTGTCTGCTTTTTAAACGCCATCTAGTGCATGCACATAGGGTCTTGTGTAGCCACATCCTACGAAGATTACGTGACCACACTTTGTGTAGACTACATATAGCATAAGGCCCAAAGGTGACTAGGCAGTTTGCCTGAATGCTGATGGTACATGCACGGGCTGTGGGACCTGGAAGTGCTAACTCCTGGGGTGACTCAACATTCTTTTTGAATGCTGATGGCCTTGGGTCTCTGGATGTGATGTGTGGAAATAACAACCCATGGAATGTATATACATACACATACATACACACACACACACATATATCCTTCTAGAAGTTGTCAGGCATCATACTACATGTTTACATGTTCATGTGTGTTACACGTAATTAATTCTTTTTTATTTATTTAGTTAGTTATTTAGTAAAGATTTCTGCCTCCTCCCCGCCACCGCCTCCCATTTCCCTCCCCCTCCCTCAACCTACTCCCCCTCCCTCATTAGAAAACACACCCCTATGCCTCAAAGGAAGACGTTCAGTACAGTGAAAACAAGAAGAAACATCCCATTTAGAGTAGACTTGCAGAGGTATCATGGGATATGGATGGAGATATACCAGCTCTCTATGCTAGGAACATGTTGTAGACATTAGATTTTCAGTAATGCAACAAAATGCCTGGGACAGTCAACTTTAATAGAAGTAAGGTTCATTTGTGCTTACAGTTTTCGAGTATCAGTCTTTGGTCACTTTTTGAGCCTGAGGCAAGGCAATACATCATGACGGAGAGCACACAGTAGAGTCAAGCTGTCCGCTTATGGCAGCTGAAAGTGAAAGAAAGAAGAGGAAGAGCCAGAATTTCAATATTCCTTTCAAGGGCACCTTTTCATTGAACAGAATACATCCCATTAGGACCCGCCTCTCGAAGATCCTCCAAACTCCCAGGATTGCCATAATCATTTCGCATATGAACTTTCAGGAGCACATCCAGTCCCTAGCAGGCCTCTTGTGAGATGGAGTTTCTGGAGAGGAAAATGACAAGGCCTATCTCACTCTCCTGGGAGGCACTATGATGAATCAACCTGTACAGATACTGAGCCATTTGTCAGACACGCTGAGTTAAAGTACAACGAGTGCTTGCTCAGTGTTCTAGACACGAAGAACTTGTACAACGACTTGTGTTTTTCTGTTTTTCTTCTTGCTTCCTCATCAGGCCTATCTGAATTTCATAGGACACACACATAGCCAAGTGCCTCTTGTCCTGAATTTTCACTTCACCATCAGAAACAAAGTTTCCCCTGTCTCAAAAGACTAAGGCATTCTATAAGAAGCACAGTCTCCTGCTATTTCTAGAATTATTTTAATCTCTACTTTTCTAAAAAAGACTCTTCAATAAAGAAGAACTTTAATTTAGTTCAAATAATGGGAAGAACACATTACCAGGTCCATGAAAAAGACATTCTGTTGCACTTATATCGGGTTTTATAATGATTGATTAAAGGAAAGGAAAACCAATCTGTCCCGGCTAGTTACTAATGAATTACATTTTTCTTATTTATTATCCAACAAATTCAGTCAGATTTTATCTGTGAAATACTTGGTGATTTTCCATTTTCATTACTCTGAAGGGAATAAAAAGATCTAGTCACAAAAACTAGATTCTTTCTTGTGCTTTTTCCCCCTCCACTCTGGGCAGGAAAGAGCTGGTTTGGCTGTGAAAGGGGAGCGCTTGGGGTCTGAGAATGCATGCCTTCAGACAAACCTGTCGTCACCTACGGAAAACCAAAATAAAAATGTAATCATTTCTGTGTGGAGAGAAAGAAGCAGGTTAGCATCTTGCAATATTAACTTGTAGTGGTTCTCAACCTCCCCAATGTGGTGACCCTCTAATTGAGTTCTTCGTGTTGTGGTGACCCCCAACCATAAAATGATTTTTGTTGTTACTTCACAACTTTAATTTTGGTTTTGTTATGAACCGTCATGTAAATATCTGATATAAAAGACACCTGATATATGACCCAGAGAGGGGGAGTGACTGGTCCATGCTTCATTTCCTAGAAGCTAGGTATGACTTTACTTCCCATTTATGGAGTTCTAAGGACTTATATGAATTTACACTGAGCCTCAGGGATTCCCCCTGCTTCAGGCTACATTAACAGGGGAAATATGGACATTTCCTTTCTTAGTATAGAGACATCTTGGCATTAGTCAAGGGCATAATTTATTTTGCTGTTGGCCCAAATTTTAAACTTGTTTCAAGGTGTCTGGTTGATAGCTTCAATGGGACCCAACAGTTACGTGACATCTTTGTTTATCTACTTTCTAAAATAAAGATATAACTGGAACCTGATGGGAAGTTTTCGGTAAGATATGAGAACTATTTAAGACAAGGGAGGACAGGAGGTACGGTGTTGGCCTTTTGCACTATAAAAGTCACTAAACGTAGTTGTTAACTTTCCTAGTTAGCCTGTTTAAAGGGTGATTTTGCCATCACATCAATTCAGTTCTAAATCCCAGGTCTTTTTCTGTGTGAACCTGAGAAAAGTTTGAGGTTTTTTCATGAATTAGTTACTTCATCCATAAACAGTAAGCATCATTCATCCCATTATCCATTCTGAAAATTAGGGAGGAAAATAAAGCCTTCAGGGATCAAGGCTATTACTAAATTCAGGCCCTCAAGATACACCAGTGTGGTAAATACACTAATACTCTTTTGAGGAAACTGAGACATATCACATCCACAGAAATAATCTACGGTCACTCATCTGGTAGAAGAAAATGTGAAACCTTTCTCCTTATTTCATTACTAAGCTAAAGGTGTTTCTGTGGCAGATTGATGACAATGCTCTATGGAATAATGAGAGCTATCCCTGACTTCATACTCTTTTCATAAAATCTCCAGCCATCAATAAATTGTATGTTGTACCTCCAAAATCAACTCAGAACCTCATTACTTGTTCCTGCATCCATGATACTTCCTAAAGCTAAGCTGTTACTGTCTCTTAAGTCCAATGAAAAGCAGCTCATTTTATAAACAACAAAAAAGGAGAAGTTTCAAGGCCATTTTACTGATATGTGGTAGTATCAAAATAAATGTGTTTACAAATGGATGTGTACACATATGTATATATGTATATATACACATGCATGCATACATACACACATGTCACACACATACACACACACACACCACAAATGTCCAGAGACTTAAGTTTGCTATGTAAATGCTCTAGTTACTTAGCTAAATCCTCAGCCCTCTTTTTACTTTTTAAGTTGAGACATGGTCTCATTCATTTGCTGAAGTTGTCTGAAAACTCACTCTCTTGACCTAAAGCAGAAGTTGAGTTTGCAGTTCTCTAATCTCAACCATTCAAAGGCTAGTACTACATACCTGTATCACCAGATCCAATCAGCACAAACACCTTCACTTTTACTATTTTCTTCATATGAAAGCAAAGTTTTAAACTTTCCTCAGTTTCTGACCAATGTAAAGAGCTAGCCATCATTCTGGGAGGCTGTATTCTGCATCTTCTCAGGGGAAAAATTTTTGAAGAAAAAGATAATAAAACTGCTTGATCGAACAATTATTTCCGACTGAAAACTCTTTTCTTCTGTTGTTAATAAAGCGAACTCCTTTTTATTATAATGTTCTTTTAGGAACTGTGCTTGTGAATTCCACAGATCCTCACCCAGGAGAGTGATCTTCATTCTTTCTGTTACAGAAGTCCTGAAGTATGAACCACTTTACATTCAGATGCTGAGTCCCAGTTGACAGTCTGCAGTAATAGTGCTTTCAGAATCCATCTCAAGAGATTAGCCCCTTGTCGGGAAGCTGTGATTGTTGCATAAAATGCTGCTATTCCATATTGCCAAATAGACATCTGCTGGAAAAAAATTTTTCCCGATGTCATGGCTTATAAAATTCTTACAGATAAGATCTCTAATAAGGAACTTACTCTGTTATATCTTTTTGGCTTAACGTCACCAAGTTTCCTTTCTGCCAGTCATTATCTGCTTCATTTATCTCTTAAGAGCTCAAAGTGAATGAGTCCAAGTTAATCAACTGATTAGAAATTCTTTAATTCCAGGAAGCGTATTTCTCATTCTTCTCAGTTCTTTTAAGGAGAGCTGAGCACTGGACTCCTGGGGATGTGCTGTCATTAGCAGGCATGTGTTCCATACAGGAAGTTCTACATTACTTCGGTGCCTCTGGGAAGTTTCTAGGAAGTACAAAGTTTCATTCATTAGATGTATGAATTACTAGGAAGCTGATTAGGATTTTGCCCAGTTGGCCTTGAGAACCTCACATATTTATTGCTTCAACATTCCTCCAGTCTTTCATGGAGGCATCAATAAAAATCAAATTGATCAACTCTCTTACTTGTTGCTATACCTTCACACAGTATGGGTTCATTATCTCATTCATTCATTCATTCATTCATTCACTCCTTCATTTAACAAATTGTATGTTCTCTATGTGTCAGTGACTGTCGTACATCCTAGGAATAAGAAACGTAATAAAAACCTTCTGGGATGTAGATGACAGAGGTCAGGTAGTATTCGATACTCTAGAAGGAACTAAAGAAGTCACGGATGGCAATACAGTGGCAAACTTGCTCTTCAATATGTACAGTAAGGATGATTTTCTTACCAGTGTTGTCTGTGAATGCTCAAAAGCAAGCAAGTAGCAATTGTAAAAAAAAAAAAAAAAAATCAAAGCAGTGATGAATGAAAGGACAATGTCCTAAGGCAGAGTTTATGATATGTGCAGAACAACAAGGTAGTTGGCATAACTGTAATGAAATGATGAAGAACTCGGTCTTAGAAGTGACGGCCATATGATTAATGAGGGGACAGAATAAAGGTCAGTAGTTCCTAGTTAGGAATTGCTGAAAATACTGAGAAACTACCAGGAAAACGTCATACCTATTTCCAAGAACTGGTTGCTTGCCCTAATGAAACTAAGGTCTATAGATGAACTATAGATCAAGGAAGCCTGATGTACAATTATTGCTCATCCGAGAGATTGTTAAAGGTATGCTGACTGGATCTGCCAACACAGGCTTGTAATATTAGCTACCTGAGAACTTCAGGATTTAAGGTTGAAATGAAGGAGCTCTAGACTGAGGATCAGCAGTATAGAAGTTGGATATTAAAGCACAAAACTCCAGGTTCCATCTCCACCACGAAAGATAAAAGTGAGATAGCTGAAAGAAAAAGGAAGCAAAAGAAGGACATTTTAAATTTTCTTTGCATCAAGTCAGAAGCACCAGGAAGCATATTGATATGAGTCCTTCCCTCCATGAGAACACTTCAAGGTGTGAAATACACGAAAGCTCAGGCTTCCCCCATGGAGATGTTCACTCTGGGGTTTGGGAGTAGAGGACAGACATTGGCAGAATTTCTAAACTGCTGTAGTGACTGAAAGGAGCAGCCAGGGTAGAGAAGCAAAGCAACAGCATAGCTGTGGAATCCAAGAGAAATAAAGTATCTGGTCTAGAACCATCCAGGGTCAAGACTGCAAGCTACTTTTAATGTGTGACTTCTCCTTCAGTAACACTGTCTTCCCATCCAACCGGAATGCACAACCGTGAATAAATGCCCAAAGCTAGATTGTCATTGCATTACTGAAGCCTTTGAATTTGAAAGAGTTCTATGAATGTGAGATATTCCTAGTGTCACCATTCATTCATAAGAACAACATCCTTAAGCTAGAAAACTACTTTGTCACCCCAAATAAATAAATCTAAAATCTTACGTCCAGAACTTGAGGTGATTTGGTACAAGTCTTTTCTTTCTTTATCTTCCTGCAAAGCTAGGGCTGTGCATCATTTCTGAGGGTAGTAGTAAAAAGATAAAATATTGTAAAGCCAATTGGAGGATGATCGTAATGGGGGTAGGCACTCTGTGACAACTTGGTCTTTTGTGTTATGGTCCTTACTGAGCTTGTCTATGGCTCACAGCTCCTCATTGCTATGCATCTGCACGCCTCCAGATCTAGTTGGAAAGATAGATGATCCAAATCACATTCATAGCATGTGAACTCAGAAATAGAAATGTGATATAGACGAGTGGGAACTGCTTGTGAAGGCACAATCTACAGTGTAGCTGCAGCATCCGTCAAAGAAGCACTGTGCACACTCCCTCCAGCGACTCTCTGACTTTGCCTATCTTTCACTGATAAATACTCATTTGCTCTTTTAGCACAATAGCTTGAGAGTTTCTTTTCTACACAGTAATCATGGAGGTTACTGTTTTGATAAGTGCTCTGATGCAGGATTTGCTCTAGATGAAAAAACACTGAAACCAGATAAAATGTACCCATTACTTTAAATATTTCTATGAGTATTTTAAAAGTGTTTCTTCTTAGCTTCCTTTTGTAAAAGCAGACTTCATTACTGGTTGATGCATGCCTTTAATCCCAGCACTTGGGAGGCAGAGGCAGGTGGACCTCTATGAGTTTGAGGCCAACCTGGTCTACTGAGCAAGTTCCAGAACAAGCTCTAAAGCTACAAAGAGTAATACTGTCTCAAAAAGTGGGAGAAAAAAATCTGACTTCTGACTGTTCTGTGTTTCAGAATTCTGTAAGAGCAGTACCAACTGATCAACTACCATACCTATACATGTGAAAGAAGGTGTTCAGTATGTGTGTGCCCGATATGGACACAAAATATTAGGTTCTTGAATATATCACCCAGTTGTCAAAATATACCACCATGGGGAAGTGTTATATGCTTTAACAAGGATATTCTTATGTAGATTTGGTGACCCCTTTTGTAAGTGTTTTTGCATAAAATATGTAGACTACACTATCAGCATAGAAACTCATATTGTCATTTTTAGTATGTTAAAACCTAGAGAAATTCTATCACTTTTTTGTTGTCTATTCAATAATTAGCAGCCTTTTAATTTTATAAAAATATAATTTAAATATTGACACTATTTTTTGAACCAAAAGATACCTAATAAATATAGCAAATTTAAAACTCATTTCTGCTTTCCAGTGTTATCAACCTAAAACCATCAAAATTTAGATTATCAAAGCAATGAAGTGCTTCATTTTACCTTGAGGGAACAGAAATATCTAATTTACCTAAGATTGCTTACTTATTAATTTATTTGGAACCAAATTAATATTGATAAGTAGCCAATGCAATTTTTTGTTTTGATAAAACGTTTCTTAGATCACATATCACCTGCCTCATGGTTTGTTTTAACGGATACTTCCATAGCTGATTTTGTGCATTTCACTAAGTTCAGAAGGAGGAACAGCATTTGGTAAATGTCACTTCTTCTGAGAATGCAGAATTCTTCTGAGTATTTACAATGTGTGCAATAGTCACTAGTGAAATGTATCTCTCTATGAGGACTTCTATTGCTCTTAATGTTTTTGTTGTTGTCTGTAACACAATCTACTAATGAAATTATTGAAACAAAAGTTTGACAATTGCCTTATGTGAATAAGTGAAATGTTTTCCCCATATTGGTTATTCATGCTAGTGAGCTTCAAGAACGGACATTGTACCACCAAGAAAGGACAAGAGTGCAGCCATATTAAGATTCCAGATGTGGGTTTCAAAGATAGCTTCCATCACACAGAGACATGTAAAACTTTCAGCTGTGCTTGATGTGGGAGAGTCTTCTGTTTTGTATTGATTTCATTGGTTAAATAAAGAGACTGCCTTGGCCCTTTAATAGGACAGAAAATTAGGTAGGTGGAGTAGACAGAACAGAATGCTGGGAGAAAGAAGCCGAGTCAGTCAGACGCCATGCCTTTCCTCTCCAAGATGGATGCAGGTTAAGATCTTACCAGTAAGCCACTACCTCGTGGTGCTACACAGATTATTAGATATGGGTTAATCAAGATGTGAGAGTTAGCCAGTAAGAGGATAGAGCTAATAGGCCAAGCAATGTTTAAAAGAATACAGTTTGTGTGTTGTTATTTCGGGTGTAAAGCTAGCTGTGCCGGGAGCCGGGTGGGACGAAAAGCAGGCCTGCCCGCAGCTCCTACTACATGTGCTAATGGGTTATTTAATAGATTACTATCTAGATGCTGTCTTGGAATCAGCTCATCCATGAGTCTCATCACAGATAGGGAAAGTGTGATGGAGTCAATTGTATGAAACGATTGTCAGCATGCCGTGTACACTGTAGTGATAGTAAGCAGTTACTGTGTGGTTTTGCATTGCAGATGCTAATCTGTATATTTAAATTCATTATTTTATTTAAGCTCAGAGGCTAAAGTCCATATATGTTTACTACTGTGTT
Source organism: Chionomys nivalis (assembly GCF_950005125.1). NCBI lineage: Eukaryota > Metazoa > Chordata > Mammalia > Rodentia > Cricetidae > Chionomys > Chionomys nivalis. The sequence goes on along the minus strand of NC_080090.1, from coordinate 37,288,689 downwards.
ATGCATCCCTAGTTATTATTAAATGTAATTTGATAATCTAATGTTTTCTCACTACCCAGCCTCTTCCTGCTGAGTAAAAAGGAGAGACTTCATGAGTAGACAGAAGGTACTGATTCTCATTTCTACAAAATTTATTATTTAAATGCATTAAAGACTTTTGTTTTACTTACTGTCTATCCTGGCACAGTAGATCAGCATTTAGTGATGCTCCAGCAAGGGTAAGAGACAGTATGATTTCATATTACAATAATTTTAACTGACAATTTAACAGTATACAATACTTTATTATGCTGATAATAAGATAAATTTCTATTTTATAGGTGTTAGAGTCTAAAAATTGTATGAATATTGGAATCAGTGAAAAAAGTAATTGATAATTTTATTTCTAGGAAATGAAGGGCATACCCAATTTCTCATAAAAGAGTTGGCTATGTTTGTTGGAAGAATTTTAAATCAATTATATTCTTAAATATTGTAACAAATTATCTATTCCAGCCTTCATGATCATTGGCAGTGCTGTACTGCTAGATTTTTATCCTAATTTCTTGTCAAATCCATCATCTACACAAGACACTGCACGTCTCCATGGAAAAGAGGAATGACAACGAGTAGTAGATTAGGTCAATACAGGGCTCTCCTACTTCAACACCAAGCTGAGTTTTGGTTGGATAATTCTAATTCTATGCTTAGGACTTTCTACATTCAGAGATTTGATAGAATGAATAGATATTTTAGGGAGATTTATTAGATTGACTTACATAACATGCTTCTAGGTAGTCCAATAATGATTTTCTTACAATGAAGAGGCCAGGAAACCAATAGCTCCTCAATCTACAGCACTAAGAGTCGCTATAAGCCCATTCTGGTAGTGAAAGCCCAAGGAGTTCCTGGAGAGCTATTTTCCTTAAATCTCTGTTGAAGGAATACCATAACTACAGGATAATAAAACTTTGCTAATGACAATCGTCTTGGTAGCCTGCAGATAGTGCCACCATCATTTGGAGTGAATAATCCTGCATCAGATCATTTGATCAAGAAAATTCCACATTAGAATGCCAAGGAGCTTAGATCTTAATAGATTCCAGATGCACTCAACTTGAGAAACAAGATTAAATATCACGTGTAACTTTTCCTTCCTAGATACTGTAGTTTTAGTTTTGCTTTGTTTTGTTTTGTGTTTTATTTTTTTTACTCTTTGGAGTCCTACCATCCAGCTACCAAATAATCACATGTAGACTTATTCTTACTTATGAACTTCCAGCCTAAGCTTGACTTGTTTCTCGACAACTTTTGTTAACATAAATGATCCCATTTACCTTTTACCCCTGGGTTTTTACCTTTATATATTTATGTATATGTTTTCTTTCCTTCTTATTTTGTCCAATATGCCCTAGAGAAAAATATAAACTGATCCTGTACAGAATCAGTGAGGTAGGATGCTAGTGGACTTGACATGAAGAAGGGCTTGTAGCTTTTTTTTCATGGTATATTTTCTTCTTCTACTGAGTTGCAGAAGCAAGTATTCCTCTACTGGTCCAAATATGGGCTGGGTTCAACTGCCCAGATTGAGAATATAGTAGATAGGCAAATTCCCCTGCTTTCATTTCCTAAAGTCATTCTTTCTTTTGTCAAGAACATATTCTGTGGCAATTAAAGTGTATTTTGTTATTCTTTATCTATGAATATTTTGCCCATGTGTATGTCTGTTCATTACTTGTGTATAAAGCCTATAGAGGCCAGAAGAGGGCCTTGGATCCCCTGCAACTGCAGTTACAGATGATTGTGAACCATCATATTAGTGTTGGGATTCAAACTCAGATTCTCAAGAACTAAAGCCAGAACTCATAACCATTGAGTCATTTCTTCAGGTCCTCTGACACTTAAAAAAAAGTTATACCTATTTTTTTTACACTCAAAGGATTGTGTCAGCCATGTAAAGTGTAACTCTCAGATGAAATCGTTTCACCTAAACTGTTGAAGATGCTTCTCCTTCTGATTCCCAGCAATCCAGGACATGACAAGAGGACAAGACAGGAAAATACCACAGTACTCATTTGTGGCATGATATTTTCATATTCACAGAGTGGAAGACACAAAAAAAAAGTCAAAAGAAATCTTTTCTCAAAAAGAAATATAGTTAGTACCCAAGGAAACACTGGATGAAGTTGCCTAGAGCCTCTACACTTAAGCACACACACATGAATATTAGTGCACACAATTCAAATAACATTATCTGTGCCTCCTTAAGTTCTTTTTACTTCTAATAAAATGCATTTCTTCATTTTGTGAAACATTCATTTGTGTATGACATTATCCACTCTATTTTAAACACTAGAAAAAATTGTCAATAATCTACAATGAAATAATATCTTTTGAAAACATGACAAAAATATGACATACTTCAAACCATGAACCCAAGTTTTGTGTTTTTCCAAATGATATCCTGCTATTTTCACAGTCTTTCATGTTTGGCAAATGACTGCGTAGCTTGCCCTGCTATGAAATGGTTAAACACATCTGAGTTCCTGACTTTTGCAGCAAGAAGATGATTAAAATTATGACACAAGAAAGGATCTGAAAGTCAAAGACGACTCCCTGGAGACTTGCAAGCTGAAGTCACTCTTTGCTGAAAGTTAGAGAGCCCACGTGACCTTTCTGACATTCACATCGCACAAGAAAAGCACAAAGGTGCCCCTTGCCTGCCTTTCAGTTGTCTTAGGAGACTGTTCTTTTCACACAATACATTCATTTCAGGCTGCTTGATCAGCACTTACTTCCTACTGGGGAGAGGCAATGTTAGAGATGCTGAACACACAATATGTGTGGCTCACACACTGAAAAATATCACTCTCCACACACTACTCAGACCACAGCTGAACAGGAATTCAGGAAAGCCAGCCAAAAGTAGGTAAGGGGCAATGATGGCATGGATGAAAGAGGAAGAACCATCTGGGAAAGATTTGGATGATGTCCAGCAGAAATGCGTCCCCTATGGGGAGCCTTCCTAGGGTGTAGAGAAGATGAATGACACACTGGGTGTTTGTACTTGAGAACCGCAGCTGCCTTTCTAATGGCCTCTTACGGCAGGTTGCCAAGCTTGCCTACAATCAATTCTACAATGCTTTCTTTAAAGTCTCAAGAACTCCCTCGGTGAGCTCCAATCCAAGTAGAAATTCCCTCTGACGAATGCTTAGGACATTGTTTTGTTCTTTTCACGAAACTGCTGTCACAGCCTTGAAATGCATAGGAAGCAGGTGGTGCCACTGTAGTCCCTTCATAGCCTCTCTTCTACCAGCGCATAAGACCCATTCTTAGGTCATTTGAAAATCAACAGTTTGTGAAACTTATGTGGAGTGGAGGGGACCCAGTCGCCTGGTTTAATGCTGCCCATTTCTCCCATGGAAAATACTCTGGCGTATCTCATAACATCCTCTTTTTTTGTTTGTTTGTTTTGTTTTTGTTTTGTTTTGTTTTTCCCTTAGCAGACAGCATTACTAACCTCTTAGAAAGATTTCTTGGGTTAGCCCATCCCAAAATGCATTGCAAAATGTTTTAGGCTTCATTTCACATGCATTATCTCATTCCTGCCTGGTCAAAGGTTGTTATTGTTATCATCATCATCAACAACATCATCATTATTTTCCTGATTTACAAAAGGTCAAAACAGAAGGCTCCACGCGTAAATTACTTTTCATTGGGAAAATGTAATCAGAAAACAGGACCTGCAGTCAAACTACAGCATCTCCTGACTCCAAGCTTTGATTCCCTGTCACAAAGGTCAGTGGGAGGAAACACTTATTTTCCAGGTGTTTCTGTTCACCTATAAAATAATGATGTGCCACACTAATTGAGAAGAAGTAGGTTTCTTCAGACACCAAGGCTGCTTGTTTTTCCCATCTTCATGGCTTTTTTTTTCTTAGCTGATGGAACTTAGGTAATAGAGAATCATAAGGACACTGAGGTCCTCAGAAGTGAGAAATAAACTGAAAACTTTTCCAAGGACAGGCTCCAGTTCTGTAATAGGAGGCAGTGTGCGGGAACAGAGTGAGGTCTCACAGCCTTGTCAGGCCCCCGGTGTGTTAATCCAATTCTCTCTGCTGTCTCTGGACTCAAAGTGAAGATATAAATATATCACCCTTGCAGGAGTGGAAGCGGGAGGCAAACGCACAAACGAGAAAAAGATGAGAATCAGAAACAGAATCACACTGATGTCAGACAAAGAACAGTTTTAGGAAAGGACAAGAGAATTTATATTTCTAAATGTGATGTATTCTGAGCACAGAGGCCTGTCGTGTGTGGTATATGCTAACAGGACCCCTGAACACTTAATGACATTCATTTTATTACCGTTTTGCTCCAGTGGAGAATGACATATTAAACTGATCAATAGAAGATGACGGCTTTGTCAAGATGTTTACAGAAATTGTCGGAAATGAATAATGTAAAATAGTCTTCCATTTTCCCGTTGACTGTTACATTGTCTGATGTCTGTTGAGGGTTTTAAAACTTTCATAGTTCACTTCCTAGTTCTTTTTTTTGTGTGTGTGTGTGTGTGTGTGTTTCGAGACAGGGTTTCTCTGTGGTTTTGGAGCCTGTCCTGGAACTAGCTCTTGTAGACCAGGCTGGTCTCGAACTCACAGAGATCTGCCTGCCTCTGCCTACCAAGTGCTGGGATTAAAAGCGTGTGCCACCACCGCCCGGCTTCACTTCCTAGTTCTAAAAGGGAATTAAGAGGGGAATGTTAATAATCTGTCCATGAGTTAAAGTCTTAGGTGTATGCCCTGCTCATGACCACAGACATTACAGGAAATACAGGATTTATGGTTATTCAGAACAATGGGCATGTGTTGTAATATGAGCGGCGGGGCTGCGTTCCTGGCACCCGGCCGCCCGCATGGCTAGCTTATGCCATGCCCCGAAATAATTACACGGAAACTGTATTCTTTTAAACACTGCTTGGCCCATTAGCTCCAGCCTCTTATTGGCTAGCTCTTACATATTGATCTAACCCATTTCTAATATTCTGTGTAGCACCACGAGCTGGCTTACCAGGAAAGATCTTAACCTGCGTCAGTCTGGAGTGGGAGAATCATGGCGACTCACTGACTCGGCTTCTTTCTCCCAGCATTCTGTCTGTTTACTCCACCCACCTAAGGGTTGGCCTATCAAATGGGCCTAGGCAGTGTCTTTATTAATTAACCAATGAAAGCAACAGATTAATACAAGACCCACCTCCATCAGGCATGTAAAGATTTTAGGAAAATGAAACTATTAGAAATATCTGCTTTCATATATTTGCTTAGTAGTATAATAATTGATTCAAATAAAGTTATACTGAGTCCCTATATTAACTTTTTCCACAGAGAAATGAAAGTAAGGAAGGGAACAACAATGTCTAAAACAGTGGCCCTCAACCTGTGAGTCATGACCTGTTGGAGATCCAATGATCCTTTCATGAGGGCTGCATATCAGCTGTCCTGCATACCAATTTGCATTATGATTCATAATATTAATTAAGTTGCAGTTATGATGTAGCAACTGAATAACCTTATGGTTAGGAGTTACAACAACATGAGAAACTGCATTAAGAGATCTCAGCTGTAGGAAAGTTCATTTTGTTGTTCTCTCAGATGGTGGGGAAAAGACACCTCTACCACCTCGCTGATTTGTTTTCATTTGTATGTATCTGCGTACCAAAAGTCTATGTGTGCCTGTGGAGAACAGACTGCATCAGTCCCCTAGAGCTGTAGTTATAATTGGTAGTGTGTTGTCTGCTGTGAATAATGGGGAATGACTTGAGCCCTCTGGAAAGCAACAAGTATTCTTAACCCTTGAAGCATTTTTTTCCAATCTCCAAGCATAGGTTTTAGCAGATGCACAGTTTTCTTTCCCTGAAAGGTTATTTCTCTAGCAATTTGAAAATCTAATTTTATTTTGACCTGGCTAATGATAAGGTAGAAAGAGAGAAAAATAAATAAAATTTCCAGTCCCACAGTCATGTGTACAAATTTAACGTTGGAAATTGTAGTGTGTCTTAAGCGATGAGTCTTTAGCAGTGAATAGTCACTGGATAAACATGTTCAACTCATGTGAGAAACTGAAGAAGAAAATGTTCAATAATAAAAATTAGGTGTAAATTATTTGTGTTATATCTGAAACTTGTGACAAAAGAATAATATGTGAGATATTTTAAATTATATAGTTGGCTCTCTGAGAACACCCAAAGTGTCAGTCTTTCATTTCAAATTATAGGCCTTTAATTTACACATGCAATTAAGGAATTGTGTACAACCCAAGGAGGAAAGAAAAAGTAGGAAATAGTCATTACAAAGAATATTCTGGGCAGTGGGACATAGGTTGAATGTGTTATTTTTGGAGATAATACCATGAAACATTGAGAAGGGAGGGAAGAAGTGAGACTGGAAATGACAAGAAGTCAGACAATAGGTGAATCCCAGCATGTGGCTGTGGTGGTTATCAAGAGCTTGGTCAAGCTGGAGAATCAACCCTGCAGGCTGAGAGTCCTGGTTGAGAATTGCTGCCAGGAGGCATGTATTTCTTCCCAGCCCCAGACAGGAACTGTGGTGAATGGAAACCTACCCACTATCTCCAAGAGTCATTTATGCCAGCCTCTAGTGCATCATCTCCTGGAGCTATGATTAGAGGTTGGCAAACGTTAGTTATAAAAGATGAACTGGTGGACATTCAGAATTAGGGGTGCCACATATAATCCCTAAAGTCTTTTTCTTTTCTTTTTTTGGGTGGTGGGGAGATGGGGAGTAACTTTTTAAAATTGCAAAAATTTTTTTTTAGTTCATTTAGAACAGGTACTCAAGTGAATTTGGTTTATATGATCTGTAGATTTAAGTTTGCAAACATCTAAAGTAGAAAATACATTACCTAAAAGCATGAAAATCAAAGTATTAAGTGGAGATGATCACAATGAGTAAACTCTCTCAGGACAAAGACCACCTTTAGATAAAATCACTGATTTTATCACATGTTCATATTTCAACAAATGATTCCAAATATAATAATCACTTTATTAAAACAGTTGAGCAGACATATTGCATGGCCAAAAAGACACAGAGCAAGCAGTAACAAAGCAGAAGTTAAAGCCATTAAAGGAGTTCAATACTAACTTGGGCCACTTAGTGGGAGACTGGCTTAAAAGTGAAGGAATAAACACAAAATGTAAATGTGGCTCAGTGGGGAAAGTTCCTGCCCAGCTGGCCTGAGTCCCTCGGTCTGATCCCCAGTGCTACATAAATCAAGAGCTGTGGTTCAAGCCCTTAATCCCACCACTTGGGGGTAGGTGCAGAAGGACTGGGGGTTCAAGAACACCCTCAACTAAACAGTGAGTTGTGACTGCTCTGAGCTGTATAGAGCTTGTCCTCAAATAAATAAATAAATAAATAAATAAATAAATAAATAAATAGACAAATAAATAAATAAATGCAAAAGGAGGAATATGTCACAGATTAAAAAGATATTGCTCAGTTGTTTACGGTATTGTAAAATTAGTCATTTTTGATAAAATAAAATGTTTGAAATAACAAAGTCACCAAAAGGAACAATTTAAAAAATCAGAACAGCTCCATGTCCATTAAGGAAGTTGAAGAAGTTCTTCGAGACCATTTTTTTTTCACTCATGGTTTCTAGTAAGCATTTAAAGACAGTATAACATCAACCTTACATAAAACATTTCGGAAAATCGAAAAGGAGAAATATTCCCCAAGTTATTTCATGATCAAGAACAGCTTCTCATATCAAAAAGGGTCCAGAGAGCACAGAAAGAACAGCACTTCAGGTCACTCTCAGGAGCTGGCATGGGTTCAAAGGTCCACAGCAAGTATTAATAAACACAATATGAGTTGTGTAAGAACTAATCAAATGGTAAGTGTTATGTCCCAATCCGCAAAGCCCCCCCAAACCAACAAGGAGACCGAGTCCTGTATGTAAAAGCAAAGAGCCTTTATTTTATGCAAGTTTGCAAACTCCTCTCTCCTTGTGTCCAACGTATTGGAATAAACAGAGAGCCCGAGCTCAGTTAGAGTTGAGTTTTTATAGTAGTAAAAGTGGGGGTGAGGGGTTTCTGAGGTTCAAGACCCCTGATTGGCTGACATTTATCTAGGGATGTACTGGTCAGTGTGCTGGCAGGTGATCCTATCTGCAATGTTAGGCATTTCCTTTGGATGATCTCTTCTTGGGTGGTGCTTGGGTAATCTGTTTGTGGTTCTTCCTGCAACCAGGTATTTGGGGTAAACTACTAAGACTCAGGCCTCCATTAAACCTATCAATGACTGAGTCCTACACTGGCGGGTGATAATGGTTGGTGAAAGAACTTCCTTTGGATGGTCTGTTTCTATTTAGCTTATTATGGCTGGCTCCTACAGTAAGTAAATTATATTCTAATTCAAAGTTGGCTCAATACTTAAAAATGAAGCAATGCATCTTACTACTTCAGAATACAGTAGAAAAACACACACAGGGCACACTCACACCATGCCCTTCAACCAAGCAGGATTAGAGGATGGTGTCCTCAATCCAATACTGTGCGTTTACAAAATGTCTGTGTATGACATTATATTTAATCATGAAAATACTCTAGCAGGCTGTCAATTGGTGAAGGGTAGTGGAGTGATAATTTGATCATATAATTAAGATTGTCCAGCATTCAAAACAAATGAGCACATACACAAATACACACACACACACATCCGTGTGCTGAAGCAGATCTAGGAACAGACTGCGAATGGGTTCACACAGGATTGTAGCACCTGTAAAAACAAATGTATACCTAATGTGCGGCTGTACATAGTACATAAATGATGTATGAAACTCAAATATACAGAGATATCAGTGTTTGCTTGAGGCAGAAGTTAGGATGGATTGCCTACTGTACTGAGCCTTCACGGAAATCCACGATGAGGGAGGTGTGCTGAATTGTAAAACGGGAACAACTATTAAAAACCACGTATCTGTTACTGCTCACGCATTCCATTTAAACTAGCCTCTTTATCTTATAAATTTGTAGGAAAAGATAGGAGGAAGGGAGGGAGGGAGAGAAGAAAGGAGAGAGGAGGGAAGGAAAGGTGGAAGGAAAGGAGGGAGGAAAAAAGAAACCAGACTGAAAACATCATTGCATTAAATGTAGCTATAAAAAGAATACCTATAATTTTCATCTATAATTATAATTATGAAATTTATCTTTACAAGAAGATTAAAAGTACAGATACTTTATTAGTTCTAAGCTTTTTATTTTTGAGAAACTCAATTTTTTGTTTGTATTGACTTAATTCTTTCAACATTGAGTAACTTTTGGAATGTAAATTTAGGGTGCCTGCTAAGGTTCATTCTCAGGTCCAAAGTGACCTACCTTAGCACAGCTCTGCTTTCATTTTTTTTTAAAAAAATTTTATTCATTTTACATACCAACCACTGTTCCCCCTCCCTCGCCTCCTCTTTCTCCCTAGCACCAGCCTATAATTCATAATTCCAGAGAACCTAGACAACAATGAGGACCCTAAGAGAGATATATATGGATCTAATCTACATGGGAAGTAGAAAAATCCAAGATCTCCTGAGTAAATTGGGAGCATGGGGACCATGGGAGAGGGTTGAAGGAGAGGGGAAAAGAAGAGAGGGGATCAGAGAAAAACGTATAGCTCAATAAGCTCAATAATAAAAACAGAAGACAGAAGAAGAGAAGGGAGAGAGCAAGAACAAAGCAATCGAGCACGAGAAGCAGAGAAAAATACATGCATGTGAATGTGTATAAGTCATGAAATTAGTAAGGGGACCATGAAAAAAGAAGTAAATACTAATTAACAGAGGAAAATCAAGAGCACCATCCTAGGCACAAAGGCAGTAAATGATCGGCAGTCAGTAACACAGCTATTTGATTATTGGGATAAAATGCTGAGATAAAATAATAAACAAACAAACAAATGAATGAATAAATAATAAATCACAACATTGTGAGACAAACCCAGTTAGAATGATGGCTTATTTTTGATGAACTGACAAGTCAAAGGTGTTTGAGAAATTCACAGGCTTTAGAATGGTTAAAATTATTTAACAAAAAGAGGAAAGTTAAAAGATAAAGTCAGGTCAAAAGTGATCTTGGATTTTTCTACTTCCCACGTAGATTAGATCAAGACAAAGTTAGATGAACAGTTTGAAAGGAGGAAGCACAGACAGGAGAAATAATTTCACAGACATGAGTTCAATAGGCCTTTAAAAAGTTTCTGAGGTACCTTGGTACTAAGCGGAAGGACAGGCTTGTAGAATGTGCTGGTGAAACCACTATCTACATGGAAAAACACCCTAACTTGTGCATCACACAGTCTGCAGCAATCACATTCAAAATAACGATATAAACCTGGATATAGAAAGACTGAATTCTCGATAAAAGCATGGGTGAGGATTTTTGTGGCCTGGAGTACAAGCGGTATTTCCTATCATAACATTAAACAATAAAGAAAAACTCATGAATTGGACACTTAAAACTAAATAGTCCCTTTGAGCAACACTCCAAGAAAATAAAGAATAGACCATAGAGTTTGTAGAATTCATCTTGGTGCAAGGCCTAAATATTTCTAGCATCACTTCCATAGCACATTTGTATATGCTCATGGAGTGAATCTATTTATGCACCAAGCATGATTATGAATGTAACACATAGACAGAAATATCCAAAAGCCAATTAAAGTAAGGAAAACCTGAACAAGCACTTCACAAACAAGATTCTCCAAAAGCACATGAAAGGATATTCCAACTAATTAATCATCAAGGAAAACTAAAATGAGTCCCAGCATGACACCCCACACTCACTAGTTTGGTTATGACTAATACTTCTAATTATTAACAAAGACATGAAACAAATGGAATATTTATGCTTCTCTGATTAGAATTCAAAATGGTATGAGCATTCCATATAACACTGGAATTTTCTTGCCAACTTAATATGTGCTTATAACACAGATCTGTAATTTCACTCTTAGGAATTTTCCCAAGAGAAATGAAAAGTGGATTTGCAAAAAGACCCCCCAAAAGAGTAGTAGCAGTAGTGGAATCTGCTTATATGTTCTTGAATAATATAGTAGATTTAAAAATTACATAGCATATTTATGAAGTAGAATAAATCTCAGCAGTGAAGGAAAGACATGAGTGAAGGCAGCAGTCTCCCTTCATCCCCTGCAACAGATTCAAAGCTCTACAGCTACAGCATATGGACAGGGCCAACTATAACTGTTTCTTCCTCTACATACATACCTATCATACAGTCTTCTATTTATAAATATTATACAACCATGGAATGTAATAAGGAGGTCACTTTTTTTTTTACTGGCCACCCAGCAGCTCAACCCCAAAATAACCACATAGAAAGTGTATTAATTAAATCACTGCTTGCCCCATTGACTCTATCTTCTTATTGGCTAACACTTACATATTAATTTAACCCATTTCTATTAATCTTTGTATTGCCACGAGACTGTGGCTTACTCTGTAATGTTCTGGCATCTGTTTCCGGCAAGGAAGGCTACATGGCTTCTCACTAACTCCTCCCTCTTTCTCCCAGGATTCAGTTTAGTTTTCCCTGCCTATCTCTATTCCTGTGCAGGCCCAAGACAGTTTCTCTATTAACCAATGGTATTCACAGCATATAGACGGGAATCACACAATGGAAGAACAATAATAACTGACAATAGCACAAAACTCTTTTAAAAGCACACTTGCTATGCTTTGAATTTGAAACATCTCCGACAGACTCAAGTGTTGAACACTATTTTGTAAAGTGGTAGAAACTTTAGGTCTTTGGACCTGCTGGAAGATGAATGGTATGTTGCTTTTGAAGGCTCTGTTGGACCCTTTTTTTGCACTTTGCTTCCTGGGAGTGAACAAACACCCTACATGCTACCCCATGATATTCAGCTTTATTCAGTCATAGACTAATACAGTTTATTGAGCAAAGAGGGATAACTGTGGTGGAAGTTAGTGTGTATCAACAAGATGGTGTGAGTGACAAACCAGAGAGAAAAGAGGACCATCTTGTTTTCATTTTTAGAAACCTTCTTGAACTAGTTAATATCAGGAAAACCATCTTGGATCTTTACAGGAATTGCACTTTCATTTACATGTGACTTCCCACTGGGCTCTACTTGGTAAAGGTCACTCCTGCTCTTAAGAGTATCACCCTAGGGACACAGCTTGCAGCACAGAACACTTGAAGGGCAGTAGCAACCCATATGGTCCTCATTCCATCTATACAACCCACACAATAAAGAATATCCCTTTGATGTGTTTCATTTTCCTATCTGGGATATTTTTAAACAAAAAACATTAACTTTTTGCGTATGTGTATATGTATAGATATTTGCATGCTGAGGTAGAATGCATATGAAGGTTCAAAGACTACTTTTGGAAGTCAGCTTTTTTTTAATATGCAGTTTCTGGGTGTGGTGGTTTGAAAGAAAATGGTTCTCAAAGGGAGTGACACTATTAGGAGTGCGGCCTTGTTGGAGTAGGTGTGGATATTTCAGAAGTGTGTGACTCTGGAGGTGGACGTTGCGGTCTCATATATGTTCAAATTATCACGTGGTGTCCCAGTTCACTTCCTATTGTCTGCAACATAATAGAACTTTCAGCTACCTCTCCAGCACCAGCTCTGCCCGCACACTGTCAGGGTCCACCATGATGATAATTGACTAAACCTCTGAAACTGTAAGCCTACACCTCAAGTAAACAATTTCCTTTGTAAGAGTTGCTGCGGTCATGATTTCTTTTCACTACAATAGAAACCGTAAGACACTGGGGGTTAAATTTAGGTTGTAAGGCTTGGTGACAACTACCTTACCCATTGAGCCATCTCATCAGTCTCTTGTCTGGAAAATTGTACCTATGACCTTCTGTTTGCTAGAAGTACCTCTTGTTTTTCCTTTAGAAGCTCACTGAGAAAGACCCATTTCACTACTATAATTTCATTTTATTATTTTTTCATTTCATTTTACAGTGTTTTTTTGCATGCACACACACACAGAGGGAGAGAGAGAGAAAGAGAGAAAGAGAGAGAGACCATTTGAAAATGAAAGGTTATTGAAACAAGAAAGGACTATATTGTTAATATATGATTTACTCATCTTTCTGTCCTTAGTCTTAACACAGTGCCTGAGAAAGCAAGAGCATCAAATGCATATTGTTAAACTACTCTTGGAAAAGTGACAATGAATTTGTAGTTTTGCAACATCTATAAAAAGTCGTATACCAATCATAGTTTAATGCAACAATTCAACTCATCAAATATATCTTATCACCTAGTATGTGGAAGTTGAAAAACCAATTAGAGAATTGATCTGCTTAATATATTGTAAGTCTAGTAAGAAGATGACATTTGAACAGGTAATTAAAATAAATGTGTTAAATGTCATAATGTAGTCATGAAAAAATGTTATAGAAATGCAAATGAAGGAGAAAATTATTCTGCTCAGTGGGGCTTCCCCTAAAGAGCAGCTTTGATGTGACCTCATGAATAAAGAATGGTTGTTTTGTTAAGTATTTAAAAATTACTTCCGAGTATCCATCACCAAGACTAGTTTGATAACCTTCAGGTGTTGGCTCATGTTTTAAGTAACCCACAGTGTAGGCACACTGTGAACCTCCCCTCCGGCAGTCATTGACTCCCCTCCTATTTAGGTCAGAGAAGGATGCCAAATGGGAATTCTTATTCTCTGTGTGTCCCTCTCAAAGCCCTCACTGTTGGGCAGCTAGACTCACGCTAGGAGGCTCGGAGGTTAATAGGACAGATCCCTTCATTCTAATCATCCTTGTACTCCCATCTCCCATTTCCCTGGCAACCCAGGAAGGGAAGCATCACTTTCCCCCTCTTAATATTTTAAAATAGCATATGAAAAGGTTGAGGTAAAGGGGTTTGCTGAGGCTCATCAAGGGAAAGCTACTTCCTCTTGGTCAAAAGGATGGAGTCTGAACTTTTTGAATCTGGCCCTTGGTGAAAGCATCACGTGATAATTCCTTATGAGAAAATGTACTTATACACCAAAGGAATCTTTCCACATATAGTTGGTTGTAGATCCTTACTACTAAAGCTGTCTATTTCTTTGATAAAAATCATAATTTGTACCTTTTTTCTTCTATGTCTTCTTAAAATACAGGTGCAATGTTAAGTAAGCATTCTTTCCCAGACACTCTTGACATTCTCATTCTTTGTCTAAGACTCACCTCTTCTCCCCATGCAACTGTTGCTCAAAGCCATTGCTGAAGCTCCCTAATTTCCTGAACTCTAATTTAAACGACATGACTCTTTCCTTTTGATGTCTCTACCTCATCCCAGGAACTGCTTATATTTACAGTTTTTGTTCTGTGGTTTCTCTTAAAATTTTCATGCAATGGCCTTCAAGCATCCTTTTGAGTTCATTTTAAAATTCCTTTATTAAGAAGCTTAAGAAATCACGAAAGAACCCTGATTCTTGAGAACTGCCCTGAGATGGTTCCCAGTCTCTTCATCCATAAAATAGAGAGAGGGACTAAAATTTTGCTAGCCCTTCTAGCATCAAGGTAGCACAACAGTAGTACAGAGACCATATCTCAAAAAATATGAGTATTTATTATAGGCAGTTTGTGAGAAAGTTACATTTAAATTATACATGATAAAGAAAACTTAGCCAGACCTGGTGGTGCATAATCCTAATACTCAGGGGTCAGAGGCCAGATGACACAAGTTGAAGGCCTGCCTGGGTTATATAAATATATATATAAGGACCTTGTAATAGAAAAAAAATTAGAACAACAGTTTTAAAAAAAAGCATTAGCATATGCTTGTATGTTTTAGTCCATTTTACTTTCATAGAACAAGAGACATGCAATTAAAAATGTGTTTTATTTGGTCTATAATATTGGTATCCAGAAGATCTAGAAACCAAGGTGTGGTCAGGTGAGAACCTTGTGAACTTTTTTTATGAGAGCACAATGACAGCTAGCTGTATTCGGAGGAGCTGAGCATGGAGCTGGTCCTCCCTCCATAGAAGTAAACTGATCATGTGAGGTTATGTCTGCTTCCAGGAGACAACAATAATGATTCGTAAGATTGGAGCCCCCATGACCTCATTACCTTCCCCCTGAGCCCTCAGCCGTACACTGTGGCAAGTGTATAGCAATAGACTTTGGAGGGTATCGAACAATGTTCAAACTGAAGCATCATCACTCATAACGCATCAAGATATGAATGAAGTCAGTATTGAGAGGAGCAAAATACTTTCCTTCCTTATTGACAATTACCAAACTTACCTGGAAAGCATAAAATCTCATGCAATAGTCTTAGGAATAAATTTCATGTGCTCGGAGAATCAAAAATTTCTTTCCCTGGGATTGTTTTACAAACACGATAAAAAGATCTGACAAATTTCCATGTGCCACCCTTCTCTCCTCCCGCCCACCCTCCACGTGTCCTATCCCCACCCTTCAGTTTGTTAAAAAGAGCCTCTTCTGGTGCAGCTCTTTCCTGCCCAGCAGATATACAAACAAGAAAAATAAATCAGGTTTGAAGCTATCCTTCTCTGGCCCGTAATCTCTACCTGGTGGGAAAGCCTCGCTACCAGTCTGAATCCATATTCCATTTTAGAATGGGTCTCAGGGGTTCGGGCTGAGTGTGATAATGATACACTAGCAGGTCTTAAATCTTCAGAGCTTGCTTTAGCTTGCTCCTGCCTTCACCCTGGGGGATTTCTTCCACATACCTCTTAGACATGTGTCGCCTTGCACTGCGATGCAGAGTCAATGCTCCTACACATTCATTTATGCACAGCCTTCTTAGAGAAAAAGTCACTGAGATATTTAGAAACAGAAATAGAGACAAGGACAACAAGCAGGGAATGCTCCTGTAAGCGCACCCTCTAACGCCTTAAGGGAATTCTATTTCTATTTATGTAGAAGAAAGGGGTTGGCTAGCTCTCCAGAGCTTAACAGGTGTTTTCCCAGGCTAGATGAATGGGGAGTCAGGAGGAATTCATAAAAGCAATAAAAACTCAAATACTCTCCGTTGCCCTCCCTCAGCCAGCTCGCTAAAGGGTTATTTTCTCTTCCTGCCACTTCTCTCTTGCAGCAGAAAAATAAGATGAATTCATAAAGCGGCATAACCTTGGTCACCAACAATCACATGATCACAGGTGCTGAGCCTCTGGGACGGGCCCATATAGGAGTAGCTTCCTTCCCTGTTGCTTTCTTGTGGCTACACACCAGCACTAGTGTGGATTGACACAGGGTTTCTATTTCGTTAGGACAACCTCAGGTTCAAATCCAGGCACTGCCTACAAACTATGTTGTTCTGAATTAGAAACCTGTTGACTCATTTGTAGCTTCTCCTGCAGGCCCTGCTTTTCTGTTTTTGAGTTAAGGTAAGAGAGTATCACCTGGAGAGCTGACAAAACACTTGGACACACCTGGCCTGGGATGTTCCTTCATTTTGTCTTGCTCATTTGCTGACTCCTGGTCTGCTCCAGTCTCCAAGGCCCCCACCCCCAGCTCTCTGCAGGCTGTGAGATCATGTGAAACCTCTAAGAGGCCCTTCTTTCATCCCTGTCACTGAACGTGCCAGGATTACATACTATGCCTGGCATGATTCTCAGAGCAGAGAACAGAAAGAGGAAATAGATGAGGTCCCCACGGTTAGTGGAAATAAGTGAAAGAGGCGGAGAGAGTCACCAACATCAGCTCTGCCTTTGGTTAAACTTTCACTAAAATGGCTATTATCAAATTTTCAAAGTTTACCCATCCTTATACTTCATATTTACTCATTGAATATTACTTACTTATAATATTTTTCTAATTAAATTAATTATTAAAATCTTATCATTTTGATTAGAAATTTGCTCTTTCAGTAAAAAAAAAAAAATGTTTCCCAGTTTGAATAGTTGTAATTTGCATTAAAAAAAAATGTTGGTTCAAAGCCAGGGTGTCCTGTTCACTGGGCAAGAACTGTTCCATAGTTTTCTGCTTTGTCATCTGTCATGTTTCGGGTGGTCCACTGTTGCCTTGAAATGGACCAAGAAACATTCTTTTCCATGTACTTTGAATATGTGCAAAAGTTGTGAGATCTTTATTTTCAATTATAAACTTTTTTAAAAAAATGGTGTCCCACTAGCCAAACCAAACAAAACATCTCCCAGGAACACACATTGATAGTTGGAAAGTTTAAAATTTCCCCTATGGAGGAGTAGAATGGGGTAAGAAAGAGCAATGGAGGGTGGCTGTGATCCAAACAGGATATATCTCTCTGAAATTGTAGTGAAAAATGTTAAAATAAACAAAAAATCACAACTCTTAAAAAATATTATTTTCATGAATTCCTGGTAAATTTTAAAACATTAAAGCTACATGAAACATTGTTCATTCAAGCTCCTCTATTTACATATATAATAATTCTGGTTAACCAGGATAGGAGTCAGTGAGTGGCATGAAGAGCTAAACACAGAAGCATCAGGGGTGAGTCATTTTGGGATTATGTTTATTCACTTATAAGTTCATAAATTTTGAAGCCTCAGAAACTTTGACTGAGGAACCTGCCCACTAAATACAGTTAGATAATTAAGAATCAAAAACAAATATAATATTTATGAACATTCTAAACTAAACTGCAAATCCAGCTTCAACCAGTTTCTAAAGAATCCATACTATAATGACCACAAATGTAATCATGAGAAAACATGAAATTGACAACTGGATGGTATTTTGAATCTGGAGCTCGTGAACCAAACAAAGATGTGCTTGATTATTCTAGGCTTTAAAGAAGATAGTGAAACAGGAATCATACAATATTTAGTTTTAAATGGTAGTAACAGTAATATATGTGGAACCCTTTTGACCGGTAGCATAAGCAATGCACAGAGAAAAATTTCATCATTATATTCAGTCATTACTAAAAAGAGGTAAATATATAATATTTGTAACAGTCAACTCCAGAAGAGAGAAAAAAAATAATTTTCATCATGTCCTCAATTTTTTTTCTCCAGAAAATAGAAAGGGATAAAGAAAAAAGTAGGACTCAGAGTAACACAAAATAACAAAAGTAGAACAATACCAGTGATGCACAAAATTGATATTTGGATATTGAGAAAGATCCTCAGGGAAACAGAAACACCTACCACAGCCAAACCAACAGATGAAAACATGGCAAAGCTGTGAATGGAAAATAGATCTGAAACAGGATTGGATGGATGCCATCTGGAATGGTAATCACATATCCATGTCAACAAATTTCACATTGATTAAATAGGCTTATTTAGAAGAAGATGAATGACAAAAATTAATTTGCTTGGAACTATTTCAAACAACGTACATAAAAGATAATTCAAATTCATTTTTATCTAGGGTTGCTTAATATGGGGCTTTTTGCTTGTTTGATTTTTTTGGTGCTGAGATTTGAGCTCAGTGTCTTACATGTACCAGGCAAGCACCTTACTACTGCTCTAGGGGCCTTTAGAGCACCTCTGTGAAGGAAAGGATTCACTAGACAGACATAATTTGAGCAAAATTTTACTTAGCAAAGCAACGTGATAGTGCATGCCAAACAAATACTGTGGCACAGTGACTCATAAGGACTAGATCTATAGGTTCTACACTGTGGGTGATAAGGAAGTTTTCAAAGACATTTTTTAAGACAGGTAACAAATTATTAAAGTTAAATAATTTTATTTGTATCTCAAACCACTATATATCAAATCTCACTATATAACAAATGTGTGCAAAAGTTAGACTCAATTAAAATTAAACACATATGTACTTTAATGAACATGATAATGAAATATAAAAGATAGCTCACAGACTAGGAAAATTATAAATTCTCTATTTGTTAAGATAGTTTTATTTATGAATGAATAAATATAGTTGAAGTAGAACTACTATACCAACTTTTATTCATATAAACATCATATTAAATGAGAAAAAGAGAGCTATAAAATTGTGGAAAATAATATGTAGTAACATTTAAAAGAGGGAACAAATACTGAAAAACAAGTTCACAACATCATTTATTTTTGAAAAAAAATGAAGGAGGAGCACAGAACTAGACAATAATCTTAGTGTTTGTCTATGAAGCCCTATTTACTTAAAAAATTTAAGAGACAAAGGTAAAAAGTCAACACTGATCACCTTTTGCAGTAGATCCACTGGTGACTTATCATCTGTAATTTATTCATCCTCTAAACTTGAAAATTAATTTCTGAGTGATTCTGACATTTTTAAAACACACATTAGATTGGTAAATTATAATTTTACGACCTCTATATAAAGCTAGTAAGCTGCTGCTTAGTTTATTGAATTCTATGATCAATTTAATTGTCTATGGGAATTCATTACCTTCTGTAATCATTAAAATATATCCTATTCTAAGTGTACCTCAGAAAGTCACAACAGTGTTAAAAATTAAAGATTAACCTAAAGACATACTTATGTCACAATGTCAATATCCGTAAGAAATAAAGTACAGGATTTACTACTAAAGATTATTGTTTTCTTGATTATTCCATTGTCTAAGATGCCTACTTTGGCTTGAAATGATTTCAATGTTTTGTACATTATTAAAAAGGTACTTTCTTAAGGAGTTGCACTCAATTCTGATCTTGGTGCTAAAATGTCTCTTCTAATTTTATATTTTTCTTCTTTATTCAGCTCTGCCAGAAGGACCCACAAGGACACCTAACCTACGCTTTAATAAACATTTGTGAAACCAATTTTGCAAGTTTTATAAAAAATTATCAATACTTTGTATCTTTATTATTTTATGGTGAAATTAAACCTTTTTGCGCAGTTTCCTCTGTGATTTTTTTAGTTATACTTTTTGTGACATCCCTTTCTAAATTAGACATCTATTAAGAAAATTGCTCGTACAGAAGCTTTTTACAGTCGCATCATGCTGCTTGACAGTTCTTGCGCTTAATTTCTGTATTGCTGTCACTATGGTCCCTCTCAGGCAGTCTTTGACCATCTGTACAGTTTTTCTTCTGATTTTGCCAAGTGTGGGAATGCACACCTGTAATTCTTGCACTCGGGATGGGTGTGCAAAGCTCAGGTGCTGAGGCCGATCACAACTAAGTAATAAGAGTCCAGACTGTCAATGTCTCCTAAACAACAATAAGGTTTTAGATATTGTATCAAGGCCGGTGATGTGTTTTTAGTTTGTTGTGACATGGGGAAGAGACACAGATTTAGCTGCATTCCTCTCGTGGTTACTCTTCAGTTTTTTTGTATCATCGTTAAAGAGACCATGTTTGCTTTTGACAGCTTTGCCAGAAATTAGGTGGCTATGGCTTTACTCCCTGTTTCTGAGCTGTGTGCCATTCATGTATATGTTTATTTTTGTGATAATCCCACGCTGTTATGTTACTATGTCTCTGTCAGTCGACTTGAAATTGGCTTTTGTGTACGGCAAGCTTCACTCATAAGTAGTCAGGATTGCCTGACTATCCATGCATTTTGTTTCCCTGTAACTTTTATGATTTTCTTTTAGTTCTGTGAAGAATGCCATTGGAATTTCAGAGTCATTGTTTTGAGTCTGCACATCACATTTTGTATTACAATCACTCATACTGTATTACTTTTTCTAGTCCAGAAGTGTAGAAAGTGTTTTTATCTTCTCTCTTTTTTCAGTTTCTTTCCTCTGTGTTTTTGTTGTAAAAAATTCATCTTGTTCGATTCCTTTCTATATCTTTCGTCTATATCTTTGTGGATGCATTATGAGTGGGGCTGTTTTCCTTACTTCTTACTCAATACATTTTTAATTGGTTTATCGAAAAGCTACTGGTTTTTTATGCCTCTTCAGTATCCTGCTACTTAGCTGAAATTGTTCGTCAGAGGCAGATGCAGACCCATCAACGGATCTGTCTACTGTGAAACTATAGTAGTAGTCAACTAGAAAACTATGTTTATTCAAATCCGAAACCTTTATGGATACTTCTATGTGCCTTGAGATCAGACTTAGTTATATGCTAATATATGAAGAGAACAGAAATAAGTGGGATAAGACTAGAAATTATGTTAGAATGGTAGAGAAAAAACAGCCTAGAGGAGGAAAATAAATAATAGAAAATACTATCCTGAGTGAGGTAACCCAGACCCAAAAAGAAGATCATGGGATGTACTCACTCATAATTGGTTTCTAGCCATGGATAGGGGGCCACTGAGTCTATAATTTGTGGTCCTAAAGAAGCTAAACAAGAGAGCAAACCCAAGGAAAAACATATAGTTATCCTCCTGGCTATGGGAAATAGACAAGATTGCCGGGCAAAAAATTGGAATCTTGGGGGTAGGGTGGGATGGGGGTAAGGGGAGATGGAGAGAGAAAAGTGTGAAGGAGAGGATGAAGGGAACTTGGGGAAACGGGATGATTGGGGATATAGGAAGGTTGGATAGGGGAGCAGGGAAACTCATATCTTAGTTAAAGGAACCACCTGAGGGTTGGCAAGAGACTTGAACTTGGGGTGGCTACCAGATGCCCAGGGCAATGTCCCCAGTTAGTTCCTTGGGCACCTGAGGATAGGGAACCTGAAATGAACCTATCCTATAGCCATACTGATGAATATCTTGCATATCACCATAGAACCTTCATCTAAGCGATGGATGGAGATAGAGACAGAGACCCACACTGGAGCACCGGACTGAGCTCCCAAGGTCCTAATGAGGAGCAGATGGAGGGAGAACATGTACAACGAAGTCAGGACCACGAGGGGTGCACATACCCATTGAGACAGTGGGGCTGATCTATTGGGAGCTCACCAAGGCCAGCTGGACTGTGACTGAAAAAGCATGGGATAAAACAGACTCTCTGGGAGCCCAGGTAGTTTGGATGCTCACCTTAATAGACCTGGATGGAGGTGGGTGGTCCTTGGACCTCCCACAGGGCAGAGAAACCTGCTTGCTCTTTGGGCTGAGGAGGAAGGAAGACTTGATTGGGGGAGGGGGAGGGAACGGGAGGTGGTGGCGGGGAAGAGGCAGAAATCTTTAATAATTAAATTAATTAATTAATAAAAAAAAGTGAAAAAAAAAACAGACTCTCTGAACATGGCGGACAATGGGACAATGAGAGCTGACGAGAGGCCAAGGACAATGGCACGGGGTTTTGATCCTACTTCAGGTTCTGGCTTTGTGGGAGCCTAGACAGTTTGGATGTTCAACTTCCTAGATCTGGATGGAGGGGGGAGGACCTTGGACTTTCCACAGGGCAGGGAACCCTGACTGCTCCTGGAACTGGAGAGGGAGGAGAAGAGGAGTGGGGGGAGGGGGAGAGGGGCGGGAGGAGGGGGCGGGAAATGGGAGGCGGGGAGGAGGCGGGAAATTTTTTTTTCAATAAATAAATAAATAAATAAATAAATAAAAGGAGAACAATAGAGACAAACTAAGAATCTGAAGAAAGCTCCTTCAGAAAATGAAATGATAAAGAGGAAAAGGAATGGAAAGAGACAAGCTAAAATAATTCCAGTTCTAAGGAGTCAGAGGGAGTGAGGAATCTAACTCCAGACTCACCTCTGTCCTTCACAGAGCTATCCAAAGGAAAAAGAAAAGGGGAACGAGAAGAGCAGGATGCAATGAATATGCTAAATTGCCATTAAATATTAAACAGGAGACCATAGAAGTGGGGGAAATTGAGATGGGTCGCGCAATTCTGACTCAGATGTTGTCTCTCCTCTGGGACTGGCATCAGTTTCATCTCGTAGTCTTTCTTCACTGGCTCATCGAGGTCGATCAGATCACTGAGCAGAGTCTTACAGGTTAAATCATGGATGCTAGTTACGCCTCTATAATCCACCCTGAGACCGGGACAGGTGTTCTGAGCACGCCTTTGCCTTCCACTCTAATCTAAGGCTCAGGAGAGATTCCCACCTCACAGAGCACTGCCCAGGCGCGGCTCAAACATGTCTGCACACACCGCATCCAACCGGCAAGGTATTCTGCAGCCCAGGTTTCAGAGTTTAGTCTGGGCTCACGAAGTGTGAGTTCACCGGCAGTTGTTTTCCTCTGGGTCACCTTGATGTAGACTCGGTGGGATCATAGAAGAGTTTTCAGGTAATTTACCGGCTTTTATCCCCTCCCTGCCTCATCTTCTCTTTAAAATTCCTATTACCCTTGCTGCCCCTCTTAAGCAACGCTGCTGACAATCTACAGTTCCCTGCCTACCTACTCACCAAACAAGGCTCAACTCTCCAAGATAGAATTGACTCTAGGTCCCATCCTTTTCTGCAGTTTTCTGTTTTATTTTGCTACTGAAAGTTGATGCATTCCACTCTCACCTATGAACTATGCTACTAGTTTTCCAACTTTCATTTGGTCTATCTCCCAAGGCATGTAACAGATTGTGACCGTGTATTATTTAACCTACTCAGATAAAAAGCCAGTCTTTATATTTAGATAGGTTCCTGCTATTTATAATTTCTTCGGGGATATTTTTACAATACTGTTGAACTTTATTAAAGGTGCAATCGCTGTTCACTGAGATGATCATGTAATTTCTGAACTTATCTGGACTTGTGTGATACATCACATTTATTGAAGAAGCCTCACCTACCACAGTTTTGGAGGTCTGTGGTTCCATGTGAGTAACAGGGCTGTTGGAAGCAAGACAGCACATCTAGCTGGAACCTAATGGCTACTGTGGTCACATCAGAGGAAAGACTCCAAAAACCTGGGTGCATTCAGAATCTCCAGGAATTGGTCCAGATGAAAAGGTGAATGATAACTTTCCAAATGTCTTTTTTAAGGGAGAAACACACAATGTATTTTCCACTTTTGAAACAGATTATTTAGAACAAAGGTTACAGAATAGTTAGCACAACAAAATATTTAGAATGCAAAGTCATATTTGCCTCTCCAATTGTACCCCCATCCCTTTTAAAATTCTCTTGCCATACTGTTTTCAATTCCCAAACTTCAGAAACTTCATCCACAGCACATGGAGCTGGGACTTGAAGGTAATTCTGACAAGGAATTTTTGTTATTATTGTTATATCATTTCATTTAAAATATGTTTTAACCTAATTTTGAGATTATAATATAATTATAAAATTCCACCCTTCCCATTGTTACATACATATAATGGAAACTTTTACAGAAGATCACAATCAATCAAAATGCAGAATTGTGGAGTTCAGCCCCAACATCTACAACACAATCGCTTAATACAAAATTTAGGGATTGTTGCAGAAGAGAGAGTGGAAAAGGATGAAAGAGTCATATGGTTTTTCATGTGGGATTGTCTCTTTTGAAATATCAGAAGCTACACCTATAAAAATATGATCTTTTAAAAATATTTATTTATTTTGTTTTGCTTTGAGATACAGTTTCTTTTCTCCGTGTAACAACCCTGGAACTTACTTTGTAGACCAGGCTGGTCTCAAACTCACAGATATCCACCTGCCTCTGCCTCCTGAGTACCAGGATAAATGGTGTGTACTATCACACCAGGCCAAAATATGCTTTGACAGAAATAAAATTCTATCATTTCCTCCTACGTTTCCTCCCTCTAGTCCCTTCCAGCTACCATCTTTTAATCCCTCCCTCCTATGACCCCATGACTTTAAAGCTGATAACTTCTTCCTTTTGATTACGGTGACATGGAAGGTGGACACTACTGAAGTAATTTTTGTTGACTTCCTCCTGCCTCTTTTGATATCCTAGAACCAACAAAACTCTAAACATCTTCCTTCCTGTGCTCTAAAAATGCTCTTATTTAACGGCACACTTTCTTATGCCATATTTTCCCTTACTCCATCTTCTTCACAAAGAAATCATCCATTATCAGCAGAATCCCTGGCTGGCAACGGAACCTGGAGCTGCACAATATCTAAGCTCCATTAGCCGCAGCTGTGAGGCATTCAGTAAATACCTGTCAAATTAGCTTTGCTCAGTGGCTCTCGACATGTAAGATACAGAGAAAAATAGAGCAATGAAGTTTTAGTGTAGACAAACATGGTGAAAAGGACAGGCACCATGGATGTACCATGCATCTGCTCTCATAGTCGCTGAATTTTCAGCTGATTTTGTACAGTGAGACTTAAAATGGATAAATATTAGCCTTCCAACAGTATAAAAAGTAGCCTTTAATATATACCTTGAAAATGCAAGGTATTGATATCTTTATTCTCTTTATTTATTTCATTATTCATCATATATCATTTCAAATTTACTTCATAACTTTAAGAAAACTTTACTGTAGTATCAATGAAGCATCTTAGATAGAAGTGGCAATCCCAACACATTTAACAGAAAACAAAATTAAATAGCAATTTCTGCTTTTGAAAAGAATTTATGTTTTATAGCTATGTATATATGTATGTGTGTTTGTGTGGATATATACACATGCATGCAGCTGCCTATGAAGACCAGAAGAGTACAACAGATACTCTGGAACTAGAATTATAAGTGGTTGTGAGCCACTAGGTTTAGCTGCTGGGAACCACACTTGGGTCTTGTGTAAGAGCAGTGTGCATTCAACCACTGGACCATCCCTCCAGACCCAATCATGATTTTCCTACAGCCCAAAGAAGCATTGTGAACATTTCAAGTGATTATTGTGAAAAGCAATATGTACATATATTAGAAACTTTTAATCAATATTTGTTGCTGATACTCTGCAATTACTTAACATACAATGAATTCTGAAACTTAATTACTGAAATTGGCTTCCACATTTATTAAACCTATTTAAAAGTACTTAGTCACTGAATTTATTTATAGTCATTAATTATTACCTTAACTACCACAAATATCACATTAAAAATAATCAGGGTCTTAGAGAGATTTAACGTTTAAGAGTATTTGCAATAACAAATCATTCAGAACATTTTTTTTAAATCCAAGCTAAAGGATGAATCAAACTCTTTGTCAGCTGATAAAATTTCATATTGTTCATTTTATTTTCCTTTTAGTTTTTAGTGTTTTAAAAGATTTATTTTAATAAGCACAAGCAGCTCTCTAAACAGCAACAAAACACAAGAAAAATGCACTACATGCATCATACAAAATGTTAAAATGACTCCAAAATACTACTTTATTTCTTCACTGCCTGGGTGCTGTATGGGTGTTTTTGTTACAATGATGGTCTACATGTGGGTTTTATTAATGTTCTCTCTTTGTGTTCTAGGCCAATCTTAAATTCACCACCCTCCTTTCTAGACTCTTGAGAAGTAGTGTTACCAGTTTAAAGGAATATGACACTACAGCAAGTTACTGATTATAATTCTCATGATTTCTTTCACTGTGCTTGAAGATATGCTTGCATACTTTTCTGAAAATGTCACTTAACCAAATGCAGCAGTCTGCCACATGTTGCCACAAGTTTGTAATCCCCGTATTTGAGATGTTGAAGAAGGACAACAGTGAGTGCAATGACAATGTGAGGGACAGAGCAAGACTATATGTCATTTCCCTCCCCAGCCTCAAACAACAACAGCAAAGTCATTGTTCTTTTCCACAAAAAGCAAAAACAAACAAACAAAAAAACAGCACTTGAGCTTGGCATGTACCTCAGTCCATTCCACAGGGTATGTGATTAACATGCATGAAAATCTGGGCTTGATCGCTAGCAGTATGTAACTCCACATGGTGGCACATGCCTTGGAAAGAGAAGCAACATCCGAAATCCATGCTCATCTTTGACTACGTAGCAAGTTTGAGGACAACATGGACTGTATAAGACCTTTTATTAATGAACAACCCAAATCCTTTCCATTTTTAAGCCCTTAAAAATTAATCAAGAAAATATATTAAGTTTTATCTTTAAAATGCTAGATATTATTTCAAAACGAATGATCTCCCCAAATGAAACCAGTTTAAGACAAAGGGCGAGGAAATGGTTGAGGTTTTCACAAGTTTTTCACAGTGACTGGTAATCAATTGCCATTTCAAGACAATGCATATATGAAGCAGAAAGTGGAAACACTGAAAGTCAAGAAGATATTTTTATTGCTGCAGATGCTAGAAACGTGTGCTTGATTGTACATCAATCCAGAAATAGGGACTGATGAGAATATATGTTAGTATATATACATCAAATCTATTATATACTATATACACACTAAATACTATATTAGTGTGTATTATTTATAAGACAGTGGCTCATTATTGTGGAGCATTGGTTGATCTCAACTTGTAATCTTCCCTACTGCAATTATAGGCATGAACCACCATAATCAGATTTTGCTTTGACTTATGATAAAGGAATAAGTGAAAACAAAAAGTAACTAAATTTTTATCCCCTGAAATACGAGAGGTAGAAGGTTGTTAAAACATGTAGATAACGAGTACACCTGTTTTTGCTCACTTTAAGGAAGCCATGAGTTGACTGACCTTTCATAGCTTCTAAAGTGGACATTTATATTCGTGCTGTGCCCTCATTTACTTATTTTCACATTATAGAAAAATTTCAAGCACATCTGAAATTCTATAATGACATGGGAGAGGAATCCTATAAATGCAAACAATGTGGTAAGCCATTTAGATTTACAGTGCCTTCAAGTACATACAAGAAATACCAGAATGGAACCAAATAGACTTAAGGATTGTGGGAAATCTTTCTGCTTTCACAGTTCTTTTAAACAGCACAAAAGAACTCACACTGTATAGAAAACCCATGAATATAAAAAATGCAGTAAAATTCTTCTGCAGCTCTGGTCCCTTTCATGTATATATATAAGAGAAATCACCCTGGAGAGAAGCCTTGTGGAGGCCAATGATGTGGAAAAGTATTTGGCTATTACAGTTGTTCCACTACCTTTCCAAAGCATGAAAACAGAAAAATGTTATGAGTATGGTAGGGCCTCACTCATTCACTGATATTCCAGCACACAAAGCCTCACCATCGTGGGAAACCACATATAGAACAAGGATGGGAGACACTGCATCTATTCAACTGAATTACTGAAATCAAAGGAAATTAAGTAATAATGTTTTGGCATATAATTTTCATCCAAAGAAATTTTCTTTAGTAAATGAGATAGTAAAGAGATTTAATTATGTGGTGTATGTGGTTTATGGTAAGATATAAGATATAAAAATACAAGTCCTAACATCCAATGAGTAGACATTCAACACAGGTGACAGGGAAGTCAAGGGAAAGTTGGATAGAAAGACAGGAACATTTGAAATGGGAGGATATGAGAAAGAGCATGTAGTCCTCATCGTCTTCAAACTTCTTGCCAGCAATGAGGAAAGAAACCTAGTGCACTTAATCACTGCCTAAGGCCTTTCTAGCAATATCACCAGAAGCCCCATTTACAGGATACTAACATGGACTAAACCTCTTGTGCAAACTTAGTGTTACATGTGCATAGCAAGTCCATCAAGGGACAGTTCTTTCCTTTTGGTGAACACAATGGAATATACCTCTGGCCTAACATTCCAATCAACACAAAATAAGAGAGTTAAAATCTAGTTAATTAATTACCAGTTAAGGAGACTGATCCTCAGGATGTGGAAGCATCTAATTCCATGCTTAAGAGCTGGGAAGAATAGGTAACTATTTAATGATGTAATGCATGTGTCCTTCCCCAAATCCCTGCTGTCTATACAATCATTACAGAACTGCCATGAGGTTCTTTAGGGTCTACTTAGCTTATAGAGTCTTCACTTTGTCTTCCTTTCTGTCTCTTTCTTTCAAATGCTAGGCTGAGTATAATGAGGGTTTCTCTAATACTTTGGACTTTTCGCTCTCTGATGTCACCTTCTTTTTGCCATGGGGTTGATGCAGTCACATGTCTTTATCTCTTCTGCTTTTCCATCTTCTTCCTTCAGGGAACTGCCAAGATTATGCCTTTCTCATGTTGGCACTTTTCTTTTCAAACTCCACTAAGATTGTTCTGAGCTTTCTGTACAATCAGAAATTATTTTATTAATAAGTCTAAGAATCCTGAGAAGGGACCCCAATTTGCCTGACAACACATGCCATTTAAGAGGTAGCTCCCTGAAATTTTCAGTGACATTAGTAATTTCTGGTTACTTTATCAGATGATAATCACACCCAACATATCAGAGCCACTTAACTTCTATATCAAAAAAGAGAAATCAGAGAAAGATTTCTTTTTTTTTTTTTTTTCAGAGAAAGATTTCTTAACAAGTGTTGGAGACGTAATCTGAGAGGCAACAAAATGGTATATGTGGCTATTACTGACATATGTAACTGCAGCTATCCACTGAGGATTTCTGATTACTTAGATGTATCTTACTCTCTGGGACTCTCCCTTGAGGAGTCAATACCTACACTTGAGTATGACTCACTTTCTATGATTCCCTTGAGGACTTAATAGCCATACTTGGGATTCCCAGCCATTGAACTATTGGGTTATTTTTTAGGGCTTTGTGTTTCTCAGAGACAATATAGTTGGTTCTGTTTTAGTCTCTTTTTTCAAATTGGTGAATGAATCTACTTATATTTAAGGTTACTACTAATAGATCCTTGCTATTTACTAAGATTTTTAGGTGATTTCTAGTTGGCTATATTGTTAGGATTTCCTTTGCCCCTCCATTTGTATTAGAGTTTTGCTGTTTTTCTGTGTTAGGGACAATAAATTCCTTTTTAGTTCTCAGTTCATTCATTTCTTTCATGAAATGTTTTCTTTTTTTATTTTCTCATGGATGAGAATGTCATCATTTTGTATTTTGTATTCTTTTTTTTTAAATATTTATTTATTTATTATGTTTACAATATTCTTTCTGTGTGTATGCCTGAAGGCCAGAAGAGGGCACCAGACCTCATTACAGATGGTTGTGAGCCACCATGTGGTTGCTGGGAATTGAACTCAAGACCTTTGGAAGAGCTGGCAATGCTCTTAACCGCTGAGCCATCTCTCCAGTCCATGTATTTTGTATTCTTGTAAGTATTTTCTGAGGTGCTGGCTTGAGTATGATGAATTGTCTGAATTAATGTATGCTAATCTTTAGATGGTCTCATTTATCCATCATCTCTACAAAAACACATTTGCTATGTATAGCAACATTGTTTAGTTGTTTACTTCCAGTGCTCAAAACATAGCAGTTCATACTTTCCTGGCTTTTAGGATTGGTGATAAGAAATTTATGTTGTTTTGATGGTTCTGCCTCTGCATGTAATTTGGAATATTTCTCTTACAGCTTTGAGTAGTCATACTTTATATTGTACTTTTTGAAATATTGACACTGATATGGCATTGTGGGTTTTTTCTGTGCTTGTTAATACAAGTTTCTGCACATGGCTCTGTTGTGCAACACATAGTACACTAGACTTGGAAATGACTCTGATGCTTGGGTGTCCATTTCTTTCACTAGATTTGAGGAAATTCATATAACTTCATTGACTTAAAATGTCTAAGCCTAATTTAGCTCCTTTTTAGCCTAAAACTGGGTCACAATGCATGCTGTGCAGAGTGTTTAACACTAGGAGAACATGTGTAGTTTTATTTACTTGAAAAACCGGCATTTGAAGCAAAAAAGCCAAGGAAAACAATAAATCTTTCTGGTGTGGGAGGTCCTTCTATCTGTGTGTTGCTTTTCTTGGTTAATGAATAAAGAAACTGCTTTGGCCTGCTGATAGGGCAGAAATTAGGTATGCGGGGAAGACCAAAATTAATACTGGGAGGAAGAAGTGTGGAGTTAGAGACGTCATGGAGTCACCGCCACTGGAGATAGACATGCTAAAATTTTGCTGGTAGGCCACGACTTCATGGTACTGCACAGATTAATGGAGATGGGTTAAATTAAGATGTAAGAGTTAGCCAATAAGAAGCTAGAGCTAATGGGCTAAGCAATGATTTAATTAATACAGTTTCTGCATGATTATTTTGGTTCTGGGTAACCAGGACGAACAAGCGGCTCCATGCAATGTCTTTCATAACAGAGAGGTAGATTTAAGAAGTCCAGAATGATCTAATGAGTTCTCTCCAGACCTTTGCCTGACCTCAGAACTGTGGTTTATGCTAAGTGCACAGAAAAGAGTAGAATATGTTATCAGGGCCTTTCAGAGGACATTAATTATTCTCAGTCTATTTAACTTCAAACTGAAAGTATAACACAAGAGCAAACAGCAATTCTTGAAAGAAACACGACAGAATTGACAGTTACATCCTAACAACATGTCCAGGATAGTCTCAAAGTACTAAGAAACATAAAACTATCTGGCCTATTAACAATAAAAATAATAAACAACATAGGCCAAATTTGAGGTAATGTATTTTAAAGCAATGCTTATAAGGATCCTTAAAACTGCAAGAAAAAAAAGTCCCAAAGATGAAATATTAGGAACAGAAAATATCCCATAAAATGAGGTATCAGAGAAGTGGAGAAGGATAATGATTTATGAATCTGAATCATAAATTTTTTTCAGATGAAAAATATCTGAAAATAGGAAAGGATTAAGAAACCCAATTGTGAAGCTGGGCGGTGGTGGCGCACGCCTGTAATCCCGGCACTCGGCAGGCAGACGCAGGCAGATCTCTGTGAGTTCAAGGCCAGCCTGGTCTAGAAGAGCTAGTTCCAGGACAGGCTATAAAACTACAGCGAAACCCTCTCTCAAAAAACAAAACAAAACAAAAAAAGAAACCCAATTGTATTAAGTAAGCATCAAAATTATGACAGAGGAAATGGAAGGAAACTCCAGGGATCAGGCACATTTGATGTCCAGTGTTATAACACAATATTCAAATGCCCCCTGTTCATCAAAAAATGTGTAAAATACATGAAAAAACAAAAGGCCCATTTAGCAGAGACTAAATCCAAAAAAAAAAAAATTGCTGAAGAAACCTAGCCACTGGAATCAATTAGACAAAGACTTTAACAAAACAGTCTGAAGTATGTCCAAGGAACTCAAGATACTATCAACCAGAGAAATCTGGATAAACACACATTGATAAAGGTATAGATGTTTAAAAAAATGATTTCTAGTACTGAAAATAGTATAAGAAAGTGTGATTACAAACGGTAACTGACTGTTGATCTGTGAAGTGAGGATAGTTAGAAGGGCAAGAGCACACAGAGTAGTAACTGTAAGCAAACCAGCATGGGCAATACTAAAGAACAAGATGATAAAAGGATATTCAAAGAACTAATGTCTAAAAACCTCCTCAAATCAGAGAAAACATGGATATGCAAAGAAATGGCCAACTTCACATTGGAGACCAGGTGTATCAATGAACTCCAGATTGAGTAAACTGAAAGACACACATAGGAAGATATGTTATCTCTGTCTACCTGCTGCTGCTAGAACAGATCACCATAGCTGAGGCCAATTAGAATGATGAAATTTTATTGAGCTCTCTCCATTTTGAAAGCTAAGAATATCACAGTTTCATCTCATGAAAGCACCCCTGCAGTTTTATGACAAGGCCTGTGGCAGAAGGAGTTGGGACAGTTCCTATAAAAGGTAAATATAGACCTGTCTCGTAACCTAGAAGTAACACCTCTGTATATGCAACCAAACATATTTGAAAAGAATATTCAGACTGATTCCTATATTACAACACTAATCACAACAGTGAAGAGGTAATCAGAGCCCAACCTTATACCAGCTGGCAAATGAATAAACCAACTGCATTACATACACACAATGGACTATTATTGAGCCATAAAAGAAATGAAGTTTTGATACACGTTAAAATAGTAAGGCACATTTATTGTTAGTATTTTTAGGGCACACTGTAGTGAGTCTTTCTCTGTTCCACCAGCCAGTTCCCAGATAACAACATGAAGACTTATTATTAATCATGAATGCTCATTCAAATGTTAGGCTTGTACCATTAGTTCTCATATTTAAAATAACCTGCATCTATTAGTTTAAATTTTACCCCGTGGCTTTTGCCTTTCTTTCATTCTGTATGACCTACTCCTGTGTCTTGTTGGCATCTCCTGGCCCTCAATTCACTTGCCTAGATTCCTGCTCCCTCTCTCTCCACAAAAATCCCACCTATTCTCTACTAACTCTTTTAACTTAAATTAACTGCTTCTGTTAATCTATGTTTGGCCATATAGCTCTTTACCTTTCTTTCATTTTGTATGTCTGCAATCCTCAGTTTCTTGTTGACATCTCCTGGCAAAATTCACATGTCTAGATTCCTCCTCCTCTTCTTCTCTTTTCCCAGAAATCCCCATGCTTATTTATTGGTCAGTCAGCTCTTTATAAGAAGACACTAATCACAGAAACACATCTTCACACAGTGTACAAATATCACACAACAGTCTGTCTTCTTTTGTTATCCAGGATCTATTCCAGAGTGAGCAGCATACTGACAATTGTCAACT
The DNA here is from genome assembly GCF_950005125.1 of Chionomys nivalis. NCBI lineage: Eukaryota > Metazoa > Chordata > Mammalia > Rodentia > Cricetidae > Chionomys > Chionomys nivalis. Next base: position 37,255,425 of record NC_080090.1, on the reverse strand, counting down.
ATGATGGTTTCATTCTGCTAAAATTATGAAACAGATCATCATAGAGGATAGTCTATAATTTAGGTGACAGATTGGTTAATCACTTTTCCATCTGAAGACCCCTTTACACTCTCAATACCCACCATGCAGTTTCTGGATTATTAAGCACGGTGGTATTGAGAGACGCAGGCCCCAGCAGATTCAGTGGATCCATAGCCCTAGCATAACCCCCAGCAGTCTGGCAGTTACTAGCAGTTGGGATTTCCCCTCAGACCTGGAAATCCTCTTACATCATAGTGGGAAGTCAATCCCAACCCTGAAAGCCTGGAACTCCCCTCATTCCACTGGAAGGCAGTTGATCACAAGCCCAGAGCCTTATAATTACTTGAGCTTCTTCCCCTATATAATCCCCTCTTCTCACAGCTCATGGTCTTTCCTGTCATGCTCCTGTTGCTGCTGTTGCTACCATTGTAACTGCTCCTGCTGCATTGGATAAACAGAAGGACCTGAGTTAAGTAGCAATAAAAAACTTTTTTTTGCATTAGATATTGGTGTGGGACAAGTCTGTATTCTGTCAATTACATTTTAAATAAATGCTGATTGGCCAGTAGCCAGGCAGGAAGTATAGGCGGGACAACCAGACAGGAAGTAGAGGCAAGTCATTGAGAACAAGAGAATTCTGTGAAGAAAGAAGCTCTCCTCCACAGTCCTGTCCAGACACTGAAGAAGAAGTATGTGACCTGCCTTGCTGAAAAAGGTACAGAGCCACATGGCTAACATAAATAAGAATAATGGGCTAATATAAGTTACAAGAGTTAATAAGAATCCTGAGCTAATGGGCCAATCAGTTTATAACTTATGGAGACCTCTGTCTGATTTTCTTTGAGACCTAAACACTGTGGGAACTGGGCAGGACAGAAACCCCAACAAGAAGGCCCTCTTGTCACAAGATATGGTCTCATGATGATATTTTGGGATTCCAGTGTTTTGGTACAACAGCTATCTGTCCTCTAAAAAACAATGTATACATACAACAACAAAAAATGCAAACAAACAACTCTATCTTTTGTCTTTTCTGGGAATTGTCACCCATCTTGTATTCATGTGTTCCTAGACATCCAGAGACAGGGATAGGATACTTATTCCCTTCTTAGATGAATCAATAATGAACAAAGTATTCCAAGTTACAAGAATAATTCTATTATAATAACTAAAACCAGTGCTGAGAAATCCATTCATCTTGTTCATGATCAAACTAGCCAATGATATTAAGAGACTAAACTAGTGAAAGGTTTTAGATGTTTGAGACCTAGAAAGAAATATAAGGAATATTCCCTATGAGGAATGAGGATCAGGGTTTGGAATTTATTCCCTGTTTGGTGGCTATGTATCTATGATAGAAATTCTTGTGATATGGTCTTTACCTTTAGGAACAGTATGATATTCCATTTGCAAACTGGATGCATTTTTGAAGACAGAAGAATACAGTGATGGCTAGGTCCATGGCAATCATGGTAGATCTTTGGGTATGCCCTAGTAGAAGGAATGGGCAGTGGTAAACTTCAAATGGAGCTCTAGTCATTGCTTTGCTCTGCTCCAACGCACAGCTGAGCAAAGTCTTTGGAAATGAGAGAGCATATAGGAAGTAAAAGCTAGACTAAAAGTGAGCCTTCATGATTCAGCTACCATGAGGGAAACTTTGCTGTGGGACAGCTCTTTTGGGATAATCCATGCTTTTGTAAGTAACCTCCAAAAATTAATTTTTCAACTAACTTGGACATAGAATCAGTACTTGGGTCTGTCATCCCTTGACTTGGGATGAATACATGTATTTTTCATGTATTTCTAGAAAAACTGCTCATCAGGAAGCAATATTACAATGAATAGAATTAATGAAAGACAATGCTATGGCAATGTATTGAGGTCATGACATCACAGAACTCATTTCTTCTACTAGATTTTTTAAATGATTTCTTATGTAAAAATAGGAAATGCTCTTTATTTTTAGTAACAGTTTTTCCCATTACATTTGACAAATCTACCAGAAAAAATTCAAAATCCACAGAATAGAAATTAGGGAATTGTCAGTTCCTTCAGGAACTGTAAATTATTAGTTATAAATGATTACAGACTATGATGCTTGCACTGTAAAGGGGTTGTGAAAACCCACAGTTCTATTATTCTATGAGTCTTTCCACTCTCCATTGTCAAGATCAATTGATGCTATTATCATCTCATCCCTGGAGTACTGCCAACATCCTTCTCCTCTTCCTGTGCCGTGGCTTACCTTCCTCCACTTAGTTGTTAACACTGCAGCAGGAGACATCTTTCTGAAAAATAAGTCTGATGATTTTCTGTTTCTATTCCCTACCCCTATCCGCTTAACATGCCAGAAAGCACTTCAGGTGACCTGAAATATCCACAGAGTTGATTCTCAGTAAATAAGACTCAGTGAATTTCCAGTGGTTTATGGCCAAGAAAAATAAAAGAAAGTCCAATCCCTGGGCATGGAGTAAATTCTCTTCATTCACACATATTTCCTGACCATGCAGGAGATAGCAGAGGAAAAACTTTCCAACTAGTTATATGACATTTACTTGTGTGGCACCATTACTGGGAAGTGTGAGCAAATGTCTACTCACCCCAGATATGAAACTGATGAAAGACCAAAATAATTATACCACCAAACTACATCTTGATGAATCAGTGAGTTTATGTGGATGAAGGGTTACTCACAGGAATGTGGACAGCTCAAAGGCAGTTGGATCACTGAATGCCAATGCTAGCACAGGTGATGAAACACAGATGCTCTCTGCATTACAGGTCTCAGAGTCTCCTTGCCTCAGGAGTCCTTACAAATCATGTAACTTTGAAGAAGGAGAAAATCTAGCAAATCTTTCAAGTCTCAGAGACTTCCTAAGACTTATGAATTGTTTTCTTCTTCCTATCTATAAAATGAGGGTAATGGCAATAACAAAGAAATGTCATGAAATTAAAATTAAATCTGTAAGCAGCTAGTTCTTAGATGCTTTCTGGAATGCCTATGGTTCTTTTAATTCAAACATTTGTCCTTTCTTCCCACCTATAAGTATTTAGTGTAGCTTTGTGAATTTTCTCCTATGATCATTATTGGTTCTCCTGGTTTATTGCTCAGATATTAGGAGACAGCATCATACATAATGTTTAAAAGCATCTTTAAAAAAATAAAGTAGGCTCACTAGGGAGGTTACAAGCTAAAGATTTGACCTGTTCTGGCATCTGGGCTGATTCACATTAGAATTGCCTGGTGCAACAACTGAAGGAGAAAGAAGAATGCACTAATCAGTGTAAAAATAATTGCATTTTAATTGTCTTACAGAAACAGAAACAGGTGTGTGAAATGGTGTGTGACAAAGCTTTCCACAATCTCCTAATAGTATAGACTTTCAGGTTCTGGGAAAGAGTCAGAGTGACATGGACAAGCTTTTAACACAGATTGGGTAATGTTATTTTGAGCATAGTCCAGTAGATGTGCTAACTGTTTGTGCCAGATTTTTTGCTTCCATATTTACTGAAGCATTAGTTAGGAACAGTTGGAATAATATTCAGTGGCACCAGGCACTCATGTGTGTATGACTGAAGTCTTCACTTCTGCAAGTTTCAGGATGGGGGTAACAGTAGTTGGTGGATGAGCATTTGTAAAGTTTTACTTGCATCAGAAAACATTTTCGGCTCCACGTATCTGAGATTGAAACAATAAGCTTCTTTTTCCACATCTAAACATAGGAAACTTACTGAATTTCATGTGTCCCAGCAACCTTTGTATTAACCAGATAGAATCTACCAGTGCTTTGGATGACCATAATCTCTCTTCTCCAGTTTTGACTCATTGAATATTAGAACTAAAAGAATAAATTTTAGCATCTCATTTTAAACACAAGAAAACAGGGATCAAAGAGGGCATTATTAAGAAGATCACAGAGAATTTTCTAAGACCCACCTAAGGACCTAAGAATATGTTGCAAAGTGCTACATTCTAAATGATGCACTATGATATACAGTGATGTTGTCAATGGCACAGATAATTTTGCTTGTTTTTTCCAGTCTTTAAGTGAGTGTTTTATTTTCTATATCATGTTGCTCTTTAAAATTTCAGTCATCTAGCATACTGCTTTTCACAGTTTCACTTTAACAGAGTTAATAAGAAATTAAGACCATGCAAGAGCTTTGATATTTCTTGATGAAATAAGCTCAGGGCTCTGCTACAATCATGCCTTAGTTAAAAAAAAATGCTTAAGAGGAAATCAACAAATACAACTAATGTCCCAGAACAATAAATTATTTATGAAACAATCGATTTTAATTAATTTTCAAGTAATTGGAATTCAAAGTCTTTGGTTAAATCCCTGATCATTAATTCTGTACTGTGCTCAAAGTTTTAAAAAACAGGTGTGTTGTCATGCAAGTGTAACCCACAAGTGCCTCAGCTAAAGTGGGGCTATCAAATACTTATTGGGGGACACACACAAACAACAAGATAGAGAGTTGCCACAGTCCTCTGCTCTGTGTGCACTGTGACTATTTATCAACCTGCATTTCTTAATTATACAAACACAATACCTTAATCAAGAGCAGAAATATACATTTAACAAAATTGACCTTGTTTGTATCAATAGACCAAAATCCATATCAATGCAAATCTATATAGCATATCCCCCATTAAATATAAAAAAACACTTATAAACAGTATTTGGAAGTTTGGGCATAGTTCCCTCCAAACTGCTTCATATGTTTAGTTGAGTGAAGTAATTTTTGGAGGTGTACACAGAGTCCTTTTAGGGGGTCTTGGTCCATCCATCAAATCACATTAGTCTGGAAGGAACCTACAGGTTCTCATCCTCTGTGGAAACAAATAAAAAACCTCTTTTCGAAAGCCACAAATCCTTAGACCCAAATTTTGATGTCTAGATAACTTTTAAAAAGTACATGTTGATTTAACTTAGCAGCCCATACAAAAAAAAAAAATGTCTCTCTATTCTTAGCTCATTCATAGCCAAAAAATTCAAAGAAAACACAATCATATACATATTCCATCTTTACATGGCCTATATTTCTGTACTCCTTTAATCTATGACTATCTGTCCTTTGTCTCTGTAAAGACTTTATTTATTTTTAAATGATTTAATTCTTTTTTATAACTCTCTGTACTCTTTTTTTTCTCTCTCCCAAGTCTACATACATTTATCCAACACTGTGACCCATTTAGAGGTCGTTTTTTAAATCTGAGTCTGTCTTTATTGGGTATCTGTAATCATTTTCTAATCAGAAGTGCCTTTTTTATTGCTCAGTAAGAATGGCTAGAACCAACTCCACGGTCTTGCCTGTTGGCTCTACCCCATCCAACATGGCAGAGGTCCACTCACTGGCTCTGAAAATGTCGAGTGGGCGTCACACTCACATCCTCTACTCTGGTAAATAGTTGGCCCATGCTACAACCAAGTAACCTGCAGCACACTACCCACAAACCCAAGTCAGGTGCTTAGCCTCCTAAAAGAGCCATAGTTCATGCTGGTAGCACAGACCACGAAGCCACTGTTTCAAAACCATGCAGGTTATTTTTTAATGCACATCTCTTAAAGAAGCTGTCACAACCCTGTTCACCTAGAGTCCACCCACAATACACACACACACACACATATATATATACACATACATACATATGTATGTATATGTATGTATGTATATGTGTTTGTGTGTGTATAAAACATTTGTGGCTACCTAGAAGTACCTAGAAGCTGTGCTTGTCTCTCATCTGTATGGGTCTAAAAGTACTCTTTTTTAAAATGCTTTTTTAGGATATATGTGGATCCGCACCCCAGATGGTGGGTGCCATTCTATTATCAGAGGCCACATGTTCGTTCCTGGCTACCCATCACTGTAATAACTACACAGAAACTATATTAATTGCAATATTGTTTGACTAATAGCTTCAGCCTATTTTCTAGCTAGTTCTTACTTCTTAAATTAACCCATTCCCACTATTTTATAATTTATCCTGAGACTCATTGCCTACCAACAAGGTTCCACTTGTTTGGTAAGAGTTAATCCAAGATATTTTATGTAATTTGTGGCTATTGTGGTAATGTTTCTATGATTTCTTTCTCAGGCCATTTATCAACTGTGTAAAGGAAGGCTATTGATTTACTAGAGTTGATCTTGTATCTTTCTATATTAGTAGAGGTATTTGTCAGCTGTAGGAGTTACCTGGTAGAGTTTTTGGGGTCACTTATATTCACTGTCATATCATCTGCAAATAATAGAAGTCTGACTTCTTCATTTCAAGTTTATATCCCCTTGATCTCCTTTTGTTCTCTTATTCCAATATCTAGAACTTCAAAAACTATATTGAAGAGATATGGAGAAAGAGGACAGCCTTGTCTTGTTTCTGATTTTTGTCAGTCACTTTGAGTTTCTCTCCATTTAATTTGATATTGACTGCCAGCTTTCTATTATGTTTAGATTGTTTTTTATTATGTTTAGATATGTTCCTTGTATCCCTGATCTCTTCAAGACCTTTATCACGAAGAGGTACTGGATTTTGCCAAATGCTTTTTCAGTATCTAATGAGATGATCATATGTGTTTTTTCTTTCAGTTTATTTATATGATTGATTACATTGAAAGATTTTCATGTTGAACAATCCCTGCATCTCATCTCTGGGATGAAGCCAATTTGATCATCATAGATGATTTTTTTATGTGTTCTTGGATTCTCTTTGAGTATTTTTGCATCTCTTTTCATGAGTGAGACTTGTCTGTAATTCTCTTTCTTGGTTGAGGCTTTGTGTGTTTTTAGTATCAGGGTAACTGTACCCTCCTAAAAAAGTTTGGCACTGTTCTTTCTGTTTCTAGTATGTGGAACACTTTGAGGAGTCTAGGTATTAGCTCTTCTTTGAAGAAGAATTCGCACTAAAACCATCTGGCCCCGGCCTTCCTTCCTTTCTTTCTTTCTTTCTTTCTTTCTTTCTTTCTTTCTTTCTTTCTTTCTTTCTTTTGGTTGGGAGCTTTTTGATGATAGCTTCTATTTCCTTACAGTTTATAGGTTTATTTAAGTTGTTCACCTGGTCTTGATTTAATTTTGGTATATGGTATCTATTCATAAAACTGTCCATTTCTTTCAGATTTTCCAAATTTGTCTAGTACAGGTTTTTGTAGTATGACCTAATATTTTTCTTGATTTCCTCTGTGTCTGTTGTTATGTCCCCCTTTTCATTTCTGACTTTGTTAATTTGGATGTTCTCTCTCTTCCTTTTGATTAGTTTGGATAAGGGTTTGTGTATCTTGTTGATTTTCTCGTTGATTCTTTATATTGCTTTTTTTCCCTATTTTATTGATTTGAGCCCTCAATTTGTTTATTTCCTGTCTTCTACTCCTCTTGGGTGCATCTGCTTCTTTTTGTTCTAGAGCTTTCAGGTGTTCTGTTAAGTCCTTAATGTGAGTTTTCTCCACTTTATGTGGGAACTGTGTGCTATGAACTTTCCTCTTAGCTTGTATAGTGTCACTTACGTTTGAATACGTTGTGCCTTCGTTTTTGTTGAATTCTAGGAAGTCTTTAATTTCTTTCTTTCTTTATTCCTTGACTGAGGGATGATTCAGTAGTTCACTGTTCAATTTCCATGAGTTTGTAGGCTTTCTGAGAGTAGTGTTGTTGTTACATTTCAACTTTAAACCATGGTGATCTGAGAAGATACAGGGAATTACTCCATTTTTTGTATCTGTGGAGGTTTGCTTTGTTACTGAATATGTGGTCAATTTTAGAGACTGTTCCATGAAGCACTGAATAGAAGGTATATTCTTTTGTGTTTGGGTGGAATGTCCAATAGATGTTTGTTAAGTTCATTTGAGTCATGATATCTGTTAGTTCTCTTATTTTTCTGTTAAGTTTCTGTCTGGTTGAGCTGTCCATTGGTGAGAGTGTAGTGGTGAAGTCTCCTACTATTAGTGTGAGGGATTTGAAGTGAGATTTAAGTTTTAGTAATTTTTTTTTAACCTATGTGGATGTTATTGTATTAAAGGAATTGATGTTTAGGACTGAGATTTCATCTTGATGGATTGCTACCGTTATGAGTATAAAGTATCCTTATCTATCTCTTCTGATTTATTTTAGTTTGAAATCTATTTTGTTAGGATAGCTACACCCATTTGCTTCTTAGGTTCATTTGATTGGATAACCTTTTCCCAACCCTTGACTCTGAGGTAATGTCTGTCTTTAAGATTTATGTGTGTTTCTTGTATACAGCAGAAAGCTGGATTCTGTTTTCATATCCATTCTCTTAACCTGTGGCTTTTTATGTGTTAATTGAGTCCATTGATATTGAGTATAACCTTAGCATATGACTCGATTCTTTCCCTTATTCTGGAATCTTGTCACAATCATTCAAGGCTGTTACATGGCATAGGGATAGTTATGTTCATGGTACATAGCTTAACATCAGTATAATGGCCATTACCAAAAATTTGATCTTGGGTGGCTTCAAAACCTTTGACTCTACCTAGATGTTCAAGGGCTTTTGATTCCACTCTCTAAAAATCTTTTCCATTTTAGCTGTGGACCATGTTCTAATACAGCTGAGACTAATTGATGCCAATCATCTGAAGCAATCTTATTTCTTGAAGCCCTTGTCTTTACTAACTGCCTCAATATGGTAAATGTATGCCATAAGAAACTCCTGCTTCTTTCGTATCTTTTAGATCTTTCATATATGTAGGCTCCCATTTACATTCCATATATCTTTTTGTATTTACTATTTCCTGACTTTTTAGTAACAGGGTAGATATTAGCAGCAGAAGTAGAATTAGCTAAAACTCTTTATAAGTCATCTTCTACTCTGAGAGGTACTGGTGATGTTAAATCTTTTCTATTATTTTTTATCTGTACCTCATTTTCTTCTTTATCAGTTTTAACAAGTTCTCCTATGGCTTGAAATCAATTTATCAGTGCTTTTTTGTAGAGTTTGAACTTCTTTACCTGTGAATATTTTTAATTATTTTATTAGATCAATCAACTTTTGCTCTCATCATTCACACATGATTCCAACTTTTAAATTTTTTCACTAATAATATCTTCTAATCCTTAGAGATTATTTTAATGGCATGCAGATTGCCTTCCAGAAGCAATGTTCTATCTGCTGCCTTGTCATGACTCTTTGACAAATCATCATTTTCATTTTCAGTGGTATGAATTCTTTCAGCTAATTTCTCAGTACCATTCTGTAAGGTTCATATCCATTTGACATGGAGTATATTTTGCCTGTCAAATTATGATTATCATTTTCAGTGGCATAAATCCTTTCATCTAACCTCTCATTACCAGTCTGTAAAGTCTATCATTTCTGTAAGTTTCTCATTTTTGGCTCTGTTATTGAACCATTTCTTTAAGACTATAATAGGAAATATCAAACAAACAGCATCTATAGCTAAGAATGTATGCATCACAGGCAGGTCATACACCTCTTCTAGAATTCCATTCATATTAGGAATGGAAAGGTTTTTAAATTTCAGGATATTGGTATTATTCGCAATTATCTTGGGAGTGGTTTAAAAATTGTAATTTTTTATTTAGGTGTTTATTTCTTTATTAATTAATATAACATTTGTTATCAAATAACTTTTATTAAAATCCTCAGAAGATTGTCATAGGTATAATAATCTCAATTTACCAGCAGGTGGAGCCAGTGTTCAGGTGGCTGGTTCAAATAGTTGCTGAGAGTTAAGGTAGTAATAAAAATGTTGGCCAGCTGGTGTCTAAAATAGGTCCTAGAGCGATTAGGACCCCGATTACCTGGGAGACCTAGCAGAGTTGAAATGAATTATATCTAACAAATTTGGTTAGATTGTTTATAACCTGGGAGGGGGAACTGCGTGAAGATGGCAGCATGTAGCATGACCGTGGGTACTCCCATCAGTAGGCACACATGGCACACATGGTTCAATGGCTAACAGGAAGTGCCTGGCCGGTAGAGCCCTGTCTGTCTAGGAGGGATAGACTGATGATACACAGGCAGCCCAGAGGAAGTAATTTAAAACCTGTGGGCCAGGGAATGCCTGTCGATGCCCACTGAGACTATTCTCTGTTTGGACCTAGTGTCCTTAGGGTGCGTTGGAGGCATCTTAGCATTCAGAGCAACATGCTTGTACACCCAGTGTCCTGCATCAGGCAGAAGCTCAAGAGAATCAGAAATTTCAGTGACCCATGAGCTGTGAGGTTGTTGGATAAGGCATGGTCAAGGGATCCTATCACCCATGCATTTGAGCTGGGAATGTTTGGCCTGCTGCCTCGCTGGCCAAAAAGGGTTAGAGCTCCCAGGTTCAGAGTTCAACCAGTCAGAGTAGGCCAAGAGGCAGAGAAAGTTGGACCTCAAAAGGGGATCCCAGCTTGGTGGACAGTGGCACATGGGCTGGGAGCTGGAACAGCTGTGAAGGATTGCTCAAATCTCTGGGAAGTTGGGTGGTCAGTTCAGTTGAGTGCCAGGTATTGGCATGTGTAAGTGAATCCATGAGAGCCAGATTTACAAGGGGTATCAAATATTTATTGGGGAACACAAAAACAGCAAGGTCAAGAGCCACTGTGATCCACTGCTCTGTGTGCAATTGCCGATCAGATCTCTGACCACCACCTAAGACAGTGAACACAGTTCCTGTCTGTGCTTATAGTACCTCAGACCACACTCTAATGGACTAGTACTTCAAAAGCTATTGGCTGAATGAATTCTACAACACAGGCGCAAGGGCTAGTTAGTTAGATGGTTCAGAGAGTTAAAGCCAAAGTGATTGCTAGGCAAGCTCAATACAGAACAGTATACAAAGAGAGAACTGACCCTCCAGTGTTCTCCTCTGAGTGCTACACTCATGCCATGACCCACAGGCACTATCACACATGCCACACACATACAAAAAATAAAAAAAAATCAAAATATTTAGAAACCTGGAGTTCCAATTTCTGGTTTGAAAAGCATAAAATTAAGACTAGAGACTCTTGAGGTAGATAACTCCCTCCTATTGCATTTATGAAGATTCTTATCACTCATCCAAGCTTATCTTTACTCAATTTGATTTTAGAAAACATTAAGATGAAGTCACCAATGCTAAGGAAAACCTTGAATAGTTTTGACTATACTTAGACATAGAGATTAAAGTGCTAAATCCTTGCAGGCAGATTGAGGATGATTGAGACCCGGATGAGGAAAATAAGAGATCATCCCCTTTGACTCTTGGTCTTTGGTTCTTGCAAAATGACCTCTTGCACATCACTATCGTCAATTACCCGGATATCTGTCATCTGTCAACTTGATTTACGTACTGTATCACTATCTAATAAAAATGTATCAACAGAGAAGAGGAAATGACTAATTTCCATGACTTATGTCCATACTTGGTCCCAAGGAAGAACATTCAAGAGCATTCCCAAAGAAGAATAAGGCCTGGCACCAGGCTGTGAAGTGACTGCAACATTAGAGTTACTTTTATACCATCATTTGGCTGAAGTCTGCTGCTTCATGTTTATCATATTGATTCATAATATTTTATTGATTTCACAAACCAAGCAGTTAACATAGATACTAATGTATCTTTTAAGTGTACTGGATGTCTAAATCCTACCATTTGAGCAAACCCTGCCTTTTATTTTCTCAAGCCCAATCATGCTCTACTCATTATTAGAAGTTAAATGTGGCCATGCTCCCTAGATTTTTATCAAGTAGCACCCTCACAGACTTGCTGACACAAGTGTGCTAATTTTGATGCTGGGACTGGGTGAATTTCTCTCCCCAGACCCATCCCCATGCGTAGATTGAATTTCTCTAGCCATACTACATGCTCACATACCTCTCTTTTCTGTGAATGTTTGAATTCTGCTTCCCATGTGTTCCTCTGTGATTATCCTGTTAGAACTTAACCCAAATGCCTCTTTCTCTGTGACACTGGCAACCTTCAGTTTCTCTGTGTTTCGTACAATCCTCTTATATTTCATTCTTATTCTTGACCTTGTGCTGTGATCTCTTCTGTATTTTTACTTCTGTTGTATGCTAGAGGTAGAAATACTCACAGTTTCCTTTTCCATTTCATTTATCTAGCACCTACCATGTCTGTACCAGGTGTTCAGTGAATATGTGTTCATAAGCAAGTGAATAAATAGTGAGATTGGAGTCCATTTTAGTCTTTAACAAGTTCAAGGGGTACCATGGGTCAGATGGGAGGGAGTCATATTTCTGGATAATACTTCTGAATGGCCAAGCAGCAGAGTTAGGATGTAATGACAAGATACAAAAAGGACTACTTAGTCCTGGAGTTATCAAATCAACAGTTATTGAATCACATTTCCATGGGAAGGCTCTCATAATTTCAATAATCTAAGGAAAAGGTAGTAGACATCAAATTATAGAAAAAATGTAAATATATAGTACAGTGTACCCAAAAGTGTTTTGAGTCCTTGCTGAGACTGCTTTGGAACATAAATATTGTTTTGCTCCAGGGACCCTGATAAAAAGTTAAATGACACCTCCCCAGTGACATCTTTGTACTTGATTAGTGATTATAATACTATCTACAAGTTCATATAAAATCTCTAAAATAGAGCTCAATTTTAATTTTCTGATTGTATTATCTTTCAGTGTAACATATAATTCTTTCAAGCTTCAAAGCTGTGGGTGTTGGGAGCCCCACTAGTTCTCCCATCCTAGGACTGGGTTGATTAGCCAGTTTCACTTCACCCTTGTAATTATGCATTATAACCTGTATAATGTGTCTCTTCCAATTAAATGTTAGACTCAGCAGTTTCTCAGTTTCATTCCTGAATACCTTCTTAATTTTCGAGTGATTGCTAGATCCTTCCTCTAATAAATGATATATAACTTCTTTTCAATAAATCCTGGAAAAGACCAGCATCAGGTAACTAATAGCATAGACAAAAAGGTCATTGCTAACATGTGGATTAAAATCTTAGGTATTAAAGGTTAGTTTAGTATAATGACTCATGTCTCCATCTTCCAGCATCTACGATACTGAGGCAGGGAGATAACTGCAAAGTCAGGACCAGCCTGATTTCTGGATCAGACTTAGCTTAGCTTCTGAGTGACATCCTAAGGCGAACCCATTTAATTCTTGCCTTTTCTTGGACATTGTGCAGATTTTTTTCATTTTATCTTCTGTTATGGTTACATGTTTTCATTTTAATTTTAGTTCTAATAAGTAGTTTATTGATATGTTTTATAATTTTTAAAAAGAAGAATTTGGGGAGAAGGAGTAAGGGGATTAAATTTGGGCTAAAAGAATGAGTTTTACATATTATTAATTAGCTTATTTGTCCTCTTCGAAAAGGACTACTGTGTGTAAAGGAATGTGAAACTAAACAGACACACATAAACACACTCTTTATACCAAAGGCAAAGTAATACACGTGCAAGAATATGTGTGACTACCAATTAAGTACCAAAGAGAAAGATGTTGAGGAAAAGAATTGACTGTGTTCTGGTCCAGAACAAAAATATCCACCAAATCTTCTCTGAAAAGGAAATTCTGGAATATGTTTTATAATACCACATGGGATGGTAGCAGGAAAAGCAGAGAACACTTTGATAAAAAAGAAAAAAAAAACATTGAGCAAGAAATATGTTGGATCCATTCGAATTATTGTGAATTTGAGTGTTCTTGGCATGCCACAACTGCAGAAGAGAGGCATATGAAATTTGGGGAAATTATAAAGGTGTATTGTGCCTGGAAGTGCCTGCTAACCTTGGAAAGAGTTTAATTCCTTTTCAAGCATAATGGAAATATCATGAAGAATGAAGGATTTTTTTTTTTTTTTTTTTTTTTTTTTTTTGGTTTTTCGAGACAGGGTTTCTACAGCGTTGGAGCCTGACCTGGAACTAGCTCTTGTAGACCAGGCTGGTCTCGAACTCACAGAGATCCGCCTGCCTCTGCCTTCCAAGTGCTGGGATCAAAGGCGTGTGCCATCACCGCCCGGCAACCATGAAGGATTTAAAAATGAGAATGGAATTTATACTTTAAAATATCTGCTTAGATGTTCTCTAGACAGATATGCTCTATTGTGGTTTGAAAGAAAAGAAAAAGACCTAGGAAATTTTCACACACAAACACACACACGAAATATATTATAAAATACATACTGGGCAACCTGGACAAGATTTGTTACAGAAAACAAGAGCACGAAGTGTTTACAAATTTCATTAATATAATGGACCAGGATATCATTGTGTTGATGGCTGTTATGTGGGAAGCACGGAATACAGTTCCACCAAACAGAATGAGTGTAACAATCCCCACTATTATCTGTTTTAATGTTATCTATGACATGGAGTAATTTTCACTGGATTTGGTGTCACACTGTTTGAGAGTCACTGAGGGAAACTGGGCTTATTTACTTAGTTACAATTGGCTGGTTTTGAGATGAGTTTTGCAAACTGTATTATGGTATTGCTGTGGGGGTGGCACTTAGAATGACATATATAAGGTTTAATGAATGCTGGAAAAGAAGAGAATGAAACAGTTTGCCTATTTTTATCCTACTGATTCATTTATCCAAGAACCATATGTAATGTTCCATCATATATCTCACTCCACATAATGAAGCTTCTTTTGTGTTTCTAAGCTTTAGAGCCTGACTCTCTAAGGATAATGCAAAGACCATTAGCAGCATGGCAGTGCTTTTCTGTATCAGCTCCATCCTTTCCACCAACAATCAAACTAAAGTCTTTTGTAATGTCAGAGATAAAGAAAATAAGTAGGGCACTTGACATTGTCTTATTCTCTCAGTCAGAAACATGAAGGATAAGACTGAAAAAAGTAAGTCCAGCAACTCCTTAGAGGAACCAAAGAAAGTATTGGAAATGCCCTCCACTAGGCATTCAAGTGAAATATGGCGCAACTATAGCTATCCTCCATTTACTTCCCTGGTTATCCTGGGCAAATTGCTTTGTGAGGTTCAATTTCACCATGGTAAAGGGACAACCCTTATCTCTGCCTAGTCTAGCTAGTAGCTGAAGTATGAACAGAAGAGCACACTGTGAAGTATGTCGCGACCTATAACATACACTTGATATTATTATTGTGGTGCATTTATAATCACGGCAAAACAACAAATGGAACACAGTGTGTTTCTTGCAGAGAGGTAGCAAGGGTAGCACATAGTCTGCACGCTCATAGACTCTTGAGGCAAAGGTGTCAGAATACCATGTTCTGAGTACATATGCCACTCGTGGGTCTGAGCAGGAATATTTTCAGATATATGTTCTATTAGTTGTAAGATCTTTGCAAGGTGGTACAGATTCAGGAGAGGGAGTTGTTATTCGTATTTTTACCATCTGAGGTGAGCAGAGCACTTTTGAAAGCTGGCATAAGGCCATGCAGCCACTACTCAGCAGTCCTCATTTCAAACCTTGTTCCATCATGGTCAAAACACCGTAGGGTTGTAACTGCTAAAAGGGAGCTGCACTGACACAGCTTCTGGTGGGAAAAGTCCTATTGTTGAATCACGATTAGGAAATCAAAGGCACATTTTTGTTCTCTGGGCTGTGTCTAAATGCAGCTGATGCAATATTGTGCTTTTGAACGATTGGCTGTAAAATCACTGAGAGAAACATACTGCAGACGGCAATTAATTACCATACAGTTCCTGCTCCATTACGCAGTGAAGATTGAAAATGATCCTGCTACAAGAGTACACCAGAAAATAACAGCATCCCCAGGAACCTGCCCTCTGCCGGTCAGCCCACTGGCCTGTCCTTGTTAAACAGGGACATTACTCCAAGATGCCAATGGGGTATTTTGAACATTTTTATATTTATGACTTTATTACTCTGAGATGTTTGGGAGTTTTAATTTTGTAAAGCCCACCTGCTGTTTCTTTATTAAAATCATAGTTTGGATTCATCAAAACTCTGCTTTGCAGTCAGGTCACATACATCCCGTAAAGCAGGATACAGGAGTTTGCTCTGGCTCTAGAATGAGATTTATCTAGTAAAGATGCACACTGATTTATATGTGTGCTTACAAGTATGGCACTGAATTAAAATATGATAGGAAGTGGGAATGGTTCATAGCTTCCTGAATGTGATCATAAATAATGGGTTTCACAACCAAAGAGCTCTGTTTAATATCCATGGTACTCCTCACCCATAAGTATACTGGGGTCACTCTGTTGCTGGTAACTGTGGTGTGGTGGATTGAAAACAAATGGCTCCCAAACGGAGTGCACTATTAGGAGGTGTGGTCTTGTTGGAGGAAGTGTGGTCTTGTTGGAAGAGGCAGAATGGCACAAGCCTTTAATCCAGACTTTGATACTGTAGGACACACCCTTAATCTGGGCCACACCTTCTTTGGGAAGTGTGTCATTGGGGTAATGGGCTTAGAGGTCTTTGTCTCAAACTGTCTTTGGTGTGATAGTCAGTCGACTTCCTGTTGCCTGTAAGTGTAGGACACTCAGCTATTTCTTCAACACCATGCCTGCCTGCATACAGCCATGCTCCCCACCATGATTAACTGAACCTCCAAACTGGAAGCAAGCCCCCTCAAATAATGATCTTTATAAGAGTTGATATGGTCATGGTGTCTCTTCACAGCAATAGCAAATCCTTCGTAAAATTGGCACCTCAAGTGCACAATTCAATTGACTGCTACTGTATTTTATACACACCACACCAAAGCATGTGAATTCTCTAAAGTGAATGGGATAAAGAAGACGTTTCCAACAGTAACAAGATTTCTGTCCTCAAGCTAATGCGAAGGAGCTGGCTTTGCCTTCTACTCTACAGATCTTTGAAAGAGAGGGAGGGCTGTAATATAAGTCTTCAGGAAAATGTCTCACATTGCAAAATCTTCTCATTAGAGAAAATTGAATATCAAAAGAGAACATAGACAATGTTCTGGGAATAATATACATATACATATGTTCAAAGTAAATTTGGAGTCTATTTTCTCCTCAAATGTTCTTTATTAAATGCCCCATGGAAAAGATCTTTTCAGAGAATTGCCAAACCAAATTCCTACTCAGTTTATTTTATAGTAACTTCTAAAAGCTAATATTATTTCATTGATAATGGAATGTAATTACATACCTAGAGGAATGAAACAAATGAGGCAGACATGGTTATAAATGCAATCTGATTTCCATTGAGATAGCTGTCACAACCAAGATGTCAGGAGGTATCCATCTAAGGGAAGAGCCTGTAACCAGAGAAAGCAGCAAGGCAGAGATGAGTATGACTCAAGGTTCTCATTTCTCCATCTCTTGCATCTTGTAACAAATTTCTAGCCTTTGTGTATGGCACATTTGCATCTGCACGAAATCGTACAAAAGACAAAATTATTAGAATAATCAGTCCTGGATAGAATCTACTACAATTGTTTTGTTGAACTTGTTGATGAACTTCCTTTTAAATACTCATGTTGACATCCACAGATTTGTACTAAACTTAGACTTCAGCAGAGAAACATCTCCCCCCACCCTTTACATTGATTTTTATTGAGCTCTACATTTTTCTCTCCTCCCCTCCCTGCCTCTCTCCTCCCCTCTTCAACCCTTTCCCAAAGTCCCCATGCTCCTAATTTACTCACGAGATCTTGTCTTTTTCTACTTCCCATGTAGATTAGATCTATGTAAGTCTAGCAGAGAAACATCTTACTGCAATGGGCAGTACTTAAAACACTAGTTAACTCACAACCAGTCAAAGTACAGAGAATAAGTGATGGGAGTGCTTATCCCTACATAAACATTAACATCATCTTATCTAGGATACAGGGAATATCCCAGAAGATGGGGCAGAGAGAAAGCAAAAGCCACAGGATAGGGAGGTGTTTGGCCAAAAGTTACCTCCTGCACATGATATGTCATTGCACTGATGAACTCACTTCAGCTGTAGTTACTTACAGAAGACCTGAATAAGACTACATTAGCATTTCATCATGTATTGGTTTCGTGAGTCTCCACTCTTCCTTGAAGTACTATTGCTGGTTAATAGGTGTTGGGAGGAAGAGGAGGGCCACTTTTTTTCAATGGTTTAGCCACTTTTAAACTGTCAATGTTTCAGTAAACAAGCTCCCATGTATGCACATACAAGGTACCCTAATTAAACTCAATAGGTCACATGCAAAAAAGAAGACATAAAAATAGTGTGAAGACTGGATTGAAGAAGGACTTTAGAAAAAGAAACAGGGAAAAGGAGAGAGCAATGAGGGGTAAAAACAACTAAAATTCATTATATAAATTTAGGAAACTGTCAATATCAAAAGAAAAATCAGTGGTTGTTAAGAGATCAGTGGAGATGGAACAAATGATAAATTAAGAGTGGTGTATGGGAAAATTTGGAATGGTGAAATTATTTTATATGATATGATTATCTGTGGGTGCATGGCATTATGGCTTTGTCAAGACCAATAAAATTTTACAACAGAACAAGTGGCCTTGAAAGCAAAGCACCTATTTTTGTCGATAATAACACCTCGTTAGTGGTCCATCAGTTGTCACAAATGCATCCCAGTTGTGAATGATTTGAAAGATAAGGACATCCAGTGACAGAAAAAGGGGGGCCTGGAATACATGGGAAGTCTGATTTCTGCTCAATTTTTCTTTCAGTCTACAATTGCTCTACTAATAAAATTCATTTTAAAAAGATAATGTCTTGTTGCAAATGATCCTCTGAAAATCCCTGGCAAAAGGTTTATTCTATCACAATCCAGATGGCACTACTGAAACTCAACTATTAGTCAGTACTAGAAGAAAGTAGGGAACTTCTGACACACTAAAGTATTACGTCTCAGACAGGGTCACCTAGTAATTAACAGAAGCATAGTGGTAAACGGACAAGTGTGTCCCTAGACTCTGGAGCTGTTGTGTCCAATACAGTAGCTATCAGAAACACTTTTGTGGTTTGTTCTAAAAAGGACATCACTCACAGTTTAGAAGATCTTAAAGGGGGCATAATTGGGAGGAAGAAACATCTTAAAAAAAAAAAACAGGAAAGATAAAGGACATGCTGCTATGTTTTAAAGATTACGAACAATTGTACTTTTTGGATTATGCTGTTTCTATTATAATGTTTCTCAGGCATAAAAATAACTTGGATTAAACTTTTCTATTTTGCTTGTACATAATGTAAGTTCCTGGATGCTAAATAAAGAGCAAAAGCATCTCGTTCTCTTTGGGTAACTTCTAAGAATCCATAATCTTAACAACTTTCTTAAGTGATTATTGTTTAAAAGGTTATGATTTCTTTCTTTGACTGAAAAAATAACCAGTTTAAAAACACTGCATGTATTTATCTGTTTACTGACAGAATATGCCTGGATACACAATACTATATAGGATGATGGAAGAATTAATGAGGAGACAAAGCCTTGGTCCCAAGATTGCTATAATGAAAGGGAATATTCCATTGTAATGGATTAAAATATATATAACATGAGAAAACGTTGGCAAGTGCTGATATAGCTCTACAAGAAGACATAATATAATAAAGAATAGCATATGAATACAACATTAATTGCTATGGTAACATGAAATGATGCATTCTTCTAAGTTATCAAGAGTATGACTTTATGAATTTTCCATATTAACTCTTTTTTTTTGACCATTTTTTTTATTCTTTTTTAATTAAAATTTCCAACTGCTCCCCGTTTCCCATTTCCCTCCCCTCCTCCCACACATTGCCCCCTCCCCCCACTCCCCTCCCCCATCCCCACTCCTCTTCTCCTCCCCCCAGTCCATTCCCCCTCCCTCTCGATACTGAAGAGCAGTCCAAATTCCCTGCCCTACAGGAAGACCAAGGTCCTCCCACTTCCATCCAGGCCCAGGAAGGTGAGCATCAAAACAGGCTAAGCTCCCACAAAGCCAGTTCATGTATTAGGATCGAAACCTAGTGCCATTGTCCTTGGCTTCTCATCAGCCTTCATTGTCCGCCATGTTCAGAGAGTCCAGTTTCAACCCATGCTTATTCAGTCCCAGTCCAGCTGGCCTTGAAGAGCTCCCAATAGATCAGTTCCACTGTCACAGTGGGTGGGTGCACGCCTCGTGGTCCTGACTTCCTTATTCATGTTCTCTCTCCTTCTGCTCCTCATTATAACCTTGGGAGCTCAGTCCGGTGCTCCAGTGTGGGTCTCTGGCTCTATCTCCATCCATCGCTAGATGAAGGTTCTATGGCGATATGCAAGATATTCATCAGTATGATTATAGGATAGGTTCATTTCAGGTTCCCTATCCTCAGGTGCCCCAATGAACTAACTGGGGACATTGCCCTGGGCATCTGGTAGCCACCCCAAGTTCAAGTCTCTTGCCACCCCTTAGGTGGCTCCCTTACCTAAGGTATGAGTTTCCCTGCTCCCCTATCCAACCTTCCTTTATCCCCAATCACCCCGATTCCCCCAGTTCCCCTCATCCTCTCCTTCACATTTTTCTCTCCCCATCACCCCTCATCCCCATCCCACCCCACCCCCAAGATTCCAATTTTTTGCCCATCAGTCATGTCTATTTCCCATAGCTGGGAGGATATCTATATGTTTTTCCTTGGGTTTACCCTCTTGTTTAGCTTCTTTAGGATCACAAATTATAGACTCAGTGGCCCCTATCCATGGCTAGAAACCAATTATGAGTGAGTACATCCCATGTTGTTCTTTTTGGGTCTAGGTTACCTCACTAAGGATCGTATTTTCTATTTCCATCCATTTGCATGCAAAATTCGAGAAGTCATTGTTTTTTACCGCAGAGTAGTACTCTAATGTGTATATATTCCACAATTTCTTCATCCATTCTTCCATTGAAGGGCATCTAGGTTGCTTCCAGGTTCTGGCTATTACGAATAATGCTGCTATGAACATAGTTGGACAAATGCTTTTGTCATATGATAGGGCATCTCTTGGGTATATTCCCAAGAGTGGTATTGCTGGGTCCAGGGATAGGTTGATCCCAATTTTTCTGAGAAACCGCCACACTGATTTCCAAAGTGGTTGCACAAGTTTGCAGTCCCACCAGCAATGGATGAGGGTACCCCTTTCTCCACAACCTCTCCAGCAAAGGCTATCCTTGGTGTTTTTGATTTTAGCCATTCTGACAGGTGTAAGATGATATCTCAAAGTTGTTTTGATTTGCATTTCTCTGATCGCTAAGGAGGTTGAGCATGACCTTAAGTATCTTTTGGCCATTTTAACTTCTTCTGTTGAGAATTCTCTGTTCAGTTAAGTGCCCCATTTTTTAATTGGGTTAATTATCCTTTTAAAGTCTAGTTTCTTGAGTTCTTTATATATTTTGGAGATCAGACCTTTGTCTGTTGCGGGGTTGGTGAAGATCTTCTCCCAGTCAGTAGGCTGCCTTTTTGTCTTAATGACAGTGTCCTTTGCTTTACAGAAGCTTCTCAGTTTCAGAAGGTCCCATTTATTCAAGGTTGCCCTTAATGTCTGTGCTGCTGGGGTTATACATAGGAAGCGATCTCCAGTGCCCATATGTTGTAGGGTACTTCCCATTTTCTCTTCTATCAGGTTCAGTGTGTTCAGATTGATATTGAGGTCTTTGATCCATTTGGACTTGAGTTTTGTGCATGGTGATAGATATGGGTCTATTTTCATTCTTCTACAGGTTGACATCCAATTGTGCCAGCACCATTTGTTGAAGATGCTTTCTTTCTTCCATTGTATACTTTTAGCTCCTTTATCAAAAATCAGTTGTTCATAGGTTTGTGGGTTAAAATCCGGGTCTTCTATACGATTCCATTGGTCGACTTCTCTGTTTTTATGCCAGTACCACGCTGTTTTCATTACTGTAGCTCTGTAATAGAGTTTGAAGTCAGGGATGGTAATGCCTCCAGAAGTTCCTTTATTGTATAAGATTGTTTTGGCTATCCTGGGTTTTTTGTTTCTCCATATAAAGTTGATTATTGTCCTTTCAAGATCTGTGAAGAATTTTGATGGGATTTTAATGGGGATTGCATTGAATCTATACATTGCCCTTGGTAGAATTGCCATTTTTACTATGTTGATTCTCCCAATCCAAGAGCAAGGGAGATCCTTCCATTTTCTGGTATCCTCTTCAATTTCTTTCTTCAATGCCTTAAAGTTTTTGTCAAATAGATCTTTCACTTCCTTGGTTAGAGTTACCCCAAGATATTTTATGCTGTTTGTGGCTATCATGAAAGGTGATGATTCTCTTATTTCTCTCTCTGCTTCCAGATCCTTTGTGTATAAGAGGGCGACTGATTTTTTGGAGTTGATCTTGTATCCTGCCACATTACTAAAGGCGTTTATCAGCTGTAGGAGTTCTTTGGTGGAGTTTTTGGGGTCGCTCATGTACACTATCATATCATCTGCAAATAATGCAAGTTTAACTTCTTCCTTTCCAATTTGAATCCCCTTTATCCCCTTATGTTGTCTTATTGCTATTGCTAAAACTTCGAGAACTATATTGAAGAGGTATGGAGAGAGTGGACAGCCTTGGCGTGTTCCTGATTTTAGTGGAATGGCTTTAAGTTTCTCTCCATTTAATTTGATATTAGCTGTCGGCTTGCTGTATATAGCTTTAATTATATTTAGGTATGACCCTTGTATCCCTAATCTCTCTAAGACTTTTATCATAAAGGGATGTTGAATTTTGTCAAATGCTTTTTCAGCATCTAATGAAACGATCATATGGTTTTTTTCTTTCAGTTTATTTATATGATGGATTACATTGATAGATTTGCGTATGTTAAACCAGCCCTGCATCTCTGGTATGAAGCCTACTTGATCATAATGGATAATATTTCTAATGTGTTCTTGGATTCGGTTTGCCAGAATTTTGTTGAGGATTTTTGCGTCGATGTTCATGAGTGAGATTGGCCTGTAATTCTCTTTCTTGGTTGGGTCTTTGTGTGGTTTTGGTATCAGAGTTACTGTAGCTTCATAAAAGGAATTTGGCAATGACTCTTCTGTTTCTATATTGTGAAATACATTAAGGAGAATAGGTATTAGGTCTTCTTGGAAGTTCTGGTAGAATTCCGCATTGAAACCATCTGGTCCTGGACTTTTTTTGGAAGGGAGGTTTTTGATAACAGCTTCTAATTCTTCACGACTAACAGGTCTATTTAGGTTGTTCACCTGGTCCTGGTTTAACTTTGGTAAATGGTATTTATCTAAAAAAGCGTCCATTTCTTTTACATTTTCCAGTTTTGTGGCATACAGGCTTTTGTAGTAAGATCTAATGATTCTCTGAATTTCCTCTGTGTCTGTGGTTATGTCTCCCTTTTCATTTCTGATCTTATTAATTTGCAAATTCTCTCTCTGCCGTTTGATTAGTTTGGATAGGGGTTTATCAATCTTGTTGATTTTCTCCAGGAACCAGCTTTTTGATTCATTGATTCTTTCAATTGTTTTCTGTGTTTCTATTTTGTTGATTTCAGTCCTCAGTTTGATTATTTCCAGTCTTCTACCCCTTCTAGGTGAGTCTGCTTCTTTTTTTTCTAGAGCTTTCAGGTGGGCTGTTAAGTCTCCAATGTGTGCTTTCTCTGTTTTCTTTAAGTGGGCAGTTAGTGCTATGAACTTTCCTCTCAGAACTGCTTTCATAGTGTCCCATAGGTTTGAGTATGTTGTTTCTTTATTTTCATTGTCTTCAAGGAAGAGTTTAATTTCTTTCTTTATTTCTTCCTTAATCCAGGTATGGTTCAGTAGTTGACTATTCAGTTTCCATGAGTTTGTAGGCTTTCTGGGGGTAGCATTGTTGCTGAATTCTAGCTTTAATCCATGGTGATCTGATAAGATACAGGTGGTTATTAATATTTTTTTTGTAACTGTGGATGTTTGCTTTGTTACCGAGTATGTGGTCGATTTTTGAGAAGGTTCCATGAGCTGCAGAGAAGAAGGTATATTCTTTCCTATTTGGGTGGAATATTCTATAGATGTCTGTTAAGTCCATTTGATTCATTACCTCCATTAATTCTCTTATTTCTCTGTTAGTTTTCTGTCTACTTGACCTGTCCATTGGTGAGAGAGGAGTATTAAAGTCTCCTACTATTAATGTGTGCGGTTTGATGGCTGCCTTGAGTTTTAACAATGTTTCTTTTACGTACGTGGGTGCTTTTATATTAGGGGCATAGATATTCAGGATTGAGACTTCATCCTGATGAATTGTTCCTGTTATGAGTAGAAAATGTCCCTCTCCATCTCTCCTGATTGATTTAAGTTTGAAGTCAACTTTGTTAGAAATTAGTATGGCCACCCCTGCTTGTTTCTTAGGTCCATTTACTTGATAAGCCTTATCTCAACCCTTTACTCTGAGTAAGTGCCTGTCTTTGTGGTTGAGGTGTGTTTCTTTTAAACAGCAGAATGTTGGATCCTGTTTTCGTATCCAATCTCTTAGTCTGTGCCTTTTTATAGGAGAGTTGAATCCATTGACATTAAGTGATATTAATGACCAGTGGTTGTTAACTCCGGTCATTTTTTAAGTTGTAAATTTTGTGTGTTCCCCTTCTTTGTGTTGCGCTGGTGAAGGGTCTCTAGTTGTCTGAGATATTGTGGTCATTGTTGGACTCCTTGGTTAGTGATTTTCCTTCTATTACTTTCTGTAAGGCTGGATTTGTGGCTACGTATTGTTTAAATTTGTTTTTATCCTGGAAAATTTTGTTTTCTCCATTTATAGTGAACGAAAGCTTGGCTGGGTATAGTAGTCTGGGCTTGCATCCATGGTCTCTTAGTTTCTGCAGTACATCTATCCAGGACCTTCTGGCTTTCATGGTTTCCATAGAGAAGTCAGGTGTAAGTCTGATAGGTTTACCTTTATAAGTAACTTGGCCTTTTTCCTTTGCTGCTCTTAGTATTCTTTCTTTATTCTGTATGCTTTGTGTTTTGATTATTATATGGCGAGAGGATGTTTTTTTTTGATCCAGCCTATTCGGTGTTCTGTATGCTCTTGAACCTTCATAGGTATATCTTTCTTTAGGTTGGGAAAGTTTTCTTCTATAATTTTATTAAATATATTTTCTGGACCGTTGAGCTGGGCTTCTTCTCCTTCTTCTATTCCTATTATTCTTAGGTTTGGTCTTTTTATTGTGTCCCATATTTCCTGAATGTTTTGTGATGAGAATTTGTTGGCCTTGCTGTTTTCTTTGATCAGCATGTTTATTTTCTCTATGGTATCTTCAGAATCTGAGATTCTTTCTTCTATCTCTTGTATTCTGTTGGTTATGCTTGCTTCTGTAGTCTCTATTCGTTTACCTAGATTTTCCCTGTCCAGCTGGCCTTCTGTTTGTGTTTTCTTCTTTGCCTCCATTTCAGTTTTTAAGTCTTGAACTGTTTCCATTATCTGTTTGATTGTTTTTCCTTGGTTTCCTAGGGTATCATTCACTGATTTACTCAATTCTTCAAACTTTCTGTTATACTTCTCATCCATTTCTATAAGGGCATTTTTTACATGTTGTTTAAGGGTGTCAATCACTTTCATAAAGTCAATTTTATCTACCTCTTCATGATTAAGGTGTTCATGTCCACCTGTTGGGAGGTCGCTGGGTTCTGGTGGTTTCATATAGTTTTTCAGATTGTTAGGTGAATTCTTGCATTGGCGCCTGCCCATCTCTTTCTCCGAATGCTCCCCTCTGGATGTTCTTTTACCGGATCAGGTCTCCTTGCCTACTGATGTACCTTCCCAGTGATGGCTCTCTGCAGTGCTAGCTCTCCTGGTGTTCTAGTGATGTCTCTCCTTGCTTGTTGCAGGCAGGCCAGTGAAACAAAGGAAGTCTCGCCTGCCTACTTGCCCTGAGGATTTGCCCCCAGCGCCAGACAGACTGAGCTGGATGGTGTTATGTGCCCAAAGTGGAAAGGGGGCAGAAGGAAGAAGGGTTCTGGATGCAAGCTGGGTGGGACAAGAAGAGAGAGGCAGTATGCGGGGTATAGAGCCCCTGCAGGGAGCCCAGGGAGTATAGGGAGGGGGATGAGGAACTTCAGAGTTGCCTTTCCAGGGCTGCTTCCGCCACCGCTGGTCACAAACTCACCGCACTGCTGTCTCTCCTGGTGGAGATCAGATCTCCATGCAGGTTGGGTGGTTCGTAAACAAAGCGCCTACCTTGGTTGGTGCAGGTGGGCCAGTGAGACAAAGGAGGTCTCGCCTGCCTATTTGGCCTGAGGATTTGCCCCCAGCGCCAGACAGACTGAGCTGGATGGTGTTATGTGCCCAAAGAGGAAAGGGGACAGAAGGAAGAAGGGTTCTGGATGCAAGCTGGGTGGGACAAGAAGAGAGAGGCAGTATGGGGGGGTAGAGCCCCTGCAGGGAGCCCGGGGAGTATAGGGAGGGGGATGAGGAACTTCAGAGTTCCCTGTCCAGGGCTGCTTCCGCCTCTGCTGGTCACAAACTCACCGCACTGCTTTCTCTCCTGGTGCCGAGATCAGATCTCCTTGCAGGTTGGGTAGTTCGTAAACAAAGCGCCTACCTTGGTTGGTGCAGGCGGGCCAGTGAAGCAAAGGAGGTCTCGCCTGCCTGCTTGCCCTGAGGATTTGCCCCCAGCGCCAGACAGACTGAGCTGGATGGTGTTATGTGCCCAAAGAGGAAAGGGGACAGAAGGAAGAAGGGTTCTGGATGCAAGCTGGGTGGGACAAGAAGAGAGAGGCAGTATGGGGGGGTAGAGCCCCTGCAGGGAGCCAGGGGAGTATAGGGAGGGTGATGAGGAACTTCAGAGTTCCCTGTCCAGGGCTGCTTCCGCCTCCGCTGGTCACAAACTCACCTCACTGCTGTCTCTCCTGGTGCCGAGATCAGATCTCCTTGCAGGTTGGGTAGTTCATAAACAAAGCGCCTACCTTGGTTGGTGCAGGCGGGCCAGTGAAGCAAAGGAGGTCTTGCCTGCCTGCTTGCCCTGAGGATTTGCCCCCAGCGCCAGACAGACTGAGCTGGATGGTGTTATGTGCCCAAAGAGGAAAGGGGACAGAAGGAAGAAGGGTCTGGATGCAAGCTGGGTGGGACAAGAAGAGAGAGGCAGTATGGGGGGGTAGAGCCCCTGCAGGGAGCCCGGGGAGTATAGGGAAGGGGATGAGGAACTTCAGAGTTCCCTGTCCAGGGCTGCTTCCGCCTCTGCTGGTCACAAACTCACCGCACTGCTGTCTCTCCTGGTGCCGAGATCAGATCTCCATGCAGGTTGGGTAGTTCGTAAACAAAGCGCCTACCTTAGTTGGTGCAGGCGGGCCAGTGAGACAAAGGAGGTCTCGCCTGCCTGCTTGCCCTGAGGATTTGCCCCCAGCGCCAGACAGACTGAGCTGGATGGTGTTATGTGCCCAAAGAGGAAAGGGGACAGAAGGAAGAAGGGTTCTGGATGCAAGCTGGGTGGGACAAGAAGAGAGAGGCAGTATGGGGGGGTAGAGCCCCTGCAGGGAGCCCGGAGAGTATAGGGAGGGGGATGAGGAACTTCAGAGTTCCCTGTCCAGGGCTGCTTCCGCCACCGCTGGTCACAAACTCACCGCACTGCTTTCTCTCCTGGTGCCAAGATCCTCCATATTAACTCTTATGTGCATCATAAAGTCAAGATGTGTGTTTTTAAATAATGCTATGTTATTTAAATTTAAGTCGTAACAGTCATATCATTTGACATAACTAAATGTAAAATTGGAACATGCAAAGCATTTCTTCCTTCTTGGTTTAGTCTATTGTTAATCCAGGTTAGGTAAATGTTAATGTCATGTTGAGAATTAAAAAATGATGTCCCAATATAAGATCTCAGAATCTTATGACTGTGAATGTAACTCTTCCGGCTGGGAAAGGACACACAATATTGGAACTGGAAAAGGGATATGGAGTAATTCACAGAATTTTTTCCATCATTCCATGCTAGCATTCAGAGTTTTGTTGATGACTTTTACTTAATAGCCATATTAGAAGGAATCAAATTATTTATCTAATTGCAAAATCAAATCATCTGTCTCTCCTCCTAACTGCCATTTGTTTCCACAGTGTCACAGTCCAGTGGGACAAATGAAGCCTGAAGAAGATGAACGACAAGGGTACTTTAAACCATATTTTCCATGCATCTGTGTTTTTCTAAGATGAACTAAATAGAAAGCATTCTTTTAGCATTTCTCAGTGATAAAAATGTGGATTTCATCTAAATGGTCCATGAAGCTGTTTCTGCACTAAGTGCTCTCTGGTGTAGAATTATCATTAGAGGAAACACTGTGGAATCACTTGCATCATAGGTGTAAGTACCTCTTAATTAGTTTAGGGAACTAGTATAGACTTCACTTTAGTCTCTTATGCCCCCACAGAATTACCCCAATTCTTAGGTATGTATACTGCTCAGAAAACCAATACATTCACACCCCATATAGATAGGTCAGAGAGACTTTACCTGCCTTTGGAGGACAAAAGAAGTTGTGGTACCTGATAGAAAAATTCTAGAAATTGCATGTACAACTTTGCTTATTCCATCTCAGGCAGACTACAAAGTATTCCACATGTTCTGGCACTCATCATCCCTGGAGTCCAGGGTGAATGCAGAGGCTCTTACACAGAACCTTCGTAACTGAGCATAGTATCTCCTCAAGTTAGCCTCAGCATCATGCTATAATTAGCTACTAATAGCCGAGAAGGCTGAAGTAATGGGGATTTTATTATTATCATTTTTGGTTACGATAATACTACAAGCTATAGGACAAGACTAATCTCTAATAATTGAGTTCAATGTTTCTTACTTCTAAATGAGATGGAAATATCCAAAATACAAAACTAGTGCAGGAATCCAGGGGTACATGTATTCATAGGTACACATGCATAGTTGTCAGCTTCTATAATCAGGTTCACAGCCAGTTATTATGGGGAATACTCAGATGTGCTTTCTTTGTAGCTCTTCATACAGGCAGAAATATCTGCTGCCAGTGCATTTTTGGCTAATAACCTATCTGTCCTCTAAAAGTGCCCAACACAGTAAAAATAATAGGCCTTGGTATCAGTAACTGAGAGCTGCCAAGAACAATTTTAGATTTTAAGATATTATCTATTCTATTTAAAGAGGAGACAGCATCATGAATCTATGATTCTATCATTAGCAAATGAATCAATTCTTGGAGCCTTAGAGGAGAGGGAAAATAACAAAATAGATAAAACCCAACATTCTCAGATAGACAGGCAATCCCATTTACACAACACCAGGAGAAAATGAGACATATCCAGAAGTTGGGAAATTCAACAAGAAAACGGGCCCAGAAGCTTCAAAAAGTCAATATTATGAGACAAAGGGAAAGTGGTGGAAATGGTCCCATCTCAAAAGACATTAGGGAGACACATAACTCTAATGAAATATAAGAACTTTGAATCTTAACCCAAAAAATTTATACAATATGCTTTTGAGAACACGTCTGAAAATTAGAAAAGGAACTGATTTTTACTAATTCTTAATTTGGAACAAGTATTGTTAATACCCACTATTGTTGAGGTTCCAGTATTTTTAAATTTATCAACATGTCTGAAATGTAGCCTTAAATTACCCTGGATAAATACACTTACTCCTTGATAAAACACAAAACAATGAAACACACAGAAGCACAGTGTTTGTACAAAAGAATAAACAAACAAAGTACATGTTATGGTCAGCACAAGCTGACCGTAAGTGGTAGGTCTTCATTACTCTTTGATTCAGCTGGATGTTTGAACAGGCCATAATAATGAAAATGAAAGATATTATACTACCTCGGCTTGACTCCTGGCCTTATTTCTTACCCATATAGCCTTGGGTCAGTGCCTTAACCATTTTATACCTCACATTTATCATACATAAATAAAAACACTAGCAGTGTCTTTCCCAGAACAGTGTCATAACTGTTGCAGTTGTAAAAATTCGCATGGCCTTCACAGTACAATATCTAACATGCACCATATTCTATGAACAGTTTGGCCTCTAGTACAGAGAAATGTTCAGAATACAGAGCTGAAAACTGCAAGAGCACCTTGAATCAAGTTTCTCTTATGACTTCCATCACTAACAAGCTACCTCTCCACAATTTCCTAATGGCACCTGAGTCAAATCCGGTTCTAACAGATTTTTTCAGAGATGCTCCAGTATGCACATGAACATGGAGAACCACAGCATCCTGGACATGGGGTAGGCTGCTCTATGCCTGAGTTGCAGGTGCCGCCCTCCCATTTTTTGTTCTGTTTTAGCTTTCTTTACCTTCTTGTTTTTGATCACGGAAACTTCAATTTATGGTGAATTTACATATTCATTAAAAGTGTTCTAAATCTTATAAAGTCTCTTAATGTGTTTAGAAAAGCAGCATGGACCTGGTGTCTCATCTATCCCACTTCTGGAAATGAAACTGAGTGGGAATGAAATGACAGAAAACTTTTTCTCTGTTTTATTACTTGGATCTGAAAGGGAACTCACTTGTACATATTACCAAATTTGTACCAGTTTCCTGGAGTGATAAACCAAAGATCATTAGCTCTCCATAGAATGTGAATATTTAAGAAATGTCATTGGCTCTGGGGGAACACTTCTTAATTTAAAAGTAGTATTTAGATAAAAATTGAAATATTATCAGATTATAAAACATATGCAGAGCTGCAAGGATGAGTAAAATTACTGTGGAAAAATCATTCAAAGGATCAAAGGGGAGAATACATTAAAAGGTCAGAAATTCTAGTTTTCAATGTCCAGGAGAGTGACATCAGAGACTGGGGTGAGGAAATTCTTTACAGATACCACTGTATCTGTGGGATATTGCATCCAAGACCCCAAGTAGACAGCAATATCAGTGAACACAAGTCTTTGTATAAAATCACACATCACACAGTACTCACTTGTAACTGGAATATACTCTTCCATATCATTAAGTAATCTCTAGATCCTTAAGATGATATAAGTGCTATAAATGTAGACAATATATTGGGTCTCTTAGGAAGGGAGACTATTATGCATTACAATACAGATGCAATTGTTTCCAAATATTTTCAATACATAGTTGGTTGAATCTATGGCTGGAGATAAATCAGGATGATATTCTCTCTCTCTCTCTCTCTCTCTCTCTCTCTCTCTCTCTCTCTCTCTCTCCCTCTCCCTCTCCCTCTCCCTCTCCCTCTCCCTCTCTTTTTCTCCCACACCGAGTGTGTGTGTGTGTGTGTGTGTGTATGTGTGCGTGTGTGGGTGTATGTAGTATACATTCAGTGCACACGTATGCATATAAAAATATACACACCATAGACATCATAGGCACAGTATTAATGGTAATATATGTAAAATTGAATTGTTTGAAAGCTGAAGTATTTTATAGAGAAGGGATATCTCACACTATACAAAAATGAGCATAAGTTAGATCAAATATTAGGTTTAATCAATAAGAAATAGTTGACAATAGTAAGAGGCATTTTGATAGAACAATAAACACAACTGGAGTCTAATGGATAGATATAAGCAAATTACAGAAGTTAGGAAATTTATATGTGATCTTTTCAGTAATAAGTATACATAGTATACACAGTATATACATCTTACTGTATGGTACATTGGTAATCCACATAAATAATCTTAGAACCAACACACCCAAGCTGTATGCTTTTCTCCTCCTCCCCCTCTAACTCACTGTTCTCTAATATTCCATGACTCAGTGTGTGTTACTAACCATGCATTCAGTCTTTCATATCAAAGCCATTCACTTGGGAAAAGGCTGAGACTTTGACAGTCCCTTAAGTACTCAGTCATGCAGGAAAGAATGATGATTCCATTTGCTAGTTATTCATTGCTGGGGTTGAAGTGACTTGTGTTAGAAAAAATGAGGGATAAAATCATTTTGTCATATTTATTAATAAGGTATTTTTGCCGTATAAGGATAGGTTAAGACAGGATTGAAATCTCAGGTTCATAGTTTGTAAAGTCCATATTCTTCCCAGACTTGGAAGATCATTTGCCTCTTAAATTTGGGGGCTGATTTCCTATCTCTGGTGCTTCATCAATACTGATATACAGTGATCATCTGTCATCAGTTGGATAAATTTGATTTAAATCCAGGAGTCATTTTGAGATTTGAAAATAGGATATGTATATGTATGCATATATACATATATGAATTATTATGCTCATACTATTATTGCCAAACATTTGTTTAACTATGCAAAGAAGTGTTGCATTTAACTATGTAAAGATGTGTTGTTATTTTAATTGCTTGCATAAGGCTCTTGATTGGTCTAATAAAAAGATAACTGTTCAGTAGCAAGGGAGGAGTTATAGGTGGGACTTCTAGGCAGGGTGAAAAAGTAGGAGGAGGAATTTAGGCTCAAGGAGAGAGAAAAAAGATGCCAGATGCCAGGGGACACCAGAGGCCAGTCAGACAGATATGGAGGAAACAAAAAAGCAAGACATACAGAATGAAAGAAAGGTAAAGGGCCCTGAGGCAAACATAGATGAACTAGAACAGGTTAAATTAAGTTAAAAGAGCTAGTTGGACAAGCTCAAGCTAAGGCTGAGCATTCATAATTAATAATAAGTCTCTTTGTCTTTACTTGGGAGGTGGTTAGTGGTCCAAAGGAAAATGTCAACTACATATATCATAATTTAATATTGGAATAAACGATTCTTCAATACTCACATAACATCAAGGAAAGGGAGAAATATTTGTCTTTTGGGTCTATGTCACATCAGCCATATTCATTGTTACTAACTCCATTCATTCATCTGCAAATTTCATTTTTATTAATAGCTGATAATATTCCTTTGTGCAAGCATAACAAGTTTGATTATGTAATCATCAGCTGATGGACAACTAGACTGTCTCCAGTTTCTGGCTATTATGAATAGAGCAGCAATAAACACAGACAGATGAACAAGTATCTCTGGAGTCAGATGTAGAGTCCAAGAGTTATATACTTGCATCTTGAAGTAGCATGACTCCCAGCTTCCCAGGAAACAACCACATGATTTTCATAGCAGTTGTATCAGTTTACACTCCCACCAGCGAAAAATAAGTTTTCCCCTTTCTCAACATCCTTGTCATCATGGCTATCACATATTTGGAATTGATATTGGCCAGTCTGCCTGAAGTAAGATGAAATATCAAAGTAGTTTTAATTTGCATTCCTCTGATTGCTAAGGTGATTAAACACTTCTCTAAATGTTTCTCAGCCATTTGTGCTTCACTTTCAAACACTTTGTTTAGTTATGTACCAGATTATTTTTTATTCAGCAAAATATATTACATATTTTCATTATATTTGGAAGTTAATTTTTAAGTTTCAATGTTGCTACATTCTAAATAACCACAGGTCAGGTACATTGTAAAAGATCAGAGTAGAAGAGAGGATCTCCAAAGGAAGGTAAAATAGAATACAATATTATGGCAACATAAAGGGAAAACTAGACTAGGAGGATCAAATCAAGATGGGGATGGGAAAGCAGAGTAGAGGTAGAAGTGTGGGAAATGACAATTAACACTAAATGCTTTTTCAAAAAACATGTAGAAATCAACAGTTGTAGAATCTTCATAAAGCATATACATACAAGAAGGGATTTATATAGAATCACCATATAATTGGAAGATGAGGCTTCAAATAGATACACCAAGTAAAACTCACACTCCCAGAAATGGGATACCTATGGTTGGTTCATTAGCTACAGAAGTTCTAGGGACCCCTCCCCAAAACATCACAGGGTATTACCAAGGTTATTAGGTACTCTGCACAACTGATAGTAAAACCATTTGCTAAAGACAACACTTGCTTATGTTGTCAAAATGGAGAAGTCGAACTGATGTTCAGCTAGAAGCTTCACCTCTACTGTCTAGTGTTCATAGTACTGGTAGGTACTCTGTATGCTACCAGGGGGGAAAGGCAATCATTAATAGCTCTCAACTTTAAACCCTGGTACTAATGAAACTGACTTGCTTGTAAGATATAGTGAAGCAACGGTGGCACAAGAGAAACCAACCACTCTTGGGTTGGATTTAAGGCGTACTACATGAGATGGAGCTCAGACATGACACTGTTAATGTGGACAACAATCTGAAAACAAAAAGGTCTTTGGACTAGGGTAAAATCCAGTGCTAATATTCTGCTAAAGGATCGTACCAATAAAATCACTTCCAGTGACATAATGCTATACCCATAGATCAGAGTTTCAATTTAGCCCTCAACAGAGTAGCTTTTTTAAAATAGTAAATGGGAAGCAAAACCAAGACCCACAACTGAACAATGTTCAGAGAGTGAGAGACTTTGGAAAACTCAATCCTAATTTGGGTATCTTTATGAAACACCTCCTGTAAAGGATGTGTGATTTTTGTGAAGGAGAAGGCAAAATTACCGTAATCACATTGGCTAAAATATCTTCTGTGAGGTGGTAGTTATACAGCTTTATACACTGAGAAAGAGTCACACAAGCACAGCATCATCAACCTGCAGTTGGTAGAGACAAACCAATATGATACACATCCTACTTTGCAGAGGAAAGTGATGCTGTAAAAAACGGCTGAAACTAAATCCACAATGGAGTTGTGCTTCTTCAAGATATGTTTATACGCTATTTAGACTTCCCATTGCAAAAACATTCAAATGGGAATCTTTTAATGATATCCACTCATGTCTGTGGAAATAACTAAGAATTTTTTACCATCTAATTGTGGGAACCTTCCATCCTTTCATTTGTGTTTGTCTTGGACTTTCTGTGTACAGTTATTGCCAGTGAAAGATATACATACTTCAATTTTGTAGAAAAATAATTAGCCTCCAGATGCATGAATTAAGGACTAAAAAAAACATGGAACGTAGACAGCCTGAATCACTTATGTAAGTCAGTGGTATTGGTATTGCTGTGAAGATACATAAAGTATAAATTGTAACTTGAATAGTGTTCAACATAAATGCTTGTGTCTAATTTTTAAGACTTTATTTTTAAAACTTTATTTGTATATCTGTGTATTATGTATATGTGAGTACAGTGCCCCACAGAGGCCAGAAGAGATGTCAGATCCCTTAGAGCTGGAGTTACAGGTAGTTGGAAGTCCTCTGATGTGGATGCTGGGAACTGTACTTGAGTCCCGAATAGGAGCAGTACTTACTCTCAACCCTTGAGGTTCCTTTCCAGCCCCTAAACATTACTTCTTAATTGTCTACATTTCCTCCTTTACTCTCTGGATATTTTTGTTCAGAAGTAAGTTTTCCAAACTTTCATTGTTAGTGTTCCTTTATTGAAAAGTGTTAGTTTAGATGAAAGACTCTTGTCTTTCGGGATGGATGTCAAAATTTGAAATATCCCCTCTGTTGGATTTGATAGAGATCATGTCTGTCTGTGACCTCAGAGAGCTTCCTCATACCCTCTTCATTCATTATCCTCTGTTAAGTTGACAGCATTCCTTCCCATTAAAATCTACTTACACCTTTAATGAAATGTATTAAAGTTAATAGTTAGGAACTTTGCAACCATTTTCTTTTTCATTGCAAATCTGAGATTTACCACTTGGTTTCTAAAATAAGAAAATTACTTATTTTCTCTCCATTTGTAAAATAGGGCTAATATCATATTTTTTCCACAAGAACATTCTGGGAATTATTTAGTTGTTACTTGAGACAAGTAGAGTGTTTCAAAGAACATTATAAACAGAACATTATAAATGTGCGATAAATGTCATATTATCACTGTGCCAAAAGTACATGTAATGAAGAAGCCAATTTGCTTCACCAATCTTCCTAAACATAAGCCATAAAAAGAATGATTTCCTGTACAACCCAAATGAACATGCTCTCAAAAAGAATAATTTCATATCCTGAAATCTGCTACTTAAAAGCTACAAGATGCTCAGCTCATCATTGCTACAATGTCCTTACCTATGAAACCACATTTGGATATTGGGGGTCTTCTCACAACTCTACAATTAATATTTTTAAAGATTCAAGAGTACAGATGTTCATTATATATTTAGTCATGTTGCAAAATGATGACTGAAACAACAGAAAGTGTGTAAAAAAATTAAATTACTTTTAAAAGATATCCACTTGTGGCAGACAGCATTGCAGACAATTTTTGTGTATAAATTTTGTAAATATAACTCAATATTTTAATTGTTATTCGACAATATCATTATTATATTTCAGAACTAAACCCAATAATATTAGTAATTTGTGTAAGTAGTTAATAAATATGTATTTACTCTGTGAAAAATTAAATATTACCTTGTCCCAAGATCTGTGTTGAATATGCAACATGATAAGAAAAGTCATAATGACTTAATATGTAGATGAACTTTTATTTATACTATATCAAATTTTCACAAATCTGGTGGTTTTAAATACCACAAATTTGTTAGCAGATAATTGTGTAATTCTCTATCATGGACCTCATTAAGCTTAGCTCAGGCTGTGTTGAACCCTGCGGTTCTGGTTGCTTGACTATTTTAGTATCTGAGGCTGTCTGCAACCAATTACTTACGGTCTTTTCCTTCATCCACAGATCCTATAGCACTACTATTCTCTGGTTATCCTCCCACAGTTACCATTGCTTCTACACAGCACAGCTATGAAAATGGCATCTGAATTTGAAAGATATTCAAAGCTAAAACTCCTTTTAAAGCCTACCTCAATTATATTTCCTTTGCTGTAAAACATAACACATTAACAGGTTGCTAGGATTAGGCCATGGCCATCTTTGGGCACCATTATTCAATCTTCTTAAAAAATAATTTGTGAGAAGAGTAAATAGTTTTCTTGGAAAAAACACTATAAGTAGCTTCAAAGATAAGCCATAGTCGGCTAAAACCGTGGGTAGTGATACATTTTATGAAATATTTGTAAATAGAATATTCAAAGAATCCCTGAAATTCAATCAGAACAAAAAAAAACTAATCAAAATATGGACATGTTAAGCAAATATTTTAGAAAACAAGAACCATACATAAAACATAGCACATAAACATTATTATAATCATTAGGCAAATGCAAATGTGACCCATGACAATCTGTCACTGTCCTGATGTAAGGATGAGCACAACAATAGTGATGGCAATCACAGGCAGTATCTTATTAGATAGTCATCATCAGAAAAACAGGAAAAAGCAACTGTTAGTGAGGATGCAGAACAACTAGATCTTCATATTACTGAGAATGAAAAGTGGCACACGTGTGATTTTCTTTGGGGCTTGCTGGCTGTGGGGTACCAGGAGGGACAGAAACCCCAATAAGCTGGCCCTCAATGTTACACACGTATGTGATGTTGTTGGAGGAGGTATCACTATGGTGGCTTTGCATTTTCAAAATCCCTGCTATTCCCAGTATTCTCTCTCTCTCTCTCTCTCTCTCTCTCTCTCTCTCTCTCTCTCTCTCCCACACCGTGTGTGTGTGTGTGTGTGTTTGTTCGCATGCATGCACTTTGTGCTTCTGTAGCAGAATGTGAGCCCTCAGCTGCTGCTCCAGGCCGTGCCTTTCTGCTCTCCTCCATGCATGCTGCCATGTGGGTCATAGACTCTAACTCTCTGGAACTGTGACCACCGAAAAACACTGTCTTTTATAAGATGCCTTGGTCATGGTGTCTCTGCAGAGCTATTGGAAACTACCTAAAACAACATATTACTAGAGTAACTTGAAAGTCTTCACAAAAGATTTTAATTAGAAGAAATACATAAATCAACGTTTTTGTTTCTAAATATGAACATAACATAAAAATATGTGAGCATTAAGGTGTTTCATTGGCCTTTGTAACACTTTTGATAGCACATTCCATAATTAATTCAACTTTGATAACGATGAGATCCTATCTTTTTTTAAATTGTTTTTATTAAGCTATATATTTTTTCTCTGCTCCCTTCTCTTTCTCATCCCTCCCCTTTTTTCTTCTTCTATGAATCCCATGCTCCCAATTTGCTCAGGAGATCTTGTCTTTTTCTATTTCCCATGTAGATTAGATCCATGTATATCTCTCTTAGGGTCCTCTTTATTGTCTACGTTCTCTGAGACTGTGAATTGCAGGCTGGTTTTTCTTTGCTTTATGCCTAAAAGCCACTTATGAGTGAGTACATATTATATTTTTCTGGATTCTCTCACTCACTATGATGTTTTCTAGATTTGCCCAAAAATTTCAAGATATTCTTATTTTTTTTTCCGCTGTGTAGTACACTGCTGTGCAAATGTACCACATCTTTATCCATTCTTCAGTCGAGGGGCATTTAGGTTGGTTCCAGGTTCTGGTTATGACAAATAATGCTGCTATGAGCGCATGTCCTTGTAGTATGATTGAGCATCCTTAGGTTATATACCTAAAAGTGGTATTGCTGGGTCTTGATGTAGGTTGTTTCTTAATTTTCTGAAAAATCTCTATACTGATTTCCAAAGTAGCTGTACCAGTTTACACCCCCAGCAGCAATGGAGGAGTGTTTCCTTTATCTCACTTCCTCTCTAGCGTAAATTGTGATCAGTGTTTTTGATCTTGACCATTCTTACAGGTGTAAGATGGATCTCAGAGTTGTTTCAATTTGCATTTCTCTGATGGCTAAGGATGATGAGCATTTTCTTAATTGTCTTTCAGCCATTTTAGATTTCTCTTTTGAGAGTTCTCTATTTAGGTCTCTACCCCATTTTTTATGGTATTATTTGTTGTTTTGATGACCAATTTATTGTGTTCTTTGTATGTTTTGGACCCTATCTTAAATCAATGGGATTTTCAAAATCTCAATGGATTAATAGAAAATGTATACTGAATTCTGTAAGTTGGTGATTGCATTTACAAATGCTTTTATAAGAAAAGTCAGCGTCTGAGATGGACAGAGTTCATAATGGATCCTACCTCATGCAGCTTTGAACATGAAAGAGAGAGCCATGAATCAATGTCACATAAGACAATGAGCTTTCCCCAGAAACTCACAGAAGGAATGCAACCCCTCCAGTGATAGAATGTTCCCCCAGTGTAAGGCACCACAAGCAAAAGGCTGCAACTCTCCAGTACTAGGATGTTCATCCAATGTGAAGCAATGCATATTTGTGAACTGGGACATTTTGGCAAAAATGTATTGCTTTTAGTAAAAAAGTTTTAATATTTGGAAACTAACATACAAGTAATAAGTATGAGGACAGGAAAAGTTAGAGTGCTCATTTTATTTGTTCAGATACCTACATTTTTATAGCCAGCAGGGAAATATTCACTGTCATCAGTGCACAAAAGCAAACACAAAGAGAAACAACACCGATTGTTTAGCACATTTGGACAATGTTAAAGAATTGATTGCATTCATTATTATTAACAAGAGTATATTTGGGTCCTCTAAAATGTTCACATTATGTGTTTTAAAATGTTAAGACAATTTCTTAAGGTAATAATTAGTCTGCATTAAATTTGAAATTCAGATCACTGACTTATCAGAACACCAAGTAATTCTATTTATTGAACCCATTTTAAGGTACCAAGAGATCCATTCCTAAGGATGCTCAACATTACATTTGTGCAAGAATGAGCAAACTGAAATTACCTAAATAAGTTTTTATAGGTAAAATACTTCTGTGAAGTGACATTTTTGTAATCATTATAAATAAGAAATCAGCATAGAGTCATACTAAAATAATTATAAAATATACATTTACAAGAAATAAAATTATTCTAAGTATGTATATACACAATATAGTAGAAAACTATGATCATGCAAATACATATATGCAGACACATAGTAAAATGACTTTAGTCATAATAACCCAACCTAATTCTCTCTTGGAAAAATGTAAGTAGGATAGTTAATTATGCTTTTAAAAGCACATATGTGTGTGCACATATGCGTGCGCGCACACACATACACGCACGCACAGAAAGAGAGAAGAGAGGTGGAGGAGTAAACCAAGACTCCATACGTGAGAGAAACCACACAGTATTTGTATTACTGCATCTTATTTCATTTAACATGATGTTCTTCAGTTCCTTCCATTTTTCTGCAAATAAGAGAAAACCTCCCTATGAATGCTTACAACATCTCTCTTTATCCATTCTCCGGTTACAGATATTTAAAGTTGTTATATTTCTTTTTTTCTTTTTTTTTTGGGGGGGGGTGTTTCAAGACAGGGTTTCTTTGTGTAGCTTTGTTACCTATCTTGGAACTAGCTCCTATAGACCAGGTTAGCCTCGAACTCACAGAGATCTGCCTGCCTCTGGCTTCTCCCGAGAGCTTGGTTAAAAGGTATGTGCCACCACTACCCGGTAGTTGTTACATTTCTTAGGTACTGTAAATAGTGAAGCAATTAACAGGGATCTGTGAGAGGATCTCCATGGTGTGCTGACTTGGAGTTGTTCCTGTATATACCTGAGAATATTAGAGCTGAGTGACATGAAAATTCTCATGATAGTTTTCGAGGAATTCCCACACCAATGTCCATAGCGGCTAGACCAGTTGATATTTCCACCCATAGTGTATGAACAATTTGATTTTTTTGCATTCTCATCAGCATTTCTTGTAATTTTTTTCTTGTTAATTATTATCTTTAGTTTTTGATAATAGCAATTTTGATTGCAGTGGAATGGAATACTAAAGCAGTTTTAATTTACATCTCTGAAAGCAAGTAATTTTGAACAATTTTTTCAAATATTTACTGGCCATTTGTATTTTTTTTTTTTGTTTTAAGAATTCTCTCTTGAATTCATTACCCACTTGCTGAGTCAATAATCTTGACCTTTCTTGATTTTTGTTTTTTGTTCTTTTAGTTCCTTAAATATTTTAGATATTAACTCTTGCCTGCTTTTGTATTTCTAAGTCTTATTTATTTATTTGTTTGGATATTTTTATTTTACTTTTAGCAACTCATACTTTGTCTTTATACTATTGTCAAGTTGGGAACATAGGCTCCAGCCCCTCACATCTATCCCAGCCTCCAGGCCTGGTCTGGACTCCAAATCTCAGCAGCCCCAGGGTATTTAAATGAATTCCCAAAAGAGGAACACATGGTCCCTTTTCTGTCCTCCTGTGTCGCATTTGCAGGGCTTCCTGGTTTCCCCCTCAGGGCCACCCGAGAGCATAGAACTCCCATTAAACATGGATATTTCTTAATTCGGCTTGTTTTGATTTGGCTTGATTGGGAATTTTGCGTCGGCAGGGAGCTTGCGTTAGGAAATATTCCTAACAACTATGGATATTATCTCTTTTGTAGTCTAAAGGATTCTGCTTTCATGTAGTCATTTTTGTAAATTCTTGAGTGTAGGGACATAGCCCCACCCATTGGGGGCGTGTTCGCCTCGGGCTAATGTTTACGGATAAATCTGCCGGGCGTGAGCCCAGCTGCCTTTTTTCTTATGCTCCGCTTTTCCGGTACACCGCGGGAACCTGTGGTCCTGTAAGTTTATTTCCTTATTAAAGCTGTATATATCTATATAATCTGTCTACATTCATTTGCGCCACCACACTTGAGGTCTTTTCAACTATCCTACCATAGAGTCCTTTGCAGAAGGTCTGTGACTAAACATAAGGCTGGAAATGCTTTCCTCTTTAAGTTTCCAGGCTTCAAGTTTTGGATTAAGGTCTTTGATTTATTTCAAACTGGTTTAGGTACAGGGTAGAATATAAAGATTGAATTTTATTCATCTGAATTTTGATATCCAGTTTTCTTATCCCCATATTTTGAAGAAACTGTCTTTTCTTAATATGTATTCTGAACATTTTTCTCAAAAACTAGGTGGCTGTAGCTGAGTAGATTTGCTTCTTGATCCAGTATTCTATTAACTTGATCTCCATGTCTGCTTCTGTGCCAGTAACGCCATGTTGGTTTTGTCAGTATGGCTCTGTAGGACAATTTGTATTGTGATACCTCAGAACAGCTCTTTCCGCTTAGAGTGGCTTTGACTACCTGTCGTCTTTTGTATTCTCTAGGTGAATTTTAGGAGACTTTTTTTTTCTAGTTCTCTCATGAATGCCCTTGGAAGTTTTATGGAGACTGCTTTAGTCCATAAATCTCTTTTAATAATATAAATTTTAGTAAATTTTATATTAATTTTTGACAATCCATGAGCATGGGCACTCTTTCCATATTGCAGAGCCTTTCACAAGCTCTTCCTAGAGTGCCTGAAAGTTTACAGTGTTGATATCTTTTACTTCCTAGATAAGATTATATTCATAGGTATTTTATTTTATTTATTTTAAAGTTATTGTGAATGATCTGTCTCCCAATTTCTTTCTCAGAAAGTCATTATTGTTTTATAGAAATATTAATCTCTCTGTGTGTGTATGTGTTGATTTTGTTTCTTGTCACCTTACTGAGTGTATCAGTTCTAAGAGTTTTTTCTTTCTTTCTTTCTTTCTTTCTTTCTTTCTTTCTTTCTTTCTTTCTTTTTTTTTTTTTTTTTTTTTTGGTTTTTAGAGACAGGGTTTCTCTGTGGCTTTGGAGCCTGTCCTGGAACTAGCTCTTGTAGACCAGGCTGGTCTTGAACTCACAGAGATCCGCCTGCCTCTGCCTCCTGAGTGCTGGGATTAAAGGCGTGCGCCACCACCGCCTGGCCCTGTGCCATCACATTTTCTTGATGTATTCTTTGTTGTTAGACACCTAGGTTGGTTCCAAACCTGGCTATTGTGAGTAGTGCTGCAGGAAATACCGCTGGGCAAATATGTCTGTGACACGCATATTTGAGGAACATCTATTCTGATTTCCACAGAGGTTGGGTTAATTTCTATTTCCATCAACAGTCAAAATAGTTTTGTAAAACTTCCCAGCTTTCCTTATTTTGTTAAAAAGCTAGCAGAGTAATTCCACTTTTATTGTTGATTTTGAAGCAGGATCTCACAGTAACCCAGGATGGTTTCGAACTGTCTTAGCCTCACAAGCACTGGGATGTTGCTCTGGACCAGCACTTCCATTTTCATTATGGTCGTCTCTTAAAAATTTTTCTCTAAAGGCTGTATTGGTTAAACATCTTATGATTAGGTTGTAATTCTTCCTGATCATTGGAATGAGAACTTTCTGATAGAACTGTTTCCCATACCTAGAGATAGGAAATGGCAGAGAGGCTAAGATCCAGTCCCAAAGGTCCTTTTCCTTGGACAAATTTAACTAATTGAATGGTCTACAAGGAAGGGCTGTTAAATTGAGTTCATCTGAAGTCTATTCTTAAGTTTTGAAGAATATTGAGTTTGGGGTGAAATACCTTCTATTCTTTCTGAACTTATCTGAGTTATTTACCTTGAAATCTAGGCTCAAAGATTTTCAATATCTTTCTCCTTAAAGGTAAGTTTTAAGTTTGGCCTCCTGTCATGTCAATTGATATGCTGAGTAATTGAAAGAATAACGGTTTTGTTCCCCTTTTTGCAGCTCAACAACAGATATAGCTACAGTAAAACACAAAGGACAACCAACAAGAAAATGTATTTAGAGAAAAAAGTAGAATTCTTGAAAAACAGCTTCTCAGAGTACTCCTGACATTCATTATAGATTGTTTAAAAGAAGATTCAGAATTCTAGATGGGAGGAGGCTCAGAAGAGCCATGGTCAGAATTTCACAGAAGTTGGAGCAACTGCAAAGGTAGATTGGTTATCCCTGTTGTATGTCACATCTCAAGATGCTACGATAAGTAGCAACGCATGTTTGCCACAAAGGTTGCAATTTTTAGTCATTTTTGTATGAAAACAGCAGGTTAAGCTTTAAAGTCTAGATTTAAGCGTTAAAGTCTAAATTTACATACTGGAGATTATAGATCTGTCTCAGTTTTTGAAAATACCATCACTGATGTGAAGCGAGTACCTGAAAATAACCACATTTTACACTGTGCCTTCTGCAAGGATGATTAACTGATGAAAACTTCAGCTTCAGGCCTTGGTTACCATTTATCCTGAGCTATCTTCAACCATATTAACAGACATCCCTCTCCTATCTCTATGTCTGACCCAGCATCCTCATCACTAACTGCTAAAACCTTCAGGAATATACTAACTTAACAAAACCCGACCCAAATAAAAGGCTAAAGTCTATTGTGATAGCATCTGAAGCTTACGGCTGAGATTTTCTTGTCTTGCTGCAACCCTGGGATCTGATGTTTTCATCAATGTATTTAAAAGGTGTCTTGATTTATGCCTTTCCTTGCTTTACTATAAAAACTTCATCAAACTGTTATCATGTTAGAACATGGAGCTTCGGGCTAATGTGAACCTGCGTTCCCTGACTACGGGCACTCATATCTGGCTCCAGAAATAATGATCTCTTATGACATTTGAGGTGAGAGCTATGTGTTTGCTTTGTTGATAGCCACCAATAGATTTACTACTTGGCATTCACTGTACCTCAAATGTATGATAGCACTATTTAACCAGATATGTAAGCTGGTCATTGAAACTGTTTCTGCCCCAAAAGAAACTTACAAGTGCTCTGATTCAGTAAAGAGATGGATAAAATCAATGGGAAACATAAGGTCTCTTTTAAAGTCAGTTGTTTTTCAAATTGTACCAAAATAAATTAGAAATAAAAAGTGCAGTTGTTTTAAATAGAGTTAGAAGCCTTCTAAGCAGCATTTTGATTATAGCCAACCTAATTATTTATAAATATTTTCATATACTATTCATTCTTTTAAAACCTCTTACAACTGTATAAATCTTCTGTGACTCATCTAGAACTATTTTGTCCTGAGGCATCAATCTCAGAGATCAGAATATGTGTAGAAGATATCAGTACCTCTGACATAAATTGTGTTCCCTTTTATAATTATGGTTTTGCATGAGGAAAATAAATATAAGATTAAA
This sequence comes from Chionomys nivalis, assembly GCF_950005125.1. NCBI lineage: Eukaryota > Metazoa > Chordata > Mammalia > Rodentia > Cricetidae > Chionomys > Chionomys nivalis. The sequence goes on along the minus strand of NC_080090.1, from coordinate 37,210,807 downwards.
TTTGAATTTCTACTTTAAGAAATACTGTGCTTCATTAAACCATTTCAAAAATTCTTTAGAACCTTAATTCATAACTAAACTCATTATGCAACCTCATTTGTAAATTTCAAACTATTGGCTGATTAATTAATATTTATACAGCTTCATATCTATAGTCTCTCTAGATGTCATTGAAAGATATAAGCAGTGTGGATTCATTAAAAGAATATCATAGTTGAGGTGAAAATTCCAGGGACTTTTGTCACAAAATATTTTTACTTAGTGCTATCAGGCAACATGGAAATTTTTGTTTTAAAAATGTGACATTTTTTTTTACAAACATTTTAGAGAAAACATGAGAAATGAACTAAATGTCTGGTGATGCTTCTATCATACTGCAGTTGCCAGATTCTCATTTACATAGTATTTGCACGGTATTGTATTGTATTGTATTTTTAACAGATGCATGGAATACTAATCTAGCTTTAGTACACTTTATATAAAGGGCTGACTTTCAGGCATTGCAGAGATCACACAAATGCTTTGTCAAATATGTATTATATCACGGAAATTTAATATAATACTTCAATGAGCATAGTTTATAAATCTAATATTGCCTTTTAGAGAACATTAGTGCTTTTATCTTAATAATTTAATCATGTATAATATACTAAATTAGATATAAAATTACCTCATACCATAATATGTTCATAAAAAAGTCATAATATCTATTGGCAAAGAGCTAATATTTGGTAAAAAGCTTATCATTCTAATGGAAATAATGCCTCACCTAAATATTGTCAAAATAGATTTTCTATGAAGCAAAACCATGATGCAATGCCATCACTTGAAGATCAATCCTTCAATTTTAAAAATAATTTTAATTCTTAAGTTCATTTTAAGCTTCTGTAGAAAATATGGAGCATGAATTTTTTCTTGAGCATTTAACAATATCACATTTTAACAAATTAACCACTTTTTAAATAAAAGATACTAGTTATCCCTCTTCTTGGAAATACCTAAAAATGTAGACCTTTTTTCTGCCTCTTACAAAAAGAGTAACACAAACCTTATCAGATGTCCAATGCTGTTGTTGGGAGGAATTGGTATCTCCTTCATTCCTGTCATGAAATGAAAAATTAAAAAAAATATATTCAATAAACACATACATTTGTGATTGTAAATTTGCATTACAGCATACAAAACTATATTCATGAGAAAAGCATAGTAATGATCTAATAAAACAAACTTTGATGCCATATCAATAGATATATTTTAAAATTACTAATATAATTATGCACTAAAATCTTTATTTACACCTTAGTAAATCTTGTTTGACAGCTTCCACATGCTAAGGAATTTCCACAGGCAGTTGTGATACTTTTATATTTAATTTTCCAGACATAATCAAAATAATAGATACTTATTAAAATAAAACATTCTTTATTACTTTAAAAAAATACGAAACCAAATTCCCACCTCCTCCCTTCTCTCACTCCCCTCCCACTGCCTCCACACACCCTCCCCTCCACCCTCCTAAGCCCAAGAGAGGGCCAGGCACCCTGCCCTGTGGAAAGTCCAAGGCCCTCCCCACTACATCTAGATTGAGCAAGGTATACATCCAAAGAGAACAGGATCCAAAAAAGCTAGCACATGGAGTGGAGACAAATCCCAGTGCCACTGTCATCAGCCCTTCAGTCTGCCCCCACTGTCAATCACATTCAGAGGGACTAGTTTGATCCCATGCTCTTTCACTCCAAGTGCAGTTGGGGTTGGTGAGCTCCCATTAGCTCAGGCAAACCATCTCAGCAGGTGAATCTCTCATGGTTTTGACTTCCCTGCTCACACTCTCTCTCCCTCCACTCTTCAACTGGACTCTGGGAGCTCAGTCCAGTGCTCTGATGTGGGTCTCCGCCCCTGTTTCCTCTGTTGTTGCAAGAAGGTTCTATGGTGATATTTAAGATAATCACCAGTCTGACTACAGGGCAAGGACAGTTCAGGCACCCTCTCCTCCATTGCTCAGGGTCTCACATTTTAAATGATGCGTTTTATTTTTGACTGTGTATATGTATACTTCAAACATGAAGAAAAAGATAAAGAAAAATCTAAACATACAAACAACAAGGCAGGCCACACAGAGTTGCCAATGAAGAGCCTCTCTACCAAGGAAATAATCCTGAGCTTTGTTGACCATATTGAACAGATTATGATTACTAAGTGAATAGCCCAACTGGAACTTCAAGCTGACAGACACTTCAAATATAGACATTTTTATAATTTGGTACAGAGAATACAGAACAAAACCAAGGCCTGTGCCACAAAAATGTAACAGAAGCTTCAAAAACCATAATAACAGATAAATAGAGTATATTTCAGAAATAAAATAAGAGAAGAAATAAAGTCATTTTCTTTTACTAATTCATTAGAATTCACTATAGATATACAGATAACTTACTCTGGAGAACTTTAGACAAACAAGCTATGTACTCACTCGTAAGTGGATATTAGACATAAAGCAAAGGATAACCATCCTATAGTCCATAATCCCAGAGAAGCTAGGTAACAAGCAAGATATTCTTTTACTGGTAGGCAGCATTTTACAGTTACAAAGAAAGGGTCAATACTTTATTACTGATCCTGAAAGATAATATTGTGAGAAATCTGTAAAGAATCAGAAAGCAATCTTTTATTTGACACCTCTACTTTAAATGTTTAGGGTACTTACCCCCCATCATTTTTTTTATATCAGGAGATTGAGAGCAGAAATGGGTAAAATGAATTAATCATCACCTTTGGTCATCAACCAATCCTAGCAAGAAAGGTGCGTCATTTAATGATAATTGGGCTGCATTGTTCTTTTTTTCCTGGCCTTAAAAAGTTCTTCATTCAACTATATGCCTTTCTAAAACTAGATTGTCTACTTGGGTTTTTTACCTCAAAGTTATATGACAAAAACATCTTAGTCTAACTTTAAGTTATTTTCAAAGCTTTGTTTCAGCTGGGGTGCACTATGAAACCCATAAACACATCTTCCAACATTAAGATTAAAAGAATTTAAATTAGCTGGGCTACTGGGACTCTGTTGTTTTTCTTAATCATTAACCTAAGCCAAGTCTATATGGCTCCTCAATAGAAACTCAAGTATTCTAGCTGGGTGACACTTCCTCGTTTAATTTTTTATCATCAAAACTCTGTTTAAACTAACATTATTATCATCAATTAGACAGTACATCTTAAAAAGAAATCACCTTCATAATAATCCACAGGTAAAATGCCCAGTAGGATGGGGTGTTTCCATTTGACAAACACACTATATTATAGGCAGTGGGCATCTCCCCACATCCATTCACACCATGCCAGATACCAAAGAAAAATGGCTGTGACAAATATGTAAAAGCACAGCAGAAACAGAAGACACTCAAGTCTGTGGTATTGAGGCCTTGTCTATCCATGATTTATCCATTAGGGTTTTGTTTTTTGGTGGATCAATACCCTGAAGTCAATTGCCATCTGATGCTTCTCTGACACGGTTACTGTCAGGAGCCATTGCTGAAGACAACACACACCCAACTTATTGAACATAGAGAGGCCAAGCTGGTGCCTACATAGAATCTTCACCCCCACCTTCTAGTGTCTTTGGTACAGGAAAGTCCTCTTCACACTACCAAAAGAGAAACAGAAACACCAACCCAGTCGTAAAACCACAATGATGTTCTATCTGCAAAATATGCCAGGACAATAGTGGCACAAAGTTGTGGGGTAACCAACCAGTGTCAAATTTGACTTAAAACCTACTTCACGAGACAGAACTCATACCCAACACTGCTTGGGTAACCAAGAGCCAGAGGCTAGAGAGCTCAGAGACCTAGAGTAAAGCCAGATACTATTTATCTTTTTGAAAAGCAATAAGAAAATTACACGTCATGACAGTCTTCTGTAATGATGAATCGGTGCCTTATTCAGTCATCAACAGAGACGCTTCCTCCTGCAGCAGATGAGAAGAGAGACCCACAGACAGACAATATGCAGTCAGAGACCTCAGAATGCACAGCTCTAAGTGAGATGTCTCCATTAAACACAGAGCTCAGAGAAGCCTATGGAAGAGGAGGAAAGTGTGAGCAACAGAGGGACTGGAGTACACCAGGAGAACAAGGCCCTCTAAATCACGTGAACAAAGCTCATGTAAACTCACAGAGAATGAAGCCCCAAGGACAGGGCTTGCATGGGTTTGCTCCAGGTCCTCTGTATACGTTTTCGCTTTCAGTTTAATATTTTTATGAACTCTCAAGTGTGTAAATAAGTGACTCTCTGATTCTTCTGGCTTCTCTTTTGTTCTATTCCTTCTGTTGTTTTTTTTTGTACAACTTCAATAAGATGCAGGCTTTTTTGTTTTGTTTTATTACATTTTATTTTATTAAGATTTTGTTATCTTTTAGACATCTGTTCTTCCCTATGAGAGATGAAAGGGGATGGATTTGGATAAGAAGGGACATAGGGAGGAACTGAGATGGGTAGAGAGAGGAGAAAGTCTAAACAGGATATATTATATAAAAAGAGAATCTACCTTCAACAAAAGGGGGGAAAGAAAAACAGACCCGTGACTGTAAGAAATGTGAATTTACATACTTTAAATTTATCTGGCTATGTTCTCCACTCAACCTTATACTAGGCTTGAAGACCATGAAGACTCTCACCCCTTGTACTTATTATAATTGATATTTTGCAGAAGCAGGAAGTGAGGAGCTGGGAAGAAATTTCCAGATATGAAGTTGAATGTTGAAAGCATGTCCTTGCATGCACATAGAACCTCTCAGCCAAGAGCACAGTCATTAGTTCCAGAGGTGTAAGGAAATGCTTTTTGATCACCAGTTAACCTCTAACCTAACAAGGGGTGAGCGTGACTTTTTTTTTTTTTTTTTTTTTTTTTTTGAGACAGAGTTTTTCTGTGGGATTCACCTGCCTCTGCCTCCTGAGTGCTGGGATTAAAGGTGTGTGTCACTACTGCCTGGCTGAAATTGAATCTTAATGGGAATAAAAAGTACTCCTGGGTTGATGAAAATCTTCTGAAGTGAAATACCTGTGAGGATTGCCAAACTTTTTGTGTACATTCAGTACTGCAAAATTATAGCCTTTGAAATGACAAATGCAAGTTCTGTTTCTGAGAAAAGAGCACGAGGCAATGTTAACAAATTGAAGAAACAACAGTGGACATTGGGTAATAATGTGGATTTCTTTTCTTTTAAAGGGTAAATTTGGAGGAATTTTAGTTTTTCTCTATTCTATCTTCACAGACTAAATGATACCTGCTTCAAAATGACTGACTGAAAACAGAATGGTAGTAAGCACCTGTAAAATTTGTCCTTTTTGTTTCCTTTGAAACTTGGAATCAGTTCAAAGAACCAACACAGTATTCAATGGCATCTGCTACCAAAATGCTAGTAAAAATAAACACATTTTAATAGATGTGATCTTCCAAGAAAATATGTTATTGTCAGCTTTTAGATAAAGATATTGGAATCAAATAGATCACCTTGTATACTCAAGATAAAAAATCTAATTCGTTCAAAAGTAGACCTTAAATTAACATATTTTGAACCTGATTATTTCTCTGCCGAATACCAAAAGTCTTTCAGCATTCACAAGTTACACTCACCAATGCAGAAATGCAATGGGAACCTGAATTGAGACTCATCACAGCCACTGTGCTGTATCTATTATCAACACACACAGGCTTTATAATTTGTTCAATGGTAAAATGTACAGAGGGCGGGTGTGGAAGACGACATATCACGATGAGATAAACATAAGGAGACCTCCCAATTTAATTTCTATCTAATTAATTTTGGTAAAGTATGAACAATTGCTCTCCATAGAAAAAATAAAACAGTCTGAAAATGTGGATCTCCACCAGCAGGAACTTTAGAGACAGGGTTCAGTGGTCTTCAATCCTTTCTCTATGGAAATATGTTTGTAGGTTGAAAGATAGCCAGGTTCAGACCCTAGGAATTCGTGACTCTGCTAAATCTAGGAAAAGCATACTTTTGAAAGTTAGTCTCGGAAATTGTCTCTGGTCAGTTTGCTCACCATGCAACATCCAAACAGAGGAAGTAGATATCAGGTGCCTTTTGGGAAGTTAGCTCTTGACTAGTCACCTGTCGCTTTTGGACCCTGCCTCACCTTTTATAATTGGTATTAGATAAATTTGTTTCTTACTTTTAGGAAAATGGAAATCAAAAGAAGAGGGTTTTTTCCCTTTGAAATTCTTAGCCAGATGGATGGACAATGTGGAGAATTTTATAGTTGGTGACCTTCGCTGAAGCACAAATTCTAACTGGTCTTAATAATAAAACCTCAGAGTCAGCTATCATCACGGGTGAAAGCTGAAAGATCAGAGAAGCAGATGGCCAGCCACTAGAGTTATTACCTCTACCAGTGTTCAGGCTGAGGGGTGAGCCTCTCTCTATGAAACCTCAGACTAAATCTGAGCTCTTGTTTCCTCCCGCCTTATAGTTTTCTCTCTTCCCAGTCATATCACTCCTGTGTCCACATTCCTAGAGCTGGGATTAAAGGCATAAAATCCCAAATTTTGGGATCACCTCTGTGTGAGCTCTGTTTCTCTTTTAGACTGATTCAATCTCATTTAACCCAGAGTGGTCTTGAACTGACAGAGATCCCTCTGCCCCTGTCTCCTGAGTGCTGAGATTAATGGAGTCTGCCACCACTGCTTGGCCTGTAGGGCTAACTCCTGACTTAGCTCTGTATTCAGATCTCCAGGCAAGTTTTATTTGTTATAGCATAAACAAAGTACCACTACACTCTGCTTGCCATTAGTTTTGTTATCTTGAATCCAGCACTGTTCCTGCACCAGCAGAACCCTCACCATCATTTTCTCCTCAAACATTTCAATGCAGAGCAAGTGTTCCCCCAGGAACTGATCCTGTGTGAAGCCGTGTCTTTCCGCTCCTTCGTTATCACTGCTGACCTTCTGCTTTGCTGGGTCTGACGGCCTCCCCATCTCCTAACCATTATTTTTGCAATGTTTACTTCCATGACCGTCAGCATTCCAGAAATATGAAGACGGCAACTCTACTGTAGAATGGCCAAGGATACCTCGAGTATTTTTTACAAAAAGAAAGAAAAATTGTGTCTCTGACTGGTGAAGTTAATAAAGAAAAGTGATAAAACATAACTTCGTAAAGTGCTTGGGTTCTTAATAGCTTCTCATACAAGTCGCCACATAGGGAACCCTACAGTAAGCACATAGCTGTGGGCTAAGCAACAATTGAGCTGAATAAAAAGCTATGGAGGTAATAGATTCAGGAGAGAGTTTCTCTGGGGCTTCAAGGAGGGTATTTAGTGTTCTAGAAAGTTAATATCTGAAGTGTCAAGGACTTAAAAGGAAACAGAAAAGAGGGAAAGCCATATCTTCATGACCCAAACTGTGTAACCACCTAGAACTTACTATTATTCTCTGACAATTCTGGTCTTAATGCATAGTTGGATTCTATCATGTACATACTAAAATCCTCCCAACATAAAAAAGTTTAGAATTAAGGAAACCTGGAAAAACATACTAAATAGGTTTCAAATTTATGATAATTTATGCTTAAAATAGCTGGTATTATGCCATCTTCTTTTAAAATATTTCACAGAAAGTGGGCTAGGGAGATGGCCCCATGGTTAGGATCACTTGTTCTTCTTGCAGATGACTTACGGTTTTTGGTTCCCAGCACCTACATGGCTCACAACAATATGTAACTCCCGTTTCAGAGAATCTGACTCCCTTTCTGACTCCATGGACACCAGGTATGCATGTGCTCCATATACATGCACAAAGGCAAATGCAATACAGACATAGTCATAAAATAAAGTAAATAAACCTCAAAAGAATTTTAAGCCACTTAGTAGAAGAAGTTCATGAAAGCCAAGCACAAATTTAATAGAGCTAATGCTTTCCATGCCTGGCTGGAGAAGAGACTTCCCTTAAGAAAAACTATTGTTTTTATTTCATGATATGTTAATAATTTTTCTCAGAAGAAAAGAGAATTTAACAGCAGCATTTTAAATTATCTGTTCCAATATAATAATTTTAGTTTTCTCATTTATGTTTACATACAATTTATTAGAGAAACATTTTAATAATAATAGAAGACATACATTAAAGGTTGTTTCAGCCATTATTTTCCTCATAAGGTCTCCAATAACAATCATCCAATTTTCCCTGACAGAGACAGTACAGGATACAGGGAATAAGAGTGAGAAAATATACACATTATTCACTTTTGAGTAATACTTTCAAAACTTATACCTTTTAAAATAATTGTGAAATATTTTAAAACAAAACTTCAAGTATTCATTTAAGATTACGCATTGTGTAGGGTCATGTTTTATTAAGAAGTGTTTACTAGTGAAAATTAACATTAAGATCACTTATGTAGGTAACGTAGATACACTTATTACCTTAGAAATTCCATTCTAGCCGGACGATGGTGGCGCACACCTTTAATCCCAGCACTCAGGAGGCAGAGGCAGGCGGATCTCTGTGAGTTCGAGACCAGCCTGGTCTACAGAGCAAGTTCCAGGACAGGCTCAAAGCCACAGAGAAACCCTGTCTCGAAAAACAAAAAAAAAAAAAAAAAAAAAAGAAAGAAAAGAAATTGCATTCTGTCATGTGAATTTACTTCTCAGTAGCTGTTACCATCAGTGTAGTTTCAATATTGAGGCTCTTTTTGTGTGCATCCATACTAAAATACGATTTTCATTTTGTATGTACTGACTTTTATATTTTTTGTTGGTGGTGTGATGAATGTGTCTGGTGTGCAGACTTGATAATTGGAATGTGTGTGTGGGCATGAGGATGCATGTGCGCTTGTCTGAGTCTACATGTGATGGACAGAAATTGATGTTGGGGTCTTTCCTAAAATTGATCTTTACCTGACTTTTTGAGACAGGGAGTCTCATAAATCTGAAGTTCATGTATTGTGTAGGGTGACCAGTGTATGAGTTTCAAGAATAGTTCTGTCTCCACAATCTGTTAGGCTCAGCCTTGGGGAATCATAGATTATTTGGCTGCTGGAGATCCAAACTGTTGTCCTCATTCTTGTGATGTGAGCACTTTACCCATTTTGTCATCTCTCTACCCCGACATGAAACTTCTTTTAGATTTGGATATAAGTTGTGAAACAACTCCACAAAGTAGTTTTCAACTTGATTTGTTTATATAATTTTTGCTAATACTGTCAACTATAATAATCATTATCATTTTTTTTAAAAAATAGCCATTATCAGATTTCCAGGTATCAAGAAGGAAATGCAGATACATATAGGGGGCATATGCTTGTCATTCCAGCACTGAGACCAGCTACCGACTTTAAGAGACCCATCTAGATGTGATCCTGGACAACAATAAAAGATGTAATGAAGTCCACCAGCCTTTGTAACAGTTTGTTTCCCCAAAACCTGTTATGAGTCTGAAACCAAGTCCTTTCTTACAAGACAGTGCAGTCGTTTCTATACTCATCACAATTCTCAACCTACAAAAGATGTAACCAACAATCGACCTTGCAGTGTAAGCTGTAAAACCAACGATCACCTTCTGAAACTTCAGAGCACATTTTCAAGGATGTTTGATTTTGGCATCTCCCAGATTGCATCCCCGGTAACCCTTGAATGACTATTTTGTCCATCACCAGGCTAATTTTATCTCAGTCACCTCAAGATTGCAGTTCATTTTAGAAAACTCTGACAGAAAAAAAAATCTTTCTGAATTTGTAAATTACAAGTGGGGAGTTTTAAGTCTCTAAGATATTTAAATGAGTGATGCTCTATAGTCTTTGGATTGTGCATGTGTAAAATGAATGTTGGTTAGATACAGGAATATATATTAATGGTGTGAGGGGTGCCAATGTATTAGATTGTGTTGAAACTGCAAGACAGGGTCATTTTAATGGACATATTAACACACATTAATAACCTCCATTCATCCAACTAAAGAAGCAAAGGTAACGTAATATTTAGTATTCAAGAGACTCTAACAAAGTGGTTGTTTAACTTCAGCATCTCTGGTCTTCTTTAATGATTCGTTTACCACACTCGAATAAGAAAAGAAACAAAGGAATGAGGCATGGAGGAGGGCATAATGTTGGCAAATACCTCTGAAGTATTAAACTATACAAAGTACTTAAAAGTACTTTAAGGAATAGCAATCTAGTTTATATTCAATTTATTTCATTTCCCTACAAAGCCCCAAGGAACATATTCCATTTGTTGCACAAAAGCCAATTACAGTAATGGGCTGTTCATAAGAGTTTCCAGATTTCCGAATTAGTTCTTACTATTTAACAGTACATTTTCAAATGGCTGTGAAGCTAATCATTTCTAATTCTTCAGTAACTATGTTTATGGGATTGGCAGAGAAACTATGCCATTCTCTTAGTGTTCAGTGTAGACCAACATGAATGAAATCACAGAAAAGGAGAACAGAAAAAGGTCATTGAAACAGAAGTACAAAGACCCATTCCTGGTAAGGAGATTTCCTGTGGAGATATAAATCATTCAAATGCTTTTAAAACACTCCCACTGGAAGAACAACTCCACTGCCAGCTCACTCACATAATCAAGAAAACATGACCCCAGTCATTTTGGGGGCTTGGGATCCCTTTTCACTTAATAATGCTCAGGTAGAACTACAGGGTGATAAGCAGGATGTTGTTGATGGAAAAGAATGGTAGATACCAAGGAACCTGTCCCAGCTCTGGCTCTCTCTGCTCCCTAGAGCAGTAGTTCTACATACTTGAAAAAAAAGTTGTTCCTTTTTTTTTTTTAGCCTCTGTGTTCTTCTCTATAAAATGGAATAATCTCATTTTTCTGACCACTTTAAAGAGATGAAACTGAATTATAGAACATACAGTATATACACTAGAATAGTATATGCCTTAGTGGATGTTCATTATTTATTTATTATTCTTTCCTCATATATGGGTTTCTACACAGTCCAGTCACATTGCTGGCTACCCTAAAAAGAACCACCTGATTTTAAAAAAACTTGACAAGAGCCAGCCCTTCCTACTTTGTCTGTGATTTCACTTATTGGAATGAACATATTTATTAAACAGCTTTAATAAATTAAATTTAGTATGAATTTTATTTGGGGTACAGTTACTTCTTAATTTATTACTAGAAACAAGGTTTGTCCCAGGAAAACAAATAAGTATATGAATATGTATGCATTATTAACACTTTAAGACATTGATATTTCAATAGCTTTGAGAATTTAAAGAAGTGAAAATAAATAAATAAATAAATAATGGTATAGATAAATTACAGTTCTCTTGACTTTGCTGTAACTGATATGAGGTCTCTATTTTGTTTGTATATGATCCAATCTTTGTTGCATATTTTTTTATTCAAGATTTCCAAGCATTTTAGACTTGCAACCAAAATTGCAATTATATTCTGTGGTTTTATTTGCTGCAATACAATAATTTTATAGGTACCTTGAAGCTGAGAATCTAGGGTTTCTATATCAGTATATACATTTCAAATGATAGGCTACTATTGGTGAGCAAAATGCCCTATATGAACATGATTTTCAATATGTACAGTATGTTACATGTATTTTGTGATACTGAGATTAAAGAAAGCTTGAGTGCCAAAGGTTAATGTATATTTTAAACAAATTTAATGACAATTAAAATATATGGAGACAGGGTATTGCATATTTCGTTGTGAGCCTAGCCTTTAATGGCGTCATCTCTACAACCTTGTAAAACCTTTTTTTAACTTTACTGGGTCTTTTATGCACTTTATATAATGCCAAACTATAAATGGAAAAACTAACCTTAATAAATATTAGATAGCTTTAAAATAAACAGATATAAATATTGCACTTATGCCTAAGAAAAATCTATAATTCCTGCTGTCTCCCAGGAGGTTCAATCTCCCTCTATCTGAGAAGCTATAAAACCATAAAACAGTGATGATGGATGGAACTATTTTGGTACCAGAAGCCAAATGGCAGTGATCAAATGTGGAAGTCAGTCTTATAGCCGGCATACTAGCCAAGCAATTCATGTCACCTAGATCTCTACATCCCAAAGAATAGAGACACAATTATTAAGACAAAGGAATGATGACAGAAACATTCACCTATGTGAATACCATTAGAAAACATATTGACTGTGACACTTGTGTAGCTTAAGCTCTCTAAAGGAGTGCCCATCTGCATCAATGACTTTACTATTGACCTTGCCTGACAAAAGCATTGTGATTATGGAGAGACGGAATGGTGTCAATTAATACCCAACACTACCCTGGGTTGCCATAGGCCCATCACTTGCCATTTACTTTCAACCTTTGCTTCTTACTTAAAATTCTTTGACCATTAGGCAAACTCTGGGGAAACACTATTGAGCGAGCTAGACCCCTAGCTTCCTCCAAACCTAAATCTAAGAAAGTTGTAAAAGGGTGACTGATATCTTGAGACAAGATTTGTCAATTTGTTGTAGACCATTTCCCTAATGCATATGTGGTAAATTGTTCCTTCTCTGTAAAAGACTGCATAACCATTTCACAGCAAAATTATTTGGGGGACATGGCTATTTCCATAGGCTCAGAATAAGCTACTTTCTGAACCTTTTGAAGAACAATTATTATTCTACATGAGCGCAGAATAGTTGTAACATGGTGGGACAGTTGTTTTAATTGTCAACTTGATACGGTGTATAATTACTTGAGAAAGGAATCTCAAAGAGTGAATGACTAGATCATCTGACTGGTTTAATTATGTTATTTGATGTGGGAGGGCCCAGACCACTACAGGCAGCACCCTTTCCCAGCAGGAGGGCTCTGGACTATTCACTTATAGAGAGGGAAATGAGCACAGAATCAAACACGTGTACATCCATTCTTTCTTTGGTCAAAGTTGAGTATGGACAATCTGTCTCACTTTCTTATCTTGAGGTCCCTGAAATGATGGACTGTAAACTGAATTGTAAGCAGAATCAATATTGTACCACTTAAAATTTATTTTGTTGAGGTACTTTATAAAAACAATAGAAAGAAACTTATACCCAGAGGCTGTGATAACATATACAATAGAGATATTTCCTTCAATTATACCTTAATTAGCCCTGATATGATAGATGATATATGGAAATTTGAAAAGAAAGGGAAGATAAATAGATCTATACACACAATGTATTAGTGAAGCTGCAGTTTTATAACTCTTTTCCTAATCATAGTCTTGTACTCATTGTTGGTAATATATGGTGTATGAGTGTACTTTGAGTAGACTTACACATGCAGTGTGGACCATCATCTTACTTCTTACTTTATCATGATGTTTTTCCTTAAGGTTTGCTTTATACAGTTTATAAAAATACTGTTTAACATTTGAAATAGCTAAGACATATCTCAAATTTTAAGTAATATTATTCTTGGATAATTTTTTGAAATTGATAAAAATGTGAATAGTTACAACCTAATGCTCATATGAAAAATATTCCTAATGTTTAATATTAGAAACAAATTTGTCTTGAAGTTAAAATACTAGACATACTAGTTCTTTGAGTTGTTAGCATTCTCATTAATGATGAAAAACTAGTTGTTAAATATTATAGTTTCTATTGGTATCTTTTCAACAACTTAAATATATTTTAAGAAAATATTTCAATTTGCTGCCATGATATTTTATAATCAGACACACACAAGAGAATGATATTGTGATTATCATTGTCTAATTATGAATTAAAAAGCATCATCTTTTAGCTTAATGGAGAGTTAGTATGTGAAAGTATATGTTTAGCTCACCTAACTAGATTATATTTGTACTCTCATGTATATGTGTTGTTTTGATGTTATTTACCCTTCTTCTGGAACTCAACATCTTTTTTTCTGAATCATTACCTAAATATCCAACCACCTAAATCAAAAATCTTAAAATATAAATATTTTCCTAAAACTCAACAAAAATTCCATCACTCTATGGATTTATAAGATGATGAAAGGCACTTGGATAACCTGAAGTTAAGTTCCAGGACCCACATGATAGAACTGGGGAACCAACTTCAAGTTGTCCTCTAAACGCCACACACGTACCATGGAATCTGTATGCATGTGCTTAATGCACACACACACACACATACACACACATGCACACACACTAAAGATGTAATTTTAAAAATGAGTTATTTATTGCTAACTCTCCAATTTGGTAAACTTTTACCTCACTAAATAAATTGTTAAAGTACATTAATTATAAGGTAAATTAAAATAACATAAATAGCAGAATAGGGTAAAAGTAATTAAGAACGCAAAATGGGAATATTTGCAGTATTACTATTATTAGATTAAAGCAATATAGAAATATGTATATATGTATATGTATCCAAATTTTATTAGGTTAGGTTTTGATAAAGCAGTAACATTCAAACAATATAGACTTCTTGTTGGTAGCACTCAAAAATCAAATATTGAAGAAACATTTTTTAATTAAAATGCAATTTGTTCCTGTGGTATTGAACTTCCATGCAGAAAATTGTTATGAACTCTGAATAATCAAACAGCAGGAAATTGAAGGCACTGAAAAGTAAAGAGAATTAGACTAACTCTAGCTGAGCGCCCACACTGTGTGGAGGGAGGTTTTACGAATGGATTCCCCATTGTCACAGCTTTTAGTTTGGACAACAGTTAACATGGTATGGAAAATGGCAAAGAGGTCATGGCAAATACCCCCATCTTTGGTGTGGGTCACCATTAGTCACTACTAAGAAAATAGAAGAAACCCAGAACAGATAGTGAGAGGATTCACTAATTCTGCTTATTCTCTAAATATCATGGAACTCAAAACAAATTACATTTGTACAATCCAAGGTAGTGCTGGCTTTTAATATTCATAATTTCGTCTCTCCATGATCACAACGCTTTCATTATGCAAGGTCAATAGCAAAGTCACTGATGTGGATGGTATTTCTTTAGAGAGCTTAAGTTACAGAAGTACCATAGTCAATATGTTAACTGAGGTATACATGTTGGTGGCTGTTTCTGTCCTAATTCATTTGTCTTAATATCTGTGTCCCTTTTCTTTGGAATGTAGGGTGTTAGGAGACACAAGTAAAGATTTTATTCTTAGGTTCAGTGGAATTTCTTAACTAGCATGCCTGCTGTAAGCCTTCCTGCAGAGGGCCATGGAACTATACAGCAGATGACAATTAGTGTTCAATAGGTAGACCCACCAGAAAAATGGCTCTCTGTTGGGGATCCCCAGTTTATCTCATGTATGTATTCCATCTATTGGGCACACATATAACTGTGGATGGTCAAGAAAATGATTTCTGTTTAAACCATATAATTTTGAAGAATAAAAATAATACTAAGGCATTTTTCATTATTCGGATTAAAATAGGAAAGCAATAGTATCCTCAGTTACAAAGACAGCTAATTTTAGACCATAAAAAATTCAAAACCATATGGTTGCCTCTGGAGATAATTACCTGATTGTCCCTAGCGACAAATATATGAGGTCATTTTCCCAGGTGTTTATTGCTGAATCAAGGTCAGAGCTTGAGACAACTTCGGTAGACTTAACTTTCTCAGCAACTGACTTTTTTTTTATTATTATGTATACAATGCTCTGTACGTAGGTCAGAAGAGAACACCAGATCTCATTACAGATGGTTGTGGTTGCTGGGAACTGAACTCAGGATCTTTGGAAGAGGAGTGTTTGCCTATAACTCATGAGGTTCTACATTTTATTTCAATAACTGAAAAAAATGCATGGGAAATTTATCCAATTAGTAAATAGCAAATGTACACTAATTATTACACTAATATTAAGAGGATATGGTTTGACCTTACTTAATATTGCAATGTGTGTTTTATTAGAAAAGAACATGTACAAATAATTACAAATCTTTAAGTCCTTTAAATGGTTGTTTCTAAATAGTATTGTGATGTTCTGGTAGATTCAGAGCAAAAACATAAATATACTTTTCATCCATCTCTAAAAATGTCCATATCAATAATTCTGCTTAGTCTTTTAAGGGAGAGCAATGTTTGAGGTGGTTTTGGTTGGCACTCTGACAAATGGCCCCTGTCCATATGCAGCAATGAACTGCAAAGTATCTGACTGTTCATTCACCACTCAGAAAGCTCTCTGACAGCAAAAAGCAGCTGCAGAGGCCAGACAAGCACAAGCTTGGCTTTAATAAGCTGAAGGAAATGCCATGATTCATATCCAAGGTCCCTTTGCAGCTTGCCTCTTTTTCTAACAAGGTTCCGGAAGGGAACTACTTCTCTGGAATAACAGATGCATGCAGACAGAGAGCTGTCGTTCCTCTCTCCTGTGTACTTAGGTCAAGGCTGATCCCTGGGGTGTGAATGAATTCATACAGGGCAGTAGACAATCACATAAATAAAACCAGTGAACCCTTTAACAGATCTCTTCTGAAGGAAGAAATATTGTCACACCATTGGCCATTGGATCAGCATAGAGCACAAATATCTCTGTAGAACCATTGTTTCATTAAACATGTTTCCTGCACCTGACATAATTAGTGAAAAATGTCAAAAATATAATTGTTCACTAAGGTATGGCACTTGAGAATACATCTGAAATTGAACATCTGATCAAAATGGGAGGTAGAGGAATTGGCTTTGAAGATGAAGTTTGCAGATGGGTTGGGATAGTGGGATGGGAACTATTAAATAGTAGTTTCAGTGGTAGAAATGAGAAATCAGCTTATTTTAAAAAAGAGTTTGAAAAGAAATTTTGTAAGTGAGGTTAAAATTCTTTGGCTATAATTTTTATCTTTTATGGACTCAGATTTCTTCATCTTCAGAATTAGTGAACTGGCTGGATTTGCCCTGTGATTGTGGAGGACTGTCAACATGTTCAGTCCTAACTCACATCTACCTATTCCTGGGCAATGTGACAATGAACTCAAGCCATTTATCAGGGATTCATTGTGAAGTCTATTGACTCAGGGACCACATTCTAAATATGTCAGATAGCGAACAATAACCTTCCTAAATAGTCCAAGCTTCTGAAAGATCTCTTCTAGCAATCAATATTCATGGTATCTTAACGTGGAAGATAATGAAATCAGGACTGGTATAAAGATAATGAGATAACATTATTCTTATTCTGTGGTACTTGAAAATTATCATAATTGGTTTAATGCAACATAAAATTTTAAGTGAATTAAGTCTGGTGGGTAAGTATATATAAAGGCAATGGTGGTGTTAGAATAAATTTTGCCATAGTGGACATAGTAGCTAGTGTTAGAACTAGTTTGCTTAAAAGCAAGAAGGCCAACACTGAGTTCAGAATTCTCTCTGCGCTCTCTCTCTCTCTCTCTCTCTCTCTCTCTCTCTCTCTCTCTCTCTCTTTCTCTCTCTTTTTTTCTCTCTTTCTCTCTCTCGTGTGTATGTGATAGATAAATATGGAGAGAGAAGGACACAGCAATTCTTCTGTGTAATCTGAGAATGTATGTCTTCAGTCC
The DNA here is from genome assembly GCF_950005125.1 of Chionomys nivalis. Lineage (NCBI taxonomy): Eukaryota > Metazoa > Chordata > Mammalia > Rodentia > Cricetidae > Chionomys > Chionomys nivalis. The sequence goes on along the minus strand of NC_080090.1, from coordinate 37,193,327 downwards.
TGTGAGTGTCGAATGTACATAACACAAAGCCTTTGATAGATCTAAGCTGACCCACTTCTATGTCCCTCAGGTTCTCTGTGCATCTTCTGTTACCCACTTATTCTATAATATATCCATATCTGCACCTCAAAGGACTACTGGACTTTTCTGGAGTATGTTTGGTCTTGCACGGGAAATAAACAATAAGAGGAATTTATGCCAGGGAGTTAAGATGTAAAGACAAGGGATTCAACTCCACATATAAACATTGTTCCTTCTCTTACCATGAGAGAAATAACAAAGTACAAATTAGTTACAATATTTTTTAAGTATCAATAGAGAGATATCCTTTGCCAGTCACTTCCCCAAAAATCTAAAACCAGTCACATTCACCGAGACACAGAATCAAGAATTTACTTAATGAAGAACAATTGCAATTGTAAATAGAAATAATTTTAAGTGTCATGAATTATAATTTACTCAAGCAAAAGCAGATGAGAAAACTGAATCAGCGGCAGAGGCAAAGTACTTGTCAACTTATAAATCTATATTCAATTTCAGTATCTATAGAAATAATCATCACCAACACAATTGAGAAATTTCTTGACAACGGAATAGCTTTGAATGAAATGCAAAAGAAGCTCCTTAGGCAGAAGAAAAATTATTTCTATGGGGCCTGGAGAGATGGCTCAGTGGTTAAGAGCATTGCGTGCTCTTCCAAAGGTTTTGAGTTCAATTCCCAGCAACCACATGGTGGCTCACAACCATCTCTAATAAGGTCTGGTGCCCTCTTCTGGCCTGCAGGCATACACACAGATAGACTATTGTATACAAAACAAATAAATACTTTAAAAAAAATTATTTCGATGATGAAATTACAAAGCAAATTGGCTGGGAATAAATCGAAATGATATAGTTTCTCTCTATTAATTTACCAGTAACAAGGCACTACCTCATTAAAGTGTGTGGATGATGGAAATGAACGACAGCTATATCATTAGAAATGGAAGGCAGAAACTGGGAATACAGTTATCCTAGGGTATTTCTGGGGGTTGGTTCCAGTATTACTCAGGAGGGCCAGAAATTACAAATGCTCAAATTCTACAAATGGTTTAGCATTTGCTTATGAATTACCACTTGCTCCCGTGCACGTTGATATATCTTAAATTATTGATAAACATAATACTAAGTAAATGTTACTTACACAGCTGCTACACTGCCTTTTTAGGGAATGACAATGTGGGGAAAGTCTTTATGCTCAATATAAGTGATTATTGATGTTTTTGGTCATGATTGGTTGATGTTGTGGTTGTGAAAACACAGATGTAGGATGTGAACACTGAAGGCCAGATGGATTCTGTTACATGCAAGGATCGACACATTATTCAATCCAGTGTTACTTTATCAGAAGTTAGACCTAGACAGTTAAATAAATAGCATAAAATATATGTCACACCTAAAAAACTTTAAATTATGTAATTGATATGCACATAAAATTGAATGATATAAAATATTCAGTTAAAATCAGGAAAGAAAAAGAATCAGATGATTCAAATAGAAAAGTGTCAAGTATCTAAACCATAAATTCATATATGTACTGACTGCCTTAAGTGTGATTTAAATATATCTACTAAACGATAAAAAAAGGAATGAAGAAAGAAAAACCTTCCACTACACATTTTTCTAAGAGCATGCCATGTTAAATGTAAATACTCATATAGTTTAAAACTAAATTAATTGAGAAGTATGATATCAAGATACTCTTTTTTTCTTTTTTTCTTGATTTTTATTGAGCTCTACATTTTTATCTACTCCCCTCACTGCCTCTCCCCTTCCCCTTTTCAACACTCCCCCAAGGTCCCATGTTCCCAATTTACTCAGGAGATCTTGTCTTTTTCTACTTTCTATCTTCCATGTAGATTAAATCTATGTAAGTCTCTCTTAGTGTTCTCATTGTTGTTTAAGTTCTCTGGTATTGTGGTTCGTAGGCTGATTTTCTTTGCTTTATGTTTAAAAACCACCTATGAGTGAGTACATGTGATAATTGTCTTTTTGGGTCTGGGTTAAATCACTCAAAATAATGCTTTCTAGCTACATTTTCCTGCAAAACTCAAGATGTCTTTTTTTCTGCTGTGTAGTACTCCATTGTATAAATGTATCATATTTTTTCTTATCCATTCTTCGGTTGAGAGGCATTTAAGTTGTTTCCAGGTTCTGGCTATGACAAACAATGCTGCTATGAACATAGTTGAGCACATGTCCTTGTGGTACGATTGAGCATTCTTTGGATATATACCCCAAAGTGATATTATTGGGTCTTGAGGAAGGTTGTTTCCTAATTTACTGAAAAATTGCCACACTGACATCCAAAGGGGCTGCACCAGCTTGCATTCCCACTAGCAATGCAGAAGTGTTTCATTTTCCCCACAACCTCTCCAGCATAAGTTGTCATCAGTGTTTTTGATCTTGGCCATTCTTACAGTGTAAGATGGTATCCAGAGTTGTTTTGATCTGAATTTCTCTGATGACTAAAGATGTTGAACATTTCCTTAAGTGTCTTTCGGCCATTTTAAATTCCTCTGTTGAGAGTTCTCTGTTTAGGTCTGTATACCATTTTTTAAAATTGGATTATGTGTTCTTTTGATGACCAATTTCTTGAGTTCTTTGTATATTTTGGAAATCAGACCTCTGTCTGATGTGGGGTTAGTGAAGATCTTTAAGATACTTTTGAAATAAGTCTATAACCACCAAATTAGTTTTACACAAAGAAGGCTTTAGAGAATGTTAAGGAATAAAAGGAGTGTTGCTTCATTAAAGGGGTCAGCAATAAAAGATACAGCAGCCCTGAACATGTGTACATATTACAAGGAATGAAGTTCAAAGGAGCAAAATGATAGTGTTGAAAACTAATAGACAAAGCCATTATTATAGAGGCTTCAGTACTAGTATATAGGTCATTGATAGACAACAAAGACAACAAATCCTTAAGAATATAGGTATCTGGGAAAGCACTATCAATCAGTTCTATGTAATTGACATTTATGGAACACACCATTCAACAAAAGCATAGTGTACATTCTTCTTGAACATTCTAGATCATAAAACACTTTTTAACGAACTGAAAAGAATATAAATCATACACATAGGCCCCAGTCTACAGTGGCATTAAACTGGAGATCAATGAGGGAAAGAGTTTTAGAATATAACAAACCACAAAATTTAAAGGTCACTTTTATAAATCAATGGGTAAAAGAAGAATTCTCAACAGAAAATTTAAAACATATTTAATTAAGTAAGATGACAGGATAAGTTATGAAATTTTGAGGGTCACAGATAAAGCAGCGGTTGGAAGTTTCATAGGGCCAAACACATATGCTCACAAAGAGGGATATAAAACCACCAACCTAATCTTCCATTTTGGAAACTACAGCAACAAAACCAAATCCAGGCCACCACTAAAAGAAGAGAATAAATGATTTTAAAAAAATGGAGCAGAAATCAATGAACAGAGAAATGGAGTCAAAGGATGATTCATTGTAAAAGGTCAATAACAGATTCTCTCCTCAGCCCCATGATTAGAAAAGAAAGATAATAAATAATCAATACCAATTTGATGCTTCTTAGAAACATAATAAAGGTTTGAAACAAGAACAGATGAACTATAAATCCTTGACAGATCCAAGTTACTAGACTCACTCATGAGGAAACCAACTTCTTAAATAGTCCTGTCTCTGAAAGGAATCAATTTATCCCAATCAGTACAGTGTTTGTATATCACATGTAAGTTTCAGGTTTGAACACTGGTATTACATAAGCCAGGCATGATAATTACATGCTTATGATACTGCCACTAGGGAAGTAAAGGTAAGTAGGTCAGAAGTTATATAACAAATTCCAAGAAAACCTGGACTACCTGAGATCTGTCATGAAAACAAAGACTTTCAGACAACCTTTTACCATATTAACAAACAAGTTCTAAAAATTATGTGGAAAGGCAATGGAAGTGCAGTTCTAGTAATAAAGAACAAATCCGGGAGGATTAATATCACCCTACACGATTTAAGGCTACTTTGATTAATGCAGCAAGATACTGGTACAAAGTAGACAAATATCAGTAGAACAGACCTGAGAACCTAAAACCAGACCCACAGAAGGCAGGTCAGTGATTTTTATGAGGTTTAAAGATCATTGAAAAGAAATATGACAGTGTTTAAAACAAATAGTTGAAAAATAAATCTTTTATACAAACCTTACAATATAGAAAACATGAATTCAAAATATTTAGGGCTGGTATACAGCTCAGAGTAGAGTACTTTTCTAGCACATAAAATGTACTGCATTTGATTTCATCCCACTCAGCTCCCAGCCGCCTGGCTAGCTTTATACCTGAAATAACAACACACAAATTGTATTCATTTAAACACTGCCTGGCCTATTAGTTTCAGCCTCTTATTGGCTAATTCTCGCATCTTGATTAACCCATTTCTAATAATTTGTGTAGCACCATGAGGTAGTTGCTTACCAGGAAAGATTCAGCATTTCTGACCTGGCAGCTGGCTCCATTGCATCTCACCTCACTGCTTTCTTCCTCCCAGTATTCTGTTCTGTCTACTCTACCCACCTATACTCTGACCTATCAGGCCAAGCAGTTTCTTTATTAATTAATCAATGAAAGCAACAGATAGACAGATGACCCTCCTCCACCATTTGATTCCTAGCATTATAAAAGCAAATAAAAGGAAGGAAGGAAGGAAGGAAGGAAGGAAGGAAGGAAGGAAGGAAGGAAGGAAGGAAGGAAGGAAGGGAGGAAGGGAGGGAGCTAGGAAGGAGAAGGAAGGAAAGAAGAAAAGAAGGAAGAGCTGGGCTGAATCGTGCTGGTCTGTACCTTAATTTATTTGATTTGCTTCCATCTCCTATAGTAAACACTGCTTGCTCATATTACCAGGTAGAGTTTTGAACTGCTTCTGAGTGTTATAGAATTTATTAATTGCTCTATGTTCCTATAAACTCTGCTTTAATGCAAAACATACCCATGATTTTCATTTTAGTCCACTTTACAGCTTTCAAAATCTACAACTCCACATATTAATAGGCCTACCCCTGCTTAAAATCTTTCCCTTTAGTCTCTTCCATCTCCTCAGATGGTACATCCCCTTCACTCAATCATTTTTGGACAGGTTCAACTATATAAAAGACAAACAACTACAAAAAAACACACCTAAGTTCTGTGTGAACAGTCCTGGAATGATGAATATTTAATAAACCTACTTATGTAACAACACTGATGGTCAAATGCTGGATATAAAAGGAGCAGGATTCTCTCCTCCTTTTGGTAAGCAGTCCCTTTATTGCCTAGTTTGTTTAATGAAAGAACTGTGGTTTAAGTTTGTTTAAGGATTTCTTTCTCTTTGAGTATAATGAAACCAAGAGCTGAAAGATCTCACTTTTAAGGCTAAATGATAAGTTATTCTTCTGATGCTTTCACTCATTTTTCTGTTTACAGACAAGAAAGTAGAATATGTAATCTATAATGAGGTTCCCAAAGCATCTTGGGGCATAGAGACCACCATTTTCAAATCCATACTCTTTGCTCTATATTTTCATACGTATTCCCATGTTTTTCCCAGACAGTGAGAAATATCTCACTGTTAAACTCTAAGAACAAGCTGCCCCAAGTTGGGTAAACATATACACAAGTAACATTATATGGACTAAGTATAATAAATATGTAAACATATATATACAATCTATACAAAATATTTTATAACAATGCATCAGTTTGGGGGGTTTTAGATACTTCTCTGCCTCTTTTAATTAGTTTTATCTTCTGTGTTTAGTATGTATTGTTCCTTTTCTGAAAAATCCATTTTACACAAAAAGTATTACTTAAAACCTTACAGGAGCCACAGTTTAATCACATGGTTTCCACACATTTTTCAGGTTCCAACAGTTGTATTTTAAAAAATGTCATTATTTAGTCCTTGGGAGCACATAGAATGCATCCAAACATATAATTATAGGAGGAATATATGGGAACTGAATAAATAGTTCAGTGGTTGAACACTTTCATGGGTCCTGAGTTCGATTCTTAGCACACACATGGTGGCTCCAAATCTAGAAAATACAATTCTCTCCTCTGGTATCTATAAGCAAACAGAGTATCCTCATTCTTCATTCTTTTGTCTGTTCTATACCAATCTCTATCACAAGTTTTCTCCTCTTCCTCCAAGTAATTTGTTCTTTATCAGTTTAACTGATGATAGCTCAATTTCAATTGTTCAAAATATCATACTGTCTTATGATCCCTTCCCATCTTTTTGTGTTACTAATGTCAAAAATATTGCCTTTAACATATTGACTATCACCATTATTTAAGCAAATGCATAGTTTTAGAAATGATTTTGTGCTTCACATTCTACACACCATAACTTCAATAAAAAGATCTACTCTATTCTCTTGTGTTAACTTTTGCAGGCGAAACATACTTCAGTTTGGTATCATGGGGCTGAGTAACTTCCTTTCCCTTCAAGTCAGAGGGCTCCCACTAACATCCTTTTGATAAACGTGGACTGTTGTGGACATACACAATGCTTTTGTTCATCCATGAAAGTATCTCTGATTTCTGAAGAGCACCTTTGCTGCATGTGTTGTTGTGGGGCTAGCCCTGCCCTGTCCACCTCCACAGCCTCTGCCGAGAAACTGCAGGTGTTCTTCAAACACTCCCTTCTGGGTGATGAATTATTGTCTTTTTCTGCTTTCAAGATTATCTTTGTCTTTGGAGCAGACAGTTTAATGATAATCTGTCTCCCTGTGTAGTTCAGTTTGAACTGATTTGGCTTTCAGTTCTTGAACTTTCACTTTCATGTTCATTTTTTTCCCCTTCAAATTTGATAAGTTTTTGACTGACCTATGGGCAGCAGATAACCAATCAGTGTGCTCATGCTTGAGCAGATAACCAATCAGTGTGCTCATGCTTGAGCAAGAGCACGTCTCACACTCCCAGCTCTGCCCCTGGCTTTGTTCTTTGGCTAGGGAGGAAGCCTCATGGAACAATTTTATTAGAGTTTAAAAATCCTAGACTGGCAATGGGTGAGCAGTTGACTGAAGGAAGGAGAATGGATAGATAATATTCATTTCACATGCTTGGTTTTTTATTCTCTGTTTCTCTGCCTCTCTGTCTCTCTCTCTGTCTCTCTCTCTCTCTCTCTCGAGTGTGGTGCAGGTACTTAAATCAATGTACAAACACGCAGAAGCCAGGGGAGAACATTGTATGTCCTCCCTTATCGCTTTTCCCCTTATCTCTTTGAGAAAGAATGACTGAATTGAATGAAGATAAAGTCTGCAGGTTTTTCATCTGAGCTACTTGCCTAGTAAACCCCAGAAAGGAGAGGTAGTTGCCTCCACCTCACACTAGATCATGAACCATACTTGGTTTTCATATGGATGCTGAAGATCAGTCTATACTTGAGTCCATATGCTTGACAAGTGCTCTTACCCACTGAGCCATCTTCATAGCCCTTAATTTTCCTTCTTTAAAAGACTTATTTTTATTTTTGTATGTGAGTGCTTTCTCTGCATAAATCTACCCATACCACGTGTATACCTTTGCTTACAGAGAAGTGAGAGGAAGAAGCTGTAGTCTATGGATTTGGAGCCACCATGTATGTGCTAAGAATCGAACCCAGGTCCCTTGAAAGAGCTGAAAGGTCTCAACCACTGAGCTATTTCTCCAGCTTCCACATTTTCCTCTTATAAATATATGACAGGATGCATTTGCATTCTATGTGCTCACAAGGATTAAAAATGATTGCATCTTTTAAAATATAACTGTTGAAATCTGAAAAATATATGGAAACCATGTGGTCAAACTGAGGCTCCTGTAAGATTTTAAGTAATACTTTTTTGCATAAAATGGATTCTTTAGAAAAGGAACAATACATACTAAACACAGAAGAAGATAAAACTAATTAAAAGGGGCAGAGAAGTATCTGAAAACCCCCAAACTGATGCATTGTTATAAAGTATTTTCTATAGATTGTAGGAAGAAAATTGAAAAGAAACTATATTGGACTCTTTTGTCACTTTTGACTTAAAAAATGAATCATAAAATCATTTCTTCTAAGACCTGATTGAAAAACAAATGCTAAAATTTTATAGTTTATAATATCTTCACTTCTGTTAATGTCATAATTGGGTTTTACATGAAGCTATAGTTTCTACAGATCTCAGTTTCTAATTCACGTAAATTTCTATAACTTAAAATATGTCAGTAAGTGAAGGATTGAATGCATCTTTAGCACTCGGAGCCATTATTTCTTAGTTTGCAGTAGATAATTACAAAGGATAAAACCCTCAACATCAAGTCCCCGAGCATGTCGAGTTGACATTTTGACTATTCCCTTGGGACAGGGAAGAAGTTTTCATCAAATTGTCTAACAGTATTACAGTTATGATGTTGTCAACATAAATAAATATGTCTGCATTCTTTCAGTCCAGTGATATTAGGATGTAATTTTCACTTGAGAATGTTGAATCATTTTTGAATGTTTACCCAGGATAAATGAAAGACAATGTTTTCCTTGGAGGTTAGAACAGCTCTTTATCCATATCCATATCACCTTAACATGCACGTGGTCTCATGACAGGCACCTCTCCTTAGAATCTTATAATTTTTATAAAATACTTGGATGTGTCTGGGAGCAACATCTTTAGTGACTCAGTTTCTTCAGTGAAATTGTTGAAATCTGTGACTTCATGTGTTCCAATCCTGCTCCATAATTGTTTTATTTTCCACTACTTTTGAATTTCTTTTAAAGTCTATGCACATAAAATTAATATACAGCAGAGTTGATTTAAATATCTTCTTGGGACTAGTGTTTTGAAGTACATTTGATTGAATTTATTATTTCTCCAGAGAAATTTTTATCTTCAAGCCAAGTGAACTATTTATTTACTTTATATTCCCAGGGAACTAAAGCAGTTTTACTCATGAAAAAAAAAATAATGAAAGAGAGAAATTAAATGGATTGTAATTCCTGATACAATCCCTTTCTAATTTACATATAGTATTCCTGTAATGAATGTAAAGTAGGAAATTGTCTATGTATTGCTAGAAACTGAGAGACAATGGATTACTATTAAGCAGCACCAGTGTGCACATACCCACAGGAAAGAATATCACCTGACTGCCAGGTTCTATAGTATTCTTTCTCCTTTGCTCAGAAGTGTGGGTATCTATGAAGAGAAAAGAAGGTAGGAGACTCTCTGCTGCAAGAGTACTCTAAGAGTTGACAGGGCATTGTTCTCTCCTTGTATTCCTGAGAGCCTCTCTATACATATTCATGAGGAGCCCATGAAATCCAGTCAAATGAACCAGAAAGTGATAGCATACTGAATGCTGGGAAATGCCCCTTTCATTAAGATGGATGAAATCATTATAAACAAAAGGAATCTTAGTAACCTCAAATTTAGCTGCCATTTTTTACATGTTTAAAATAGATCCAAAAAGTCACAGAAATAAGCCCAAGAAGTTGAAGAGAATCTCTCCAAAGTCCAACAGTCCACATTTGATAATAAAAACGTCAGATAGTATATGGAGAAAAAGGAGCTGGCCGTCACCTAAGTGAACTTTATAGGCGAAGAGATGGTTTAGTTATGACATACTTAGAAACTGTTTTAATCTTTTAGTAATGACTAATTACTAATAAGAACAAATTGAATGTCATATAGATACAAACCTTATCTATTTACCAAAAGATTTTGTGCTAATATTCATTCTTGAGCCTGGGATTCCTGTAGAGGATGGAAGCAATAATGAAAAAGCAAGAAGCTGCGACCGAAAGGCCGGAGATCCATCCAGGAAAGACCAAGAAGGGTAACACAAATGAATAAAATTAAGTTATAAATAGAATTTTTCCTACAGACAATAACCAGTAAGGGTGACATGACCCTCTTCCAACTTTGTTTCCAGATCCCTTTGTACCCTGCTTACTGCTATCATTCTTTTGGCATGGGTTTACACAGGAAATACCCATCATCTCACACTTTAGGGAAACTGTTAATTCCACCAATGAAACTTCCTGAAAACTGTCCACTCTGGAGTTTATTTCCAACCTAGGTCAGAAAGGGATTGATTTTGTTCTCAGGATGAGTTTTGTTACATACAACTTTCCAACTGCTATATTGTTCGTTTTCCCAGGAATGCAGAAGAAACTTTCCTCTTATACTTTCATGCCTTCTCAGGAGGACAGAAGACCTTTAGGATAGGACCACTGAGTGGATTAAAATATATTTAATATATGTTATTAAATATATAAAGTTAAATAGAAATAAATATATAAAATTATATATATATATATACTTTCAATCCACAAAATTGAATATATATCTATATATTAAAATCTAAACCAAACAATAACTTAAAACCTGACCTTTTTTGAAAATAGAGTTGCAGATGTAATTAGTTGAGTTCATATTGGCATCAGTTGGTCCTTTAATCACTATCATGGGGTTTATTTTAGGAGGACAGAGACATAGAAGGAGATGGTCTTGTGAAGACACACAGAATGCCATTTGAGTTACATGAGCCAAAAGAGTCAAATGTTTAAAGATGAAGGACATCCAAAATTGCTAGTTGTTGCCACAAGTTAGCAGAGCATGGTACAGATTCTTCCTCAAAACTCTGGAAATAGTTGAGCCACCCTTTTGCTGTCATGGTTTCAGATTTCCCACCCCGATAAAGAGTATATTAAAATCACTTTAAAGAACAGAGGTACTGGTATATTCTTACAAGAGCTCTGCTCTGGGACATAAATATAGATTTCTAGTTCGATGATGCTTCCCTGCCCCCTACCCCTGTCTATTCTCTCCAGGCAGCCTGAGGTGCTCAACCTGCACCACATCTCCAAGTTTTTATAGAAATCTTCATCCAATAGTTCAAATGTTGATCCTTCAAGTCTGACTGATTAAGGCACTCTTTTTATTTATTTATTTAATTAGTTAGTTCTTTATATTGGTTTTTCAGGATAGGGTTTCTCTGTGTAGCTTTGGAGCCTGCCCCTGGAACTCTCTCTGTAAACCAGACTTTCCTTGAACTCATAGAGATCCACCTGCCCTCCTAAGTGCTGGGAGTAAAGGCATGTACCACCCCCCACACACACACTGGTGTTTCAGGCATGGAAGTAACTCAAATTCTACACAAAACAATACAAGTGAGGGTAATCAAATCTCCTGGTGTTGGGATTAGGAAAGCAGTGTGTATGACTATGATAAACCTGATCAGGTATGAATACAAATGGGTTATTACTAAACTACCTAATCAAAGATCTTGAAAAAAATGGATTTTATATTAGAGTAGTACACAAATGGCTCTAGGGGAAGGCTCAAGACGTTGCCCAAAACTCACCAGGCATCTGGTTATGAAGGTATACTTTTGTTATATGAACATTCTAGAGGCAGAGAAAAGAGAATTGTGACAAAGTTTGATGGCAACCTGGTATACATTTTTGAGTTCTAGGCCTACTAAAACTTATACAGTCTCAAAATAATCCAAATACTATTCATTTGTAAAAAGCATCCTTAATGACACAAAGCATTTTAAACAGGGACTTGAGCCAAATATAGTTAAAAGTTTCATTGCTTGCAAAAAATCATAATCATAATCCTGCCCTTTGTCTCCAAAGACACATCTCCCAAGGACATAAATGAAACTAAGATATGGTAACTTTAATATTAATTAATCATTCCTCAAAAATTTATCTCATTTGACATTGACAATGGAAATCACATTGACCTACAAACTCTAAGTAATCTTGGAGAATGGTGATTGCAGAACTGTAAATGCTGGTTTTGATCTGTTAGAGAAAGGCTGTTGCAGTGGCTGCTGCTGCTGCTACTGCTGCAGAGGTAGAGATGGATTTTTCCCCTTCATTTTAAGGTAGATCTCCAATCTAACAAATTTTATCTCTCTTGCATCTATTGCTATGTTATGATTCTGTCATCCACCTCAGGAGACCCACATAACATAAGGTATTGTTTTGTTTTTGTTTTCTTTTTGTTTTTGTTTTGTTTTTTTTTGTCATCTCCATCACAACTTCAAAACGATAAGTAGAGAAATCCAGTAGTGAATTCTAGCACCTCCAGTGTGTGTACTCATGCCTTTGTGTTTTCAAAACACCTTGTTTACAACACCAAAGACTCTAAATTGTTTCATAAATGTGCTGAATATTCATTAAAGAATTTTGTGACAGAAAATAGAATATACCACATTTGTAGCTTTCAAGTTCTTTGACTAATAGAGACAAATAGAGGGTTTGAACTAGAGAAATGATTAGCTATAGAAATTAGCTATAAATAATCATACTTAGTTTCAGAGTAAATTTGCACCATAGAAAGTTAAGTAAAGAAGACTCCACTCAAGATTATTGCAATCTCGATCAAACAAGATAAAAATTGCAGGCTGCTCTGGGTGAATACCAACCCATTTGCAACTGTGAATCATTGACTACAGAATCAACATCATCTTTTTACAGCTCGTCATGTTAGCTCAGCAGGTGAAGGTACTCATTGCCACGCCTGAAAACATGATTTCAATCCTGGGGTCCAGTTGGAACAAAGAAAGAATCAGAATCAACTCAATCAAGTTGTCTTGTGACCTTCATCTGCCTTCCTTGGTGTATGGGAGTATGAGAGTGTGCATGCACATACACACACAATACATACATAAATTAAAGGGAAAAGAAAGTTAATATAATGTATTTTATTAAATTCAGAAACCCAGTATTTAACATGCCCTTCATCCCCTATCAATAGATTCTTAAGAAGATTCACATGGTAACTGCCAAAAGATTGTCTAATATGTTTTTGCTCCTTCAAATGTTTTACAGTTTCCATTTACTTGGTTTATGTTTAACAGTAGAGTCCGTGGCAGTCTTCACATCTTAGATGATATATTAATGATAGATGAGTTCATGGCAAACAGACCCGAATAGAAGTCACAACTATACCTAGACAAGTGTATGATCCTGGGCAAATGACTAAATCCTTAAAATACTTGGTGCCTCTACTGTCAAAGTGCAAAGAAATATACTTACTTTATGTTATTTCTATGAAAATTTAATGAAGTTAGTGAAGACCTTAACACAATCGAAACACAAAAGATAATGACTGGTCTTGGCATTCTCCTCACGTGTAATTGAAGACATTTGGCTAGAAGTCATCTCTCAGGAACTGTGACTGTTGCAAAGCATGAAAATGGGAATTTCAGTCAGGAACAAGAGATGTTTCAGCTAGCTCAGTTACCTTCCAACAGTTGTATTTTCTACAATGCATTTGTCATTGGTCTCATGAAACAAGACATAATCACATTTACAAAAGTATGAATGGCAAAAATCCTTCTTTGAATATTGGGTCTTTTATCAAATTTCAAAGTGCATTTGTATTTTCTCAGAGTAGCATGGAGCTTTCTTATTTGATGAAAAATTTGAACACTATATATATTTTTGGAATATAATACATTTTTAAATATAGGGGGAATATAGGGGAAACACTTCATTTACTGTTACTTAATTATCATGTAAGATCTAAGATTTGAGGAGTACAACATATATCAAATTGGAATATAACCTGAGTCCTCAATGATAAACCTATTTGCCCAAACAAACCAATATCTTTTTAAACTTCAATCTATTACTCATTAACAGCTTGTAAACTCATCACCTCCCTCCTTTATTTACCTTTAAAAGTAAATCTAAGTATATATAAACATATACAACCTACTGATGTGCATAAACTACAATTCTAAACACACCAAAGTTCGAAGTATAAAAGTCCATAAATGTAGATTGCTAAACCTTCTGAAAAAATACAAAAGGGACTTTTTGTGACTTTAAGTAGAAAAAAAGGGTTCCTTAGATCACAAAATCATAGCCCATAAACAATTCTGCTAAACTACATGTCATCAAAACTATAATATTTTGTATTCAAAATATGCCCTTTAGAAAATGTTCCTTTATAATAATTTATTAAAGTTGTTCTTGTGCTTTATATATTCTTCTACCTTTGAAACCCAGCATTTACCAAGAGTTAATTTTTATTTGATTTTCAAAAAGCTACAGAGAAACCCTGTCTCGAAAAACCAAAAAAAAAAAAAGTTTTGTTAAGGTATGTGTGTGTCTGTCTGTCTGTCTGTCTCTCCCTGTATATGTGTATGCACATGTGCATAGTTAAGTGTGTGGTGGTCTAAGGACAACTTGCATAAATTAGTTTCCACTTTCTTCCATGGGGGGCGGGTCTCAGGGCTTAAACTGAGGTCATCAAGCATGACAGAAGGTGTCTTTACTTACAGAGATCTCTTCTTAGCCCTTGATCTTATGCATTTAAGTTACATTTTCTAAAACAAATATGAAAATCATAATAGCTATAAATTATCAATTCTGTGATGGGATATCTTTGTGGTCATATTATCACAATTGTTACTAGTATTCTTGATCTTTACTACAATCAAATGTGTATTAAGATAATGTAGCAATGGATTCTATGATATGTTGTTCATTCAGAACTATAGTTTTAAAATTAAGTCCATTGTTATTATTAGTAGCTAAGAAAAAGATACTATTGTATTGTTATTTATTCTGAATTTGAGGGGAAAGGGGAATAAAAAGGCTCCAGAAACAAAGGACACTTACTCACAAGACTCAAGAAGTAACCTTACAAGGATATGGAAGTATATAAAACTTATAATGCTCAAGAAGTTGACATCTACAACCTGGGAGATTCAAAGGCTCTCCCTCAAGTTGTAAAGGAATATCTTGAGTCAGTGAGCTCCCACTAGCTCTATTCAGCTTTTTCTGTGGGTATCACCTGATGGAAGAAGGTCATTGGTTAATAAAGAAACTGCTTGGCCTGATAGGTTAGAACATAGGTGGGTGGAATAAACAGAACAGAATGCTGGGAAGAAGAGGAAGTGAGGCAGATGCCATGCCGCTCCTCTCCAGGGCAGACGCAATGAAGCAAGCCGCCAGGTCAGACATGCTGAATCTTTCCCGGTAAGACTGGTGCTACACAGATTACTAAATATGGGTTAGGTAAGATAAGTCACCACCTCGTGGTGCTACACACATTGATAGAAATAGGCCAAGCAGTGTTTATATGAATACAGTTTGTGTGTTGTTATTTCGGGTAAAGCTAGCTGGTGGCTGGGAGCCGGGCGGCAGGAACGCAGCCCGCAGCTCCTTCAACAATCACCTTTGCTCATGATACCACTCTTTTCTCTCTATGATTGGACTTCAGGAGTTCATCCCAGTGCTTAGATGTGGATTTCTGTATCTGCTTTCCTCAGTTACTGGATGAAGATTCTATAATGACAATTAAGATAGTCATGATCTGGCTCTTTGGAGCCCATTCCCTATAAAATAATACCTCTCTCAGCTTAGATACAGAGGGGATGACATTGGTCTGCCTCAAGACATTGTTTACTCCCCATGTGAGGCCTCTCTGAGGAGTGTATGGGTTTGGGGTGGGTCGAAGGTGGAGAAGTGGAAGCACAAGAGGGAGAGGAAAGTGGGATTAGTATGTTAAATAAGATTGTTTTAAAAAACATATTTAAAAATTACCAAAAAAAAATTAATGCCTGGAGAGGAAAGTCTTCAATTCCAACTGGGGAGCTATCTGCAAGTTATGCATGGGGCTGAGATTCAGCTTCTGTGAGTCATCACTCCCACCAGGATGGAACGTTCAGAAATGAAGATGTTTTTGGGCCATCCATCTTCCTGTAAGCTCTTCCCTGTTTTTGTAAGTAACAGCATTAAGATCATTGGTTTGTGTAGCTAGATTTTGGTAAAAATAATTTCTTGATTTTGTTGTTCATTCCCTCTATAAGTGAATAAATGCTTGCTCACATCTCTTCAAGAAAAGTCACATAACAGATATAAACAAACAAAAGATCTATAAATAAAAACGCTATCATCTGTAGTCTGTTATATGTGAGGTTAGACAGGGGAGGATCATTCTGCACCTAGGCTGTACTGTAATTAACTATGTCTCAAATTCCAGTAATCTTCCAACTACAGCTTCCCTGGTGTTTGGATTAGAGATGTGGCATATGTGTATTATTTTATCTTTTTTATGGTGATATAAAATAGTATTTTCCTATTAAAAGTTGTAGTATTTCTTTAAAACTATTTAGACCACCAGCTCACAAATAACAACATGGAAACATATTTAATTATGAAAGCCTTAGCTTAGACTTATTCCTAACTAATCTTATAACAAATTAACCAATATCTTTTAATTTACGCTCTTTTGTATGACTTGGTTACCTTTGCTCTGTATTTCCTCTGCACCTCTGCATCCTGCTTCCTCTGCACCTGCTTGTGACTCTGTCTTTTTTCCTCTCAGTGCTTTCTCTCTGCCCAGAAGTCCCACCTATCTCTCCTGCCTAGCTATAGGACATTCAGCTTTTTATTACACCGAGCACAGCAATACATCTTCGCAGCATGCAAATATCCCACAACAGTAATTAAATCATATTATAATTGAATATTCAGAAACATAATGTAAAGATTGTGATTGTTCTCTTCAGCTCTTGTCAGTATAGAGAAGTAGTCCACCTTTAGCAAAACAAGGGTGTGTGTGTTTTACAGAGAATCTTTGTAGAGTTCTGATAAATGGCGTTTCTCAAATCCTAGACACACCAGCAGTAAAACCATAACAGCATGGAAAGATTGAGATGAAGAACTGCTCTCATCAGCAGATTTGCATATTGTTAACAGTAGATTAATTCAGTGTTTGCTAGTGGCATAGTGTGGGTGTCATAAAACTATTTTTACGCTTCATACAGATGGCTTTAAATCAACAATTTGATTTAAAATATGAGTCTCATATTTATGTTTGAGTGGCAGGTTGTCATTTCTTCTTAATACTATTCTCATATTCTGTTTTATTAAAAAAGTGTCAACTCATAGCATATACAGATGAATAAAATCTACCTCAAGTTTTCATTAAAATATTTATGAAGGATTCAGGAGATAAATATAGCATCAGCTTAGAAGGAAGCAAAATACTACTGCAATGGAATAAAAATGGGGAGTTCCACTCATTCAAATAAATAAAAAGAAATCACAACAAAACATTTTTTGACTATAATAATACTTAGAAAATTTTCTAAAAGGGAAATTTCAGGTAAAAGTAACGCACCATATTACAAGGGCCTTCTGTTTATCAGTCATTGTAGTTGGAAGTGAAACGGACATGGGGACATGGAAGGAGGACAAAGAAATGTGCCTGTCCACCGGAAATGCTTCTGTACCAACTTCCATCTTGTTTGGGACAAATTTCTGTTGAGAATACCAAATATATGACCAAGGAGCTTTGTGACTTTCAAGGAAGAAGATACAGTTCAGTCTACTATTCTTCATCAATATGAACACTTAAGCTTTGAAGACTCATAAAGACCTCCCAAATGTCTTCCAAATCAACAGCTCTCAAAGGAACAGTCAGGGGTTATGTCTATATAAACTCAGATTATTGTATTTCCTAAAAAAAAGGGTTGAAAGGTTAAACCAGAGTTTTGTGCATTGATGTTGATTAACAGTAACCAGGGAAGTTGCACTTCAGAGAAGATATAAGTGTACTTTCTCTATTTCCATCCACCCAAAATAGCAACACAAAGAACTCAGAAAGATGACAGAAGAGTGGACGGCTAGAAAATGCTGGAACCCCAAAACAATATGGTAATGAATACTGGGGGGCCTCTTTTAAACTCTATTTTAGTGGGAGGCCACTTGCTCATTTCCCAGCCACCCAGACTCTGGAAATAACCACACAGAAACTGTATTAATTAAAACACTGGCCTATTAGTTCTAACTTCTTATCGGCTAGTTCTTACATATTAATTTAACCCATTTCCATTATTTCATATTTTACCATGAGGTTCGTGGCCTACCAACAAGGTTCTGGCATGTCTGTCTCCAGCAGCGGCTCCATGGCTTTTGTCTGACATCACCTCCTTTCTTCCAGCATTCAGTTTAGTTTTCCCTGCCTACCTCTGCTTTACCCTATCACAGGCCCAAGACGGTTTCTTCATTAACCAATGGTATTCACAGCATACAGAGGGGAATCCCACATTACTCTATGTCTCTGACTTGGCAGTAAAACGGGTGATTACTATTAAATACCAAGAGGTCCGTGGATAAAAAGAAGGCGAAATTTAATCAAACAGAAAGCAAGAAAAAATGCTATGATCACACCCTTTTTAGGCTCCAAGTTGAGCATAGCAATTCAGATAATGTATTGGCAATAGCCACTGTACTTCAAGCAAGCCATATAGAAAACTCATACCCAAACCTATATCTGCAAGTAAATCCAAAGGAATTACCCAGATCCACCGCAACACTTCTGGAAACAATCACTATTCTTCCTCACACAGTACAGTGGCCAGAAAAGATGAAGGTGAGAAGACAGCACTTGCCTTCATAATTAGACACCAAAACACATAGAGATAACAAGAGTTACCGCCCACAGACCTGTGGTGTCTTTGGGTTTTCTTATGGTGTATAAGACATGGGGGAGCAACGACATTCACCATTTCCCAGCTATGAGACCAAACTGCTTGCCACACTGTCTCTCCACTCCATCTCAGAAGGAAGCTAAGACAGGGCCAATAAGGATTGGTAGCCAGAAATGCATCTCTGAGAGGTTAGTGGAGATCGGACAGTGGCTCATACCCAGAATCAATAAACCAATCTTATTTTCACTAGGAGAGAATAAAGAGCCTGTACTTGCATCTTCAACTGTCAGTAGGAAAAGGAGTTTCTTTCTTTCCCAATAGAGTGGTTTCATTGTCAACTAAAAACAAGATTGAATAAGATCCAAAGTCTTATAACCCCCAGTATTTTCAAATTTAAATTTCAGAATTTACTCATGTTAAGAACCAGTTAATTCTCAGACTGTATGAATGACATGATTAATTTTAACATCACCATAAAAGAGATGTTAGACTTATCTGATGTTTTACATCAACCATTGTAAAAAAAAAATGTTTCAAAGAGCAATCATGAATGTTTATTTGAAAAAATAAAAATAGAACATCTTAGCAAAAAGCAAAAGTTATGCAAAAGAAACAAATGCAGAATTTAAAATTGAAAGCAGAACTAACAGGAAAACTGAACCCACAGCTGAAGTTGGAAATTCTGCCTCCCTTTCTCAATAACCAATGAGGTCAGTGAGAATGATGAAGAACTCAAACTTTCAATAGCCCTTATTGTCAAATAAGCACCAACATTAGCATCACTCCACCAAACAATAGCAGCCTTCTTCCCCACAGGAAAAAAATCATATCCTCAAACATTATAAAGCAAACCTCAAAACATATTAAAGATAATTGAAGTCATAAAAATGTGTTCTTTGTGTGGAATATATACACATTAGAGTACTACTCTGCGGTAAAAAAAAAAACAATGACTTCTCGAATTTTGCATGCAAATGGATGGAAACAGAAAATACTATCTTGAGTGAGGTAACCCAGACCCAAAAAGAAGATCATGGGATGTACTCACTCATAATTGGTTTCTAGCCATGGATAGAGGCCGCTGAGTCTATAATTTGTGATCCTAAAGAAGCTAAACAAGAGGGTAAACCCAAGGAAAAACATATAGTTATCCTCCTGGCTATGGGAAATAGACAAGATTGCCGGGCAAAAAATTGGAATCTTGGGGGTGGGGTGGGATGGGGGTAAGGGGAGATGGGGAGAGAAAAGTGTGAAGGAGAGGATGAAGGGAACTTGGGGAAACGGGATGATTGGGGATAAAGGAAGGTTGGATAGAGGAGCAGGGAAACTCATATCTTAGTTAAGGGAGCCACCTAAGGGTTGGCAAGAGACTTGAACTTGGAATGGCTACCAGGTGCCCAGGGCAATGTCCCCAGTTAGTTCCTTGGGCACCTGAGGATAGGGAACCTGAAATGAACCTATCCTATAGCCATACTGATGAATATCTTGCATATCACCATAGAACCTTCATCTAGCGATGGATGGAGATAGAGACAGAGACCCACACTGGAGCACCGGACTGAGCTCCCAAGGTCCGAATGAGGAGCAGAAGGAGGGAGAACATGAACAAGGAAGTCAGGACCACGAGGGGTGCACCCACCCACTGAGACAGTGGGGCCGATCTATGGGGAGCTCACCAAGGCCAGCTGGACTGTGACTGAAAAAGCATGGGATAAAACTGGATTCTCTGAACATGGCGGACAATGAGAGCTGACGAGAGGCCAAGGACAATGGCATGGGGTTTTGATCCTTCTTCATGTTCTGGCTTTGTGGGAGCCTAGACAGTTTGGATGTTCACCTTCCTAGACCTGGATGGAGGGGGGAGGTCCTTGGACTTTCCACAGGGCAGGGAACCCTGACTGCTCTTGGGACTGGAGAGGGAAGAAAAGAGGAGTGGGGGGGGGGGAGGAGAGGGAGGGAAATGGGAGGCAGGGAGGAGGCGGAAAAATTTTTTTTTTCAATAAAAAAAAATTAAAAAAAAAAGTGACAATGAACTCCCTCTGAGAAAAGTACATAGGACCCAGGTTATTGTTTGGAACTTCTTTTTGTGAGGTCTAGGAATAAGGGGAATTTGGTTGCGATGTTGGAAGCAAGGATGATTCTGTATTTTGACTGAAGGAATTATATGAACAGTTTCCTCATTGTTTGTGTCCCTTCTCACAATGCATCAGATTTTAACCTTATCAGTCATACCAAATAAGTATAGTTATAATGTAATAATATGGTATTTTCTTTAAAGCTCACTCAGAGGGCAAAATTTGACATATTACGCATGTCTAATTTAAGCCAGATCCTCCCCCACCTCTAATATTCAAATATAATCTTGAATACATATGTATAGAAAATGTTAGCAAAAGAGCAAGTCTTGATTGTTATGTCGAGGATAAATGGACCTCATTATTTCCTGTAGGGAATACATGCAGCTAGATGCCAAGTGGCTCTACTTTGTGAACAAATTGTTATATTCATTCAGAGTTGTGCACAGAGCAAAAATTAAGAAGAGCCCCAAGCTTCTAAACTATCCCCTATGCTTAACTGTCTCACAGTGGTATTCCTCATTTCCTAACCAGAGTTCAATGTCTGAATCATGTCCCCAGCTTCACTATTTGTGGACCATGATATTCTATCCTGTATTCTCTGACTCTGCCCTTGTTATATAAAGCCTGACTTTCTTGTGTCCCGAGATCCCTTCTTTGTGCTATGTGAAAGAAAGATGAAATGAGAAAGTGTGCTTGTCTTGTCTAAGCAGTTAGTGTTTAAGGGTCCATTCCAGAGTCCTTAGTAGATTTTCTAAGGAACTTTCTGTGAATAAAATGACTTGATTAAAAAAAAAATGTGTTCTTTGATTTCAGTGGCATCAAACTCAAAACCAACAATCACAGTGGGCCATGAGAACCCCAAAACATTTAGAAAATAAAATAATTTTCAATAACCCAAACAATGATAAGAAAACATGAAGGAGAAAAAACCCTACATTTATCTAAATGAAAATGCAAAATACTACAATGTGTAAGATACTATTAATATCACAGTCTAAGAAATTTTTAGCATTAAGTGAATGAATAAGAAAGGAGAGAAAGATTCCTTACTGACCTGACTTCTCATCTCACAACTCTAGAATACAAATAAACCCAAACCTGATACAAAGAAGTATAAAAATAATAGCAACCATTAGTATCAAAGCGGAAAGTGACAGATAAAATCAATATTAAAGAACTTTTTTCTTTAGAAAGGACAATAAATGTGATGAAGTTCTGTAATGATAAAAAAGATTGAAAAGTAAGACCCTTTTTAATAGCAGCCATAAAACAGAATCAATGGGCAAACATTGAGATTATTACAAATGAAGTAATATTAAAGCTTGCCACATATAAAATTGACACCCTTGCTGAAACGGACTGAAAACAACAACAACCAGAACAACGACAGCAACAACAACACACACACCTATCTATATAGTATCATAATTCACATGCATGCTAATTCTGCCTCTCCATCCACCATGTTTGAGTGTCTTTGACTTACATACTGAGAGGCAGTCCCCATACACTGTCGGTCCGAATCCTTCAAGTATATGAGGCCCAGTATTGCTTCTCCCACTCTCTTCCAGCTGACAAACTCAGTTTCACAGCCATGAGTTTCAGGAATCGGTCTTACACTCCTTTCAAATTAACCCATCCTACAACACTGTGGGGAAGAAATCTAGACAATGATTTTAGCCCTTATTAATGACTTTAGAGGTAATTTTGTTTTCTTCTTGCTATAGTGGGGGTGTACCCCTTCCTATTGCTTTGGTTAGGTGTGCTGGCCCCTTCTCTCAGGGTTCAGTAGCAGCCCTCACCATGTTACACCTTACTGCACAGAACCTGATACAAACAGCTCCCTTAAATAGATATATAATCCCTGAATTAAAATCAGTCACTAATAGCTTCCCAAACAAAACAGGTCCAGGGCCAGATGATTCAAGCACAGACAGAAAAAGATGTAGATACCCAAAGTCAGAAATTATAAGGAGAGAGAGTCTAAACTTGAGGTTCGCATGAAATCCCTCCTCTCAAATCTCAGAGAATGCTTTAGAAGAGGGGATAGAAAGGGAATAAAAGCCAGAGGGCTTGGAAGACACCAGGAGAACAAGGCCTTCCAAATACAGTAAACCAAAGTGCAAATGAGCTCACAGAGACTGAAGCAGCAAGCACTGAGCCAACATGGGTCTACATCCTCCAGATTTCATATTCTTTTTACCCCCTCATCGGTGATATTTCCTGGGCCTTTAAACAGTGATATAAACAATGAACTTTTAAAAGATACATATTCTCAGAAGTTTTACCACAACTATATCACTGTCTAAAGATGATAGCCACACTAGTTTGTGCTTGTAAACATAAGCATTTGGAAGGAAGCTTAACCTCATGACCATTATCCAAACAACAATGGTAAAGTACCCCTAGGAACTGTGCCATAGGCTTTTATCAATGTGTAGAGTACCAAAGATGCATTCTCTTCCTTGAATTGGATAAAAGAAAGCATTTATTTTTCACCATAACAGGCATGCAATTTTTTGTGGAAGAATCTTTTTGTGTACTGTGGAGAAGTGTCACTCAGATTAGTCTAATAAAAAGCTGAACAGCCACTAGCTAGTCAGGATTTTGGGGGCAGGGAGAATGCTGAGAAGAAAAAAGGGAATCATCAACAAGACAGAGAGGAAGCAAGACACACAGAAAGACAGGTAAATGCCCTGAATCACATGACAGCATGGAGATGAATAGAAATGGGTTAATTTACATTATTAGAGTTAGTGGGACAAGCTTTATCAGCCATAATTAATAAGTCTCTGTGTTATGATTTGGGAGCTGGCTGGAGAGACAGAGAAAGACTCACTACAAATGGCACCCAATTACTGGGCATTTATTTCCACATAAAAGTTGAGAAAACTTTAAATAAATACACACAAAAAAATTGAATCAAATGCGGCAGATATTCTAGGCCTCTGGGCCAAAGATGGATGCCCACATGTTGCTTAGGAACCTTGGGATGACTCAACAGGAAGTCACATTTTACTGTCATTTCTTAGTTTTGGAAGTGACTTGCACAGTGCTTCCTCTACACGTGGCTAATATTATATCTGTCTCATGTTTTGATGAAATTGAAAACTAGATAGTTATAGCTTTTGTTAGTTATAATAAAAGATAAATTAGGTACAAAACTTTGGACTCATCGAGAGAGAAGAGATAATGATGTATTTTCTCTAGATATTGCAAATAAAAATGGACTAGTCATTGTAAACATGCAGGGAGAATGCTAGGAAACACAAATGGTGTCATCAGCCAGATAGAGAGGGAGCAAGGCAAGCAGGACAAGCAAATGTCACAAATCATGTGGCAACACATATTTGAATCGAAATGGGTTAATGTAAATTATAAGAGCCAGTGGACAAGCCTAAGCTATCAGCTGAGCTTTCATAATTAAAAAGTCTCCATTTTATTATTTGAGAGCAGGCTAATCAGAGAAAAAAGACTCACTACACAATTACTATACCAGCAGGCATGGTTTGGATTTTGTCAGTTTTATGAAACAGTAAATATGCTACCATTATATGACCAAACACTTAATATATTATATATATAACATATATGTTATATATATAATGCTAAACTGGCATGTTAACATTTATAATAGTATTTACATGTTATATATTATATATTAAATACTCTATGTATTAAATAAATAATACCAATATATTTATAAATTAATATAAAATATTTTCCCAATATGAAAAGAACCCATATACCTCAAATGAAGTAGTGAACAATGCGAATGATGTAGGGACATAGCCCCACCCATTGGGGGCGTGTTCGCCTCGGGCTAATGTTTAAGGATAAATCTGCCCGGGCCCTTTTCTTTTGCTCCGCTTTTCCAGTGCTCCGCGGGAACCTGTGGTCCTGTAAGTTTATTTCCTTATTAAAGCTGTATATATCTATATAATCTGTCTGCATTCATTTGCGCCGCCACAGAATACATTTCCAGGGATTCATGTTTAGTGGGAAAGCGAAGAATAAGTAGCAAACAAAACAAGCAAAAATAAATCCAAGGAAGAAATTCAACAGATTTGCAGAGGGTAGGATTCCACAGCATTGTTAAAATAATCATGCTTTAGATATGGAGCAAAAGCAATTATTATTAGGGGTTAAATAAGACTTTGGAATAAAAAATGGGCAGGCATAACTCTAAAAGCCTGCCATGATGAATAATTTTGTTGATGGAAATATTCTATAAATATTACTTTCCTATTTATAGTGTTGGAAGATAGTTTAAAAGTTTTTATTGGGAAAAACTGGGTAGTGGATGCATCCTTCTCTGGAATATTCTGCATATTATGTTATATTATTTCTCATAGCAATATTAGCAGTTATAATTATCTTAAAAGTTTAATTTGAAAAATGAAGAAACATCTGGGGAGATAGCACAACGCAGTAAATTGATACTTAAATATATGTGTATGTGTGTGTGTTTTATATATATGTTATGTATAGCTGAACAATCACAAGGCTCTGTGTTTCATACTCAGGATCCATGTTTTTAAAGAATGCCCAACAAGATAAACAAGTACATAAGTCCAGGCACTGAAGAGGTAGATACAGGAGGATCCCCTGGGGCCTTAATGGGCAGCCAACCAAGCCTAATATGCGATCCTAACTTCCAAGGGAAAGACACACTCTCAAAAGACAAAGTAGATGACATCTAAGAAATAGCACCCAAGGGTTATCTCTGGCTCCCACATGCATTTCACATGTGCACATGTTCAGAACGATGAACACACATTGCTATATTAAACATCTCCACATTCAAACACAAAAATAAACAAGCATCCTCTTTATAACAAATTAGAAAATAACTGTGATGGTTATTCTTGAGTGCAACAAAATTGTATAAAAAGAAGACCAGAGATTAGTATAGCACAACTCTAATTGTGTTTGTGAGTGTATGCTCAGAGATGATTGGCATGTGGAATAGTTACTAAGGGTAAAGATCAGCTCTGAGTGGAGTGTGGGTGGCACTGTTTAATCAGTGTGTGCATAAATGTGGGTGTATATATGCATGTGTGTGTGTGTGTGTGTGTGTAAAATAACAAAGAGGTCATGAATATGAAACAGAGAAGGATTTTGAAAGTATATGGGAGCATGTGAGAAATTGAAGGGAGGAAAGGAAAGGAGAAAATTAAATAAATATAATCTAAAAAATAAAAATCATAACAAAAACAAATGGGTTGACCTTTGCATAGTTTATCAGAACTATGATTTGTGAATGACTAGGGAAAGGGACATCTCTTACTCAATATCATGTCACCAAATCACAGTCTAAGGCCGGGCGGTGGTGGCCTTTAATCCCAGCACTTGGGAGGAAGAGGTAGGCGGATCTCTGTGAGTTCGAGACCAGCCTGGTCTACAAGAGCTAGTTCCAGGACAGGCTCCCAAACCACAGAGAAACCCTGTCTTGAAAGAAAAAAAAAAAAAAACCACAAATCACAGTCTAATGTCTCATACATAACAAACAAGTGTTCTTTAAATCCTGTTGCTGATTTCATTGAAAGCGAAATCATTGCATGGCTAGAAGGAGAATCTTTTCTGTGAGTAAAGAATTGAAAAGGAAGTGAAAATGTTAACAGATTTTCAGTGGTAAAAACTTGATTCCAAAGGTAAGAAGAGACAAAAGTGCAGGACAGGGAAGATTGTTCTGTAGGTAAAGAGAAAGTCACTATGCGGATCTGAGTTCTACTCCTGTATCTGCATAGCAGGCCAGATATCACGGTACCCACTGCAATCTCATTGCTGGGGAGACAGAGATATGATGGTTTCTGGGGCTTGCTGGCTAGTCATCCTAGCCTAATTGAAGAGCTTCATGTGCCAGTGAGAAACCCTGTCTCCAAAACACTGTGCATGATTCCTGAGGTGATACACCCAAGATTGTCCTGTGGTTACACACACACACACACACATACACACACACATACACACACCCCTACATGCATTACCTGTGTGTACACATGTAGATAAACATGTGCTCCACACAGACACACACCAAGTCTAAGGTCCATTTTTTTATTATGCTCTCTATGTGCGTTTTAAGATGGAAGATATTTACCTAGCCATCTTTGATAGTTAAAAGAACTAGAGAAAGATAGAAGACCAGGAGAAAGGATAAGAGGCAGATATTAAAAAGAATTACTTGAAGGTGGTGAAACGGATGCAGATCTCTGTAGGGGGAGCATGAGATATGCTTGCCTGGTGTTCTGTATTTTCCTTTCAGAAGAAGTGAAAAATAAATCTCAAGTCTGGAAGAGCTGGAAACATGCTCATCCTTATTTGTGTATTCCATCATATGTTCATGTATAGAAATATTGCATTATCCCAGAAAAAAGGTGCAGGTTTTATTTTTCATTTAAAAGTAATATTCTGGAATAGGTGGAAAATGAAAATAGAAACTGGGATGTCTTCATACGCCCATTCCTCTTAGACATTGGTTGATCGTTAGGTGTGCAATGCCTTTGTTTGCACGAGTGTTCCTCCCATTTCCTTGGGCTTTTCTTCAACCTTAAATAATGCACCTCCCTCTGGAGCCAGGCTTTCAGCTAATGCTAAGAGAAGACTTACTTGGGCTGCATTTAAATGCCTCAACTTATTTCACAAATCGCATTTAATCAGAACAGTATTTTTGAGCTTATAAACATGTTCTTTTTATTTCCTTTTGAAACATATTCAACTAGTCTGATGTTTCCCAAGGACAGAATAAATGGAAGAGCCTAAAGATGAATTTGCTCCCTTACCTTTGCACACAAACTCTATTCAACATAGAATATCTTAGGAGGAGATTGTGACCTATTTTTAGACAGACACTTTTGTAAATTTCATACACTGTGGTAGAAGAATATTTTAAGCCCTAATTGAACTAAACCATCTCATTACCTGGCTGCACTGACCAATGAGTGTTGCCATGACAACGAGGCAATCAAGTCAGCAGGTCCTACTGTGAGAATTTTCTATTCCAGACATTTTATCAAATTCTATCTTGCTCGTCCTAAACACTTAGTAATCAGCCATGGAATAAAGAAATGATTTAGTGGCATAGAAAACAGGCTCTATGAGGGGAAAAGAGAGGTGGAGGGTGTGGGAAAAACAATCTCATATCAAAGCATGTTGACATATAATTATTAAGAAAAGCATTTTAAAATATGGTAACACCACATTAGGTTTTTCAACATCAAATTAAAACCTTTAAATGTATATATTAATTTTATCATGTTAAAGCCTTATACATTTTCAAATAGAAATCAGAGTTCAATCAAATGTGGCAAACAGCCCTGCACAATTGATCTCTAAGATAATTATAGCTTGTTCAAATGAAAGGTTTTGTGCCCAAATATAACTTAGCAATGGAAGGAGACTGTATGCTAACAAAGAACATTCTCAAAAACAAAATCTAAAACCAAGATTTCAAAATCATTTTAACTTACATCTCCAAATGTAGATATAAAACAGTAGAGCAATGCTAAGACAATAAATAATCTTAAATTTCCATTTCTTTTGTATGTTCGTTATGACTGTTATTTTCTTAGTTTAAAGGAATATAGATTTTCAAATCTGAAGACATTATAAATTTATAATTAAGAACAGACAAAAACGGGGGGAGCCAAAAACAATACAAAACAAAAAGCTGTGGTCCCTAATCCTCTCACATTTTCCAATTTACTGGAAAAAATTTGAGGATAGTATGTTGCACATGACAGGACCTCAGAAGGAGTGAAAAGTCCTGGATAAAAACAGTATACAACTAACTAAGCTAACACACATGTTCAAAAATTCTCATTAAGATTTACAAGAGGACACATTAAAACATAACACAAAAATGAAAGGCCACTCTGTAGACCACACTATCAGACTGATACACAGAATCTAGAGTAATTTATTCCTGATAAACTATGTTTCACAGTTGTTGGGTTCAAACCCACGGACTGGGCACTCTAAGAGAGTGCTCTACCGTGGAGTTACATCCTTGGCCTTTGTATTTTTCGTGCAGTCTTGCTGTGGGACTCAAGCTGATCTTAACATATGACATTGCTGAGATCCAATGGGTCACCTAGCTGCTAGAGGCATTTTATATGCTACAAGGAGAGGTGGTTTATCTGTTTTGTCTTACAGGTGTATACCCAGAATCTAGGTAGCTCTTGCTGCTTTTCATCACTGTTACCTGAAAAGATGTTTGGAAAAATTTAAAAATCTCCTTTAACGATGGAATACCTAACATCTTCCCATTTAGAATATGATGTCATGGACAGCTTCCAGGTAACTAGACAAGCACAGGTCCTCATCTTAGTGGATTTGGGGTGACTAACTAGAAGTTGGATGCTACCATCCTGTCCAATAAGAATAAGAATAGTCTCCCTCACTCCTTTTCACAATCTCTCTTATAAATAGTTGGGTTCGTAGCCAGCGAGATGCCACAGAACGAAAGACTGAGAGGCAAGTGTCTTACCAACCAGCAGACAGAAGTGGTGCAGATAATATAGGATCCACTCTTGGTGGCTCGTTTAGATTTTCATATTCTAGATAACTACTCCAGTTTGGATGTTGACTGACCTACATAACGTAACTATTTCCGGAAAGGAAAACTAGGAAGAAATCACTTTACTATTTTTATAGGACATGGGATAAAATAGTCTCCATTTTATCTCCTGCCTTCACTTTAAGCACCAAAAGTTACACATTGTTTGTGAGCTTTGTCCTTTCCTCTGAACTCAGCCGTTCATTAGGTTAAACTGCTTTTACAAAACAGATATTAATCTTGCAGTAAATAAATTTTTTAAATGTTTCTGGAATCAGTTTTATGAGACATAAAATCAGGGCTAAGTGCTCCGTCATACTCGTGCTCCCTTGGTCAATCTTGAGAAAGTAGACTCCCAGATGGCTTCAGGATTTACAGTAACAACATTGTGGTAAGAGTCCACAAATACTTAATTAGCTGACTTGTCAAAATTGTGTCTTATGCACAATTCAGTATGCCAAGTTCAGATGGTTAGACTGTTTTACAGAAATTCAAAATATGACATTAAACATGTGAACTTGGGGGTGTGTTTTATGAGACAGCCTATTGAATTAGAAAAATACAAACATAAATGGAAAAAAATCAACTAAATTAAAATTAGCAAAAGAAACCGTGATGTGATGTTATAAGACAAGGGACCTCTACAGATGTTGCATTGAATTTGATTTCTGTGGCCATCTACTGCTCAGCTTGCAGCCTTCCCTTAAGTTTAGTTTGTTTCCCTAAAGAGATAGCTTCTGTGTTTGAGTTAAGGATGGAGGGGGGGCTTTGTCCACTTCTCCCTTCAGCTCAGGACCCCATCAGTACAGACCCACGCAGGCCCTGTGCGTGCAGCCTTAGTCTCTATGAGTTCATATGTGCATCAGACCTGTTGATTTAGAAGACCTTGATTCCCTGGTGTCTTCCATACTCTTTGACTCTGACATTCTCTTCATCTTCGGCTCTTCAGGGTTCCCTAACCCCAGATGAGAGAGATTTGATGAAGACACCTGTTTAGGGTTGATGATTCCAAGGTCTGGGGTTCCTGAGTGCATCTTTGTGTGTATATCTGTTTCTTGTGCCTTTTCTTGGGTCTCTCTTCTACGTGCTAGTATTACCATATTCCAATGTGTTTGGTTTTGTTTTGTCTAATTTTATTAAATTATTATTTTTTTGAAGCTTTTTGTTTTCTAATGAGAGGCAGAAAGGGGTTGGATTTGGATGGGTTAGGAGGTGGGAAGGAATTGGGAGGAGTAAAGAAAAGGGAACCATAATAAGGATATATTACACAAGGATTAAAATCTGTTTTCAATAAAAAGAGAAAGAAGAAATAAATAGAAAAATCTGGCTTCTTGGTCAATAAAATTTGTGGAGCTTTATTTCTGACTTTCAGGAAAAAAATTAAATTCTCAAGTTTACAATATTCCTGTACACACATTTCCTCATTCTTTGTATTAGCGAACTTCCCAGAATACTAGAGGTCTGTCTTGTAGCAGGCAGTTTTTTCAAAGCCGTCTCCCTGAAGATCTATCTCTGCTGAAGAGAATTAGTTGGCATCATCAAAAATTGTCCTGTAGTTTTGATTGATTTTCTTCAGACATGAGCTCACATTAGAAATATGTCTTCCCAGATACTGCAGCATGTGATTTCTCTCATAGGATTCTTGTGAGCCATGAACTTTGGAGACCCAGCCTGGCAACTGAAGTTTCTGTTAGTAATACATCACCAGTTTTCTTGAAATCATGGCTGCAACCAACTGCTGCAGCGTTTGTCCCCCAAAATAAGAGAAATGATCTTAGATGTATTAGCACAAGTGAAATCATTTACCAGTCATCTAGCCTCTCTGAGGCTAGGGAGGTTCCTTCATGTCCTAGAGTCTCTGGTTGCTGCAGAATCACCCACCTGTTACTGTAGCAAGTTCTTATACCAGCTACAGCATACTTTGGTTTACATGTCACTAAAGTTGGCTAAACTTGATGCAGTCTCACTGTTTGCAACTTAGCATTTTCAACAAATGATAGAAAGAGTGAAAACTGATTTTCTTTTGGAGCATTTACTATTCACCAGATATAATATATAACCAGAGAGTCATGAGGTCACATGAGTGATCTTAAGAGTGATCTTAAAATGGTAAAATACAATTACCATTTTATAGATGGAAAAATCAAGCCTACTGACTGACAAATTTATAACCACCACACAAGAGAATAAAAACAGTTTCCATGGCTTTACCCATTTTCAAGGCCCCATTATTCTCTCTAATTGTGAAGTCAAGCTCCAGTGTCTGGAAAGATGAGGCTCCTGGGGGGGCAGGGTGTTTGTTGAAGAAGCTGTTAGGAGTCATAGACAGGAATGACACACTTTCTTCACTTGCGGATACCAGTAGGTAGCCTGGCACACACAAGTATGCACTGCTTTCTATCGCTGTAGTAAACAGCACGAACTTAAGAAGGAAAGGGGCTATTTCAGCTATAGGTTATGGTTCCGCACAGAAGGAAGTCAAGACAGAAATTTGAAGCAGAGAGCAATTGAAGAAAACTGCTTACTGGCTTACTTCCCCTGACTGGTGTTCAACTTGCTTTTTATATACAACTCACCTGCCCAGGAATGGACCCCTCTCCATCAAATAGCAATCAAGAAAAATGCCTCGCAGATATGCCCACAAGCCAATCTAATTGGCACAATTTCTTATCGCTGTTTCCAGGTGACTTTAGTTTCTGTCAAATTTGCAAAAACTAACAGCAAAGATGTATTACTTGAAATAATCTCATGTACATAGTGAAAAATAATAGTTATTCTTACTTACATGTGAAACCTCTAAGGCTGTTCTTTTGGATAGAGACTACAGTCGAGATTATCAAAGTGAGGTAAGGACACAAGGGAGGGATTCAGAGAGAGTATTTAATAGGTACAAAATCATAGCCAGAAAGCACTATGAATGTAAGTGTTCTACTAGTCAATAGCTAATTATAACTAACAAAACTTTATTGTGGGATTAAAAACACAAGGTAGGATATGAGAGTTCTTGCCACAAAGATGTGAAAAATGTTGTCAACATATAACCAAAATACCGTGGGTTGACAATATACAATATATAAATACGTCAAAATTCTCATCTACTTCATAACATGCAATTATTATGTCAATAACTTCCTCCAAAAGAACACTGTTTTCAGAAGATTTACATCAACTTTAAGTTGAAAACAACTGCCCAACAGGAGAAGAAGTGCTTTGTGGGTAATAGTAATGGGTATACAAGCATGAGGACCTAATTGTGAGTTCTAAGCACTTAAGTGAAAAATTCAGGTATGGTCAGATGGTCCTGTAACTCCGAAACCGGGAGCTGGGATAGGTAATGATAAGAAGATCCAGAAACTTAGTGAGCAACCAACATAGTTAAAATGGTGATCTTCAGTTCAATGAGGGACTCTGTTTAAAGGGAATATGGCAAAGAGTGAGGGTGGAAGACATTCAATATCTTCCTCAGGCTTCCACATGAACATGCAACATACATAACACACACACACACAAATGGTAATTAAGCCCTTTATTTAGCATAAAGGATTTATGATGCACTTTGTGTTGTACCCAACACAAAATGCATCATAGAATAAAGGGCTTAATGCCTCCTATAATCACATGATTCATTGACTTGTTTGCTGAAAATGAAAAGCAGAATGGTTCTGTGTGTGTGCATTTGTGCTCTTGCAAAATTAAAATGTCTTAAGTCAAACTGTCATCAGTTAGGCTCTGCCAGTCTTCTTCCCTGCCCATTTAAACACAGGTGTAAACTGGCGCCTATCCTGCCTATCAGAAGTCTTCCATTGGGACAGTCTCATCCATCAAAGTTATAGATTTCAAGCATCAAGGGAATCCGCAGGTTTCAGGAAGAGCCATTCCTATACTGCATCGAGAGCATCTGCTAACAGATGACAGATGTGTCCAAGTCCAATGCACAGGCCCGTTCTTGCCAGGGCTCTGGCAGATGTCATACACTTCTCCAAAGCAGACAAGACATCAAAAGGAGATTATCTATAATAAATAAATAAATGGAATAGGGATGGGGAGATATCTCAGTTAAATCACTTTTCTTTTAGATCTGAGAACTGTGAGGAGCATAACCAAACCATTTTTTAAAAATGTTAGGGATAGTAGCATGCACTTGAGGTTCCTGGCCTGAGGAGGAAAAATCAGTCATATCCCTGTTTCTCAATGGAGAGTAACCATAGAGTACTGAGTTCTAAGTGAACAAAAGATTCTGTTTGGAGAAAAAAGAGTTGACAGTACCTGAGGGAAGATATCAATTATTGCTTCCTGGTCTCTACACTTATCACTCATATGCACACAAGTACACATGTAATCCTCCCTCCAACAGAGTGCACAGCCCATGTAAACACATACACAAGGTAAACACATATATAAAGAATAGAACAAAATGTTATCCACAAACAGTCTTCTGTATGCTTTGCAAATGAGGATGGTCCTTTCATAATATAATCAGTGATAGTCTCACATTTTTATAACCTCATTCATCAGAATTTCCTATTTTGCTTATGAAGATATCGGAGTGAGTTTGTAAGCTCTGCAGTGGGAGCTGTCTGTTTCTCTGCGTGTGTGTGTGTGTGTGTGTGTGTGTACACATTTCCCTTTGTTTGAAGACATGTCAGTCCAGTTAAAGAGTTACTGGGCATGCATACCAGAAATTACTGAAACCTAAGGCCTTTCTGGGTCTCCCACCCAACTTCGCCATTCCCTGGCCTCATCCTGTAACCTTGGAATGAGTGGGACTTTTCTGATAACCGTGGTCTTTTGATATTTAATTTTTTTTTTTTTTTGGTTTTTTGAGACAGAGTTTCTCTGTGGTTTTGGAGCCTGTCCTGGAACTAGCTCTTGTAGACCAGGCTGGTCTCGAACTCACAGAGATCCGCCTGCCTCTGCCTCCCAAGTGCTGGGATTAAAGGCCTGCGCCACCACTGCCCGGCTGTATATTTCATTTTTTTGTAAAGCCCTTGGGACATTTTCAGAGACAAGGAAGGCTGATTCTGAGCAGTGTCAGCTGCTCTTTATCTCATATCTTCACAGCCAGGAACTCATTAACAATTCTGACCTGGAGCAAGCCCAGCACCTTTCTAATTTTCCTCCAATTGCAGAAGAGGAAAAGATAAAACAGAGTCCTCAGTTGGCACAATTTTGAGGTTGCTTTTGACTCATTCTCACACACTTTGGCAGATCCATCTTCTTCAGATGAGAGTAGTTGAATCAATAACGGATGCTCACCTGAAGACAGACCAAGCGGGGCAACTTTGAGATCCTCTGCTCCTGGCATCTGCTAAGCAACCACATTTCAAGGACAAGTATTTGTTTGCATGTTTTCAGAATACAAATAGTGCTCAGTTCAGTAATTCAGCATCATTCTTCAAGAATTCCAGTTCAACACAGCTCTAAATGGGAGGGTTCCATCAAATTCCTTCCCTGATAGAAGGTAGGAGTGTGAGAGCCATAGCGATAAAGGAAACTTGGAGGACAAGGCCCTCTATATCAACCGAGCAATGGGTGTATGACCTCAGAGATGGAAACAGCAACCATAGGGTCTCCACGGTTACAGTGCCAGGGTTGCTTCTGTTCACCTCAGAGATTCTGCCCATTCTCCTTTTCTGTGAACTTCTTGAGTTCATTGCGCTCATCCCGGGGAATATATATCTTGCTGGGAGGGTATGAAGACAGAACAAGCCAGAAGCCCCTGGATGACAGGTCTCCCCGGGAGACTCTGCCCCAGCTGGAGCCAGCCAAGCCTAACCTTTCTGGTGACAGATGTCCCTGGCTGCTGCCACAGCCATGTGGTTTGTGACATGTGTTGAACAGACCTGTAAGGAAACTCTGTGGCCTT
Source organism: Chionomys nivalis (assembly GCF_950005125.1). NCBI lineage: Eukaryota > Metazoa > Chordata > Mammalia > Rodentia > Cricetidae > Chionomys > Chionomys nivalis. Next base: position 37,158,342 of record NC_080090.1, on the reverse strand, counting down.
GTCTTTCTAACTCCCTAGGGAAGCTAACTTTCCTGGAGATAGCATTAATTTATGCCACTCCTTTCCACAGGCTCTCTGTCACTGAAATAATAATGCGGACCTTTCCTGTGTGACCCATGAAGCTAGGTTTCTTATCTGGAAAATGGAAGCTCCCTACTTAAGAGCTGCTGTGAAATCAAACTAAAGGTTCAGGATTACTTCTCTTAAGTTTTAGGAATTGGGGTGCTTCCAATATTGATAGATTTTGGGATATTTGTCTACATGTGTAAGATATACTCAAGTCTAGAGAAGTATCTTGTAAATTATACGTGCATCTAGATAAAAAAATAAACCTTAACTATATACAACTCCTCATACTCGAGGCTGACAGAAAATTTATAGAATGATTAAAATTTTAATGCAATAATTGTAAGTTTCATGGCATAAAAGTTTCCATGTTGGAACTCTAAATATTTGGAATTTTGGCACAGTCTTAATGCTTGGATTGTAACATGTGTGGTGAGTAAGGGTTCTAAAGAATTATGGCTTTCATTCCTTTGTCTCTTTATGATTTGGTCCTTATCTGTCTCCTGGTATTCTCAGTTCTCAGTAAAGTATCCAAACTACTGACATTCTCCAAATACTTTTTAATATTCAAGTTGAGATTGAATGTCCCAGCACTTTAATCCACTCTTTTAACTGATGCTTTGCTTTCCTTCTTGGAGAAGAAGATCTCATATTGTAGCAGTAGAGTAAATCCTCCCTGGCATTCCTGTTTTCTCCTCATCTTCTACTATTTCTTCCTCTCCTCTTCCTTCCTTTTCCCTCCTCATTCTCCTCTCTACAGTGCCATTACTGCATTGTCACTGTGTCATTGATGACGATGGTAATAACAGCTATCATTTCTGAGCTGTCTATCATATATTATAAGCTGCTTTGGGGACTTTTTTGGTTTTTCAAGACAGGGTTTCTCTGTAGCTTTGAGGCCTGCCCTAGAAATAGTTCTTGTAGGCCAGGCTGGCCTCAATCTTACAGAGATCTGCCTGCCTCTGCCTTCTGAGTGCTGGGATTAAAGGCATGCGCCACCACCTGGCAATATATTATAAACTGCATTTCCTAAAAGTATTATTCCTGAAAACTGAGTGACCTGGGTTAGAGTGGATCTGAGGCAGCAAACTTCACAGGAGCAGGATTGAGTCAGCGACCTGGGCCAAGGAAGGCCTGAGGCAGTGAACTCCATAGGAACAGGACTGAGCCAGTGACCTGGTCTGGAGCAGACCTGGGACAATGAACTGTGATTTTCTTTCTTTTTTTCTTTTCTTCTTTCTTTCTTTTTTTCTTTCTTTCTTTCTTTCTTTCTTTCTTTCTTTCTTTCTTTCTTTTTCTTTTATTTTTTTTTGAGACAGTGTTTCTTTTTAGCTTTGAAGCCTCTCCTGGAATGTGCTCTGTAGACCAGGCTGTCCTCAAACTCACAGAGAACCTCTTTTCTCTGTCTCCTGAGTGCCTTCTGTTGGGGTTCTTTTCCTTCTGCTGATTTGCCTTGTCAAACTTCAACATGATGGTTTTGTTTTATCTTATCATATTTTACTTTGGTATTCTTAGAAGTCTGTTGTTTTCAAAGGACATACAGAAAGGGGGTAAATCCAGAGGGAGATGGGGTAGGGAGGAACCAGAAGGAGTAGAGGGAAGGAAACGGTAATCAGTATGTATTGTAAGAAAAAAAGAATATAATTTTAATAAAAGAGAGAAATACATATGCATTGAAAAAGAAGAAAATCCTGCACCTCCCAAGCCTCACAAGACATGACTTCCTCCAGGAAGCTTAGGCTGATTTGTATCAATGCGTCTGCCAACATATAGTTAGAGTCTTTAGTAAATGCAACTATCCTTTCCCAAACAGTGGAAACTAGACATCTTTTCCAACTCTAAGTACACCTGGATGGTGCATAATAAAGCCAGCTTCAAATCAAGCACTGCCACCCATCTGTAGAGACACTTTCTATTTCAGCAAAGCAGTGACTCCTGTAAACTTGTTGAAGTCCCAACTCCCTGCCAAGAACAGAAGCATCTGCAGGAAAGATTCGCCATGAAGCAAATATGACAGTTTGGTAGTAATAAGAGATCTTGTTTGTGTAAGATCCAGTTGCGGGGGCTTTTGTTAGTTAAAGAAACTCAGGAGGAAATAGAATTCTAGTTTTAAAAGAGTGGTGTGAGAATTGCCAGTCCCAGTTCACAAAATTCTTATTCTGGGTCACCATTTACATAGGACAGTATTGTCTAGACAAGTAGTCGAGTACAGGTATTAAATAGTTAGGTTTTCAATAACAAAACATATTTTCTAATGCGTATTATATAATTGCCAAGTGCCGTGCCTCTTCCCCACCCTCCATATCCTGATAACAATATTGAAATGCAAGCTTATAGAGGTGTAACCTCTCTGGATAGAAGTAATTGCTTATACCCAGGGCCTGGAGTCTTTCACACAAAGCTTTGGGTGCTCCCACTCTACATAAGGCATAGCTCTCACACATACCTGCATTACATTAGCTATGGACAAACAAATTGTAGGTGGTACATTACTGCCTCCTTTTTCCTCCTGCTGCAACCTCACTACCTCTCTGCCAGGACTTCTAGCAATGGTGTGGAACAGTTGTTTTGGGTCAGGGACCTGCCTCTGCCACAGCTACAGTCATTTCTGTCATTCTAAGATCCATCTGTCAGGGCGACCAGCACAAATTGGACATGTATCAAATACGCATGGTTTTTGGATAAGTGACTGAATCAATGAATAAATTAGAATAAGAAGATTTGCGGATGTTCATTGTAGTCAGCAGTTTTCATTGTGGTTATTCTTGGGGAGAAAAAGCAAGAAAGAAAAGGAAATTTTCTCATACTAGAGCCCATAACATAGTACTTAGCAAAAAGATAAAAAATAAAATAAATAAACTGGAGTCTCTTCTAAAGTCAGAATAACACATATCTGGCTGTCTGTTATGAAAGAAGATAATATAATCCTTGGAGAGCTGATAAAGTTAAGGCAAGCTAACCACAACATTGGGGAAGCCCAGATGTTTGTGGTCAACTGAGCTATGTGACAAACCTAAAAAGGAAATACTGTAGGCCTTAATTAAAAATTCCCAGCTTAGGGAAAGCACTCCCCAGTTTACTGAGACCCTTGCTAACCCTCTCAACTATGACACGCTGATTGTGCTATACTGGAGCAGAGAGCCTAGGTCAGTAAACAGTCTATCTATGCAAAGCCAATGCTGCTCATTTCCACTCTGTTTCCCTTCAAAGACTCATCCTGTCATGACCAGGCACACAGATCAGCCTTTGGCATTTACTGCCTGCCCTAGAAGGAAGGACAAACTCACCCTGTCTGATTTGTATTCTAAAAAGATGCACAATTGATTCACAAACCCTCAGTGATACTTAACAGGACAAATGAATCATTTGCTTAACAAATTACAGAGAGCTTTGAGGTCAAATAGCCTGGGTAGCTACAAAGGGCAAAGAAATACAAGCATAGGTACTGGGGGCTTCTCCATCTGAGGGGCAGCAGCTACTGTTACAATTCTCAGGGGATTAGAATGTGAGCTTTCTCAAACAGCACATAGCACACATCTTACTAACTTAATCTCAGGATGTCCAGCAAGATGCTTTCTGGATAATTTGGGCTCCTATAAAAAGCCGCCTCTCTTCTCAGCTTCTGCTTGGCTCCAAAAGGAGGGAGACAGGCATGTCTCCATAGACTAACAGCCTGCAGAGAAATCTTGCCAGTGTTAGTAATTCCTGTAAAATCCCTCAGTAAATACCACCCAGGCCACACTGAACAGATTGAAGCCAAGCAGCTCAGTTCCACATGACATCTTTTCTCCAGTTGGTTATTTTTGTAGCTCAAAAGGAAGGAAAACACCAGTACACAAGATTTATACCAGCCTTGACTTACGTTTTTATGGCTGATGAATGGAGGTTCTACTTTATTTAGTTGTTCATTTTTTAAGGATGAAGTAACTTCAGCTGCTCCATTTGGAAGAAGCTTTTTATGCCAGTCAGTGGCTAATAATAATAATAATAATAATAAATAAGGAAAAAAGAAAGTGAGTCCTAATCACAAAACACACTTGCTACTTAACTTGCTGTCAAACCCAAGTCTTCTCTCCCTCATGCCCAAACCTTATCTCCCAAAATCTCTTAACCCTGAATACCAAGAGTTTTGAAAGGGTCATCAGCTACCACTGTCCTGGGAACCATATCTTTATGATTCACTCATAAACATAAAAAGGAAGAAAATAAGGGCATTTTAGTGGCTATAGTGAAAAAGAAATGGAGAGACAAGAGAAGAAAATACTGCCTATTAAATATCTACTTATTTAAGAAATCAAAGACCTATCAGCAAAGAACAAGTAGAAGGTATTCATTCAAAAGCCAGCATCAGCCACCATTGTTGGGGGTGACAGATACTGACATGCAGGCAAAGAGGTGGTGGTACAGAAGTGTTCCAGGCCACTGAGGATTTGGACCTCACCTCCTGTTTCTCTGACAACAAAAGAAAATTATGCATCAGATTTTCTATTTCTTAAGTCTTAAATTACCACATATAAAAGCTCTGTTAGATCAAATAAAGGAAAGCTACTTTCCTCTGGCCAAAAGAATGAAATACCTCTGGACCCAGATGGAGAAGTGGACATTCTAATCTGCACCAAACATTAGAATAGTACAAACATTGTCTCCTACTTTAATAGTTAATCTGTCCATACCTGCCAATCTTCTGTTCAAGAGACCATTCTTCAGAAAGGCTGATTCTCCTAAAACATTGTAAGGAGATATGAGGAATAATTCCCGCCTAGTGAAACGACGCACTTACCCTTTCCCCCAAATCCTCCCTTGGTGCCCCTATGCAAGGCTTCCATCATGTAGCACCATGCTTTGTTCCATTACTGAGTTATTTGGAGAAGAGCCACTTATCCTTTTATTTCATTTCTGCCTCCTTTTCTTTTGGATACAGACCACAGCTAGGAGATGCCTTCTCTAATGATGTGGGCTTTCTCTGAAGCTCTCCTACCTCCTCCTTTCTACCACACAGATACTTACTGATCTCTCCTAAAACCTGCCTGCATTCTTGGACCATAACTTTCTAAATGTCCCTTCATCATCACAATAGTCCTAGTCTTGAAGAGAAGACACCATTTTCCCACTTCTCAAAGGAAGAAACTTCAAGATTATAAAGTTGTTCAGTCGCAGGACTAGGTTTTGACATTGGGAAGTCTGATTCAGGAGCTCACACTCTTCCTACAGTTCTTTGCAGTCATATTGGCTGCGATATGACTGTGCACTTCTAGAAGTCAATGTTCATACCACCTACAGGGACAATTATGAAATAGTTCAGATCAGGAAGGAATGAGCTTTTTAATTTCAACATGTTCCATTAGTCACACTCCAATATGGCCTGCACTTCTAGCTTAAACCAGGGAGAATATACACCCAGATTTTCATTAGATGTCTGGTTTTAAACTTCAATGATGGTGTTAGAGATGCCTGTTTTGAGGCCATTATTACTCAAAATACAGTCATTAAAACCTCTTTTTCTGGACGTGAATGACCTCATTTAGAATGGTTTTTTTTCTAGTTCCATCCATTTGTCTGCAAATTTCATGATGTGGTTGCTTTTTACAGTTGAGATATACTTCATTGTGTAAATGTACCATATTTTCTTTATCCATTCTTCAGTTGAGAGTCATCTATACTCACTCATAACTGGATATTAATGTAAAAGGAAAGATAACTAGACTACAATCTACAGTTCTAGAGAAGCTAGGTAACAAGAAGGACCCTAAGAGACACATCGATTGTCCTGGAAAGGGGAATTAGATGAGATCTCCTAGAGCTTTCATCCAGTAACTATGTGACCAGATACAGAGATCCACAATCAAGCACCAGGCAGAATTTAGGAAAGTCAATCAAAGAGAGGGAGGAGGGAGTATATGAGAAAGGGAGGTCATGACCGTGATGGATAAATCTACAGAGACAGCTGAACCAAGCTGTTGTGATCTACACTGACAGTTGTGGAGCCTCACCGAACTAGGCCCCCATAGTGGGTGACAGTGGTGAAGCTGGCTCTATCTGAGGCATTCCTGGCAGTAGGATCAGGATCTATTTCTGGTGCGTGAGCTAACTTATTGGAACCCATTCCCTACGGTGACATGTTATGCTCAGCTTTAGTGCAAGGGGAGGGACTTGGTCCTGCCTCAACTTAATTTGCCAGACTTTGTTGACTCCCCATGGGAGCCCTTACCCGTTGGGAGAGGTAGATGGGTCGGGCAGTCTCAGGGGTAGGCAAGGGGGGTCAAGAGGAGGGGTGAGAGGGAGAACAGCAGTTGGAATATAAAATGAAACTTCAAAAAATTAACTACTTAAAAAAACTTTCTTCAACCAAAAAAATGAAGATTTTTATATACTCAGCCTTGCTTTAGGTTGTATTAGTTGAAAACAGGTAGTATCCCTTATTTCAGTTTAGGAGCACTTATACTGAAGGACGAGGCTGCTCTAATGCTGTATCTGGGAGACTAAAAGGCATACTCTGGCTATGCAAAATATTATGTTAATGAGCAAGTTTGACAAAATGTGGACATTTTCATAAAACTTGACACTGTTCTCCCTCAGATAAATATCCTAAGTTCTCATAGCTTCAACAATGCAACAATAGCAACAGCAGCCACAATACAGTAGCCTTAGACCTAAAGCTATGGACAGAGGATTTTTAGACATTGATCAACAGCAAAGAAGAATCTTTTGTCCAGCACAGCTGCCTGCAATGCTTCTGTCATCTTTCTTCATGTCTCAGTTTCTGTGAGTGGAGTTACCTCCAAGGTTACCTAAAACAGATCAGCCCTGCAGCATTGCTGAGAAGAAGGATGACAAAATGCAGCATCTTTCTGTTTGTCTCTCAGTACTACACAGCTAGAGGAGTTCTCTGCTTTACCGTTTACTGTTAGCCCCAGAACACAGAACTAAGAATACAGATATCGAAACTGCTTAAGATATTTAATAAGATTCTGGGGAGATAGCTTAGCAATTAAGAGTACTTTCGGAGAACATGGATTCGATTCCCATCACCTATAACCTCACATCACAACCTTCAATACCATCTTCTGGCCTCTGAGTCACAAAGCATACATGCACATACACACATACATACAGGGAAAACACCCATACACATTTTAAAAAATGAAAGTTATCTAATAGCTGGGTGAAGAAGGTAAGTCGGCCATTTATTTTGCTTTTAAATTTTGTTTTCTTAATTTCACACAGGTTTGCAGGCTAAGGGCTTTCTGGCTATGGTCCAGACAGTCTGGGGTTCAATATGGGTCTCAATGGTGGCAGAAGGGGGCTGAGGTGGATGTACTAGCATCAGTGAGGATGTAGTCTGCTAGTGTTTAGAATTTAAGTGAATTTCATTTGAAAATTAGCTCTATCACAAATAATTATTTTGAAAACTATTAAACAAAACAAGCTTTAGGGGAGCCATTTGACAAATGTAACAAATATTAAAATTTTACACCTGTTCTTAGTATCACCCAGAGAAAACAGAAGATGTTTCCAGGAACAAAAAATCTCTTATAGCTTGGATCTTAAATGTCCCTCAATGACTCTGTGTTAAAAGCTTTTTCCCTAGCTGCTGACATTATTAGGAATTGTGGGAACCTTTAAGAGTTTGAGCCTGATAGGAGGGTAAAGGTGGGAATGTGCCATTTGGGGGAGAATAAGACCTAATTTCTCTTCCTTGGTATGTGTTTCCCTTCCATGATATCTGCTTCACTATGGGCCAAAAATGACAGGACCAAACAATTACTGAATTCTGGGCCTGAAAGATGACTGAGCAGCTATAGTTGTTTGCTGTACCATCCTGGTAAACTGAGTTCAATCCTTGCAAAGGCAAAAAGAGAACCCACTGTACAAATTATCTCTTGACTTCCATACAGGGATGCCTACTCATAGACATCTCTCTCTCTCTCTCTCTCTCTCTCTCTCTCAGTTTCTCTCTGTTTCTCTCTCTGTTTCTCTCTCTGTCTCTCTCTGTCTCTCTCTGTCTCTCTGTCTCTGTCTCTCTGTCTCTGTCTCTGTCTCTCTCTCTCTCTCTCTCTCTCTCTCATACACACACACACACAAAAACACACACAGACAAATAAATAAACACTCCAAAAATTGTGAGTCAGGAGAAATCTTTCCTGTTTTTAATGATTTGCTCAGCTGTAATCAATATAAAGGGGGTGGTGGTGGTGACTGCAGGTCATCCCTGGATCTTTTAGATTCAATGACTTTACTAAAACTCTGTTTTCTTTCATAGACCTACAAGCATGACTCTCTGCTGAGGCAGTGGCAGGAGAGGAAACATGCTAAAGAGAGATAGGCGTGCCCCTCCCTTCAGCTATTACTCTAGCACTTTGCATGGTCAGTGACCCACTGATCTCTAGAACTTGAAGCAGACCTCAAAGAAGAGAAAGAAACTTTCTGCTCTCCTCCTGCCCAGAAGAATAGACCCTATGGATGAGAACTCTGTCAGGCTCTCGAAGTCATCCTGGCCCAAATGAGTGTAAATTTTATAGTCTGTAAAAACACGAGATTATTTGTCTTCAAAACTTGGGAACGTTTAAGGCTTTATTTTCTTCCACATGCACTTGATTAAAAACACTGTCTAGGTTGAAGGGGGAGGGGAGAGGCAGGGAGGGGAGTAGAGAAAAATGTAGAGCTCAATAAAAATCAATTAAAAAGAGGTCAACCTTAAAAAAAGATAACAGCAACAACAAAAAAACGCCGTCTAAAATAGAGTGGAAGAAATGCGGACTGTAGCTCCCCTTCCTCACTAAGCAAGACTGATTGGCCTTTTCTACAGTTAAAGTTACACCTATTCTAGCTTTTGACTTCCAGCTTCACATAATTGGGAAGCAGTGACAAGCAGAGTCTGCAGGAACATTTCAATAGCTACAATCCCTGCTTGGATCAAACTTCAAAAGTTGTGGACTTATTTTTCTTGATTTCTTTTAAAAAGACAGAAAAAGTAGATGGTGACTTCAGTACCTCTGTTCCTGAAAGCAGAATTAGTCCCTAAATTCAAGAAAATTAAAATATATCTTTCATGAATCGATAACCTCTCTCATAGTGCTCAATTACCAAAACACAAAAGTGGAGGTTGTCAATTGGATGAAACCACCTACAGGGGAAGAGAAAGATTCTACCACCCCACTGCCACCCTTTAACATTAACTTCCTTCCCATAGGTTCCATGGATGCTAACACTGTGATACCTGTATTTATGTTTTTTTGTTTTGTTTTGTTTTTTAGTTTTGGAGATAGGGTTTCTCTGTGTTGCCCTGGCTGCCCTGGAACACACTCTGTAGACCAAAGCTGGCCTCAAGCTCATAGAGATGGACCTGCCTCTGCCACCCAAGTGCTGAAATTAAAGATATGAGCCACCAAGCATGGCTACCTCTTTTGGACTTTTGATATAAACTTAAAAATGAATTGTTGCAATTCCTTTCAACACTTGTAAGTTACTTTTGAGGAGTTTCCTTTTCTCCATCTTATTCAAATGTTTTGTTCCTTTACATTGTTAGCCATCTCTCTTTGTGTATTCACCTGTTATATTATTTTTTAAAAAATGTTTCCCTGAAATATATACTAACCTCTTCCCTTATTGTAGGTTTTCTTTTGGGTAATTTCAGCTACCTGTGGTTAACCTTTTCCTGAAAGTATTAAATTGGTATTAAAGATTAATGGTAGCTTTGAAAATTTCTTGATAGAAGTTAAATGCCAAAGTTTATGGAATGCTTGATATAAAGTTAAAGTTCAAAAATTAAGGCTAAATATGGTGGCACACAACTGTAATCTCAGGCCTTGGGAAACAGAGAAGGATCACCTGATGTCTAAGCCAACCTGGTCAATAAAGTAAATTGCAGGCCAGTCTAGGCTACAAAATAAAACCCTTCCTCTAGAAAAGTAAGAAAGTATCTTAATATCACCATGATACACACTTACTTGCCTCCCTTTTGCTTCTGCAGTTTAACCATGTCCACCTTCCTTTTAGTCTTACAAGCAGGTGCAGAATACATTACTTTGCCTGTTGCAGGTTATTGCTGAAGTATAATGCTATGCTCTTTAAGGTTTTCAAACTGATTTCCTTCATATAGCATCCACAAGATCTCTCATTGCCTTCCTGAAGTATTTCAGAATCTTTAAAGAAACCCAAAACTCAAAACACTCTGGCGTCATGCATTTTGGATAAGGAATATTTAACTTACACCTATCATAATTTGTCAATGGACATACTGTGTGATGGTTTACTAAATGTTTACCAACCTTTGTTACCAGCATTTCTTCTTGTGGATCTATGTCTTCATAGCATATCTTTGAGTAATAGTACAACATATTTCATGGATGAATTGCTGAAAGGAAAAAAAAGTAAGTAAATAAGCTACACTTTAGTATAGTCCCCTTTAGATGATATTAGAGAAAATTCACACTGTTGTCCTAAGTAACTTGACTCAATAACTTATCAAGAAGGAATGTGTTCAAGGTAAAGGTTTAACATTTCTGCTCCAGGGCTCAGTTGAGAATATAAAACATGTCAATACCACAAAAGAAAGCGAACAGGCTCTCTTTTATAGGTCTATTATGTCTCAGACAATTTATGTAAAAAGAAAATAAAAATCTGAACTTTGAGGAATCTAACCTTGAAGGTCAGTTCCAATAAACTGATACATCCAGAACACATAGTCAAACTCAGTGTTATATTCCTGGTCTGCGCTGCTCTGTCTTCTACTCTAGAAAATAAGAACACTCTGTTAATGTTAAGATGAATAGCCTCTTCTAAGAGCTTGTATCATTGAAGGATAAACTAACTTGAAGTCCTACCAGATATATCTCAAGAGAGTTATGAAACCTTTTACTACTCTTTAGATGTTCCTCAAGAGGTTAATTATGACATCTTAATAGAGTTCTGTTTTCACTGGAACTGCCCTAGCTCCTAAGCTGGTGCTCCCTTCTTTCTTCGTAAAAATAGTTTTTAGTACATTTATGAGTTTGTGTGTGCGAGGGGAGGAGGGCCACATTCATGTTGCAGCACAAGTGTGGAAATCAGAGAACATGTGGAGTGTTGGATTTTGTTGGTACTATTGGTGCTGTGAGACACTTTACAGAACAAGTACCCATGACCTGTGTGTCACCCCTTCTTGCCCATGCATGGGGAGTAAGAAGCATGACTCTACTTTGTATTATGGATTTTCACAGCAGAAAGATCTCTTAGTAGAGTGGTCTCTCATATTTAGGCCAAATTTTATATTCTTTCATGTAGTCATGGATCATAGAGATGGGATGGAAACAGCACATGCCTACTGAATAAAATCAGCTATGTCTCTTTAGCCTGTCCCATCCGCTGACTCACAGGGATTTCTCTTCAGCCCAGACTATAACTCAATTCTGAAATGTCTGCCCAAAGTCACACATCACAGCAGCACCAGAGGGTGGCTGGCAACTACCAAGAGACATGACAGACACTTGTTCTCCCAGCCTTGAATGTCAAATCAGTCTTCACTGTCACATGTGTCTGTTTGCACTTGGCTGTGCAGTGAGAAACATAGAGTCTGTTAGCAAGCTTCTCCCAGAGAAGCTGAGATGAAGGCACTCTACTGTAGTGCGCACTTCTTCCCTCAGCCCCCAGGATACGCCAGTGGATGCTGTCTCTGGCACACAGGGAGGCAGGTTTCCCTTAGATGTTCTGTACAAACACACCTGGAGATAAATTTCCCCACAGAGGGAAGTCTATAAAAGTTAATGCCTACCTCCTTACCACCTCTTTATAATAGGGATTATTCTGCTCCCTGGAGAGTAGAGTGGAATTGTAATTACTGAGGAGAAAGTCATACACACCCATTCTCTTCTTTTCCCTCTCACACCAGTTGATGGGAGCTTCACCAGGCTTTCAGGTGTGCAGCACCAACCTGTCAGTCATGAAGAGAGCATGTATTACTCAAACTCATGTTACCAATTCTACAAATGATCACATCGATCACTTTTTGAAATAAATAACAAGCCTCTATATGTTACCTTCCAGAGAGCAAACAGTGCTTTAAGCACCTTATACAGAATAACTATTTTTTCCACAACAACTGAATATCTTTGACACCATTAAGAGTTCCATTACAGAAAGACTAATGGAACTAAAGACTAAAGACTGGGAACATGCAGTCGAGCACTGGAAGCAGAGTTCATACCCATTTGCTGTATTATCGAACAGTTTGTTGTCTACATGCTTTGGAAAATAATGAAGCTATTTGCATGTTCCAGGTATTTAGGGAAAAACTGGGAGGAATCTGGAAGTCATTCAACCTCTGCCCTCAAAGAATCACCTTCAAGGTAACAGGATAGTTTTTTAATCCGCATTTCTTTCTGCTTTCTACACAAAGCAAAAGTCATTGCTCAAGCTTTGTCCCATCTTCGCCAACTAGTTTTATGTCCTTTTTATCTTCTAACATCACCCTAGAACTCACCCTACCAAGTCGTAATTTTTAGTGTCATTACATTGTCCCTACTAAATTTGTAAATGCTTGGATTTTTTCCTTTCCCTTGTTAAGATGCTCCCTCTGGGTACTGAGGAATACTGAAGATTACATTTCAAAGGCGGAATCTAGTGATGTCATCTAGTCAGAAGGATCTGGGTGAAACTGCAATGCTCACAGTTGAATAGTTCTGTTGTTTAGATGAGAGTCACAGTTATTTTTATTTTTTAAATACATACCCTATTCAGGCAATTGCCACACCAACTCCAGTGTCGTCTGTGTGACACGACATATGCCATTATGCCGGACAGGAGCTACGTGTCCTATGGGACTAGGCTTCCTGGAGGTCAATGACAGACAGCCTGGTATTAGCCACCACTGAGGCATAAACAGGTTTCTCGAGTAGCTGGCTATACAGGATATGAGCTTTGCACAATCTCTTTTATAATAAAGATAGTCCTTATATATACAAGACAAGGATCATTCTCTTCAGGAACAGCTCTGGGATAGGGAAGCACAGTATGGGAATGTGTAAGACTACAGCAGAACCTTTGTCATACATGGGATGTATGATGAGCAAGGGAATAGATGGGTTAATGTTGGTGGACAAAGACTGTTATATTATACTTTGAACTTTGTGGATAGACTTGCTAGATCCCAACCCCTATAGTGTCTGCTGCATAAGAGGTACTAAAAAGTATATTTCAACAGGTGCAGAGAACTGATTAGGCATATTTGGTCACTAGATGAAATAAAGGGTTAGGAAGAGGAAGGGCCATGATAGTGATAATGAGACAGAAACTTTCTATTCATAAGATGAAACCACTTGTCTGAGGTTTACATTCCCAAGGACAAGATTTCCTCTTCTAAGGATGCTTTATGTCTAACACCTGTTCCTGATAATGTACTTTTCTTAAATATTGTCGATGTGACTAAAAGAAGCTTTCATATTGGGCCAACCAATGACACATGACCTTCTGATTTGTTCTTTGTTTGAATACTATATAATGAAAACATGAATTCAGTAAAATCGCAGCAGATTCCAACCACTCTCTTGTGTGTTGTGTCTGTCTGTCTATCATTCGCCGAACTTGTGCCTTCCTGTTACCAGGACCCTGCTTCTCCCACGGTCTGAGTGGCTCCCCTGAGCTGGTCCGTGGCAGGCAATTTCTGGTACTTCATATGATACCTTGATAGATGATAATGTTTTATCCTTTACTTCAAATTTCTTTGATATTAAAGCAAGAGGGGGGGGACTCTTTCTTCTATTGCATTTCCAGGCCTGAGAGTCTAGACACTAAGTATAAATGATGAGGTGGAGGTCGGACATGCAGGCATTGACCTGCAGTTTTGGTTAAATAGAAGGGCACAAAGGTTACATTAACACTTTGCAGAGACTGAATTTGTAGAGTATAGTTCCCTGACTTCTGTTAAGAATCAATAGATCTCCAGTGAGATCAGATTGTAGCCCAAAATCACAGGGAAGACAGGTCCCCTATGGGTTCCTTCTCGACTTATCCATACACTGCAGAAGTTAGCACCTCCGGTGACAATCTGTGGCTCCTTCCAAAACCAACTCAGAAAATACTGCACACCTAAGTGTAACTCAGAGTTTTTCCACTTGTGAACCTCCTGATGGCTTAGTTAAAGAGCAATAGCCTTGTGAGCAAAGGATGATTTGGAAAAAACAGACTTCATGATTAATAATAGGAAAAAGAAAGAAATGAGTCCTCTGAGACAAATAGAATGTGAGCGGTTGTAAGTAGCAGCAAGCATTCTGCCAGATTTGAAGCAAGAGGACCCTGGTCCAGGCTTAGACGGCATGGTTGGTGTTGTGAATAGATCAGTCTTCTATTCTCTCCAGTGGTACTTTCTAAGCACAAGCTTTGGCCTTTCTCAATACTTCACATCCTGTTCTGCACACCAAGAAAATGGACCCTCATCTTGCTGTACCAATCTGTTTGATATAACAAGAAACTCTTTCTTGAGGAATCTTTTCCTAAATTCCTAAATGTGCTAGAAGAAAGTGAATGTGTTTGTGGACAATAGTTGTCTCCAATAAAGTCCTAAGCAGTAACATGAATGACCTAAAGGGAACATCCGTGTTCTCTGTGTACGTGCTAGAAACAGTCACTTGGATCAAAGGTTCTATGCACAATTATTTTCACATTGGTGCTGGCATCTCTAAAACTGAAGAATGCACACTGACTCCTGGTGTTGTAACTAAAGATGATAGCAGAGCCTCTCAATAAGATTGTGAGATGCTTTCTCCTCTATTTGCAACAGCTATATTCTGGCCACAAGCTCCTCAAGTGCTCTGAGTATTGGTGAAAAGACGACCATCTCTAAGCACAAATGTGGCGTTGGAAGCATTTACTATGTTCCAAATAGGTAGTTCCCAATGCTGCAAGCACAGGCAAGAACTGTGTATCTTAAAGTGCAGGTTACAGTCCTGTCCCCTTTAAACACAGAAGATGTGTACCAGTTTGGGGGGCAGCAGGTTAATAGAAGGTAAGAGCACAAACGTCTCCCATCTCAAGTTTGGCGCTATTGCTTCACAATGCACAACGGGTGCTCTGACGTGTGAACATCAGGCATTCCATGGATGTGAAAGTAAAAGAATTAAAAGGGTCTCCAGGCACAGTCTTTACTCTGCCCTATAGCCCACCATAGACTGCTATATCCTAGGTTCTTCACTGAAGACAAGTGCTGCATTATCTCCAACACTGATATGATGCCAGACTCTCTGATTGAAGAGACAGGAGTTCCCAAGTGCTCTGACAAAACACAAGAAGAGAAATATTTCCAAAGACCATTCATTACAACGCTGCCAAGAGGGTCTCCTGTGATCTGATAGAAAGGTAGGACAGAGCCGTTGACACCAATTTCTTCTTAGTAACCTTCTCTCCTCTAGGAGTAAGAGGCGTGCTTCTGATGGTCCTGACGAGGTGATCTGACTTCAAGCAGGAAAACAAATGCCTCTCCAAGTACAATTCAGGATAGACCCAAGTTTCCATGTTTGCTTCCTTAACGTGAGCAGTGGTACTTTGTGTCTCACTTAGCCCTTAAGCAGTAGAGCCTCCCAGATGTGAAGGTCAGCCACAGGGCAGCCAAAGCAACCCCAAAGCTGCAAGTATCCTTTCAAGCTACAGATACAGTAAATGAAAATGAGCCTGCAGTGATGTGGGCCAAAGCTGAGTTCCTGACCCTCAGTTTTGAGCATCCCAGTGAAAGCTCCAAATTCAGAAGTAGCAGTGCCTGGGCTTAGAGAGAATGCTGAGGATGTAACCAAAGCCAGTGGATACTGGCAGTGATACTGAAAGTGAACTATAATGAAGGCAAACCTCAGAGGTTGTCAAAGGGCATTAGGCTGCAAAAAGATGCATGTAGAACTTGGGTTGGGATGGAGGACACTATGATTCTGAAAAGAGTTGTCACATTTAATAGCTTCAGGCTGTTGTCTACCAGGAAAATCAAAGATGATTTAACAGGTAGCTCCTGTTGATGCACGAAATGACTGTGTAAACAGAGAGTGGGTATTAATGACAGCTATGGCAATGCTAATGCTGGATGGCAAGTCCATGGAGCAAGCAATCAGCATGGGAAAGAGAGAAAAGGTTCTTATTAAAGGCATGGGATGACAAGAAGCTAGAAATCTAGGAAGCATGGTGTCCATTTCAATCTCCACAATCCCAAGGGTAGATTTGGAAGGCAAATCTGTAGAGAGGAGGTACTTACATCTGAAGTGGGGGTGCCTGGGAAACACTGATAAATAGACCAATAAGACAAGGACACCAGTGAGAGTGGCTTCAGGCTGCTGCTCATTAGAGGCCTTCAAAGATCACCTAAAGTATGATTTCCAGAAAAATATAAAGTCCAAACGTATTCAAAGCCGTTTACCGTAAATGAAGCCAGACTGGTGATTATGTTCTCCTCCCTGTCTAGTCAAGAGGAAGAAAGGTCACTCCAGATGATGTGGACTACAAGAAAGAGATGGATGTCCCAGTTGGTTAATCAAAGTCCAGAGAAGACTGATAAATCATGTGTGTTACCATGTTAGTTGTGAAGATGGATGAGTCTGGGAAAGCAGAAATGAGCTGACTGGCAAATATGGGCTTCACTGTAAGATTGGGACTGGAAGGTCTATAAGAAGCTGGTAAACAAATCTTCACACAAATCTATACAAGAAGAAGGGTTGAGAAAGTCAAGACATTGGGAAGTGAGAGGTCAGAAGTAGACGTTGTAACTGAGATTTGGGGACCTCAGTGAGATTTTTTTAAGGTAGAATCTAGGATATGGGATTAATATAGAGAGAAATTCAAAAGGAAGTAATAAAATGAAGGTGTTAAGAAGCATGCATCTTCTTTTATAGTTGGTATCTGGTATGCAAGAAGGTATAAGGACAGACACAAAGGGGATCCTTGTGAGGAGGTCAGCTGTGTCAGTTCCTGGACATATGTCTGCAGATGGGATCTATAAGTGAAAATGTCCAAAGGCAGAGAACCTAATGCCTCCTCTGCAAACCAGGGTACCAAGCAGCAGCTCGAATAATAACGCAATATAAGGCAGGCTTAGTGTTATCCTCCAAGATAACTTTGTACTTGGGTTGATTCTCAGCTTTCTTCTTCAAGCACAAGTCCCACCAGCGACTACACAGTGATGTTGACACTCAACACAGTACAAAGAGCTCAGCAACTGAGGCAGCCTGAATGACACTGGAATCTCCCTCTTAGGAGGCTTCGAACCAGAAAATGTCGTTGAAGAATTCCTCTTTTACAGACTATGGAGGCTTTTACTCTCTTTGTCCTGACTCAGTGATCTAGCATGCTGGGGATGACCACTATTGAATAAAGCTCTTTAGCTACCTAAGAATTACTTTAAAAAGAAGCTTTCTGTGAGAATTTAAAATTATAATGAAATGAATTTAAATGTGCTACATAATGTTTCCATTTCAAACTGTCAGGAAAAACTGTCTTAAGAATGGTAACAGAAATTATTCAACAACTGTGGACAATTACAAAAAACTAACAGGCAAAGGAATCTGGGTAAAGATATAAAATTTTAGTATTCAAACCATACTTTTGTTAAATAAAGGAAGAAAAACATGCAATTATGGAAACTAAATTTAATACACTAGTTGGAAGGTAAACTTCTTTTGGTCTATGCTATATCGTCTGTAATAGTTTTTTGTTATGGAGGGTTAAGATTGATAAAACATAGACTGTGTTAGGCAAGGTTCTCTAGAGTAACAGGACTTATGGATTGAACCTCTTTCCCTCTTTCTCTCATTCTTGATATTTCTCTTTCCTGTGTTTCTCTGTGTCTCTGTCTCTCTCTGTGTCTCTGACTCCCTCTATACACACACATATATGTGTACATGGGAATACACACACACCCGCACACCCACATATGGGAATTTGTTGCAATGACTTACAGGCTTCAGTCCAGCAATGTGTAAATGGAAAGTCCAAGAATCCAGCAGCTGCTCAGACCCACAAGGTTGGATATCTCAGCTGCTCTTCTGTATATGCTGAAATCATAAAGAAGAAGGGGGAGTGGATGTGGTGACAAGGCAAAGGCAAACAGGCAAAGAATGAACACACACCATTCCTTCTTCCCTTGTTCTAGTTAGCTCTTATTGAAGCCCTTCTTCTTAAAATTTTAGTTTTAACTGCTTCCTCTAGGGATGCTGTTGAATGAGATGAATATGATATATTTGTACTTGATGAAGGAACAATAGGATATGAATATGATGAGACATACAGACGACAAGAAAAGACCAATTTAAATTGTAAAAGACATTCTAGAAACTGAAAGACTTAGCTGAGAGTTCAGCATGGGTTGGTCTGAGTAAGCACTCCCTCCCTTCCTAGCATAGCACCCTCCTGCTATATCCTCACACAGAGGAGAAAAAGAACATGTTCTCTTTATGTACATGCACAAGTTGCATCATATGAAGCCTACCTTCATAGCTTCCTTTAAACCCAATTACCCCCTAAAACCCATCTTGAAATATCATAACATTTGAGGCAAAGTTTCCATCTTATAAATCTGGGGATATTGGGCTGAATTAGTCCATAGTAATTCATAAGTATGAGATTAGATATGCTTGAGTGAGACCTTCTAAATTCCATTGCTTAAGAGTACATTGCTTAAGGGTGTCCTTGTAGTAATAAGCAAAGCTAACACCTAGTTCTTATTTTCTGTAAACACAGGGAATCAGAAGTATTTCAAATGTTTGTGATTTTATTCTGAGCAAAGAAATGCCAAACACATCTGAAGTATCATGTTGTATCAGAAAGTAAGGAAATGCTCAAAAAATAGTGAAGAGCCACCAGCAGTGCAGGAGCCATAGCAAAGGGAAGAGTATATATCTAAATATTGATAGCAGGTTAAATTTTAAAAAAAAAGAATGATCTGTTAGCCTTTGGCAACATAGAAGAGAGAAATATGTCTATCATATTCAAGTGCCAAGTCACAAACCTAAAAAGGATAATGAAATTAGGAAACCATCACTTCCTAACAATCATACAATTTGGCTTCAAATTTTCTGACCACTTGCTTCACTTCATTATATGCATGAGTCAGTATGAGAAGAAATCTATTTCTTTCCAAATAGTCCTCGACACAGGCATTCCAGGAAATATTTCAATAGTGGATATTTTGCAACATAGTCTTAATCTAAAATTAATTTATACTAGTAAAGAGCCAAAACAGATCATAGAAAAAGAAAGCAATATAGAATCTTCTCTGACAGGTGTCAGTGTGACAGTGAAGATAAAGTGGAAGATGGCCGTAGTAATGAAGAACAGACCAATGATATGACATAGGCTTGTAAAGGGCACACAGACACAGAAAGTAGTATGCAGAGAGGGAGGAGCTTCTTGAACAAACTTTTATCAGGCTCCTTGGTGTCTTCCCAAGTGACCTTATATTCGGCCCATGGAGCCCAATATGAAAAGAGAATCTTGCTAAGCCATTTTACCCACCTTGAAAACCAAACACACTCCTTTTATCCCTTTGCTATTTGTTTTGTTTCTTCTTCCCCCTCACCCCAATATCTCACCAATGTGAGGGCATAGATTTCTTCAGCTGAAATTCAGTTTTAATTATATTCTCAGTGACCTGTGTGGTGGTTTGAATGAGAAATGTCTCTTGAAGGCTCAAATATTTGAATACTTGGTCTCCAGTTGGTGGTACTGTTTGGGGAGGTTCTAGAACCTTCAGGAGGTCTGTTGGAGAAAGTCCATCACTGGAAGGCAACTGTCTGGTTTGTCTGTTTGTCTCTTCTTCCTATCTGTGGATAGAAATATTTCTTTCCTGTTCCTGCAGCCTCTACCACATCTCCCCACTATCATGGACTCTCTCTCTCTCTCTCTCTCTCTCTCTCTCTCTCTCTCTCTCTCTCTCATTCTCTCTCTCTCTTCCCCTAGGACCATTAACATTGCATGAATAGATAAGGAAAATGTCTTAAAATATAGCATTCCTGTAAAATTAAATTTTTGTTTAACCTGTTTGTGAAAACGAGGTAAAGAATTTTGCAGCATAAAATGTTTTAAAAAAGTAGATTGTCTAATTAACATTACAGTTAAGAATATTTAATATTAGAATTATATGACATTATGTTTTTCACAAAAATGTGTCCATCCACATAGAACTGTTTCCATGGGAACTTACTGTTACACAATTTGCGATGATAATTTGACTGTACTTATTTGTCTTGTCTCAACAGAATTTAAAGACACTATACATTCTTTAAAAATAGAAATGTAGATAATGACAATTCATATTACAAACACCACTTTGTAAATAAATTTCCAATGACTCTAAGCATAAGGCAATGTGTGAATTTTACATGATGCGAATACACATACACACACACAAATAAAACAGAAATTTTGGCACCATTTGGAAGATAGTATAAGAATATATTTTTGTGCACCATATATATGAAAAACAAAAAAGCTTATATAAAATTAACCTAAAAGATAAAAATAAAATTTTTATGACAAATTCATCTTAAAAGATAAGAGCTATATTTAAAGAAAAAATTTTAAAGTATATATACAACCATTTTCTAAAGAATATATGTAAACATTAGACTGAGTAGATTCAGACAGCAAGTATTATCCATGCAAGCATGAGGATTTTAATTCTGATACCCAACATCCCATATAAATACGTGGGCAGGCCGAAAAAGGAGGATCTCTGAGGTTTGCTAACAGCTAGACTAGCCAAATGGGAAAACTCCACATTGATAAAAGAACTGCTTCAGAAAAACAAAATAAAAATAAGGATAAAAGGCAATTAAGAAAGAAATCAGATGTGTACCTATGGCCTCTATACATAAGCACATGCACATATAAGCATACATACACATGCATATACGAACAAACAAAAATATGTAAAAAATTATTAGATTTTAATTTAAAAGACAAATCTTGCACAACTCATGTCCCATAGCTTTCAGTATAATTCAACATAATTACACTGCTCCCCACCAAAAATATGGGAAAGAACTTATTCCACTCAAGATGAGAAAAAATATCCAGATATTTTGAATTCCTTATATTAAGATCAGGGAAAAGCCTGATATGTCTAAATGTTGCCTAATATTTTAAATAACTAGAAAGGGCTTGTCCCCAGTTGGAGAGTTTTATATTGGCAAACACATCCTGTGAAGATTTGAAAACTATCTAAGGAAGTTGAATACTGACCTGAAAGCCTCCTCCTGAGTATCAACTTTCATGGTACCAGAAAGCACCACATATGCTTCCAAAGGAGGGAAGCAACCAACTGCCTTACCCAGCAGCTATCATGCCCCTGAACGTCAGCAATGATCAACATGGCACAATAACTTCAAGGACACATTAGTAACACACTTACCTTGGCAGTAACCAACAGTTTTCTAATCAGACTTACTGCTCAACAAAAGGGAAACTGACTGGAAACCTAACCAACTCCCCAGATGTAGTGAAGTCATGGATTTTGGAGGTATCCTACAACCACCACTTGTTGACTGATGTTTTCTGTCCCCCTGGTCCTGCAATCATTTAGTCCCAAATAAACACACAGAGGTCTACATTAATTATAAACTGATTGGCCTAGAAGCTCAGGCTTCTTATTAACTCTTATAATTTATATTAGCCCATATTTCTTGTTTGTGTTGGCCATGTGGCTTGGTACCTTTTTTGGCAGGGCAGCCACATCTTGCTTGCTCTGTGTCCAGCTTCTTCTCTGTCTGGGTGATGGCTGCAGATTGAAATTTCTCTCTTCCCAGAATTCTCATTGCCCCGCCTCTACTTCCTGCCTAGCTACTGGCCAATCAGTGTTTATTTAAAATACAAGTGACTGGATACCAACCATTGTCCCACAGCATTTCCCCCCTTTTTAAACAAGAACTCTGAATATAATCTCTTTGTTTAGCTTTTCTACTGATCATTATCCATAACAACTTGTAACCAACATTCTAAACAAAGGCAAACATTCATAATCCAAGTTTGGGGAATGTGGGCATAGTTTTCCAGGATAATTCTTGCTGATTGGGGGCACTGATAATCTTATAGGAACCTAAAGAAGATTTATAATTATGATCTGGTGCTGACTGGAGTATCCTCTGAGGCTTGATTATCTCAGGCAGCAGTTTTTGAACTGTTCTGGATGTAGAACTCAGACATTTGGGCCATTCCTCCTATTGGAGATTTCTCAGTGGGTCTTCATTGGTTAAACCTGATTTTTCTTAAAACAGAATGAATCCACAGTCTTTCATTTTCTGTGGAAACAGAAATAAAACCTCTCCTCCAAAGTAACATACATTTTGACTTGAATTTTAAAGTCAAAGCATTTTCAAATATATATATTGGATTAATTCAACAACATATTTATAATCAAATGTATTTTAGCAGCTTTTACTTCTTCCCTACTCATCAAAAAATTTAAAGATAACACAATATCCAGACTCTCTGTGCATTTTTAATCTTCATGTGGCTTTATTTTAACCTCCATTTCTTTTATTTTTATTTTTAATTTTTTGCTTTTGGAGACAGGGTTTCTCTGTATCTTTGGCTGTCCTGGAATTCACTCTGTAGACCAGGTTGTCTTTGAACTAACAGAGATCCACCTCTCTGTGTCTCCTAAGTCCTGGGGTTAAAGATGTGTGCCACCCCTTGAACTTACAGAAATCTGTCTGCCTCTGCCTCCCAAGTGTTAGGATTAAAGGTGTGTGTTGACATACCCAACTACTCTCTTTTTTTCCTTTAAGGACTTTATTTTTTTCTTCCAAGCCTACATATATTCTTTTTTTTTTTTTTTTTTTTTTTTTTTCTGAGACTCTAGCCTCATGGCAGAGGTACTGGCAGGAGCCATGTTTATTGCCACAAATCTATGGCATTTAACATCCCTGCCACCACCAAAAGTATTCAGTCAGCTTTTCATCAACATCATTTAAGTGTTTCATGGCAGGATCTCTTAAAAGAGCTACAAGGTTTTACAGCTAAAACTGAGTCAGGAATCCTCTTTTAAATGAGTGTGCTTGCCTCTAGCAAGCAGAGCCTACTTGAGAAAGTACTGCTATCATGAAGCCATGCTTAACTATATTCTTTTCTGTCTAGAATAATTTCCCAAGATCTCTCATGCTTTTAAGTAGATTTGATCAGCCCCACATTGGCAGGCCGTCTGTTGACTGAGGTTTTCTATTAGCCAATAATTCTTGTCTGTGTTGGCCATGAGGCTTGGTACCTTTTTTGACGAGGCAGTCACATCTTGTTTGCTCTGTGTCTGGCATCCTTTCTGTCTGGGTGATGACTGCAGACTGAAACCTCCCTCTTCCCAGAATTCTCATTGACCTGCCTCTACTTCCTGCCTGGTTACCCCACCTATACTTCCTGCTTGGCTACTGGCCAATCAGTGTTTATTTAAAATACAAAGACAGGGTACAGACCATTGTCTCACAGCAACTGCTTTACTAAATCAACATCATCCATCACTACATTCTAAATATTTGTCCTCATACCCACTGATAAATAATCTTTGCTTTGAATCACATGGAGACCATTTAAAAAACACACACACACCTAATCAAAATGCAAAGTTATGGATCCCAGTCTCAAACTGATATATCCATAGCACAACTCCTAAATCTGAGGTTTAAAGATCATTGTGGAAGACAGGTGGAAAAATTGTAAGGCACAGAGGATCAGGGAGTTTGTTGTGAGATTTATCTCCTAGTAATGGCAGAAGCAACACGCACAAAATCTCACCAACATTACTGGGTAGCTAAACATGAGCTGAACAAGAACAGTACCAATAGATATGCCAAAGTGTATGGCGGAAAGACTAGAGGAGGAATCAGCTCTACACAAAGAACTATAGGCAACCAAGGATTTCTAAAAGCAGAAGAGATTCCTTCCCATGGAAGAGCACATCAATTAGTTATCCAATAACTAATGGTCGGCCCTGAAAACACACACACACACAGCTGACATTATACAGACAAATCAGGATATATTTAAGAATACATATGTGCGTTAATATGTGTGTGTTCGAATGAAACAATAATTAATTTCAAAAAAAGATCATAAATATAAAAGAGAGCAAGGAGTGGCATAAGAGAGATTTTGGAGAGATGAAGGAGAAGAAGGGAATGATGGAATAATATTATAATCTCAGATAATAAAAGAAGCAACTAAATATGAAATCAAATATATCTTTCTAAAGGCAGCTTTCACTCAGAAATTTTGAGACAAAAACAAGACCTGTGCTAACATTTCCTCCTGGTCCCCAGTTTCACACCTGACATTACCATGATGCTTTCTCTCCTTTTCAGGGTACACATGTGGGATATAGTTGAGTTTGCTCCTCACAGCGTGTAAGTAAGTACTAAGTGTGAGAGTGGAATCCAATGCCTAAACAAGTGTGGAGTCATGGAACTAAGTAGACTTCTGGTTCATTTTCTTCATGTCAGGCATGCACAGAGCATTCTGCATCCTGAAATAAAATTTATTTTCATAAATATGCTAAATAAAGGTCTCTTTTGTCCATACCATCTTTTTTCATAAAGTGTTGCACGAGATGAATATCTAGCCAGACATCACAGAAACGACAATTTGAATACCATCAGGATCAGTAAGAACCAAAGCAATTGTAAAGTAGAATTGCTTCTGCACACAGGAAAGAAGTATTTAAATTGTATTTCTTTCCTTGTTTCCTATAAGGGAATGAAATCAGATGTACTTAACTTAATGGTAGACAGCAGCTAGCAACTATTTTTTTTGTTTGTTTGTTTGACAAGCTGTCAAGAATTTGAGGTCACTATTAAGTCACTTTCACTTTCTTCTTCTGGTTAAGTGATTCAAAGCCCTTCTGCAGAGTCAAAAGAGCTAAAGACAAGAGAATGTACTAGAAATGTCTACCTCATGGAAAACAAGTGTGACAGGTATTTTTAGAAACAAGCGTATTTTTTTATTTTCCCTCTTTGACCCAGGACAGCTCACTTCCTCCTGCTTGTTTGTGGGGGTAGGAACTGACTCCTGTCCTACACCACACACTTTTGACTCTACCCCCTGCCTTTATATGCACTAAAGTTGAGCTTCCAATGCATTTTCCACCCTATAAAAGGCAGTACACTGCCATTTGTTCACCTGAGCTGTTGATTTTCAAGCTTTAATGGCATTACAGAAAATGCATTCTCCACTCTCCAATACAAGCATGTCTGATCATTGACAGCCTCATCAACCTTGACTTAGTTGGAGGTCAGTCGGTATGATAGGTCCATCTGAAAAGAGTTTGTTGATCATCTGTATTTCACTATTTATCTACTAGGGAGAGGACACATGGGAAGACCAAGGGTTCTGGAAATAAAAGGGCTTTAAAAAGAAATCGTGAAGTTTGAAGGGGAAGTAATTCTGAAGAAGAACAAGATTTTGAAGGGTTTGGGGTTTACGTGTATGTGATTTTAAGTATGTGTGTGTATGTGCATATGCATGTGCATTCATATGTGTGTATGCTGATGTGTGTGTGTCTCTCTCTGTGTGTGTTAAGTTATATTTTCTGTCTCAGTTACTCAACTTTTTCTCAGGTTTTTCGATTAATAGCTCTAAATCAGACTTTGTAGTATGGTTTAAAAGTATGTTGAATTTGAATACAGTTTCTGATACTAAAACATCTCTGTGGGACCTCAGTAAGACTAGGATCCTTCAGATTTAATTATTTGCAAAAGGGCAAGGGATAGTTGTATTAGCTTCTCATAAGTTTCAAAACCCATTCAAAATCTCTTAGATCATTGCACCAGTGAAGGTCCTCCAGAGAAACCAAACATTTACTGTCATATGCCACATTATATTACATACACTTATACAGTACAATTACATGTACTTATACATAGATACATATAAAAGGAGTTTAAATGGAGTTACCCTATAATGGGAGACACAACGTTTCCCAGACTCAGGTATGGGTTATCCTTTTACAAGTTCTTTGTCAGGGGAATCTCTTTGAGCCCTCCGAACATCACAAGCCACTGACATTGTTCTTTGTTGCTGTCTTAGCTGCTTTTCTGATGTTGTGATTAAACATACTGACCAAGGAAGCTTACAGAAGGAGGACTTACTTTGGGACTTACAGTTTCAGAGGGTAGGAACCCATCACCATCTCTTCAGGGAGCATGAACAAGGAAAGCATGGTGTTGGAGTAGCACCTGTGAGCTTTTATCTTGATCTACAAATAGAAAACAGTGAGAGCTCTCTAAAGATAGTCTTAATCCTTTGAAAACTTAAAACCAACCACCAGTGACATACTTCCCCCAACAAGGCCACACCTTCCCAAACACCTATCATCTGGAGACAAAATATTCAATGCCTGAGGTAGATGGTGGGCTCTTCCTTAAAACCACCATATTTACCCTCCAGAACTTGATGGTAAGACCCTTCTGCTGAAGTTACAACAGGCTTAAATCACAGGACATAGAGATACCAGATCGCTAAAGCATGGAAGCATCATCCTTGCTGGCTATATTTAATAATATTGGATGATTCTATTCACGTTACCAGAGGGGAAAAATAACCAACAGTCATACATAGTTGTAAACCTCATGAGATGCCATAATGACGGCCGAGGAAGATGTGCCCATGGGTGCAACAGTGGAATAAATATTATTTGTGCAATCAACCACCTTCTGGTGGCATTTAAAGATGCACCAATGAACATTCTGGGACCATTGCACACAAGAACTCAAAGTGGCTGGGACTACATTTTTAAAACCTGTTCCACATCAGGCCAGACAAAATCTCAACTTGCACGAGGGAGGGTTTCCCCCTAGAGGAAGAGCTATTGACAACTGATGGCTGCTGGTCATTCATATCCTCCAGTAGATGGCCCTGCACCCATGCACATAAAGACAGCACTAAGTGGACTCTGTGTTGCTGTTGTTGTTGTTTCTTAGACCACAGGAAGTAGAGAGAGAAAAGTAGAGCAGTGGGGAATGAGGGGGAATTAGAGTGATGGGAATGGGGGGGGGTGGAGATTAGTTTGATCAAAGGACACTAAATGTGTATATGAAACTTTCAATCATTAAAAAATAATAAAGACTTTATTCTACATCCTGAAGCTGTACTCCAATTGACAGAATATTTGTCTGGTATCCATAAAATCATGACTATAACTGTCAATACAAGATTAATGAAAGCAGTCATGTTGGTACATGCTCAGCCTTGGGAGGTGAAGTGGAGGCAAGATCAGAAAAAAGTTCAAGGTCACGCTTAACTACACAGAGAATTTGAGGCCAACAAGGACTACATGAAACATTGTCTCAGAAGAAATTCTAATTAAAAACAAACTTGTTACAAAATTCAGCACTCCTTTATGATAAAGGTCTTGGAGAAATTAGGGATACAAGTGTCATACCTAAATATAATAAAAGCTATTTACAGCAAGCCGACAGCTAACATTAAATTAAACGGAGAAAAACTCAAAGCCATCCCACTAAAATTAGGAACACGACAAGGATGTCCACTCTCTCCATGCCTCTTCAATATAGTGCTTGAAGTTCTAGCAATAGCAATAAGACAACATAAGGGGATCAAGAGGATTCGAATTGGAAAGGAAGAAGTTAAGCTTTCGTTATTTGCAGATGATATGATAGTATACATAAGCGACCCTAAAAACTCTACCAAAGAACTCCTACAGCTGATAAACACCTTTAGTAATGTGGCAGGATACAAGATCAACTCCAAAAAATCAGTTGCCTTCCTATACACCAAGGATAAGGAAGCAGAGAGGGAAATCAGAGAAGCATCACCTTTCACGATAGCCACAAAAAGCATAAAATATCTTGGGGTAACTCTGACCAAGAAAGTGAAAGATCTATTTGACAAGAACTTTAAGTCTTTGAAGAAAGAAATCAAAAAGGACACCAGAAAATGGAAGGATCCCCCTTGCTCTTAGATTGGGAGGATCAACATAGTAAAAATGGCAATTATACCAAAAGCAATCTATAGATTCAATGCAATCCCCATCAAAATCCCATCAAAATTCTTCACAGATCTGGAGAAGACAATAATCAACTTCATATGGAAAAACAAAAAACACAGGATAGCCAAAACAATCTTATACAATAAAGGATCGTCTGGAGGCATTACCATCCCTTACTTCAAACTCTATTACAGAGCTACAGTATTGAAAACAGCTTGGTATAGGCATAAAAGCAGAGAAGTTGACCAATGGAATCGAATAGAAGACCCGGATTTTAACCCTCAATCCTATGAACACCTGATTTTTGATAAAGGAGCTAAAAGTTTACAATGGAAGAAAGAAAGCATCTTCAACAAATTGTGCTGGCAAAACTGGATGTCAATCTGTAGAAGAATGAAAATAGATCCATATCTATCATCATGCACAAAACTCAAGTCCAAATGGATTAAAGACCTCAATATCAATCTGAACACACTGAACCTGATAGAAGAGAAAGTGAGAAGTACTCTACAACACATGGGCACAGGAGACCACTTCC